>NC_054494.1:35432067-36032067 GCF_017639515.1 Carcharodon carcharias
CAGTTATCGCTTATGCTTTATGCTGTATAAAATTTGTAAAGTATGTTAAACTGAGGGGGATGTGACAGTGAAGAGTGTGTGTCTTCATTTGATCTGAAGATAGTTTAAAGGAAACAGCAGTTGACTTTCAACCAAATAATTATCTTGCCAGCCTTGTGTTGATAGTTAAAGGTCAATACTATTGGCTTTCACCTGTGAAATAAAGGCTCTAACGTTGAGAACGAGAAAGCAGAAAGGACAGAGAGAAAGATCGTTCCTTTACTCATTCTTTTTTAAAAAAAGAAAGTTGAATTTTGAAAGCAAGCAAGGCATTTTTAAAGGAGACAGGAAAGACAAGAAGAGGGAAAACTGGTTGAGGAAGTCCCCTACCTTCAAAGGAGCCCATTAGGAATTGGTGAATAACAACAGAGAAAGGGAAGGGGGAGGACGCCTGGAATCAAGTGGGTAGTCCAAGGGAGAAGAGATGGAGCGGTGAGATGATGAGGTAAAGGATAGAGGAGAGAGCATGTATTTGAGGCGGGAGGGGAGGGGGTGGTTGGAGAGCTGCATTTTCTCCGCCACTCCCACCCCAAATGCGGCCTGGCCATTGGTGGCTCCTTTCACTACCACCTCTCACCTGAAGGTAAAAAAGAAAAAGACCGAGAGAGGAGCAGTAAGAACGAAGGGTAAAGAAATGTGAGAGAAAGGGAAAACACAAATACCTGAGAGACGTGAAGGTTACTGACTAAACTTTCTGACCCAGCGTGTGTAGCGGGATTTTCCACTCCCACCAAAGGAAGGCAACATCACAGGCGGGAAAGGAAAATTTGGGGCGTGTCCAAATGCCAATTGACTTTTGGCCGTTCTCCAAACTTCCCTGTCCCGCCTGTGATTTTGGCCACTGCTGGCAGGACCAGAAAATCCCGTCCACAGAATATCAGCTAGCGGGTGTGACATGTCTTGCACCTACCACATCCCGGGCACCACACCTTGTTCGGAAACACTAACAGCCGACAGCTGGACAACTCTCGATGTAACCAGTTTTCTCTGGCCGAGACAATCTGGCTATAACAGCCAGTAGCCTGTCATCGACCTTTGGATTGGATTTGCTTTGTTCTGTGGCTTAGACATTGACCTTAAAGGACAAGGTGAGGTTTATTATCTTAAATGTTGCAGCTTTGCTTCAGACGCCAGTCAAGCTCGAGCAAATCTGCAGGTAAACAGCAAGTCGGTACTGTGCACCTGAAAATTTATATATGGTTTTTTTAATCACAAAAAAGGGTGAAAATGGTCCATTTGGGATGCGGTTATAATACTAGATTAATAATCTAAAGGCCTGGACTAACGACCCAGAGACGGGAGTTCAGATCCCACCATGCGAGTGGTAGAAATTTAAATTCAGTTAGTTAAGTCTGGAATGAAAAACTCGTTTCAGTAATGGTGACTTACGAAACCAGCGGATTGTCGTAAGGGCCTATGTGGTTTTGCTCTAGGGAAAGAAATCTGCTGCCCTTACTCGGTCCGGCCTACACATGACTCCAGATCCACGGCAGTACGGTTGACTCTTAACTGCTCTCCGAAATGGCTGAGCAAGCCACTCCATTGCACTCGAGGAGGCGGCCCACCACCACCGCACTCTCTCGGCAACAAATGCTGGCCGTGCCGGTGACAGCCACGTCCTGTGAATTAATCAAAACAAGAGAAAAAAATCCTGCCTTGAGAAGGAGGTTGTTGAACAGCAGCTTCTGGAGAAAGATCCCCAGCAAAGCCCGCTGTTGGCTCAAAGATGTATCTAGTTGCAGGAAACAGAACTAATGGCCTTTCAGAAGGAGACAAACTAGTTACATATTCCTCCAACTCAACAGCAGAGGTATTCTCCCGAGTTGTTCTCCCGAGCAGCAGAATACTACCTTGTGCATTACATGGTGCAAATATTGTGTGTTTAAAAAGTGATGAATCTTCTGGGCGACCTTGATACGCAAGCGTTTAAAAATAACCTGGCCATGTTGAACGGGCATGCATAAAAGAAACATCAGTTTTAACTCTGCCTTTTGTTAAATATTGTAGCACTTTGTTGCTATTTGTGGGAGCTTGCTGTGCACATAATGGCTGCTGCATTTTCCATGAGCACAAAATCACTCCACTTCAAAACAATTCATTGTATGTGACTTGGGGACATTGGAAGTCTATATAAATAGAAGAATAGATAATTCAGAGTCACTGTCCAAAACCCCGAGCTCTGCGTCAAATATAAATGTTTTGCATTTGAGAACTTTTGTCAATCCTTCCCAAAAAGAGCAGAACCACTTGCATTTATTACAATGCTGTATTGCATCGTCAGAGTGCTTTTACACTCTGAATTGCTTTTAGATTGCCCTGTTATATTAGCAAGCACAACTGTCGTCACACTAGTTGTTGACAAAGCTGTACGTTTTTGAAGGGCTTTCAGTAGGCTCTGGCATAGATTTAATTTAATACATTTGTTAAACAATCATTAATAAGGCAGAATGGTTAGATACCTTTGCTTTCCGATACAGCACTCCTTATTCACCATATGCTGAAGTCCTCTTCCCCACAAGGATTTTTAGCCATGTCTTGGTATGTTCTAGCAACCATGAGTTATGTGAATTCTGTGTTGTTAATCTTATACCTTTAGTGCATGACATCAAAACACTTAAGTAATTATCCTCAAACGTTCCCATTAACACTGTTTAACACATTCTCATGGGAGGAGAAGAAGAGTTCAGAATATGATTTGGTTTCTTCATTTGACCTTTAAATCTACTTGGAAATGATCATTGTGAGATTTGCACGCTTGTCATCAGGCATATGCTTCCTCCATGTGTTTTATACGGTGAATTGCTCCGCTGATCAATGGGTTTATCAGTTCACTTCACGTAGCACAGGGGAAATCATCTTTTATCAGGGGCAATTGCATGACCCGAGATATAAAATATTTGAATGGACATTCTTGGTCATGGGTTGGTTTCCAAGGTTTATGATACCTAATGCCGAGTCTGTCGTGTTATTATAATGATATAGGCTCTTGAGCTTATTTGCTGTAGAAGACACAAGGCACCAGTCACTCGTAGCAGATTGGGTACACACGTTGTGGATTTGTTTATTAAGATTAGGCAGATGAGAACAGTCGTATGTTGTTGTAAAACCTGGAGCACTAGGAGCTGTTATTTGCTCTGCTGCTTAAAGCAAAAGTGAAACTAAAACTGGAACACACAATACATACATCAAGAACCTATCTATCTCAATCTTAAATACACTCAATGACCTGGCCTCCACAGCCTTCTGTCGCAATGAATTCCATAGATTCAGCACTCTCTGGCTAAAGAAGTTTCTCCTTCTCTCTGATCTAAAAGGTCTTCCCTTTACTCTGGTTAGGCTGTGTGTTTTTTTATAATTTATGGAGCAGGCCAGATTACCAGTGATTAGTCATTTGCAGAGTAGGAAAGGCCAATATTATAGGCTATAAAAACAGAAAATGCTGGAAAAACTCAGTAGGCCTTGCAGCATCTGTGGAGAGAGAAACAGAGTTAACGTTTCCAGTCCATACAACTCTTCTTCAGAGATGAGTCGATATCTGCAGGGGGTCTGTGTGAGTGGCTGGATATCTGCAGGGGGTCCGTGCGAGTGGGTCGATATTTACAGAAACACCCCTCCCCGCCAAGAAAGAATTGTTTGAAAAGCACAAACTCTCAAGGCAGAAGTCAAAATATAAAGGTTGGCTCTCGAAATACAGAATTCTTATCACACAGCACACATGCACAGCAGCAAGGTGATAATCTGATCGCAGTTGTAGACTTTAGCCTCCTGGATAAATATGGATCTTAAATGAGTAAGTCAAAGTGATATTGAAAATCCCACAAATCTGTGCTCTACACTGGATTATAAAAGCTAAGAAGGTCCAATGAATAAATCCTTGGAATTAAGAGCACTGATCATTTGTTCATGAAGAGGAACCTGCACACTACACTTTATAGCACAGCAATGAATCTTAAAGTACTGTTACAGCTGTGAATAAAACTGACCAGAAATTGATGTTCTTTCCAAATTTGTATTTTCCTTCACAAACAAATCAGTAAAATTAACTAAATTAAATAAAGCCACTAAGCAAAAATGACAGGGACTTCTCATGGATGGAAATATTTCCTGGGTTTGTAGAAAATGCGTAAGGTTCAAATAACAATGAAGAAAAAAGTAAATAACATGAAGCCCACTGAAGATAATAAGAGAGAATAAAACACCTCACACTATAAATTGCTGTTGTTGATCCCTTTTGTCCATTTTCAGGAATTAATCCTGGGAAGCAAGTTAAACATCTACTACAGCAACAGCTGGAGTCACGTCTCACGCATGTGTTCAGTGTTGACCCATGAAAACTGCCAACTGCAGTTTACAGCCTACATCAATTTGTGCTATAGCTTCTGGGCTCCCAACTGTTTTCAATGGGTTTTGGATAGGAATGTTGAAAGGGAAAATATAACAACAGAATCTTATTTAAATGGAGAGAGACAGCAGAATGCTGCAGTACAGAGGGAGCTGGGTGTTCCTGGTACATGAATCACAAAAAGTTAGCTTGCAGGTACAGCAAGTAATTAGAAAGGCAAATAGAAAGTTGCAAGGGGGTGGAGGATAAAAGACGGATTTTTACTATCACTGTACAGGGTGCTGGTGGGACCACACTTGTTGTACTGTGAATGTTTTAGTCTCTTTATTTTAGGAGGGGCGTACTTGCATTTGAGGCAGTTCACAGAAGGTTCACTAGGTTGAATCCTGGGATAAGTGGGTTATAAGACCATAAAACATAGGAGCAGAAATTAGGCCATTCGGCCCATCGAGTCTGCTCCGCCATTCAATCATGGCTGATAAGTTTCTCAACCCCATTCTCCTGCCTTCTCCCCGTAACCTTTGATCCCCTTACCAATCAATAACCTATCTATCTTTACTCTGAGGCTGTGCCCTTGTGTCCTAATCTCTCCTACTAATGGAAACATCTTCCCCACGTCCACTCTATCCAGGCCTTTCACAGCATAAATGCCACCCTCTGTAAAGTATACCGAATGCAGTTAACATGGAGCACCAGCGTGCTTTCACCTGATTTTATGGACTTTTTTGTGTACTTGGAAATTGTTGCACTCTACTGAAATCAGAACAGCACATTGGAAAAAAAAATGCCTTCAGCTGAGGCTTAGATTTTTGATCCAGAATGGATTTGTGTACAGTCTGTTGAGAGTGTGGAGGCAAGTAATGATCTACTTAGATGTTGATTTAAGCCACTTAATTGAATGTACTGGGGACTTGGAAAATGACTGAGAGGAAATTGCTATTTCGATGTAACAAAGGGTCACATGATAGCCCTGAAGAGTGTACCTTTGATTAGTGTTGGTCTCTTAAAAGTGGAAATGTAGAATAACAATTGGACACATTAACAAACTTTCATTGGTGCTCGTACACTTTGGCTGTTGCTTTATGTGGCTTACTTATGAAAAAATAATTTTATACTTTACAGAGGGTGGCATTTTACAATGGGCTGCAGTCTTCTGTTTTCTCTGTATCTGTCATTCCTAGTAAGGACATCATTATTGAGCTCACAGACAGTGATACAAAAGTTTAAGTAGGCCTTAAGGGGCAGGATTTATGCTGTGATAAATGTTTAGTAATATCAAGTCTGTGAAGTGCTATGGATCAATTTTGTATGTTAAAGGCGCTATATAAATGCAAGCTGTTGAGTCAGGCAGAACAAAATAGCCTCCGAATCAGAAACCCAGGGGCAAATTGATGCACACACACAGCACACATAAGATATGATATTGATTCGTATGGTGGGCGTGAGGCACCCACATCAAGCCCAGGAGTAGACAAAATGCCTGTTAGATTCTCTGCTTAACTATTGTCAAGAGGTTTTGCCTCTTTATTTTTTTGAAAATACGATTTTCAAACTTTCAACTAACTGGAAATTTTGCAATTTGAAATTAGAAAAAGCAAACTACCTAAAAATGCAAGGCCACTTTCCAAGGTGAAGGTGAAAAACAGGTCAGCCTCAGGGAAGTGTGAAGAGAGAGACATTTCCTATAATTCAGAGACCCATCAAAGCCCATCACAGCTTGAGGAAGGGACATTGAAATGCAGAGCGCTGGATATTTAAACAAAGGCTGCTACAGACAGACCCACCCAAAACCCCTTGGAATGGGTGAAGTATATCAGGCCAGGCTGTAGCCACTGCAGAGAGATTGTAAGAAAGTTTTCAGCTGAGGGAACAGGTTGAATGTTCTCTCTCTTTCTTTTTCAATCTCACTTTCTTTCTCTCTCTTTCTCTCTTTCTTTCTTTCTCTCTTTCTCTCTCTCTTTCTGTCTCTCTTGGAACAAGTGTATTACCCAGTTCGGAAACTAACATTACTAGAAATCTACCAGTGAACCGAGATCAAATAATAATTGCAACAGTTTATACACCTGACCGTGTCCATGAAACCAGCTAATCCAAATCAACCACAACATTTAAATCTACACCTCAAGGACAATCAAAGGATGCTTAACCGTATATTCTTTTAACTGTCTTTCATTGAACTCTGACTTCTCATTTCTAATACCTGTCTGCATGGCATTGTGTTTTATTAACTTTTCCATCTGGTTTTGGGGCTAATAAATTTGGTCTTTTCTTTAACTCAAGAAAACCTTTGTTTGATTGGCTCCATATTGCTCACTGCATTAATAATGAAATACACGTGGATTTGGATAGGGCATCTCCTCATGAAAACAAAACTTATGTTTTGACCAACCGAGGAGGCTGAACAGAGAGGAGCCAGTTCACTCCTCCTCACTATTGGCTACCTTGTAAACTCATGAAAACATATTCCTTTTTTACCTAACGTCCTTGACTACAATCTGTAAGACATTGCCAGTGAGCCCACCCTCTGTGTTTCAGAGTCTCTATTGCTCTCCAAACTTGCTCATTGAGCTTCTTTCTTATTCACTCGGCACTATTTGTTTACCATTTCTCAGGCTCTTGGTCTCTCCCTCCCTATTTGCGTATAGCAATGGCAATATATGGTGGAGTGAGCTTGGATTAAAATAATATATCCCGATTCTCTGAAAACTGGCATCCTAGATTGGGAGTGGGACAGCAGAGTGTTTGTAATATTGAGATGGCTGATTTCTCAGGGCCTTTTCAGTTGAAATAAAGGAGGTGATTTTGGCTGAGGTGTAGATGAGTATCAACATTCGTTTAACTTGCTCGGAGTTTGAGAAGAGTAAATTAGATCCCAAGAAAGTTGTTTTTCAAACATATTTTGGGTTTATTTCAAACCGGCAAAATTTAAGTGCATTTAACTACAACCTTCTGTGTGTGTGGGAAAATCTGTGGCTGAACAATGGGCTACCTTCAAAAAAGAATTGGTTCGGGCACAGTCAAGGTATATTCCACTTGAAAGGGAAAGGTAGGGCAAACAAATCCAAAGCTCCCTGGATGAAAAAGGAGATAGAAATTAAGATAAAGAAGAAAAAGTGTGCTTATGGCAGATACCTAATAGAAAATACAATAGAGAACTAAGAGGAATACAGGAGGTTCAGAGGGGAGGTGAAAAAGCATATTAGAGAAGCGAAGAAGGATTATGATAAAAGATTGGCAGCCAACATAAAGGGGAATCCCAAAGTCTTCTATAGGCATATAAATAGTAAAAAGGTGGTTAAAAGGAGGAGTAGGGCTGATTAGGGACCTAAATGGGAATTTACACATGGGCAAGGGACCATGGCTGAGGTATTAAATGAATACTTTGCATCCGTCTTTACCAAGGAGGTAGATGATACCCAGGCCATGGTGACAGAAGAGGGAACTCTGTCACCAGAAGGGCTCAAAATTGATAAGGAGGAAGTGTTGAATAGACTGTTGGTACTTAAAGTTGACAAGACACCAGGACTGGATGAGATGCATCCAAGGATATTGAAGGAAGTGAGTGGAAATTGCAGGGGCACTGGTCATAATTTTTTAGTCTTCCCTAGACTCAGGACTGGTACCAGAGGGCTGGAGAATTGCAAACATTACACCCTTGTTCAAAAAAGGTTGTAAGGATAAGCCCAGCAATTACAGATCAGTCAGTTTAACTTCAGTGGTGGGCAAGATTCCAGGAATAATTATTTGGGATAGAATTAGTAGTCACTTGGAAAAATATGGGTTACTAAGGAAGGGCCAGCATGAATTTCAAAAGGGGAAATCGTGTTTAACTAGCTTATTGGAGTTTTTTTGAAGCAAGGGTCAATGAGGGTAATGCTGTTGATGTGGTGTACATGGGCTTTCAAAAGGCATTTGATACAGTGCCACACAACAGATTTGTGAGAAAAGTTATTGCTCATGGAATAAAAGGGACAGTGGCAACTTGGATACAAAACTGGCTGAAAAATAGGAAGCAGGGAGTAATGGTCAATGGAGGAAGGTTTGTAGTGGAGTTCCCCAGGGGTCAGTATTAGGGTCCTTGCTTTTCCTGATATATATTAATGATCTAGATCTTGGTGTGCAGGAGACCATTTCAAAGTTTGTGGATGATAAGAAGCTTGGGAGTGTTATGAATTGTGAGGAGGACAGTGTGGAACTTCAAAAGGACATAGACAAGTTGGTGGAGTGGGCAGATAGGTGGCAGATGAAGTTCATTGCGGAGAAGTGTGGGGTGATACATTTTGGTAGGAAGAACCTACCAGGAAGGAAGGACAGCCAATATAAAACAAGGGGTGAAATTTTGAAGGGGGTGCAGGAGCAGAAAGACCTGGGTATTTTTTTGCATAGATCATTGAAGGTGGCAAGACAGGTGGAGAAAGCAGTTAATAAAGCATATAGTATCCTGGGTTTTATTAATAGAGGCACAGAATAAAAAAGCAAGAGGTTATGCTAAATTTATAAAAGACACTCGTTTGACCTCAGCTAGAATATTGTGTACAGTTCTGGGCGCCACATTATGGGAAGGATGTGAACACATTGGAGAGAGTGCAGAAGAGATTTACAAGAATGGTTCCAGGGATGAGAAACTTAAGCAATGAGGATAGATTGGAGAGGTTGAGACTGTTCTCCTTGGAGAGAAGAAGGCTGAGAGGAGATTTGATAGAGATGTTCAAAATCATGGGGCTGGACAGAGTAGATAGGGAGAAACTGTTCCTGCTCATAAAAATATCAAGAACGAGAAGGCACAGATTTAAAGTGATTTGCAAAAGAAGCAAATATGACGTGAGAAATAACTCTCTTACACAATGAACGATTTGCGCCTGGAGTGCACTGCCCGGAAGTGTGGTGGAGGCAGGTTAAATTGAGGCATTCAAGAGGGCATTAAATGATTATTTGAATAGAAACAATGTGCCGGGGTACGGGGAAAAGGCGGGGCAATGGCACTAGGTTACAATGCTCATTTGGAGAGCCGGTGCCGACATGATGGGCTGAATGGCCTCCTCTTGTGCTATTAAAATTCTGTGATTCTGTGTGCTTTCTTTCTTAGGCATTAACCAGTTTTGAAGGTACATATATGGAAAAGTAAATGATGCTACAAAGGGATTGGAGAATATGTTACTGCAGTTGTATAGGACATTGGTAAGGCCCCACCTGGAGTATTGTGAACAGTTTTGGTCTCCTTACCCAAGGAACGATATATACTTGTTTTTAGAGGGACTGCAATATAAATTCACTGAGCTGGTTCCTGGGATGAAGGGATTGTTCCATGAGGAGAGATTGAGTATACTAGACCCATATTCATGAGAGGGGATTGCAGTGTAATGGGTTAATAGAGTAGTAATGGTAATAAGTGATGTAAATCATGGTGCAACAGTAACATCAGCAGTCACGTGCTAGACACTGTACAGCAGATGGAGCAGGCAGCACTTAGAGAAGATGTGCAGGCTTAGCAGCTCATCATTTATATAGTTTACATAGTGCAAATAAGGCAGCTCGAAGTAACTGCACAAGTCAGGCTACAGTGTCTCTACGTAAGATACACCACAACGCCAGCATGTTAAACAGAAATCTTATTATAAAACACAAGATTCTTCAGGGGTTTGTCAGGGTCAAGGCTGAGAATGTTTCCTCTGGTTGGTGTGTCCAGAACTAGAGTCACAGTCTTAGGTTAAGGGATCAGCTATTATGGACTGAGATGAGGAGAAATTATTTCACTCAAAGGGTTGTGAAGCTTTTGGAATTCTCTACGCCAGAGAGCTGTGGATGCTCCGTTGTTGAGTTTATTCAGTTCGGAGATCAACAAATTTTTGGTACTAAGGGAATTAAGGGATATGGCAATAGTGGAGCTGGAATTGAGGCTGGAGATCAACCATGATCTTGTTGAATGCAGGCTCGAGGGGCCAAATGGCCATTCTCCTATGTCATACGCTCTTATGTACAAAAGCAAAATACGACTGAATAAAAACAGAAAATGTTAAAACTATTCAAGTCTGGCGGCATCTGTGAAGAGAGAAACCATACTCTGGGCGCTGGTTCTGTTGTGAAAGTGAAAACCTGAAACGTTAACTCTGTTTCTCTTTTCTTTTTTATATATTAATATGATTAAAGTTTGCTGATGCTTAAAGCGGGCATTCATGGATTAACTCCGTGATTGGAAAAGGTGCACCTTCACAGCGTCAGCTGTCATCTTTCCACATAATTCACCATTTCCTTTGTTCTCACTCCTGCTTGCAGTTCTGATTAATTCATACGACAAAGAGTAACAGAGCTCGTCAATCTGTTCAATTTGAGATGTATCCTAAAAAAAAAAATTTCAGTTAAGGTTTGAGGTATTGCATTGTGGATTTGCGTCTCTGCTCACTATTGAACTGTCTAACAGCACCTGAGCATCGAATCAATGAATACCAAGCGGAAGCTGGTGTCACCTCAGTTCACTGGTTGCCTTGATAGCAGTCTACATTGTTCTTGTGTGGATCGAGGGGCTCTGAACTATCTGTTTTTAGTGCGAGCAGTAGTATAATGAGTTTACCATGCTTAATAAATGGCGAGGCACAACCTGAAGATTTGGAATAACGATAGATTTTTCGAGTCAGTACGATCTGAATTCATCGTTCATTAATGCTAGCCATTTATGATCTGTCTCTGCCCTCCATGCAGCCTAACTGGAGAGACTTTCATGCTGCAGGCTGACCCCATCTAATCAACATATTCCAAAGGAGGCACAGTCCGGATTAGAACATAAAAACGAGCAAGAATACAGCCCGTGCAATAATGTCATGGCTGATCATCCATCAATTCCACTCTTTTTTCCCCGGTCCACCCCCACTATTTCCATATCCCTTAATTCCTTTAGTGTCCAAAAACCTGTTGATTCCAGTCTTGAATGCACTGAATAACTGAGCATCCACAAGTCTCTGGGGTAGAGCATTCCAAAGGATACAGCAGTTCTGGAGCTTTGCCTGGAAAATGCTGCCCCCAGTTTAAAATTAGTGATAATGAATAAAATAGATCTGGGAGAGGGACACAGGAGTACGATGTGAAACAGATCAAAGAATATCCGAGTGAAAGCACAACTCCAAATATTAATAATAAGCCATTAGCAGTCAAGTTGCTAATTGGTTGATGTGAAGATAGAACATTTCCCTATCTTCTGAGATAGACTTACTGGGTAAAATGCATCTCGCGATGTATTGCCATCGCAATGTTCAGTGATTCAGTAATATAAATAAAATATTTGGACAAGCAAACTATATGCTTTTTACCCCACATTTGAAAATTAACTACATATCATGTTCACTGTTGCTAATGAATCCTATTGGAATCAAATGAATAGGATTTAGATTCGCATACGTTTTCCTGCCTTTGTTTTTTTCCCAATTGTAGGTCATTGAGGGAAATCCAGTTGGCAGAGGTAACCCCAGCTGATCCTGCGTTGGCTTTCATTGAAATACCTTTGCTCTGTATCAAAGTTAACGTGTAAATGATCTACATATGGCTAATTGCATTGTAATTACCTTTTGTCTGGCTCACATTTATATAATTCTCTTCAATTTAATGGGGTCTGTTGCCTTGTATCCTTCCTGAGGTAATGGCAGGGTGGGGGGGAGGGTGGAATATGTAATATTCTCTTTCATCAACTGTCAAGAAATACATAACTTAGAGTGAGCAATACTGAGACAGGAATTATTTCCAGTCTCATTGATCCATTATTTACTCTGATATGAACCTATTGAATATTGTTTTGGAACAACCTTCAATGGGATTGTGTTTACACCAAACAAAAGGCTAGCTAATGCCCTACAGTCTTCCTTCCATCTAGCCTTTGACTAGGATGGATGAGAAACTCCATGAATAGCCACCTCAGGTCAGTCCCATTGGAGATTCTTATCACTGATCTACATTGGCTCCCAGTCTGGCAACTCCTTGATTTTTAAGTTCTCCTCCTTGCTTTCAGATGCCCCTATGGCTTTGCCCCTCCCTATCTTGGTAAACCTCCTGCCGACGTGCAACCCTCTGGGATCTCTTCCCTGCTGCAATTCTGAACACCTGCACATCCTGATTTTCACTGAAGCTCTGTTGGCAGCCATACCTTCAACTGTCTTGGCCTTTAGCCTTGAATTCTCTCCCTAAACCCCTCTGTCTCTCTGTCTCTGTCTCTCTCTCTCTCTCTCTCTCTCCTCCTTTAAAACATTCCTTAAAACCTACCTCTTTGTTCAGATGCCCGAACATCCATTGTCATGGTTTGGTGTCAGATGTTATTTGATAACGGTCCCATAAAGTGCCTTGGAACAGTTTACTGGAGGTGCTATATAAGTGCAAGCTGCTGTTGCTACAAAGAATTTGCTAAAAAGGTTGCAAGAATTTTGGATCCTTTTTTTTAATTTTAAGTAGTCAATCCTGTTTATATATCCAGCAAATGTTGTTACTCTTTTACAATGTGCCACACCTCTTTGCTTACAGGTGTACCCAATTGACAGCTGATTGGGGGTTCATTGTTAAAGGTGGCAACTCTAATGCATAAACAGCAGAGATTCATGTTCATGACTCCATCTAGTCCTGGAAAGAGCAGCCTTGCTAGGACTATGTGAGAAGAGTTGGTTGGGGATCGGTGGTGGTGGGGGAAGAAAGTCTAAACTCTGACAGGTGCCCCATTCCACACCAGTGGCATCATTCAAAGAGGAGTCAGGTGTTTTCCAGGAATTTTGACAGCAATCACCCTTTAACCTGCGACCTGAACCGGGCACTCGTTTCGTCACTGGTTTTAAGTTTTGTAACGTGGTGAAATAGCTGCTGCATTTGATCTAAAACAATCACTGCACTTCACAATAATTAATTGCATGTGAAGTGCTTGAAATTGTTTTTGGGACACAAATTAATTGCACGTCGTACAGTGAAAATATACCAGTTGCGGACCTGTGAAGTGTAATTTATCTAACAGCCAAGAGCTGAAGCCAACCTTTAGTCTAATTCACTTGGACAAGCTGACCACAGGTGTCTACCTTTCACCTCTGTTCTGTAAATCTTCAGTTTGAACTGGTACAGGCAGTAATAGAATTCAGTTGTGTATGATGGCTGCAGGTCATCACAGCTTCTGACAATTTTCTGACATTTAATAATTGGATTCCTTTATGACTCTTTTAAAAAAGAGCTTCTGGCAAAAGCAATTTGCTTTCCATCAATTTTATTCATAGTTTAAATAAAAGCAGAAGCTCTTTATCTAAAAGCATTCTGTCAGCTTTTATTATATTGGTTATGCCACTGTGGCCTTACATGAATGTTCGATAATGAATAGGTTTCTCCATTTTCAGTGATCCAGAAGTAGTACTACCCTGTTTGCGTGAAAGGGGGAGAAGGCACACGCATCAGCTGGTTGGCTGCTCCTTGAACAAGGCGTAATTTTATCTGAGGCTTGTCCAAAATGACAGGCTCACAGCCAAGCCTTCAATGGATGAGAGTGGCTGGAGGTAATTGCACACAAATTGGAAGAAATTGTGCAGTCAGAGCTGTGGAGCGTTTCTGAATCAGAGGTGATGAGAGTAGTGAGCAATACACAAGCAGCACGTTGTCCTCTAATCCTGGGATGGCACTTGCTTCAGATTTAGCACTAAGTTTGCTTTGGAGCTGATCTCCGGATGAACCTCCAACGTCCCCACATTCAAACAAAAGACACACCGTAAGTTGTGACCAGTAAACACGAAGAGACAATCGGAGAGAAATTAGTCTTGAGCGGCACATCATCACCTGTTAGACACTCCTCCTGATATTCAGTTCTACCAGCTTCAGTGGAGCTGATCAGCAAATGAGGGGTACAACAGTCAGTCGAAGTGATGGAATTTTGCATGCTGACCAAGGAGAACTTCTAGCCCATTGTGACTATTACCAGTAAGGTTAAATTTTTAGCATTGGTTGCAGAGAAATGTGCAAGTCATTGTGATTGAGTTATTTTTCTGCAGGTGTGAATGATCCCTTGAATTTATCGTATGTCAATGATTAGAGCGTTGAAGGATAATCAACATGTGTGTTATCACCCATTAGGGCTCAAAATATTGTTTACCTTCTCTAGGAAGAATAAAGTTTCTACACATTGAACATTTCCTCCTTATCATCAGTTCAGTGTATAAAGTGAAAGGGTGTTTTTGTTATCTTCAATGAATTCCACTAGGTCACTCAAATGTTATAGGAAATTGTTTATGGGCAGAGATTTGTATTTTTGTCTTTAGGAGTAAACTTTCCAATCGGGCTGGGCTGGACTACAAGGGTCATCAGATTTCCTCTGGCAAGGCCCATGCGTTCAGGATCTCAAGACTCTGTGTTTTATTTTTTTGTCCCCCTATCCTTATTATGTTATTTCAGTTGCTGAATCCTTATAGGCATCTTCTACTGTGATATACCACTGTTTTCACTGTGATATACCACCGTTTTCACTGTGATATACCACCGTTTTCACTGTGATATACCACCGTTTTCACTGTGATATACCACCGTTTTCACTGTGATATACCACCGTTTTCACTGTGATATACCACCGTTTCACTGTGATATACCACTGTTTTCACTGAACAAATAATGTTGGCTTCCAAAAGGTAAGAATAGCCAGGAGTGTATTGGTATTTGCGGGGAACAGCCAGAAGTTTGTATGTATTTGCAAGGGATGTATTAGTATTTGCAGAGAATCATATCTGAGAGTGCGTTGCTATTTGCAGCGACTCTCCAGTTGATTAACAGTCTCTGCAGATAGTACCCCAGACAGAAAGGTTTGAAGACTGTTGTATCATACTAATGCCATGTTTTCAGAACAGATTTACTGACAACAATCTCCTCTCATTAGGAATGATTAAAAAAAAACGCAATGGTTTTAAATCTTTATCCAGGAAACCATCTGCAATTACTGAAACACACTGGCAAGAGAGAGTGGCTAACTGAATGGATCACTGTTCTCAGCCATCTTTGTCCTCTTTAGCAGCATGCAATGCACAAGCAATGGGCATAGAAAGAAAGAAATTTACCTTTATATAGCGCTTTTGATGACTTCAGGCAGTCCGAGCACTTCACATTCAATGATGCACTTTTGTGAAGTGTGGTCACAATATCAGAAAATGTGACAGTCAATTTGTCAGAAATGACCAGGCAATCTGCTCTGGTGATATTGGGTTGAGGCATGGCTAGAACACCAGGGAAATTTCCCTGCTCTTATTCAAAGCAGTGTCAAGGGTTTTTACATAACCATTGGAGAAAGCAGGTGGAGTCAAGCAGTTAAATCTCACACCTCAATGACGGCACCTCTGGCAGTGCAACACCCCCTCAGCACTGCACTGTAAGTGTCAGTTTAGGTGCTCACACCCTGAACCCTGTCAGAGGAGGGAGGCTATCGCTTGAGCTGAAGTTCAAACATAACAACTGTTGAACGCGCACAAAACAAGGGAAATTTGGACCCAGTGTAGTAAATTATTCTTACTTTTTACAATATGATTAACGTGAGCTATTAAATAATTGAGAATCCTTCTTTGCACACGGTGATTCCTCAGGCTGATCATTAGTAAAATATATGCTCTGTCATCCTGTTTGCAGACTCCCTCAAATCTAGTGGCTGACAAAGTGCTTATGGCATTCAGTGAATTTCTCATGACAGTTCCTTAGGTCATGCCTTCACAAGCTAGAGGTTGTGAATGAAAGCAAACATATACTGGGGGAATGGTCAGTATGCATGCAGTGAACTGCCTCCAGTAAAGATGGATGGTTTTATCATCATAGTTGTAATCATTGTTAGCAAACTTGGTTTCAAATTTTATGGAGATGTGATCGTGGCGGTGCTATCAAATCTACACGTTTGTAAATTAAGCTAAACTTTTATTAATCACTGATTTGTCCTCAACTAATTCCAGATGCCCTTGGAGAGAGGGTGGAGCAGATACTATGGGGCAGTACTATGAATCAAGAATTTGTTATCCCAAGAGACTGGGGAAGCTATTCTTGGAGCACAAAAGGTGAAGGGAAGATTTAATGAAGGTGTTCAAATTGATATGGGGTTTTGATGCTGGTAAATGTGGAGAAACTGGTTGGTAACCCAGGGACCTAGAGTTAAAATGATAGGCAAAAAAAAAACAGGAGTGAGGTGAAAAAAAACAAAACTTCTGCCGTTTTTATGATTTGGAATGCAGTGTCTGAAAGGGTAGTTGAAGTGGGTTCAGTAACAGCTTGAAGAGGGGATTGGATAAATACTTCTAAGTTTTCAGGGCTATATGGAAAGATTGGGGGAGTGGAACTAACTGTCAGCTCATTCTGAGAGTTGGTAGGGCTGTGATGTGCCAAGTGACCACCTGTGCAATTCGGTTATGATAGTCCCAACCTACAGAACGCCAACTCTTGAATAAATGTATTACAAATGCAATTTGTTATGCATATTGTTGAAGATAAAGATTTATTTGCATTTGTAGTGTTGACCTTTTGTTGAGGTTTTCAGAATGGCAGAGATACAACCTGATACAATGGTGTAGTGGCTACAATATTAGACAAGAAACCCAGCCACTTATTTTTTTAATTTATTCTTTGGCTGAATGTGAGCATCGCTGGCTAGGATAGCATTTATTGCCCATCCCTAATTGCCCTTGAGAAGGTGATGGTGAGCTGCTGACTTGAGCCGCTGCAGTCTCTGTGGTGTAGGTACACCCACCATGCTGTTAGGGAGGGAGTTACAAAGAAGAACAAAGAAAAGTACGGCACAGGAACAGGCCCTTCGGCCCTCCAAGCCTGCGCCGATAATATTGCCAGTCAACTAAAACATTTTGCACTTCCAGGGTCTGTATCCCTCTATTCCCATCCTAGTCATGTATTTGTCAAGCTACCTCTTAAACACCACTATCGTACCTGCTTCCACCACCTCCTCTGGCAGTGAATTCCAGACACTCACTACCCTCTGAGTAAAAAACTTGCCCCGCACATCTCCTCTATAGTTTTCTCCTCTCACCTTAAATCTATGTCCCCTAGTAATTGACTCTTCCACCCTGGGAAAAAGCTTCTGTCCATGCCACTCATAATTTTGTAAACTTCTATCAAGTCGCCCCTCAATCTCAGTCGCTCTAGTGAGAACAATCCGAGTTTCTCCAACCTCTCCTCATAACTAATAACCTCCAGACCAGGCAGCATCCTGGTAAACCTCCTCTGCACCCTCTCCAACGCCCCCATATCCTTCTGGTAATGTGGTGACCAGAATTGAACGCAATATTCCAAGTGTGGCCTAACCAAGGTTCTATACAGCTACAGCATGACTTCCCAGCTTTAATGCTGAATACCTCTGCCAATGAAGGCAAGCATGTCATATGCCTTCCTGACTACCTTATCCACCTGCATTGCTACTTCAGTGACCTGTGGACCTGTACACCCAGATCCCTCTGCCCATCGATGCACTTAAGGGTTCTGCCATTTACTGTATAATTCCTGCCTGTATTAGACCTTCCAAAATGCATTACCTCGCATTTGTCCGGATTAAACTCCATCTGCCATTTCTCCGCCCAAGTCTCCAACCGATCTATATCCCGTTGTATCCTTTGACAATCCTCTTCACTATCTGCAACTCCTCCAACTTTAGTGTCGTCTGCAAACTTACTAATTAGCCCAGTTACATTTTCTTCCAAATCATTTATGTATACTACAAACAGCAAAGGTCCCAGCACTGATCCCTGCGGAACTCCACTAGTCACAGCTCTCCATTCAGAAAAGCATCCTTCCACTGCTACCCTCTGTCTTCTATGACCAAGCCAATTCTGTATCCATCTTGCCAGCTCACCTCTGATCCCGTGCAACTTTACCTTCTGTACCAGTCTGCCATGAGGGACCTTGTCAAAGGCCTTACTGAAATCCATGTATATAACATCCACTGCCCTTCCATCGTCACTTACTCGAAAAACTCGATCAAGTTAGTGAGACACAACATCCCCTTTACAAAACCATGCTGCCTCTCACTAATACGTCCATTTGCTTCCAAATGGTAGTAAATCCTGTCACAAAGAATCTTCTCCAATAATTTCCCTACCACTGACATAAGGCTTACCGGCCTGTAATTTCCTGGATTATCCCTGCTACCCTTGTTAAACAATGGAACAACATTGGCCATTCTCCAGTCCTCTGGGACCTCACCCATAGCCAGTGAGGATACAAAGATTTCTGTCAAGGCCCCAGCAATCTCCTCCCTTGCCTCCCTCAGTACTCAGGTGCAGATCCCATCTGGCCCTGGGGACTTATCCACCTTAATATTCTTCAAGACGCCTAACACCTCTTTTTTGATCTCCACATGATCCAGGCTATCTACACACTCTTCCCTAGACAAATGGACTGCTAAGTCCTTCCACTAAGTTCCAGGACTTTGACCTACAGTGAAGGAACGGCGATATATATTTCCAAGTTAGGATGATGAGTGGCTTGGAGGGGAACTTCCAGGTGGTGGTGTTCCCATGTGTCTGCTGCCCCTGTCCTTCTAGATGGTAGAGGTTGTGGGTTTGAAAGGTGCTGAAGGAGCCTTGGTGAGTTTCAAGTTGAAGGTTCAAATCCTGTCATGGTAAATTATGAAATGAAATTCAATGAATCTGGTGCTTCAACACCATTTTTAAAGCTAACTGAAATCAGAAATTACTTAACATAGAGTTAAGTTAGAGCATAAATGAACCTTGGAGTTGTGAGACTCTTCCGGACCATCCTAAAAACTTAGTTGGCATAGAGAACCCATTGGGATGTCTGTCCTTTGTTTTATGGGCAGTGAGAATATGGTGATTTTGATGCTTTTTAAGCATGAATGTTTAAGAATTGTACATTGCATGAATATAAGGAAAATCCAGAATTTGACAGCATCTGTGCAAATTTCATACCAAATGATTTAAGTGGCCTTGATTTTTAGTCACAGCAGCCTCAGGATTGTGTGAGTGGATTATGTAGAGAATGATAACCAAGTTACTCAGAGAGAGAGAGAGAGTGAAAAGAATTTCAGATAAGTCAGGAGCACAGAAATTGCAAGATCAGCCCTGGGTTAGAATCCAACCTTTTCTGACGAGATGAAAGGTTTATCTCTCTGCTAGCTTTGCGAGTCTTAAGTGAAATGAATTTGATCAGTCAACTCCGCTGTGGAGGAATAATGTCAACAGCTCAAACCTGCCCATAATTCAGCAATAATTGGAATTAAATTGATAGCCTCAATCTGAAAATCTGGCTGTAAAGAAATGGAGGTGTTGCACTGGTTTAATATTATAAGCTCCACTAAGGTTTGGAGTTATAATACCATCTTACGATAGAATAGTGGGAGCTTTGTGACCAAAGGCTTTGTATGAATTTTGTATCCATTTCATCGAGCTTTACCTGACCTTGGAATGTTTCACTTGCAGCAGTGAGTACGAAGAGGGAACATTGTCGTAAGAAACTGGTCTACACTGACCCTGTGCTCCCTGGGAACAGTGGTTAGGGGATGGTATTTCCAATTTGCCAGTGTAAAAGTTGTCACTAAAAAGCTCAATGGAAAGCTTGAGTGGCCAGCCTGAGGACTTAGAGTCATGAAGGCACAGGAGCAGACCATTCAGCCCATCAAGTCCATACCAATGTTTCATGGTGTTGTGCAACTGGTAGTGCGGAGAGAAACTGAGAATTCTTAGCTAGACTTCATGGTAATAGACTGGAAAAGGAAAAGAGTATAAATGATAAGAAGAAAGAGAGCAGTAACTGCGATCGATCATGCTCAGGTGTTCGTCCTGAATGTACAATTAAATTGCATATTCCCCCCCCCCAGCTAACCCCAAAGTAATTACCAATGCTACACAAATTAGATCATTCTTTTTTGCATAAAACTCATGGACATATGTTTCTTACTTTGAGAGTAAACTACTTACACCAACAGAAACCCAGCCAAGCACTTTGTGAGTCACATGATGCAAGATCCCAGATGTCCGTCATTGCAGTGAGAGTTGAGAAACTGCTCTTTGGGCGGAATCGGCCCAGATTTGCACTAAGTGTGGTAGCGGGAGAGAAAAAGAAAGTTTTACCCGCTGGCCGCAATGGTGGCTTTTCACGCCGTATCGTCCCAATCCCACTCCATCGTGCATTTCTGGGGAACACGCTGTTTTGGTGGCGGGCGGGCTCTCGTTTGCCCGCCATGCCATCACCCTGACACTTCCTAACACCAAGTGCTAGATTTAAATTGCAGCCTCACGCACGCACCTCTCACTGCTTCCAGCCCAGGACTGCTGCACAGAAGACATTGCCCCAAATGGCAAGAAGACTTGGTTTATTGACGCATCACTCAAGCGCCTTTTGGACATCATGGAGGCCTGCTGCGATGTCCTCTACTCCCGCTCTGACTGCAGGAGGTCCTGCAACCTCACCACTCCGGCTTGGGAGGCGATGGCAGGGGTGGTCAGTGCCAATGCTGCGCAGAAGAGGTTGGCCATCCAATGCAGAAAGAGGATGAATTCATGCCACAGGGTAATACAACCATCTCATCACTCTAAACCCACACACTCACAAGCCCATCACACATTCACTGGCATCTCACTCACTGCCAGCTCAAGGGACATCACCATTCACTCTCTCACACTCACCCTCACGTCTCCATCTAGCCTCATCTCCTCTGGAGACTGCTGCCTCCTCAGCCCTCACCATCATGAAGACACTCGTACAGATCAACATGTGGCCCCCACACACACCCTGGGATACCCCGTTCCCCAGT
The DNA here is from genome assembly GCF_017639515.1 of Carcharodon carcharias. NCBI lineage: Eukaryota > Metazoa > Chordata > Chondrichthyes > Lamniformes > Lamnidae > Carcharodon > Carcharodon carcharias. The sequence continues at coordinate 35,453,190 of NC_054494.1, forward strand.
ACAGCCCTCGTCCTGCAGCCTCTTCCCTTGCCTGAGGCCACTTCTCCCCCTTCCCCAAGCAAGCCCTGGCCCTGCAGCTGTTGAAAAGCCGCCCCCGCCTAATGGCTGGTCTGGTAAGTGGAGACCTGCCCGTGAGCCCCCATATAAGTGATGAGGTGCTGCCTGTGAAACCTGGCGCTGATGATCGTGAGTGTTGCCAAAACAAACCAAGTCCCGAGCAAAGTGCAGCTCGCCAGGTGCACATTGCTGACGTTCAGTGTGAAATGTGTCGGCGTGGCTCAGATGATCCAGTGTGGGGGTGGGGGGCCTGGGGGGGGGGTGGGGGGGCGGGGGTGATGATTCCAGTGAACTGAGCTTGTAATGACATGCTGATCTATTAACAATGAGGTTTCCGACGGCGGGAAACATTGCCAACCATTGACGGGCAGAGCAGACGCTCGCAAACTGGTTTCACGATAGCGTAAGGCCGATTTTTGGCCTTCTTGCCATATTGTCCGCTCACGCCACCAAACCTGCCAGCCAACGGGCACGGAAAATTCTGCCCTTTGTGTTCCACTGGAATAACTTTGAAGAGTAAGATCCGGTTCACGGGCTGTCCAATTGTAGGGAAGCAACACCACCAAAGTCCCATTCTGCCCTCGCTAGATTCCAAAGCACCAGGAGCCGGGAAATGTTGCTGAGTTTTCTCTCCCTAAGCTTGGGCAGGTCAAATGCTTGGGCCGCACCAACCAGCTGACTCAGTGCAATCCAGGGATTGGAACTGAAACATTACTGACCCCAATGCTGCACTGGATACTGGCCTCATACAATTAAGTCCCTATTTTAAGTCTACCCCTTTTTAAGCCATTCCACTTTAACGCCAGTCAGTTTATGGAGCAGGTATTCGCATTTTGCATCGGGAGTTTTGACTTAATGTCATTTCACGCCAGGTCTGGCGTAGGACCTCGTGACCCGATCGGTGCCGTTTTGAAGTGGCAGCTCCTGTGCCCCATCCCTCCTGCTCAACCCCTCTCCAGCCTGCGGCTCACCTCCCTGACCCCGCACCTTGAAGCTGCTCTCACACCTCAGGTTGTTTCCTGCCTCTCGCTGCTCACCTCCCGAGCCTGCATTCACACCAAGGTTTCAGGACAGGAAAGCAGCAAGTGGGAGGGGTGGTGAGAGGGAGCATCAGGGAGCAGGATGTGTGACGAGTTGGAGGTAAGTAGAAAGAGTTAGCGTATTTCTTTTATATTTTTAAATTTATTTTATTTTAAGAGCTATTTCACTTACAAATATAGGAAGTTAGCAATGTAAAGTATTTCCACTTACAGGATGTAATGTTTTAATGTTGTTCCTGATGGGAAGGTCCTACAGAACCTAACTACAGCTTTTACATTGGTTGTAATAGGGAAATCTGATTCGCTTAAAGTTGCACTTTTCAGGAATGCAACAGCAATGTTAAGCGGGGACTTACTGTACTGTTAATGCAGAGGCGGAAACAAGGGTAACACCTAAATACATGTGGATACTGGTAAAGATGGCAAAAGAAATTTGGGTTTCAGTTTCTATTCACATGTCAGAAATATTCACAGATTAGCCATGGGATCAGACAGCGTTCTGCAGTGGTTACTCGGTCACACGGGGGGTGGGGGGGGGGGGGGTGGGGGGGGGGGGGGGGCGGCGAATGGCCGCCGTCCGTGATGTATCCATTCTATGATTCTATGAACTATGGGTGTCTGTTCAATTAGCCTGTGAGGTGGTTGGGAAGGGGACAAAGATTTTTTTTTTAACTTTGCTTGATGCTCATGAAATTTGTCTGTGTGCCTCTAGTCCTTCTCATTATCAAGTTAACTAGCTAGGTTAATTCAAACTTACCAGTGCTGTTTATGACATGTACCATGTTTGCCTGCATTTTCCCTACTGAATTTGTATAGCTCATGAGCTTTATTCATGAGCAAATCGTTAGATATGTGAACTGAAGGTACAGGACGTGTACATCAGTGATGCCGTGGTGCCTATTGTACTTCTGTGTTCTAATATTAATGTTGTATTTCATTGTTCTTTTCTTCAGGCAACAGATAATGATATTGGAAGCTACGGAAATGTCAATTATTTTTTCAGTGATGAATCTGACAGGTAGGAACTTGCTGTGGATAATAAGAGTTTCAGAATCAGTAGCTGTGTGGTCTGTGCCAGTCAGTTTTACAAACTGTACAATTAATGGTGTCATGTAATCAATTCTGGAATAAGTGTTTGGAACCGCCCCCCCCCCCCCCCCCCCCCCCCCCCCCACAGTGAGAGTCAGCATGTGTGGCTCCTGTACGCAAGTGAGACTCAGTATGTGTGGAATCCCCCAGTGAGAGTCAGTGTGTGTGGAATACGTACCCCAGTGAGAGTCGGTGTGAGTGGGACCCGTACCCCAGTGAAAGTCAGCATGTGTGGGACCCGTACCCCAGTGTGTCTCAGTGTGTGTGGAACCTGTACCCGAGTGGGAATCAGTGTGTGTGGGACCTGTGCCATGTGACAAGTTACCCCACCAATTCTCTTCCCTTTTATGGCATCAAAACATTACTAAATTTAGTATGAGTATGGATGGATCCTTCGACTGGCACCTGGTAAGTTACTGTCTCTCGGCCTGGTCATCTCCAGTAGTTATAATATCTGACTTACAACTTAACCTGTGCTGATTTTTCCCTCCTGCTCTCCCCACCCCTGCTGCCCAAGTGCACACCTGAATATATACACGCAACCTTTTCCCTCCACAGGCATTATTTACTGGTCTTAGCGTAACCAGGCTTCAGTGTTTGCACTCTTGCCTCTGAGAAGATTGTGATTCCAAACCTCTCTCCAGGATTCGAGGTTGTAATCAAGGCTGCCATTTTAGTCCACCGCAGAGGGTGACCTGCATTGTTGGGAGTTTTTGTCTCTTGGATGCAACATTGAACTAATGAATTGCCTCTTCAAGTGGATATAAATGATCCCACGGTACTCTTTGTGAAGGAGAGCAGGGAAATCTCCCAATGCCTTCGCCAACACTGTTCTCTCAAACAACACTGCCAGAATAGATTAGCTGTCTCTGAGATCTTGCTCCACGCAAATTGGCTGTCAGGTTTGCCTGCAAAAGCAACAGTGACTACACTTCAAAAGTAATTTATCGTCTGTGTGAAGTGTTTTAAAATGTCCTGAAGATGTGAAAGGCACAATAAAATGCATGACTGTTTTCTAATGAATGAAGAACATGGATTATTTAATCTCTTGAGAGTGCTTTTCCCTGAATTAATCCTGACTTCTGGTTCCACTTCACATAGGCATTTTGTTTTGTATTTGTGGTCTTTTATTTGTGTGTGGGACATCTTCTACTTAAACGCAAATCTGAAAAGATTTTACAGCAGGCAATATCAAAATGTGCCACCTGCTAAAATGTAAAAGGTGCCCATTTGATTCCACTTGGAGATAAGTGGACAATTTTACTTGGGGAAAGAAACAGCATGTAAACATTTATTTCTCTGCTGTCGTTGGAGATACAAGGGACGGTAATTCGGACTTTTGGTAATATATGAATACAGGTTGTATTGATTCGGCTGCCTGTTTCACATTTATCCCATTTTCATTGTCTTTCAAATCAACTACCGAGATTGTTTTAAAACCGGTGGCTGAATCAATATTTCCTGATTGACATCCAAAATCCAAACAGCCCTCAAAGAGTTTTTAAAAATGTTCAAATTTGTTCCTCATTGTGGTGGCTCAAATTGTCTGCAAAGCTTCTCTGTGTAAACATACTTTCCCTCTCAATGTTCCTGTTACTTCAGTTTCCCCAAGCGAGGCCACAGATTTGCAGCTTTGAGTTGAAAATGGACAGGACTGCACTAAACTGGTAGAAATACCATCAAGTAAAAATGGAACTTAATTTACTCAATTGTTGCAAACTGGTGACTGGAGATACAATAAATTGGAAACACGCCTGTTAGTTCAGTGATCTCACTCCTCACGTGACAACTGGCACAGCTGTAACGATGTGGAGAATTGCATAGATATAAATCTAATCCTTGGCAATGCCAATGCCAAATCGCTGCAAATGCCCAGCACAAGCCTCTGAAACTTGAGTTTAATCAATCAGTTTGATTTTGCACCCAAGGGTAAACCTTGTGCAAAATGTTCATGAAAATAGAAAGGGAAATGTGCATTTATATACCCCCTTTCACAACCTCGGAACATTCCTCTAGAGCTTTACAGCCACATCTGAAGTGTAGTGAAATGTAAGAACCGCGGCAGCCATTTTTTTGCACAGCAAGATCCCACAAACAGCAATGATCAGATAATTTGGCACACTGATATAAAAGCAAAGTGCGAGAAATACCCAGCAGGTCTGGCAGTATTCCTGAAGAGAGAAACAGAGTTAACGTTTCCTGCCAAACAGGACTCTTCAGAACTGGAGGGTAGAAATGTGGTGTGTTTCACGCCATTGAAACCAGGGGGGGGGGGGGTGGGGGAGAGGGAAAGAAGAACAAAAGGGAAGGCCTGGGATAGGACAGAGGGCGGGAGAGATTAAATGGCAAAGATGTCATGGAACAAAAGGCAAAGGGAGTGGATTATATTGAAGAAACAGCATTGGTCCAGAGCGAGTGTAAATGGCAGAATAATGAACAGCTCTGTCCAAGAGCAAAAGCATGAAAGACAAGATTCACACAGCACATGGCAAAAAAAATCAAAATAGGGGACAGATTTCATGGTCTGAAATTGCTGAACTCATGTTGAGTCCCGAAGGCTTTAAGTTGCCTAATGGGAAGATGTGGTGCTGCTCCTCAAGCTTGCGTTGTGCTGTTTTACTGATGTTGGTTGAGGACAGATATTGGACAGCTCTCAAGACCTTCTGCGAGGGCCTTGGTATAATGCCTCATCCAAAAGATGGCATCTGCAACAGTGCAGCTCTCCCTCAGTGCAGCCTGGCGTGTCAGCCTAGATTATGCATTGAAGGCTCCAGAACGGGACATGAACCCGCAACCTTCTGACTCAGAGGGTGCTACCCATAAAGCCACAGCTGACACCCTACATAGTGACAAATATATTTTTTATCCCGTGACTTTATACTAGCCAACAAACAGGGCACACGATGAAGTGGCTAATTATGTTTTTCATTGTAGAAGGGAACTTTTTCAAGGCTTTTTCTGATGGGTCAATAAGGTTAACAAGTGAGCAGTTAAAACAAAAACGAAAGACTTGTATTTATATTACACATTTCATGACCTCAGGACACCTTGAAGCACTTTGCAAACAATGAATTACTTTTGAAGTGTAGCCATTGTTATAATGTAGGGAGCACAGCAACTTCCCATCAACAGGAATGTGCTAACAACCAGATAATCTGTTTCTAATGATAAAAACAAAAAACTGTGGATGCTGGAAATCCAAAACTAAAACAGAAACAGAAATACCTGGAAAAACTCAGCAGGTCTGACAGCATCTTCTCCGCCGATGCTGCCAAGCTTTCCAGACTGAATATTGAGTTCAACAATTTTAGATCATGAACTCTCTCCTCCATCCCCATCCCCATTTCCACCCATTGTTTATCTATACCTTTTATGCCCTTTTAGTATTATTTCACCCCACCCCCACTTGAGCTATCTGTACCTTGCGTGTCCTGCTCTCTACTCTTAATTAGCACATTCCTTTAAATAATATCACCACCTTCAACACCTCTTTGTTCTTTTGTCTGTGACATATTTTGGTTATCTCCACCTATCACTGGCTGCTTGTTCCAACAAACCACTGCGCCCCCCCCCCCCCCCTTAAACCAGCTTATATTTCACTCCTTTCCTATTTTTAGTTAGTTCTGTTGAAGGGTCATGAGGACTTCAAACGTCAACTGTGCTCTTCTCCACCGATGCTGCCAGACCTGCTGAGTTTTTCCAGGTATTTCTGTTTCTGTTTCTAATGATGTTGATTGAGAGATAAATATTGACCAGGACACTGGGGCTGCTCTTCAAAACAAAGCCTTGGGCTCTTTTGCATCAACCTGAGGGCAGGTGGAGCTTCAGTTTAACATCTCATCTGAAAGATGACACTTCCAACAGCGTAGGTGTTTGTGCTCAAGTGGGAGTTGAACCCTGAACCTTATGATTCAGAGGTAGGAGTGCTACCGCTGAGCCATGGTCAGAAATTGGTATTTATAAGTTTGATCCTCAGTCTGTACTGAATCAACAAATTGCAGTTGCCTCTGGTGCCTGAGGTTGGAGAGGCCAAAGTTACCAGTGCTTCCCAGCTGCACAGTGCTTTCCCCAACTGCATTAACTTCACGGTGCTGGGGGATATGACTTATGGCCAAATTATTTTGGGAACAGACCCCTTACACACTTAATCCCTCTTCCTCTCTCTCCACCCCGCCAATCCCCAGTGATTGTTGTGCTGTTGGTGGTGGAGGTGGGGGTCAGTACCTGGTGACACCTGCTGGATACCTGGATAATGGGACGCGCCTTCCGTGCTCAGGGACCCTGCTCCCATCATCAAAGCTCTTGTGTAAATGATCTGCACTCGTGTGAGGCTTTGAAGGCAATACCAATTCACAGAATCACAGGGACAACCCTACTGTGTGTCCATCACTTTCGAGGGGAGCTGGTGAAGCAGCAGCGCAACAAGGGGGAGAAACAGGACCCAGACCTGAAATACCCGTGAACCAAACAGTTTTGTTTCAATTTTATGAAAAAACGTTTTCACATAAAGAAAATAGGTATGTGAAAAGCAAAAATACTAAAACATACGGAAAATGGAATCCAAGTGGACAGTTCCCTTTTAAAAAGGAGTTGTAAATTCTATAGTGTATAATCATTATACATTTCTAGCATTGTGTAGAAGTGCTTCCAAATTTTCTCAGTTCTTCATATTAAATAGTTGCCAGTTAAGTGACAAAACACATCAATTACTGTATAATGTACAAATAATGAAAAAAACAATTCTATGCAATTCCACACTTGCCAGACTACATGGCGAAATGTAAAATTAATTTATTTTGCTTCGAGGATATTGCACATGCATCACATTTCATTACAATATTGCCCAAACATTTAAGTATGGTTCACAGTTAAATACTGTCATTGATCTTGCTCTTCCACGGTTTTGGTTTTGCGCTTTACACAAGATGTTCGATGCAGCCCTTGATGAACCTATCTTTTATTGGTATTTATCAGTGGGGCAAGGGATTTGTTATTACTTGGGTATCAGAATGTTCATTGCTACTGGAGTAACTCGTACTAAATTTTGATGAACTGTGGTACAATGTAGATGCCTCTGTTGTTCAGTGGGCAGCACCTCTCACTTCTTCCAGGAAGTTTGTGTCCCATTCTGCAGAACTGAAGGGGTGCTGCACTGTCTGAAGTACCATCTTTTTTTTTTGATGAAACCACCTGCCTTCTCGGGCAAGCGATCCCATGGCACTATTGAAAGAAGAGTAGAGGTGTTCAGTGCCCTGGCCAATTAGTGATCCCTCAAACAACACTTAAAGCAAATGATCTGTCCATTTATTTCATTGTGGCAGCTTGCTCTTCATATTGTCTGCTGCCTTTCCTACATTACCCTTGAGATATACTTAATTGGTTGCAAAGTACTTTGAGACATGCTGAGGTTGTCAAAGGTGCTACAGAAATGCAAGTCTTTCATTTCCTCCAATGCAGTTTTGTGTCAATTTGTCATCGAATTTTACTGTGCCAACTTGCTTGTCCTATTGTTGATAAAGATTTGTACCAAGTAAATCGATTCAGCTTTAATGGGCCTCCTATTATCACATATAAAAGCAGAAAGTGCTGGAAAAACTCAGCAGGTCTGACAGCATCTGTGGAGAGAGAAACGGTTAACGTTTCGAGTCTGTATGACTCTTCTTCAGAGCTGAAGAGAGGTAGAAATGTGATGAAATTTATATTGTTTAAAGGAGGTGGAGCAGGTGAAGCTGGACAGAAGGCCGGCAATAGGTGGAAGCAAAGGAGAGATTGACAAAGATGTCATGAAGAAAAGGACAAAAGGAAGTGTTAATGGTAGTGGTAAGGACTAAAGGAGATGCTGATAGTGGCATAAAGGTAAGAAAGAAGAATGTGTTAATAGTAGAACAAGGGTAAGCACTCTGTGAAAGAACAACATGGAACAAGTAACAGATGGTCCAAAAGAGGGGAGGGGGTGGCGTTTGGGGAAAAAGGATGTAAAAAGGGGATAAAACAATGAATATATGAATAAAAATGAAAATAGGTGGATAAAAAATAAATTTTAAAAAGGGGTGGAGATAGAGGAGCGAGTTCATGGTCTGAAGCTGGTGAACTCGATGTTAAGTCCAGAAGGCTGTAAAGTGCCTAGTCAGAAGATGAGGTGCTGTTCCCCCAGTTTGCGTTGAGCTTCACTGGAACATTGCAGCAGGCCAAGGATGGACATGTGGGCAAGAGAGCAGGATGGTGTGTTGAAATGGCAAGCGACAGGGAAGTCTGGGTCATGCTTGCGAACAGACCGAAGGTGTTCCGCAAAGCAGTCACCCAGTCTGCGTTTGGTCTCTACAATGTAGAGGGGACCGCATTGGGAGCAGCGAATGCAGTAGACTAAATTGAAAGAGGTGCAAGTGAAGCGCTGCTTCATCTGAAAAGAGTGTTTGGGCCCTTGGATGGTGAGGAGGGAGGAGGTAAAGGGGCAGGTGTTGCACCTTCTGTGATTGCATGGGAAGAGTGTTAGGGATGATGGAAGAGTGAACCAGGGTATCCCAGAGGGAATGGTCCCTATGGAATGCTGACGAGGTAAGGGCAGAAGATGTGTTTGTTGGTGGTATCATGCTGGAGTTGGCGGAAATGGTGGAGGATGATTGTTTGAGTGTGGAAGCTGGTGGGGTGAAAAATGAGCACAAGGTGGACCCTAACATGGTTCTGGGAGGGAGGGTTAAGGTGTAAGGACAGAGGTGCGGGAGATACGTCGGACACGGCTGAGGACCCTGTCAACCACAGGGTGGGAAACCTTGGCTAAGGAAGATGGAAGGCGTGTCAGAAGTGCCATTTTGGAAAATGGCATCATCAGAACAGATGAGACGGAGGCGAAGGAACTGAGAAAATGGGATGGAGTCTTTCCAGGAAGCAGGGTATGAGGAAGTGCAGTCGAGGTAGCTGTGGGAGACGGTGGGCTTGTGATGAATATTGATGGACAGCCTATCACCAGAAATGGAGACAGAGAGGCCAAGGAAAGGAATTGAAGTGTCGGAGATGGACCAATTGAAGGTAATAGAGGGGTGGAAATTGGGAGCAAAATTGATGAATTCTTCCAGGTCCGGATGAGAGCATGAAGCAGCACTGAAACAGTCATTGATGTACTGAGAAAAGAGTTGTGGGAGGGGGCCTGAGTAGGACTGGAATAAGGAATGTTCCAGATACCCATAGTCACACCTTTTATTTGGAGAAAGTGAGACAAGTTTAAAGGGAAATTGTTCAGTGGGGGAACAAGTTCAGCCAGACGGGGGAGAGTAGTGGCGGATGGGGATTGTTCCAGCCTCTGTTCAAGGAAGAAGCGGAGAGCCCTCAGACCATCCTGGTGGGGGATGGAGGTGTAGAGGGATTGGACATCCATGGTGAAGAGGAGGCAGTTAGGGCCAGGGGACTGGAAATTGTTGTTATGACATAAGACATCAGAGGAATCGCAGATGTAGGTGGGAAGAGGCTGGACAAGGGGAGAGAGAACAGAATGAAGACAGAAAGAAATGCGTTCTGTGGGGCAGGAACAGGCTGACATGATCGGTCTGCCGGGACAGTCCTGTTTGTGGATTTTGGGGAGGAGGTAGAAGCGGGCCGTCCGAGGTTGGTGCATTGAGGTTGGAAGCTGTGGAAGGAAGATCTCCAGAGGAGATGAGGTCAGTGACAGTCCTGAAAACAATGGCTTGATGTTCGGTGGTGGGGTCATTGTCAAGGGGAAGATAGGAAGAAGTTCTGAGAATTGGCGCTCAGCTTCTACAAGGTAGAGGTCAGTAACATAGAAACATAAAAAATAGGAGCAGGAGTAGGCCATTCGGCCCTTCGAGCCTGCTCCGCCATTCATTATGATCATGGCTGATCATCCAACTCAATAGCCTGCTCCCGTTTTCTCCTCATGCCCTTTGATCCCTTTCACCCCAAGAGCTATATCTAACTTCTCCTTGAAAACTTACAATGTTTTGGCCTCAACTACTTTCTATGATAGCGAATTCCACAGGCTCACCACTCTCTGGGTGAAGAAATTTCTCCTCATCTCAGTCCTAAATGGTCTACCCCGTATTCTCAGACTGTGACCCCTTGTCCTGGACTCCCCCACCATTGGGAACATCCTTCCTGCATCTACCCTGTTTAGTCCTGTTATAATTTTATAGGTTTCTATGAGATCCCCCCTCATTCTTCTGAACTTCAGCGAATATAATCCTAATCGCCTTAATCTCTCCTCATATATTTCAGTCCCACCATCCCAGGAATCAGTCTGGTAAACCTTCGCTGCACTCCCTCTATAGCAAGAACATCCTCCCTCAGATAAGGAGACCAAAGCTGCACACAGTATTCCAGGGTGCGCCAGTCAACAACAACCACCACCCTTGTTGGCAAGTTTGATGACAAAGTCAGGGTTGGACTTAAGAAAAAGGAGTGCAGCAAGTTCAGAAGGAGACAGGTTAGAGTGGGTGAGAGGAGCAGAGAAATTAAGATGGCTGATGTCACACCGACAGTTCTCAATGAAAAGATCAAGAGCAGGCAAGAGCCAGAGGGAGGGGTCCAGGTGAAGGGAGACTACTGAAGGCGGGTGAAAGGATCCATTGAACAGGCGTGAGGAGACTCCTACCCAAAGAAGTGAGTCAGCAGAAGAGCGCAGTATCGTACTGAGCCCGAAATTCATTGAGGTGAGGGTGTAAAGGTATGAAACTGATTCCTTTGCTGAGTACTGAACATTCAGCATCAGAGAGGGGAAGGTCAGAGGGTATGGTGAATACACGGCTGGGGCTGGGATTAGAAGAAGGGATGGGGTCAGAGGGACGGGAAGGGGTGGAGTGTCCTGGATGGGCATTCGTATCAATGAGTTGTTGGAGCTTGTGTTTAACACCTGAAAGGAAGAGAAAAATGTCCTTGTTAAGACCTCTGATGAGATAGCGAATAAAATGAAACTGGGGACAAGGACAGTTTTGAGGTAGGGTGAATCGGTGCTGCTGGAGGAGGCGGAGGAGAGGGGTTGAGTGTGTTCTCAGTGTGGATCTCTGGATGTGGCGAGAACGACAGTCCGAGGAACATTGATTGTCCCAAAGATACCTCTAATCCTGGGTGGATTCGAAACATGAGGGATGGATCTTCAGTTGGAATCCACATCGGATAAGTCAGAGACGGAGACAGTCGCTGAGGAAGGAGGTATGGCTGTGGAAGTGAGTTTTAGTAAACACCTTGTCAAACACTAGGAGGGAAATGGAAAGCAATGAAGCTGAACAGGGTGAAAGAGACAAATGGAAATCCTGTCAGAGAGAAGAGCAGTACTTCTTCAAGGTAGGCATTCCTGGAAGAGAAGCAGCAGTGAATTAAACACTAAAATAAAGGCAAAATACTGCAGATGTCATAAATCTGAAATAAAAACAGAAACTGCTGGAAAAACTCAGCAGGTCTGACAGCATCTTTGGAGAGAGAGCGACAGAGTTAACGTTTCGAGTCCGCATGACCCTTCTTCAGAGCCAAAGAGAGAGAGAACTGTGATGGAATTTATATTGTTTGAGGGGGAGTGGAGCAAGTGAAGCTGGATAGAAGGCCAGTGATAGGTGGGGGCGAAGGAGAGATTGACAAAGATGTCATGGACAAAAAGACACAGAGACTGTTAATGGTAGTGGTAAGAGCTAAAGAATGTGCTGATAGTGGCATAAAGGTAAGAAAGCAGAATGTGATAATAGCAGAACAAGGGTAAGCACTCTGTGAAAGAACAACATGGAACAAGTAACAGATGGTCCTATTGAGGGTGGGGTGGAGGGGAGGGGATGGTGGTTGGGGAAGAAGGATGGAAAAGGGGATAAAACAATGACTGAATGAATAAAAATGAAAAGATGGATAAAAAATAAAAATAAATTTTAAAAAGGGATTAAAAAGGAGTGAAGATAGAGGAGACAGTTCATGGTCTGAAGTTGTTGAACTCACTATTCAGTCCGGAAGGCTGTAAAGTGCCTAGTCGGAAGATGAGGTGCTGTTCCTCCAGTTTGCGTTGAGCTTCACTGGAACAATGCAGCAAGCCAAGGACGGACACGTGGGCATGAGAGCAGGGTGGATTGTTGAAATGGCAAATGATAGGAAGGTCTGGGTCATACTTGCAGACATACTGAAGGTGTTCCACAAAGTGGTCACCAAGTCTGCCTTTGGTCTCCCCAGTGTAGAGGAGACCGCATTGGGAGCAGTGAGTACTGTAGACCAAATTGAAGGAGGTGTAAGTGAAGCACTGCTTCACCTGAAAGGAGTGTTTGGGCCCTTGGACGGTGAGGAGGGAGGAGATAAAGGGGCAGGTGTTGCACCTCCTGTGATTGCATGGGAAGGGGATGAGGTATTGGGGATTTGGGGATGAGGGAGGAGTGGACCAGGGTGTCCTGGAGGGAACGGTCCCTACGGTATGCCAACAGCGGGTGACAGGAAGATGTGTTCGGTGCTGGCATCATGCTGGAGTTGGCGGAAATGATGGAGGATGATCTTTTGAGTGCGGGGGCTGGTGGGGTGAAAAGTGAGAACAAGGGGGACCCTATCATCAGCTAACCTTATTTTGGTTTGGAATTTTAGTTGAATAAAACACTTAGCAAACGAATTAACAAGTCAATGCATATCTTTTTTTCGAAAAGACAGAATAATTATGGTTTCATAGCAAAATCGTTGTCCATGTTGTGTTGATAAAAACTTGATGAAATGTTAACTGGTTGTGCTAATATTATTGGTGTTGCTGTAATGTGTCAAAAATCTTTTAAATCCTTTCCTTGGTAATTGAGAACTTGTATTCCCTTCATCACTCCCTTTATCGTCCTGTCACCGACATGGCAGCCACTACAATCCCTGTCCTTCCATCTAACAGTTGAGTTTAGAAAAGTGTTTTAAACTGACTACAGTGGGAACCTGGCAGTGAAATTTAAGGAAATAATTCAATCCTGGAATCTCTATGGTCATAAACCGCTCAAGCTGTGCTTTTATGACTCTTTGCAAGCCACTCAACTGAATTATTGCCTTGTAACTGTCACCAGCTACCTATTTTTCTCCTGTTTGTTACACTGTTAAGAGTATCCTACAATAAATACAATTCAAATCCCGACGACGAGCCTAAAGGATTAACTATTTTTTTAAAAAATGGTTTGTATCTGAGAGCGAGAGACCGGTTTTATGCAGGATTTCAGGGTTTATTTAATATGATCATCATTCTAAGCTTCATCACAAATTCATATTACCCCTGCACTTCATTCAGTTCAATATTGGTTGTGTTCCAGTTAATATTTTAAATAGGCAGCCTATCCATTTCCCACTTGACAGTCTTAAGAATGCCCCACATGGCGCTTTTGTCATCAAATTTTCCTGTGTGTTGGAATTTACATAATGTAAATATGTATATTGCATATCATTAACATGGTGTGATCTCATGAAAGATTAATCAGCTGTTAATGATTGGCTGCCTTTCTTCAACCATAGAAATGTAGTTTTTAAATTTGCTTTATTGAAATAACCACTCACGTCCCTGTTAATAATTAGCTCTAGAATATTAATTTTTAGGAATGGGAATCACAAGTAAATAATTGTTTTTTTTTCACCTTGATTTCACAGTCCAGAGGTTTACAAAGCATGTTCCCAGGACCAAAGGGAGTTAGTGAAATGAAGAAATCAATTAAACCCTTGGCATCTGATTCAGTTGCAGCAAAAGGTTCTTTTGATATTCAGCCATAGAGAATGTAGCAATCATACATTGCATGCCTGCTTGATGTGCAGTGGACTAACAGGCATAATTTGCTTGTCTTTATTCTGTGGAGGTTTCATTTCTAAAGTTAAAGACATGATTGGTGCAGGACTCCTTCCCAGCCTGAAACCAAAACGTAGCTTAGCATGTTGGCGTGAAGACTATTCATAAACTTAGGATTGCTATTCTCCCATGGTTTGTAGCTTGATAAGAAATAGTGAGGTTAGTAGGGCCATAATAAAAACAAATAAAGCAGTGGGGGTAATTTCCAGAGGGCTAGAATTGATAAGCAGACAGGCTGCGTTAAATCTGTATCGAATCTTGGTTAGACCTCACTCAGACTAATGTCAGCGGTCCCGGTCTCCGTTTTATCGAGGCACTGGGGAAGGATTTACAAGAATGTTATCAAAACTGAGGCTCCACAAAATCTAGAAAGGCTTTTTCTTTGCAAAAGAAAGGCTTGAAGGGTGGCCTGCTAGAGATCTTCAGCATTATGCAGGCCTTCAGTAAAGTGGAGAAAATGTTTCCAGCAGTGGGATACACTAAAAACAGCAGCTAGAATTGTAAATTGGTCACTGATAAATCCAATAAGAAACTTCTTTACCCAGAGAGTGGTTAGAATGTGAAACTTGCTATTTGGGAGTGGTTGGGGGGAATTGTATGGATGCATTTCAAATGAAGCAAGATAAACACATGAGAGTGAAAGGAATCAAGGTTTATACTGATAAGGTTATAGAGGGATAGGAGGAGTCTCATGTGAAATATAAGCTCCAGAATGGCCCGGTTGAGTCAAATATCCTGTTTCTGTTCTATACCTTCTGTGTAATTCAATGTCTAGGAAATCCTAACCTTCAAGTCCTTAAGTGTGGAGATTTCCATGTTTTGGATATCTCTGGAAAAAGTCAGAGAGCCTGGGTTTTTAAACTGGAGTCGCCAAGTTGGCATCTCTTCAATGTCGTCCATGTATCTCCTTTTAGATCTTGCCACTCTCATCACGTAACTGGTCCACCAGTTAGTTATGGTATTCCGTTCCTCTATGCCTTCCAAGATGTAGCGCATGATCCACACACTATCTTGTAAAACTCCATGTGATGTACCTTCTACTCTTGTTAACAGGCGAGGCATTAGGTTATGTGTGAAAATTAGTCTTTATTTCAACTGAATGTATATTCAGAATGGATCTCTTTATTGAAACTTAACTTGTGATATTTCGTAACACATTGCCAAGTGGATCTGTGGAATTTACTCATTCCATGCTCTTCTGACTACAGATACACAGAGTTGGGCCCTGAAATAGGATATTGTGAATATTAGCATTAAAATGCTTTGTGCATTTGTAAGAAATAACTTTCTCATTTTAAAGGCAGATGTTATTTTAAATAGCTGGTAAAATAGCTTAATGCACCAGCATTCGGTATTTGTATGCTAATATTGCACTGTAATTTTAAGGATATGATAATTAAAATGAGACAAACTAAATTTGTTTATCCATCTACAGTTTACATTTATGTGAAATATTATTTTTGGGGGAAGAGAGGGTAATGTCCTGCTTTGTTACTCTGTTTATTGACCGCATGACTTGTATTTATATTACACATGAGCTACAAACAATGAATAAGATTGTTAATTAAAACTATATTCCAATGAGGTGCAACCCTCTTGTTATTTTTCATGTATTTTGTGCTTTGTTGCATTAACTTCCTTTGTCCTCTGGCAGGTTTGCTATTGACAAGGATACTGGCATGGTCACGCTAATCAGGAGATTAGACTTTGAGGCAACTCGACGATACACTTTAACCGTTATAGCTAAGGATGGCGGCGGTGAGGAAACTACAGGACGTTTGCGCATTAATGTGTTGGACATTAATGACAATGTGCCCACCTTTCAGAAGGAAACCTATCTGGGAACGATTCGAGAGAATGAGGCTGCTCCAGTGCAAGTGGTCAGAGTTCGAGTAAGTGAAACAGTTTTGTACAGAATAGTAGGGATAGGATAGGAACCACATGGTGATGCTGACATTGGTCCACGTTCTTACACACACACATGGACACGAATGCGGACCCACAAATGCGGACATACACACAGGGACACACACACACAAACGCATGAACATGAGCACGTGTACCTGAGCACATGAACACGCACACATATGCAGCTACGTGAACAAATGCGCGCACACACACACACACACACACACACACACACAAATATACATTCACAGTGTTTTAACATGGGTGTTGTATTGAATTGGTTGATGCCTCACTTAAAATAGAAGGCAGGGAGATCTTCAAATCTTTAAATATGTTTTGCTGATGTCAGTCGGCATCGCTTCTAGGACTTTGTTTCGAAAGACCAGCAGTGTTTTGTGAAGGTATGTCTTTGAATGAATACAATAGCTTCTTTTAAGTGCAGTATACTTACAATTATTGTGCCTGGCTTGTGTCTCATTGTATCACACTTGTCCCTTAATTAATAATTTTTAAATAAATCCCATTCACTGTGATCAATTACTTTCAGCACCTTTTTCACACAGTAGTTCAGTTTGATTGGCCAAGTTTTCCCTGCTTCAGTTTTGGATTCTGTTCTCCCACAGAAGTTAAATTGTGTAATGCATAATGACATTACACTCTGGGTGCAATATATTATTTCTGTCAACAGCTAACGAAGGCTTGGTTGGAATTAATTCAAAAAAGATGTTATTTTGTATAGCATTTTACACAACATCAGGACATCCCTAAGTGCTTTACAACCAGTGCATTACTTTTTGAAGTGTAGTCACTGTTGTAATATTGGAAATGCAGCAGGCAAGTTCCCACAGACAACATGATGATGACCAAGTAATCTGTTTTGTGATGTTGATTGACTGGGACACCAGGGAGAATGCTCCTGCTCCTCTTTAAAATAGCACCATGGGATTTTTTTACCATCCACCTGAGAGAGACCTCGGTTTAATATCTCTCCAGAGAGGCAGCGCCTCCAACAATACATCTCTCTGTGCAGGAATTCTGTAGTATAAATTGTTGTGATTATTTGAAAATTGACACTCTTGCATTTGCGCAAGACCAAAAGTTTCAGCAACATGTCTCTCTTTTCAGCAAGATTCAAAGACCAAACAACTGCTTACGTAGAAATGCTTCCACTGTATTATCTGCCAAGTCTTTATCAATTTGCTGATGATTATTAATATGGAATATAAACAGATAATGCTAGGGATACTCAGCAGTTCTGGCAGCTTTTGTATTTTCACATGGAGGTGGGATGGGGTGATATTTGGTGTGGCAGGGCACAGATGACTTGGGTAAGAAAGGGAGCAGACTGAACTAGTGTTAACCCAGGAAGCAGATGCTAACCAGGCCATGGTGACGGAGAATTAAACTCTGTCACTAGAAAGAGTCCGAATTGGTGAGGAGTTATTGGATAAACTGTCGGTATTTAAAGTTGACAAGGCTCCTGGACCGGACGAGATACATCCAAGGATATTGAAGGAAGTGAGAGTGGAAATTGCAGGGGCCCTGGCCATAATCTTTCAGTCTTCCCTTCAACTCAGGGGAGGTGCCAGAGGGCTGGAGAACTGCAAACATTACCCCCTTGTTCAAAAAAGGTTGTAAGGATAAGCCCAGCAATTACAGACCAGTCAGTTTGATTTCAGTGGTGGGCAAGATTCTAGAAACAATTATTTGGGATAGAATTAATAGTCACATGGAAAAATGTAGGTTGGTTAGCCAAAGCCAATGTGGACTTATTAAGGGAAAATCATGTTTAACTTATTTGTTGGAGTTTTTTTGAAGAGGCAACAGAGAGCGTTGATGAAGGTGAAGCTGTTGATGATGCATACATGGACTTTCAAAAGGTATTTGATACACAACAGACTTGTGAGAAAAGTTATGGCTCATGGAATAAAAGGGACAGTAGCAACGTGGATACAAAATTGGCTGAGTAATAGGAAACAGTGAGTAATGGTTAATGGATATTTTTCAGACTGGATGAAGGTTTGTAGTGGAGTTCCCCAGGGGTCAGTATTGGGACCCTTGCTTTTCCTGATATATATTAATGATCTAGAACAATTTCACAGTTTGCAAATGATACAAAACTTGGAAGCAGTTTAAACTGTGAGGAAGACAGTATAGAACTTCAAAAGGACATAGACAAGTGGGTGGTGTGGACAGGCAGGTAGCAAATGAAATTTAATGCAGAGAAGTTCATTCTGGCAGGAAGAACATGGAGAGCGTAGTAATTATGGTTTTATTTAGTGTGTAATGTACCTTTAAGAATAATACTTGTTAGGAAAGATCACATGATCTGTAGTAACCAATGGGAGAGTAGCTCAGGCTATCTCAGTGTCAGTGTAGAGATAGAGTTGGAGTTGAAAGCACACGTGTAGTTGCTGCTGAGTATATGGTAGAATTATAGGCAGAATTTGTCGGGACCCGATTACAGGTTTCGCAGCCACTTCCAGGCCCACCCACCACACCCGCCCAACGGGGTATAAATCCTGCCCTGTGTTTCCACCCAAGAAGCGTCTGCTGATCAACTCTTATCATCAATAGTAGCAACTCGGCCACTCTTACAACAGGGAGACAATATGAAATAAGGGGTTCAACTCTAATGGGTGTGCAGGAGCAGAGTGACCTGGGTGTATATGTACATAAGTCATTAAAGGTGGCAGGACAGGTAGAGAGAGCTGTTTCTAAAGCATACGGTATTCTAGGCTTCATTAATAGGGACATAGTGTGTGAGAGCAGGGAGGTTATGCTGAATTTATATAAGACAGTAGTTAGACCTCAGCTGGAGTATTGTGTGTAGTTCTGGGCACTATATTACAAGAAGGATGTGAATGCATTGGAGAGAGTGCAGAAGTGGTTCCAGGGATGAGAAACTTCAGTTATGATATCTGCGAGTTTGGGACTGTTCTCCTTGGAGAGGAGAAGGCTAAGAGGAGATTTGACAGAGGTGTTCAAAATCGTGAGGGGGCTGGACAGTGTAAATAGGGAGAAACTGTTCCCACTCGTTGAAGGATCGAGAACGAGAGGGCACAGATTTAAAGTGATTTGCAAAAGAAGCAAATGCGATGTGAGAAAAATCTTTTTCACACAGCAAGTGGTTCGGGTCTGGAGTGCACTGCCTGGAAGTGTGGTGGAGGCAGGTTCAATCGAGGCATTCAAGAGGGCGTTGGATGATTACTTACATAGAAACAATGTGCAGGGTTACAGGGAAAAGGCAGGAGAATGGCACTGAATCATAATGCTCCTTTGGAGAGCTGGTACAGACATGATGGGCTGAATGGCCACCTCCTGCACTGTAGCAATTCTATGATTCTGGGAAAATTTGATTTGCTCATTTTGTGATTTCTGCTTGGTGGCTTTTGAGTACAAGTTTTCTTTCAACCCAATCCTCAGTCAAGGTTTTCTGGCATTGGTCCAGAGCGTTCGGTCAAATTTGGAACAATCAACTCAACACCGTGCCTAGTGGCAATGGATGAGATTGCTTGAAACTGGCACGAGAATTTGAGATTATCAGGAACTTAGTAACAGGAGTGGACTGTTCAGCCTCTTGAACCTGCCCCATCTTTCCATTGGACACTGGCTGGCTTGAACCTCAAATCCATTTACGCTCCACATCCCTTGATACCGTTAGCTAACAAAAATCTATCAATTAGACCCCAGCATCCGCAGCTTTTATGGGGAGAGAGTTCCACATTTTCCGCTCCCTTTTCTGTGAGTTAGCGCTTCCTGAATTCTCTCCTGAATGAGCCTAACCCCAAGTCTTGGGATTGCGCCCGCCTTTGTCCTGGGTTCACGGGTTTGGTCGAAATAATCAACTCGTCACTTCTCTCCACAGCTGCCATGCCTGACTTGCTGAGCAATTTCTGTAGGTTTGTTCCTGTCGCTGCATTTTGAAGCTTTTGCAGCCGCTCGGTTGAAAGGAAGGGTGAGCAGCGTTATGTGGCTGCGCGACCATGGGCATCGACACACAGCCTGGGAGTTCTTCAATTACAAGCCTCCGCCTTTATCTGTGATTTTTCTCAGATAAAACTAGACTGACTGAGACTTAATTACTTGTTTTTTTTTAAAAAAGCTATTTACTGCACTGTCAGCTTTCCCCAAATCTGTTGTCATTTTGGTCATTGTATCTGATTAAGACACGATTGTGATGTTAATGTAATTGACAATGTGTTGGATTGCATGGCAGTTTAATTTATTAAAGGCATAGAGGGAGCAGGTGGAACTATTATGTGTTACTTCAAAAGCACTTTTTAAATATATGATGTGACCTGTGAAGCTGATGGGATGCTTAAGAGAGGAAATTTCAGCTGAAAGGGGCATTGTCTCTTCAGAAGCATCATTTGGCAAACCCTTGTCTTTGTTTGCCAAGCACAGAACCCACAACGAAGGGCCATGCATGTTACAACAGCATCCACATATCAATAATATTTACCACCTAAGGAACAGGAGGAGGACATTCAGCCCTTCCCAAGCCCTGTTCTATCCTTTTCAGTTCGATCACATCTGACCTTTTTTATTCTTTGATGGGATCTGATGGGACAAGGCCAGCATCTATTGCCCATCGCTAATCGCCATTGAGAAGCTGGTGGGGAGCTGCGGCCCTGAACCACTGCAGTGTACCTGCTGTTGATACACCCACAGGGCTGCTCGGGAGGGAATTCCAGATGCTGAGGGAATGGCGACAATATGGTTCCAAGTCAGGGTGGCGTGCGATTTGGAGGGGGAACTTGCAGGCGGTGGTGTTCCCATGTCCTTTCAGGCGGTAGAGGTCACAGATTTGGAATCTGCTGTCAAGGGAGCCTTGGCAAATTCCTGCATTGCATCTTGCGGTCGGTGATGGAGGGAACGAATGTACAAGGTGGTGGGATCTGAGCACAGGGAAGACTATTTGTCCCTCCTGCCTTCGACCCAAGAAGCAATTCATAGGGCAGACGATCAGGTGGCAGACAATCAGATTGTTAAGTGGCAAACAATCAGGCGCGGCCACATCTGTGGAGAGAGAACCAGAGTTAATGGGCTGGATTTCATACTCTGCTGCCAGGTGTGTTTTTGTCATGTAAAATATGTCGAGTTGCTAGACTGCTGCCTTCCCCACCCACCCCCTATAACACAGCGGGTCGGTAACGTGCTCATTAGCCCGCCCACCTTTTGGCCTATTGTGGGTGTTAGGTGGCTGATTATTACCAACTTAAGGCCCACAATTTGCCTCCACTGGGCAGTGGGAAAGCCATTTGTTAAACCAAGATGGTGAAAAGGTGGGAAGGAAGAGATGCACACCATTTGGAGTGAAGGTGGGAGGGGGGAGTGGTGCCCTCTGCACCCCCTCAGGATGTTACACCCCCCCCTCCCCTCCTTGTGCCTCCCAGCTTGACCTCCAAAACCCACCACCCCCACCCTAGGGTGTGTCCTACCCCTTCCTGTTCTAAAAGCCCAGGGCTTTCCTCGGCCCAGTGTCGACCTCCAGTCTCTGTGAGACAGTTTGCATTCCCAACGACGCCTACTGCCGAGTTCTGGCACTACTGGGACTGCTCGAGCTGCTGACCAATCAGAGCAGCTGGCACTTCTCAAGCACAGGTCTTCCTCCCACTGAGGGGCAGAAGTTCGACCCTCAGTTTCATTAAAGGCAGGAATAGATCTGTTGGATTCACATGGGAATCAAGAAGAAAGTGAAAAGTTCTTGGGTTGAGTGAGGCGAGGCATTGCATGATTTAAGGTTGGTCACGCTTTGTGATTGGCAAAGGAGACAAGATATTTATGTTTTAGAGCCCGTGGTCACAGTCTCTCTCCACGTCTTGTGTGACTTGGACGGAGGCAAGAGGTGTGTCAGCTAAATTCACGAGTCTCTTTAATTGGCTTTTGAATTGAGTAACATTGTGAACCTGGCACCAATTCTAATTTGCAGCCCATATACAATTCGGAGGAGGTAAAATGAGATTATTTGCCACCTTGGGGCCTCTGTGTGAAGGCCTTACAGAAGTGCGAACTATTTAAAGTAATAAAGGACCCTATTCCCTGTGACCCATTGTTATAAGTGCCAGCTAGAGGAAAAGAGGAAATGTTAACCAGGTAACACTGAATGCTGATGAGAATTTCATTTGTGCACCGAGTTGCTCTGAACTAGAAAGTACGATCTGAGAGGATGTAGGAAACAGCTTCCTGATTACTTTCAAAAGGGAATTGCAGGGATACCTGAATGGGCTATGAGGAAAGAGCAGTAGAGTGGGGATAATTGGACAGAGCTACTGCAAGCTTAGTGGGCTGAATGGTCTCTGTGCTACATTATCCTGCGAAGAACATAGATTACAACTTTACCGATCTGGCAGAAATTTAATTTTCCTGAATCATCTATCTCATGGTGAAGATAGTGAATGGAATCCATGCAGTCAATCCTAAAAATATCAGTAAAAATCACAGTATCCCATATAGTAAAAGATATCCCATATAATTTATCCCATACCTGAAAGCATCTCATATGGTAACAGAACTTAACTTCTCCAGATGCCTCATGGCTGATGATTGTATATGCATACATATGGCCTATAACTGAACTATTTTAAAAGTCATTCATAAAGCATACATCAGCTATTTGAATTATATATTTTTCCCATAACAGATTCCCTGTCACACTATGATCACGCTTCCCTGTCATAAAACACAATATCCCGAGACTCACCATGGACATCGCCACAGGCGGTTGAGGTTGGAAAGAGTGACAAGCAGATAGCTCAGCTAACTTGGGAAGGGGAGATAAGTGACAAAAACAAAAACTGAAATACCTGGAAAAACTCAGCAGGTCTGGCAGCATCGGTGGAGAAGAGCACAGTTGACGTTTCGAGTCCTCATGACCCTTCAACAGAACTAAGTAAAAATAGGAAAGGGGTGAAATGTAAGCTGGTCTAAGGGAGGGGGGGGTGCGTTGTTGGGACAAGCAGCCAGTGTTGGTGGAGATAACCAAAAGCTGTCGCAGACAAAAGAACAAAGAGGTGTTGAAGGTGGTGATATTATCTAAAGTAATGTGCTAATTAAGAGTAGAAGGCAGGACAGATAAGGTACAGATAGCCCTAGTGGGGGTGGGGGAATACTAAAAGGTAGAGATAAATAATGGGTGGAAATACATGTAAAAATAATGGAAATAGTTGGGAAAAGAAAAATCTTTTCCAGATTTTTTCCTGCCTTCTACTCTTAATTAGCACATTCCTTTAGATAATATCACCACTTTCAACACCTCTTTGTTCTTTTGTCTGTGACAGCTTTTGGTTATCTCCACCTATTACTGGCTGCTTGTCCCAACAAATCCCACCCCCCCCCCCCCCAAAACTAGCTTATATTTCACCCCTTTCCTATTTTTACTCAGTTCTGTTGAAGGGTCATGAGGACTCGAAATGTCAACTGTGCTCTTCTCCACCGATGCTGCCAGACCTGCTGAGTTTTTCCAGGTATTTCTGTTTCTGTTATTGTTTCGGATTTCCAGCATCCGCAGTTTTTAGCTTTTATATTATTAAGGGGAGATAAGTCGTCTGCCTCTTTTCCACAGCTTACGGTCCTGTTGTAATTTGCTATCTAGCAGAATTCCCTGGGCATTGTTCCTAGCAAGTGCATGAAACTCTACTCTGTACACGGTGTAATTCTTCTGAGAGTTGGACCTGTGTTTAAGAGGGTCTGATCCTTTAAGGTTACAAAGTCTAATTGCTGGAAATACCCTGGGGTCAATGACAGATTAATTTCTGTAGATGAGGAGAAGTTGCAAGATGTCAGCTATTTAGAAATTTCAGGCTCAAGGTCAGAACTTTCTAGGCAAAATCAATTAACTTGTAATTGACTGTAGTTTGAAATCACTCTATTCTGTCTTCTATAATTTTGGCACTTTGAAATGTAATGGGCACTGCAGGAACCTTCCACATCTAAATGCACAGGGAGTGCAACTTCTTATAATTTTAACGCTGAAAGTCTTAGCTGAAAGACAATTCTAACTCCTGTTACCTGCCCTTAGGGTCATAATGAGACTGGAAATGATCCTTGTCATTCATCTGACAAGGCCCAGGTGCAGAAGGCACCAGATTCTGCAACGGGGGTGGGGAAACTTTGTCGTACCACGGACCATTCACACACAGATAAAATCAGTCACGGCACCCACCCACCCCCCCCCCCCCGGCACGCACCCACCCCCCCCCCCCCCCCCCCCCCCCCCCCCCCCCCCCCCCCGCCACACACACACACACACACACAGAAATCAACTTAGTGTAGTTTTTTTTGGAGAAAATACAGAAACTCACCCGTTGTTTTAATGCGACGGCTGAATCTGAATATAACATTGGTAAATATTACTATTGTAATTTATCTGATGCTTTTATCCGAAGCAAATTAGTAACAACGATGATAAATGCTATTTTGAAGGCACTACTGTCGTAGGTCTATGTTTTTAGAAATCTTGGCCAAATAAAATTGAGCAACAGGCTGGATCCAGCCCGTGGGCCGTGGGTTCCCCACCTCTCGTTCTACAAGCACGAGCTCTGCAGAGCAATAGCATTTTCAGGGTTGAAATTGCAGAGTTTCTGCCACAACTACTTTCTGTACATGGCTGAAGATTATAGCTCCTAACTGTTGGAAAGCAGATACTTCAGAATCTAGTTTGGGAGGTGCCATGATTGGGAGAAGGGAGGGGATATTTGATGAAAGGAAGGGACTGTGTTTGGCTGAGGAAACTGGTGATGTTTGATGTAGGGAAGAGGAGATAATTGATCCAGGACAGAGATGATGTTTACTGCATTGTTCTCTACAGTCCTGCACTCATTGCTTGAACGCTACCCTGGTGAGGAAAAGATTCTGCGGAAGAAGATTTCCACTCTTGGTAATTTATTGCTAAACCATAAATGTGTTAATTACACACCGACAGCACAGCCTCGGGGCAGGGCTAATCTAGGTAACAAACACCGGGCTGATGGAAGCACACCTGGCAGGATTTAGTCCTCTGTGGTTCTGCACCTGGATTAAGGTGACCTTACTCCACCTTGTGAACTAGTTACTTCAGATTGAGGGAACTTTGAAGTGTAATCTTGAAACATATTGACTATCCCCATTATAGAAGTCTGATTAATCCATTCCTCCATCTATTCAGGTAAGTCAATATACCTGTGTAAAGGAAATTTGGCTGGGGATACTGTGTTGACAGTTGAAAACTGCAAGTTTCTTACCTTCAAAGTAAAAGCAGGGCCTGAGCAACTGGGAATCAATTAGAAAGAAGATGCAAGGAAGAGGTAGCAGAGGAGAGGATCCCCAGGATGAAACAAAGTCTAACTGAAGTTAGCAAGAGGCAAGAACACAACTGAAGGCGATGAAACTATGGGATGGATAAGTCTTGTCTTTCTGAGGCATTACAAAATGTATTGAGCCTTATTTGCGATAGCTTTTCAAATTGCAATTCTTTTTTCTTACTCCTCAAAGACAGGATGAAGAAACTAAAGCAGGTTTGAATCAGGGGTTTGGGCTTTGGTTGAAGAGGTGTGATGGTGGTTACTTTTATAACCTGTGGAGTTTAAAACGTACTTTTAATTTGCAATAGTCACCGATAAAGTATCCTTCACAACAGGAACCTCGGCTCTGTCTGTAGATTATATTCACTCTACCTTGAGAAGACACCTGAATAGTAACCATTTTTTCCACAAGTGAAGTCATAGCTCTTTGCCAAATCCCACTGACTCTTTCAGTTACTGTACTGCTGCTCCCTCATTACCTCAGCCTTAAACACAACCGTCCTCAAAGACTTCTCTTCAACTTAGTTTAACCCTGTCCTCCTAGCCTTTCGCCAGCTTATTGTCCGTCAATTCTTTCTGTAGCTGAAGAGCACCACAGAAATTTGGGGATAATAGAAAATGCTGGCAATACTCAGCAGGTCCGGCAACACCTGTGGAGAGAGAGAGACAGAGTTCACGTTTCAGATCGATGACCTTTTATCAGAACTCTGAGCACTTCGAAATTTGGGCTGTTGTCTGCTTCTTCAGTAGAAAGGCAGCACTGAGTTTTTATTTTCCCCTGTGTTCCTCATCAGCCACTGACACGTGCATTTTGTTTTCTTTTTAATGCAGGCGATTGATGACGATTCACCTCCAAACAACCAGATCACTTACAGCATCTTTAACACCTCAGTCCTGAGCAGCTACTTCGATATCAGGGTATCGGAAGGTTACGGGGGTAAGACCTACACTTTGGCCTTAGGACCGAACCCTGTCAGGGGCAGGGATATGGGAGGTTGTAAGGATGTTCATAGATATGGGTTTAGGAGTTGGCATTTGCCCTGCGATTCCTTATAG
The DNA here is from genome assembly GCF_017639515.1 of Carcharodon carcharias. NCBI lineage: Eukaryota > Metazoa > Chordata > Chondrichthyes > Lamniformes > Lamnidae > Carcharodon > Carcharodon carcharias. The sequence continues at coordinate 35,479,394 of NC_054494.1, forward strand.
GGTCACCCTTCCACTTTCAGACTGCAAGTTGGAAACCAGTGCCTCTGGCCCTGCTGTCTAATGCAAATGTTCAAGAGCACAGATGGGACAGCACTTCGTAGAAAGCAGCTTTCTTAGAAGAGCCTTCATTTCTATAGCGCCTTTCATAACCTCAAGATGTCCCAAAGCGCTTTACTGCTAATGAATTGTAGTCACTGTTGTAATACAAAAAGCAGGGTTAAAATGCAGAAACACAGCAGCCAATTCACGTGCAGCAAGCTCCCATAAATGTGATTATGACCAGACAATCTGCTTTAAATTATGTTAGTTGAGGGTTAACGGTTGGCCAGAACATGGGAAAGATTGCCTGAACCCCCGTCAAAAACAAAAGCGCTGTGGGATCTTTTACATCCACCGGAGAAGGGAAGCGGGGCCTCAGTCTAACATCCCAAGAGAAAGACATCACTTCATTCAGTGCGGCTCTTCCTCAGTACTGAGCTGAGACTGTTAATGTAAATTGTTGTGCTCAGGTCACTGGGGTGAGACTTGAACCCAAACCTTCTGGCTCGGCAACAAGAGAAACCTACTGACTGAGCCGCGCCCGGCACCTCTAATCTTAGTCAACTAGAGCTTTAGTAAATCTGCATTATATGAGCCCCTTCCTCTTCCAGATTCTGGGATCCTTCTCACTGCTGACTTCAACTGATGTAAAAAGGACCAGATGCCTGACTCCAACTGTGCATTTATCATATAAAATGGTCCAAATAAAGAAAATATTCACTTTGAATGGTTTGCTGAAGTATTAACATAAATTCAGTCACAGTGCAACTGAAGGGTCATTATTTTTAAGTTTTCAGTGCAGTGTAATTACACACACTGATTAAACATAAATCCCTGTTGTGTTGTTCAGGGCATAAACTGCATGCTAACAGTGCGATCACAAAAGCATTGAGTGTCTTCTACCTGTTAAAATTTTCACAGTCTGTTAAAAATATTTTAAGATGAAACTGGATGGACAGGATTTGGTCTAATCCTTCACCTTCTGTGATTATTCCGAATGTGAGAATACCAGGTTGTCGAGCTAATGGCTGTTAGAAATCTCTTTTCTGTGCTTTGTATCTTGCTCATTCTTCTTCTGTCAAGTACAATCACTGATTGAGAGGGAGTGAACAAAGCATTGCTAAGTGAACTGCTCACAATTCTCTACCGATCTGCTCTGAAACCAACTACAAGAAGTTGTGTAATGAAGACCCAGTGAGACTCTTTGTGACAGGGCTGCAGCATTGTTTATAAAATTCCTCCAGGGAGTGACGGGGTTCGATGCTGAGATGTCGTTTCCCCTGGTTACGGAATCTAGAACATGGGGTCACAGTCTCAGCATAAGGGGTCGGTCGTTTCAGACTGAGACAAGGAGAAATTTCTTCACTCAGTGGGTATTGAATCTTTAGAATTGTCTGTCCCAGATTGCTGTGGATGCACAGTCGTTGATCATGTTCAAGACAGAGATAAATAGATATTTTAGCACCAAGAGAATGAAGGGATTTGGGGATAGTGTGGGAAAGTGCAGTTGAGGTAGAAGATGAGCCCTGATCTTATTGAGCAATAGAGCAGACTTGGAGCCAAATGGTCGACTCCTGCTCCTATTTTTTATGTTATTTAGATTGGAAGCTTAGTATATGGACAAAGCTGAGACTGTGACCCCATGTTCTTGATATAGCATTTTTGGAAGAAATGTTTACTTGTTAAAAGGACTCAGATTTAAAATAAGCTAGGCCAGTACTTCCAAGACTAGGTCAGCAATAAAGAAAATAGATTCACCATGATTAAAAAGACTTGAGGTATGTACACTGTGTCCCATACACTATCTATACGCTGTATCTCATTTGCTGTATCCATACATTGTATCTCATACACTATATCTCATACACTGTCGGTTCACTGTATCTCACACATTGTATCTCATACACTGTATCCACTGTCTCATTCACGGTGTCTCTTACACCGTCCATACACTGTACCTCATATGCTATCGCTTGACTGTATCTCATACACAGTATCCACTATCTCATTTGCTGCACCTCGTTCACTGTAACCAAATGTTGTATCTCATGCACTGTACCTCATTCACTGTATCTCATATACTATCGATTCACTGTATCTCTCACATTGTATCTCATACACTGTATCCACTATCTTATTCACTGCATCTCTACACTGCATCTCGTACATGCGTTTGCTGGAGGCAGCTGGTTAAAAAAATCTTGAGTCTTGTAATTGCTTCTTCTCTAAACTTTAAACTCTTAAGATTAAATTTGGCAGTCAACTAGCCACTGCATCTATCCTTTTAATAGCAATTGATGTGAAGTACAGGGAGATCTGGATTAGACGAAGAAAGCCAATCTTGTGTGTATCTAGCGTACTCTTCCTGTCTGTCAAGATTCCTGCGTCACACAGCAACGACTACACAAATTTCTTGCAGTTGAAAATTTTTCATTCATAAATCAGCTACTAATCACAACTGATTGTCTTTTTTAAATAGCATAGCCTTTGACTTGATGCTCTGACTGATAATCTAAAAATTATTGTTGGTGCTGGTGGTGGACAGATATTTAATATGCTCTTGATTTTTAACCCACGTTTTGAATTAATTAAAAACATCTCCTGGTATAAATTCATGTCTCTGCTGATATATTTAGTAATGAAGAAGGCTATTGATCTTTTACGGTAGCATAAAGAAATTAAATTGCTATCTATTGCTGGGAATACTAAATTAAAAATTGAAAAGATAACGTACAGTTGTGTTAGATTCCATGGCTGGTGATTTTTATGAAGTATTGACCAGCAATAATCTTCCTCAATGCCTTTCTCTGTTCCAGTTATTATTGTCACAAGGCCCATTGACTTTGAGCAGGTACCAGGAGGTTTTATCTATTTGACCATCATGGCAAAAGACGCTGGGACGACTCCTCTGTACAGCACAGTCCCTGTGACTGTCGAAGTTTTTGTAAGTACATATTAATCTATGTTGTCAGCTTTTCCGTTATCTGCAGTAACCCAGGTTCATTCAAGGCCACTGCTTGAATTTAGCCATGGTCCCCATTATCTCTCGTGAAGCAGTTGTGAGATCTCAGTCAATACTTCTGCACAGATAAACTTTATGCTATTTTAGAAAAAAAAGAAAGGTTTGCATTTATATAGGGCCCGCCTCAACCTCATGGCCTTGCAGTCAATGAAGTGCTTTTGAAGTGCAATCATTGTTGTAGCATAGACAGCCAATTTGTACACAGCAAGATCCCACAAACAGCAGTATGATAATGACCAGATAATTTTTTTTAATGATGTTGCTTGTGAGATTAGTATTGCCCAGGGCACCAGGGAAAACTCCCTTACTGTCCCTCAAAATAGTGGCCAGGGGATCTTTGACATCCACCTGATGGGGCAGACATGGCCCCACCTTAACGTCTCATCTGCAAAAATTAATGAATTATACAAGGCAGCCATTGTGAAAGGCAATAATGGTTGTTAGTTACCAACAAGGCCATCCCTTTATCACACTTCAAATGATCAGTTCATTTATTTCTAATGATGTTGGTTGAAGTTGGAACACAGGCCAAGAGAGGAGAAAAATAAGGCTTCTTCAGATAGTACCATGGGATTTTTCACATTTGTTTGGAATTGTGAATTAAGATGAGAAATCTCAGTCAGAAGTCAGCGTGACAGTGCAGCATCTACTTGATACCAACACTGGAATGTTAAACTATGAGTCCAAACTGCAGATTTGGGGTTTGAACTCTTGAACATCTAAGCCTGAAGTGAAACTGTCAGCAAATGAACAAGTCTTTACTCGATCACAGTGACGAGCTGCTCATTGAACAATCCAGGAGACATAAACCTCAAGCTAGTCGGGGATTGAGCTGCATTATTGAGCAAGATCTATGGCCTTGATATTGTACAAGGGCTTGGCGAAGCAGCATCTCCACACCAAGTGACTGGTTGGAGAGACTTATTTTTGTAATTAAAGCATGAAACAAGCTTTGCATTAAGGTTTATTAAAGGGTTGTTGCATCATTTTTTGGAGTCAAGCTTGTGGCTTTTATTACTAAATTAACCTGGAAGCTCAGCTCATAATTAGCTCACCTCGTCATGGATTCCAAAGGCAAAAATGCCATTCATCCAGGTAACTGAAATCCAATTAGTTAATTCAGAGCCTGCCTGGCCTTTAGTCAGACACTTGGCTGCTTGCCAGAGTGGAATTCTAACTTAACAACTTATACTTCCAATTTATAAATTATTCTTCACTCTGCCTTTCTATCTTCATTGCCCCACTTTCCTTGCTGAGTTACAGTATTGGGTGGCTGATGCTGAAGTATCTGGTTTTAGTTGTGGATGACACAGCTGGGTTGCCATGGCTGCTTTGCATAATTAGCCTTCACAGCGACTTAACGCCTTATTGATTCTTAATTTGAAAGCCTGTTTCGGAAAAAGGAAGACTGCCTGGGCTGCGATGAATGTCTGCGATTAAGCAGGATAGTGGGAGTTGCTAAAGCGAACTGTCTGCTCTTAGTTTTGTACAGTATGTACTGAATGAAGCTCTCATTTACTGGGGGATCTTTTAAAACTGTAATTGGTTCTGCTTTTACTGTGAAAGTAAATTCTTTAAGCTTGCCTTTGGTCAATTTTGTCATTTAGTGTGCAAGTTGTTATCCTCTTAATATTCTGTTTACTTACATTTGGATATATTTGGATATGTTCCAATGCACCAGGTACATTTTCTTAAAATTCTTGCATGAGATGTGGCAAGGCCAGCATTTGTTGCCCATCCCTAATTGCCCTTGAACTGAGTGGTTTGCTGGGCCATTCCAGAGGGCAATTAAGAGTCAACCACATTGTTGAGAGCCTGGTGTCACATGTAGGCCAGACCGGGTAAGGATGGCAGATTTCCTCCCCTAAAGGACATTAGGGAACCAGACATTAGTGACTGCAGAAATTCACTAAGGCTCCTTAGACAGCATCTTCCAAACTCACGACCACTGCCATCTAGTAGGACAAGGGCAGCAGATAGATGGGAACACCACCACCTGAAAGTGCCCCTCCAAGCCACTCACCATCCTGACTTGGAAATATATCGCTGTTCCTTCACTGTCACTGGGTCAAAATCCTGGAACTCCCTCCCTAACAGCACTGTGGGTGTACCCACACCACATGGTTCAAGAAGGCAGCTCACCACCACCTTCTCAAGGGCAATTAGGGATGGGCAATAAATGCTGGCCCAGCCAATGAAGCCCATATCCTGTGAATGAATGAATTTTTTAAAATGGGTTTTTACAATAATCCACGGCAGTTTCATGACGCTGTTACTGAGACGAGCTTTCAGTCCAGAATGCGCAGTGTTCAAGGCTGGACACCAGAGATCTTGCACTCTCTTGAGGGTTGATGCACTTTTACACTCAGATTGGTCGGAGCTTAGAACTCCCCTCCACAAATGGCAATTGGTGCTAGATCAATTTGTAAACTTTAAGTCAGAGATATTTAAATTGTTGGTTAATAAAGATGTCAAATGATATAGGGGAGAGGCAGTAACATGGAACTTGGTCATGGATCAGCCTATCTCATTGAATGGCAGAACAGGATCGAAGGGCTGAATGGCCGCTTCCTGTTCCTATGTCCCAGTGAGCTCTTGGAGTTCATCTGGAACATAAAAATGGAAAATAATTAATTAAATTTTAAATACCACCAGCTGCCATGGTGAGGTATGAGCCAGTGCCCCAAGGCATTAACTAGAGCCTCTGGTTTGTTAGCCCAGTAACAATACCACCATCTCCCCAGCCATTTGTCCAGCCATCAGCTGATGATCTCAGTGATATGGCACCACATGGCGTCTATTATATGGGGACAGGGTGGGTTGAGAAGAAGGTGAATCCCTCACCTTGTGGTTCTGACTCCCTCCTACCACACCACCTCCCACCCCACTTCTAAGAACCCACTTGTTAGCTTGCTGTCCATTTTTTTGTCATACAATGCTTCTACCAAGTGCCTTTGGACATTTTTCTATGTTAAAGGCACGATATAAATCTACCTCGTAATTTTGTTGTTTTATGTACGAGTTGTTTTATATTAATCAAATAAAATCACGTTTGGAACATAGATCAAGTCTCAGCTGGCTTAGGTCTTGACTTGTTTGTATTGAACGAAGGAGGTTTCCCAACTCTATATCCTGCAGAATGCAGGCACGTACGAGTCAAATCCTTAAAAAATCTGTTTCTGAAGACTCAATCCCAATCTTATCAAAAGTAGTATTTTGCTGTTGCAGCTTCAGCAGATCATTAATCAGTTCATGGTTCCCCAGCCCAGCTGTCAGCAAAAGAAAGTCATGGATTAGCCTTTCCAAGTTCAGTTTGCTGTTATTTTCTGACTGAAAGAAAGCTTCAGAAAATAAGCCACGGAGAAGCTCTGTGTTTTGGAATACTAATTAGAAGCTCTTTTACTTGTAATGCTGAGAATGCACAGTGTTCAAAGCTGGACACCAGAGGCCTTGCACTCTTTTGAGGAGTGAAACACTTTTACACACGGAGTGGTCGGTGTTTAGAACTCTCCACAAATGGCCATTGGTGTAGATCAATTTGTAAACTTTAAATCGGAGATTTTTAGATTTTTTTTTGTTAACCAAAGGCACCAAATGATATGGGGAAGCAGCAGGAACATGGAACTAGGTAATGGATCAGCCTATCTTATTGAACGGCAGAACAGGATCGAGGGGCTGAATGGCCTCTTCCTGTTCCCATTTCCCCCAGTGAATTATTGGCGTTCATCTGGAACATAACAATGGAAAATTATCCTCAAGCATCCCAATATTTAAGAAACATTTTGGTATTATGATGAAGGGAGTCTAGGGACGGAAGTCCCAAGATCAGCTGAATGGCCTTCCTCATTCGATGTCCATCTTCAGCTTGAGGTTACTGCTGAACTTTCTCTGGTTCTTCAACCAACTTGACTGATCTGTGAAACTCTCGATTTTTCGTCGGGCTGTATTTACTCTCACTAAAGTTGGACAGCCCATCTACTGATCTGTCACAATGATTATCGGATCGGGGTAGCTCTTGTTCTGTTCAATTTGCTTTCAACGTTTAAACTAAAGGGAATTGACTGAGTAGCTTTAGAAACAAAATTTACTTGATGTTGTTGGATATAAAAATGTGCAGACTGCAAGCACTGAGCACGGTACTGGAAATGAAAATGTACAAAACTGAGAAGAATATTCCTGATTAAATTGACTCATCTTGACAAGTGGTTTAGTTGGGCAGTTTGGAGGATGTCCTTTGTATTCTCTTTAATCTACTTGATGTCCCTTGGCGTTGCACATAGAATGACTTGCATTAATCTAGTGCCTTTCACAATCTCAGGACATCCCATGGTTCTTCATTGCCAACCTTTTTCTTCAATGGCACCACTGTAAAGTATCTTGAGATGTTGCAGGTGCTATTTAAATGCAAGTTTGTTGTTTTTGAGTGCTAATCAATGCCACCTGAAACAATGTGTTAATGACCAAATAATCCATTTAAGGAAGGAGGGAGAAATATTGGCCTCCCCTGAGAGGTTCTTAGTTTAACAGTGCAGCACTGAAGTGTCAGCCTTGAATTTTGTGCTCAAGTCTTTGGAGTGGGTTTTGAACCCACAACCTTTTGACTCCAAGGCAAGTGCACTATCAACTGAGCCATGGCTTATGGACAATCAGAAGCAAGTGTGGCATTCAGGTCAATTGGGGTTGGAGGGTGGGGAAGGCTAATTGGATCATGCCCCCCCACCCCCCATCCCTCCCTTGGCTCTTATATTCCTATAAGATCTCCTGTGTCTGAACTTATAATGGGACGTGCCTCTGTATACTTGTCACACAGTAATCACACCCTCTAGTGGTCTCATAGAAAGTGAGCAGAGATGTAAGACTTCTAATATATTGTAGTGGCTGTTCCTCTGTGGGTTATGTTTCACAAAATAATAAGCATGTTTGTAAAGAAGGGGTTAACATATTTGTTACATAGATGAAACCTTCCTCAACTGTGACCACCCTTCAGCATTAGAATACCTTCAGATGGCATCCGCCAAATACAGACCCTGCTGGGCACATGGTTCATTATTTGGCACAGCAGAAATTGCTGCTGGTGCTATGGTGAGGTGTAGACACATCAATTTCACTCTCTAACAGTCCATGAAATAACAAATTGTACTTTTAATGTACAGCTTTAATTGTCACCATCTTTTAGCCTTGGTGATCAAAATCTCGAGCTATTTGATTGGGAAAGTGTATTTACAGCTATGGTATCTCAGACTGATGAATGGAGGGTTTTCATTACAATAAATGCAGGTTAAGAATCACTTAAACTAATCTTTTGCCTCCGCTGATAGTTAAGAGAGGATTTTTTTTTTCTCCAAGGGGACCATTACTGTCTGAAGCTGGAGACTGGGATTGATTTCATAAATGAAGGAGTTTGTTGCAGATCTTTGTGCCTTTCCGAAATTCTGCCACCAGAGCTCTGAATAAATTTTTAGCCATTTACTGCTCTTGCTGCACTGGTTTGTGTAACCCAGTGGCAAACCTGCATTTATATAGCTCCTTTCACAACCTCAAGATGCACCAAAGCGCCTTCCAGTCAATGGAGTACTTTTGAAGTGTAGTCACCCTTGCAATGTAGATAGAACATGTGGCAGCAACTTTGGAAACTGCTCTCCCTCACAGCCATGAGATGGACGAGCAGATAATCTGATTTTTTTACATTGTGATGTTGGTTGAGGGATAAATATTCACCAAGACTTAACAAAGAGCTCCCAATTGTTCATCTTTGAATGGTATTACAGGATTGATAACGTTTATTTTAGTTGAATGTCTCTTCCTAAAGATGGCCTGCTTACGCTGGAGCACTCTCTCAGTACTGCCCTGAAGTCTCAGATTCTATCTGTAATTATTTACTGAACTTTATGTTAAATGTACCTCAGAATCTCAGGAAGGTCCAAAGGGCCAGAATGGCGAATTTACCTTTAGTACCTGATCATGTCCAGCAGAGTGTTTCACTTACAATTCACTACTTAGAAGCAAAGTTACTGTCATTATGTAGGCAGAACACCATGCGATTTTTACAAAGCCCCATAACTGACAATGGGATGTGCGCTCAATTAAACTGTTATTGCTCGAGGAGGAATGTTGTTCAAGAAACTGGTCAAGCTTTGAATGGTGCAATGAGATGTTTAACATTTGCCGGAACAGACAAATAAGGGACGCCGCTAAATCAGTATTGTGTTGCAATCTGGGAGGACTGCACCATTATTCAAGTTCAGAGGATGCTACAGAATAAAAATCATGAGTTTAATGATGCTTATTTAGGGAGAGCCATTTAATACTGCTAATTTCTGTTAGATATTCATTAGATGTAACTTATTTTAATATTTACTTCAGTTTAATTTATTTCTTGGCCTTTGCTACAAAAATCCATATGTTAAACAGATGGACCGTAAACATCCTGGCCCTCAGAGAGATGTGATTTTTTATTTATTTATGTAACCCTGTCTTGTCAGGGAAACGGCTAAAATCATCTCGATGAAGTTCAAGGGAAGGAAAGCTGTTTATAACCCAGGGCCCAACCCTTATCATATGGTTCACTGATTATGATTTTTCCTCCCTCAATTTGATTCTGTATCCTTTTAGCAGAGAAGTAAGCCCCTCATCCACTTCTGCAACCCAACGCTTCACCCCCTCCCCACCTACATGCAATGTGTAACTCGCTGTGAGCAGGCTCCCATAGGATTTGCTAACTCTTTCTGGGGAAAAACAATCACTTCTTTCTCAAAGTCCGCAGGCAGCTTCCAACTTTCTCAAACTAAGTGCATTATTAACTGCAGATCAGCGTGTTATGGTGACCTCTTCTCTGAATAACCACACCTGATGATGAGTCTCATCGCAGGGAGGAAGCCCTGTTATTATAAATGTGTGAGAGAATTAAACGGTATTGGAACAGGTTGGGAAAGCGGAGCTGAGGTGAAAGGTCGGCCGTGACCTTTTTTGAATGGCGGAACAGGCTCGATGGGCCAAATGGCCCACTCCTATCTTAAATGTTCTCGTGTTTTATTCTGGATGTGATTTCCGATGAAGTTTTAACTTGTGTAATTCATCCATATCTGTCTGCCTTGCAGGATGAGAATGACAATTCTCCCACTTTCAGCCAATCTTCCTATATCATAGCAGTCTCTGAAAATATCATAGCAGGTGAGACTGATGTAAAATTGCTATCCTGGTTTGCATTGATTCTCTGGGAGCTGCTGGTAGCATGGTGAGAATAGTGTCCGCCAAGGGCGAGCTAAGGGAGGGATTCACACACTTAGACCAGTCGGTTGACAGGCATGATTGGCGGGTTCAGGATCGGCCGGGGAATGGACCGCCCACCGGGAATTTACGCCGGCTGGCCGGCCGATTAAGGGGCAGCCAGTGTCAAGCACGCGCTGAAATGCTCAGCGCTGCTGGGGTGGGGGTGGGGGCGAGCGCTGACGTCAGAGCGGGTGTGTGTGTGTGGGGTGAGCGCTTACAGAAAGCTCCCTGAAAGCAGAGAGCGGCCTTGGGGAACTGAAGGCCTGAACAACCTAAAAGAAAGGTCACGGAAGCCAGAAAAATGCATCCAAGCTTCCTAATTAGTCACCTGAAAAGGGAGGTAATGAAAATATTGTCCACAGAAATATTTTTTTTTAAATTTGTCACAGAAACCTCACCCACCAGTGGAAGAGGTTTTGTGAAAAACGTAAAGGCTACCTGGCCGATTCACACGCCCACCAACCATAACGTTGGACGGGCAATGAAAAATCTCTGTAAATTGCATCGTTTACTGGGCTTACTTGCCCTCTTAATTGTCGCTGGGCACGTTCCCAAGTTTAGCACCGACTGAAATACCATCCGGGTGTTTAATGATGTCGGGACGCTCAGCAAAAATTCTGCCCTGAATGCAAAATTCTGAATTAGGAAGATACTGAAACTCTACTGAAGTACAAAGTATTTGCAGCACAGGAAAGGGCCATTTGGCCCAAATGGTCTCGGCTGTTTATATTCCAAACAAGCCTCCTCCCAACCATCTTCATCTCAGCCTATCAGCATCTCCTTCTGTTCCTTTCTCCCTCACATACTCATCTAGTATTCCCCTCACTCCATCTGTGCCATTCATCCGAGCTAAGGTCATAAGGAATACTACACCATGTGGTAGCAAGTTAGGAAAGCAGTTATATTGAAATGGGTAAGTTAGTTTAAAACTTCTGCCTCTATCTCTCTCTCTCTCTTATTCATTCACTCACTCACTCTCTTAAAAACGCATGCGCACACACAGTACCTGTCTCTCTCTCCCTCTTCCCCTCTCGTGCTCTCTTTCCCTCTCACTCTGAACATGTGTCTCTCTCTCTCTCTCTACATGCCTGTCAGTGTGTGTCTCTCTCACCCTCTCTCTCTTTCACACTCTCACCCTCTCTCTCAGTCACTCACTCACTCTGTCCCTCTCGGTACCTGGTTCTGTTTCTCTCTTCCAGTCTGTACATGTCACACGCTATCTCACCCTGTACCTGTTCCCCTCTCCTACTTGGTCTCCCTCAACCTATTCTCATCTCTTCTCTCCCCAGCCCCCTTGCAAAGCAGATCAAGCTGTGTTACTTTAAAACTTCTCCCCCTCCCCTTCCCAATCTAGTCCCTGCAGTGGGGGCCATGCCTGAGGAGGGTCTATCTCCTTTATAACTTTCCTTCCAATCCCATGATTTGGGGTCAGGCCAGGGCTAGGTACAAACTGGCAAATGTCCATGCTGGCACACAAGCAGCTGAATATGTGAACTGGGGAACATAACAAGTGTTTAGCCGTAATGAACCCAGACATCATGCTGGGGGACAGACTTGATGTGCCATCTGGTTCATTCCTGCCCATCATTTCCATATGTTCATGTGATCCCAATCTGCTTCTCTCTCTCTCTCTCTCTCTCTCAGGAGCCACAGTATTGTTTGTAACAGCATCTGATTTGGACCAATCTCAGGAGTACGGCCAGGAGTCGATAATCTACTCTCTGGAGGGTTCATCACAATTCCGCATCAATACTCGCTCAGGTAAACTGTCACCTTCCTAATGGCAAATGACCAACTTATCCCATTGTAGCCAAAGATTAAACCAAAGTCTTGTTGAGCAAGGTAATGATTTGGTCAAGAAAACTCAACAGCAGAAGCGCCTGTGTGGTCACTAGAAGTGACCGAGAACCTCATTTACCTGATTGCAAATGGCTCCTTCCGTCTCTCCTTTTTCTAATTCAGAAAGTGTCCTTATTATCCATCTTGAAGCATTCTGGATTACTCTTGTGTTAATGTTGCAATTCCACAAACAACCCATTGAAAATATGGTGACTTATATCCATCCTTTGGTCTCCAGACAAGCAGTGTGCAGCCCAGCCAGCATGTGGACACTCCCTGGTGCTCATGAACCAAACTCCCAGCTACGGGCAAATAGCTCCACTACCTGGGTGATACCTCGGGAGAGCTGAAGGCAAAGGGAGTAAAACCTGACAAAAAAAATCTGGATTGGAGCCCAAAGGTGGGCTAATGTCTAAATATGTCATCTTGCCAGCAACTCCTGTGACCAAGCCAGTGCCAAATGTAGTCTTTTCCATTCCTTTGGACTCAGCTGGGGAGGACAAGAGGGTCACACTGATGTTTGGGCAGCCCACGGTTCCCATAAATTTTGCCCAGTCTTGCGTCCTGAGAGAGGGGGAGAAAAGAAGTTTAACACAGAATTGACCACAAAAGTGCAAACCATTGTCTCATAAGACAGAAGGCTGCCAAACAAGGGACACTATGTTGGTATTCACTGGATGGGCTACCCTGTTGCCTGTTGCACTGTGGGTGCAGGTGGACAGAGTAGAGTGTAGCTGCATCTTCCCATCCACCTGAAGCTTGGTTCAGTTTTCCAAAGCAAACTGCAGGGAGACAACTGATGGAATCAAAAGCCCCCAGTCCAGCTGTCCCAGGAGGAGAGCAGGCAGCGATGAGCTTAGAGGTCCGATGGAGCAGTTATTTAAAAAGTAAATCTTGCAGTGATTGTAATTTCAGGAAAAAAACATGGTCCTTCAATTAATTTTTCCCACTGATGAACAATGTAATTTTTTTCTTCATTCCTCTGTGCACCCATCATGCTTTAGAATGTCAAATATTTGAAACGAAGGTAAAAAGTGAAAGCTAGCTGCATTATTCCAGTTTACAAATAGTTTGGTAGCGCAGAATTTGAGTATTGCTGAAAAAAGACACGTTGTTGAAACTTTTCTTCTTGCACTCATCAGGACCGTTCGCAAGAATACAAAATATAAAGGGAACAACAATTTATACTGCATGAGAAGAGAGCACTGATTGGTAGGCAAGTGGACTCTGATTGGTAGGGATGTTGCCATGGAGAATGCACTGTCAGTCATCAGTTAACTGGTGCATTCTCCATGGCAACACCCTTACCAATCAGAGTCCAGTGGCCAATTAATCAGCACTCTCTCCACATGCAGTATAAATTGTTATTCCCTTTGCATTTGGTATTCTTGTGAATTGTCATGATGAGTGCAAGACAAAAAGCTTCAGCAACATGTCTTTGTTCAGTAACACTTATTCTAGTTTCTTATGATGTGCCCGAGAATTGACAAGAGCTTTTGAATTTTCCAGCTCCCTTCACCAACAACAGCTTGTCTCGAATTGGCCTAAGCAATATTCACAGCAATTTGTGACCTTAAAGGGAAAGATTGAACTACATAAAGCCTTGCCTTTGCAGAAAATTGACACATTGCATGGTGTGATGCTCCTGTTGTTGCAAAACCTAGGAACAGGAGGATGCCATTCAGCCCCTGCAGCCTATTCTGCTATTCAGTCAGCTCATGACTGAGCTGTATCTTAACTCCATCCTGGTTCTGTAACTCCTTTCTCAGGAAATGTTTTTAGCTCCTCTTGTAATGAATGTATTGATAGTTTTACTCTTGGTGCAATGTTGTGATATTTGGTACATTTTCCTGTAGGGGAAATAACGACTACTTCCCTGCTGGACAGAGAAACTAAATTTGAATACATCCTGATTGTCCGAGCTGTGGATGGCGGAGTCGCAAATAATCAGAAAACTGGGATAGCCACTGTGAGTGATACAGCGATATCTCCCCACCTGCAGTAAACACGTCACAAAGTGGGTGGCACTCCTCCAGTACAAACTGGCTTTGTTAGTGAGTTAAATGCCACGGTATAACATCAGCCCTGGCACATGAATCTGCTACAGCGGGCAGCAGTCTCAAACCAGACTAAAGCTAATGGTCACGAAGATGCATTTCTTTGTATCTTCATGCGGGCAGCCTTAACAAAGCTGATAAACTTCCATTTGTAGACTCGCACGTTGAGATATGCCAGCAACACAACAATAAAAAGAAAGCAGCTAACATCTGCGGGTAGTCGAAAAGCTAGCTTGGTGGTGCTGCACACCGCGGTCAGAGGTGTTCCTCATTCACTGACAAGTGCTTATAAGAACATAACATAAGAACTAGGGGCAGGAGTAGGCAATTCAGCCCCTCGAGCCTGCCCCACCATTCAATACGATCATGGCTGATCTCATTTCGGCCTCAACTCCAATTTCCTGCCCTCTCCCCATAACCTTCCAACCTGTTACTGATTAAAAATCTGTCTATCTCCTCCTTAAGTTTATACAGCGTCCCGGCATCCACTGCACTCTGAGGTACTGAATTCCACAGATTCACGACCCTTTGAGAAAAGTAATTCCTCCTCATCTCTGATTTAAATCTACCACCCCTTAGCCTAAAACTATAGCCTCTCGTTCTCGAATGCCCCACAAGGGGAAACATCCCCTCCACGTCTACTTTGTCTATCCCCTTTAGCATCTTATATACCTCAATTAGGTCTCCTCCCATCCTTCTAAACTCTAGTGAGTATAGGCCTAAACTGCTCAATCTCTTCTCATAAGACAAGCCCCACATCTCTGGAATCAATCTAGTGAACCTCCTCTGAACCGCCTCCAATGCAACTACATCCCTCCTCAAGTAATCCTCATGATTTATCATGAGTTTGGGCTCATATTGCTGTTACTTTGAACAAAGAAAACCTGGGTTTTATGTAAAGATCCTTATCAAGCACGTTGCAACCCGTGGATTACCTTTGTTATGAAGTGCAATAACTTCATAAGCTATAGGGCAGAGCAAAACAGTGAACAATTGAACAGTGAGTTAATCTGTTGATTATCTTGGTTAAGGGCAGATTGCTGGCCAGGCCACCAGGAAAACTTTCTGCTGTTCTTCAAATGGTCCACTTGAGCAAGCAGGCAAATTGGTCTGACATCTCAGCATTAAAGCTGCACTGTTAACCATGCAGAACTCCCTCAGTGCCGCACTCCAAACCTTCTGAATCTCACGTGCTACCGAGTGAATTTAGTGAGCGTTAATTTGGAATTGACTGTAAGAAAATTCTTTGGTCATTTATACCTTAGGAGGAAAGCAGTGCTGTGGGGTTTATTGTTCAGGAAGGGAATCTGTGTGAATTAATTAACTGCTTAACCATTTCATGGTATTTACTGTCTGAAGCTAGTAATTGGAGAATGGGTTTCGTCGGATTACATTGGATAAACAGCACACACCCAGTCCCTGTTGGCATTTGTGCTCGACCGAAGCTTTCTCCTGGCTTTCCTCACCTCGTTATCAACCCAATCCTCCATTTCCTTCTCTGTCAAGGTCTTTTCTAGCCTCCCCTTAAATGCATCTATACTGTGATTTCAACCACTCCCTGTGACAGCCAGTTCCACATTTTCACCGCTCTTCGAGTAAGGAAGTTTCTTTTGAATTCCCTGTTGGATTTCTTGATGACTATTTTATATTGCTGGCTCCTAGTTTTGCTCCTCCTACAAGTGTAAACATCACCAGTGTCTGCTCTGTCAAAGCATTGCATCATTTTAAAGACCCTCTTAGATCCCCCCCCTCAGCCTTCTCTTTTCAAGAGAGCAGACCCAGCCTGGTTGTCCACTCCTGATAGATATATCCCTGCATTTCTGATATCATCCTTGTAAAGTTTCTCTGCACTGCCTCCAATGTCTCTATATCTTTTGTATAATATGGCACCTCAGCTAGGCAGTACCGAATTTAAAATGGCTGGCTCCCATTTGAGCTTCACAGATCAGGAGTGAGCTCTGTAATAGCAGCTCCACAGTGACAAGCAAGTGGCAGCGAAAGAAGAAACCCAAGATTTTTGGAAATCTGAATTGGAAAACACTGAAATGTTGTAGTCCAGTCAACACCTGAAAAGGATTGTGGGATTAGTCTTTCAGGTGACTGCCCTGCTGCTTATTTCAAACATTTTCTGTTGGTAGGTTGCAAAAGGAATCTGGTTTGCCTTATCTGTACTTAACCCTATGATCTCTCTATTATCACAGAATGGTTACAGCACAGAGCGAGGTCATTCAGCCCACCCTGGCCCTGCCAGCTCCCTGTCAGAGCACTTTAGTTCGTGCCACTCCCCCACTCTTTCCCTATATAGCCCTGTCAATGACATGTCTTCAGATTGTTATCCAATTCCCTTTTGAAAGCCACAACATAATTTTCCTCCACCACACTCTCAGGCAGTGAATTCCAGATTCTAACCACTCGCTATGTTCAAAAGGTTTTCCCCAAGTTCGTTTGGTTCGTTTGCCGTCTATCTTAAATTGGTGTCCTCTGGTTCTCAACCCTACCACCAATGAGAATACAGCTCAAGTATCCTTTATCTGTAACTGTGAAAACTGAACACATACAAAAACCACACTTTTTTGAACCTCATTGACCTTTAGCTTGGGAAGTCCAGTTGTTTGTCTGCACGGTTTACCTTGCAATTTTTGTGATGAACAATGTCAAAAAGAAATTTATTACAGGTGCCCTGTATTTATTATTCAGTGATGCATCTTACTTTTCTAGTCATTCTATTTAATTTAGACTATAGCTACCCTAGGCTTAGACTATTGTAATACAAGTTTGTATGCGGTATCTGAAAACCAAAATTCTCCGAAATGCAATCGGATTGGAGGGTTTCGGATAAAGGATACGCAATCTGGAATTTCTCCCTATCCACTCTGTCCAGACCCCTCATGATTTTAGAACACCTTGATTAATCTCCTCTCGACCTTCTGTAAGGTGAACAACCCCTGCTTCTCCGATCAATCCATGTATTCTGCCATCCCTTATTCCTAGAATCGTTCTTTTTGTGCATTCAACCTAAATGCTCCCCATCTTTCCAAAAATATGGTGCCCGGAATTGGATAGAATACGATTGTTAAGGCTGAACCAGTGTTTTATAAAGGTTCACCATAGTCCCCTTATTTTTGTACTCTATGCCTCTGTTTGTAAAGCTCAGGATTAACTGCTTTCTTGACCTACCCTCCCATCTTCAACAATTTGAGCATATAAAACCACCAGGTCCTTCTGCTCTTGCACCCCTTTTAGAATAGCACCCTTTTATTTTATCTTGCTTATTTTACATCAGATGTTGATTGAATATTTATTTTAAACCAGAACAGCACTGACTGTTTTATCCAGGATCCATCACCACTCATGCATGACCTTCAGAGGAATTCTGCTTCCAACCTCCAATCTTGCTCGAAGCTTATTCATTTTATCCTTGCGTCTATAGTTCTGTGCTCACAGGCCAAATTAAGTGTTCAGCTTGGAGCAGCGATACCCATCCATCTCAGCATTTTAAAACATGCTGTCAAATAATCCTTTCCATCACTTTTCCCCTCAAAGTTCAGCTCTTTTTTTTAAAACAAAAACTCCTGCCAATTTTTATTCCTCGCCTCGCTCATTGATGAGGGAATTGTCAGTACAGAGCTGTGATTCTTCCGCTGTGGAATGAAGTTCGCTGAATAACTTTCCACTCTAATTAATATGTGCACTTTTGGAGTTTTATCCAAAGCTTGCAAATGGTTTTCTTTTAACTGATGTGTGAGGCACTTCATTCTTTCTCACTTAACAGTTGACGAAAGACCAGAACTGAAATTGACTAAACTTTGTTGTCACAGGAACCATTGTGAGGTTGGCGATAAACCACTTCAATCCAATCGGCTTCTGTCATTACATTGTAGAACCTCTCCTGCAGTTTCTCTCTCCTGTCAGGGGTGGCTGTGCATGAGAGATTTTCAGGGTTGATACGATCAGTCAGAGCTTGGGCATTACTTTGCTGCAAGGGCTACAGAAGGATTTTGGCTTTTTAATAGATAGTGATCACAAGGTCTTTTTGAGGGCATTTTGTCTGTTGGGCAGGTGTAGACAGATAGGTGAGTATTCCCGGAGAACTAGAGGCTATGGACAAGAAATAAACCAGAAACAGCAAACGTATCGCTGACGGGTGTTACTACTCTTAACACAATTGAAGAGAAGAAAGGCGTGGATTTTGTAGAAGCTTATTACATTTCTCAGGTGCATCTTGAAGCACTGCACCCACAATGAATGATTTTGTGCTGCTCTGACTAGGCCACAACAGAAGGAACCAGGCTGCCTATGATGACTACTTACTCAAAGGAAAATAAAACAGAGAGAGCGAGACCCAGAACAATCCCTTTTTTTTTAAAAGATGTCAGCCAAGGGCAGCACCCACACCCTGAGTCATGTAATCGTTGTTGTCAAGGCTGTTTGGTGTTTCATGCAGGGGTCTGGAAGCTTGTATGGTTCAACATAAACCGGTTATTGGTAACCCTTAACTAAGTACACACCCAAGCCACTGCCCATGTGTGGGTGCTGTCTCCATGCCAGCCCCTTCCAGACCCCATGCCATAGACCGTCTAGTCTCATGTGACGCTCTGTTTCATACTGTGGGTGGTACTGTTCTCCAGTCCAACATTAACCCTTACTCTGTCGAACACCCTTATCCCACAGTGGTGAGTTCAAGTCCTACTCCAGACTCCTGAGCGTGTAATCTGGGCTGGATTCCCTAGTGCAGTACTGAGGGAGTGCTGCACTGTCAGAGGTGTGATTTTTTCAAGATGGTAAACCAAGGGCCCGCCTGCTCCCTCAGGTGGATATGTAAGATCCCATGGCAGCGTTTTAAAGAAGAACAAGAGACTTCTCCCTGGTGTCTTGGCCAATAGTAAATTTGTTGCCAATTTCCTACATTGCAACAGTGACTGTAATTCAGTGATATTTCATTGGTTGTAAAGGATTTTGGGACATTGTGGACATTCTATATAAATTTAAGTTATTTTCTTTTCTCTCCAATACAATGTTGTTACCCACCACAATAGGCAGATGTTCTTTTGGAGCAAGAGGCTCCATGAACCACATTGAGATTAATAACCAATTATTCTGTAGAAAAGTTCCAAGTTCTGAAGAGTCATCTGGACTCGAAACGTTAACTCTTTCTCTCCACAGATGCTGTCAGACCTGCTGAGTTTTTCCAGCAATTTTTGTTTTTGTTTTAGATTTCCAGCATCCGCAGTATTTTGCATTTATTATATTCTATAGTGGTGCTGGTTGAATAATGAACATTGGCCAGGGCACCAAGAATTGCCTTTGCCCTTACTTGAATATTTTGATGCACTTTAAATATCCACCTGGACCATCAAAACAAGCACCAAGGATATTGCTTTAACCATAATGAGCCCTGGAGTATTGTGTACAGTTCTGGGCACCATACTTTAGAAAGGATGTGAACATGTTGGAGACAGTGCAGAAGAGGTTTATAAGAATGGTTCCTGGGTTGAGAAACTTCAATTATGGAGATAGATTGAAGAAATTGGGACTGTTCTCCTTGGAGATGAGAAGGCTAAGAGGAGATTTGATAGAGGTGTTCAAAATCATGAGGGGGCTGGATAGAATAGATAAGGAGAAATTGTTCCTGCTCGTAAAAGGATCGAGAACAAGAGGGCACAGATTCAAAGTAATTGTCAAAAGAAGCAAATGCGATGTGAGAAAAACTTTCTAATTTAACGAGTGGTTTGAGTCTGGAATGCACTGCCTGGAAGTGTGGTGGAGGCAGGTTCAATCGAGGCTTTCAAGAGGGCATTAGATGATTATTTAAATGGAGACAATGTGCAAGGGTTCAGGGAAAAGGCAGGAGAATGGCACTGAGTCATAATGCTCCTTCAGAGAATTGATGCAGACACAATGGGTTAAATATCATAACAATTCTGTGATTCTGTAACTATCTGAAGGACAGCGCCTCTGAAAGTGAAACACGACTTAATGGGATGTGGGCATCACTGGCATCAGCATTTATTGCCCATCCCTCATTGATCCCCCTTGTTCAGAGGGCATTTAAGAGTCAATCACGTTGCTGTGGGTCTGGAGTCACATGGAGGCCAGACCAGGTAGGGATGGCAGATTTCCTTCCCTAAAGGACATTAGTGGACCAAATGGGTTTTTATGACAATCGGCAATGGTTTCATGGTCGTCATCAGACTTTTAATTCTGGATTTTTATTGAATTTAAATTTCACCATCTACCATGGTGGGATCCGAACCCGGGTCCCCAGAGCATTACCCTGGGTCTCTGGGACATTAGTCCAGTGACAATACCACCATACCATCGCCTCTTCCAAATACCATATCAGAATATCTAGTCAAACTTGGTTTCTGAAGCTTTGTAATTGGACCTGAACCATCTTCTACAGTCCAAATATGATGCATCAAAGGCTGTCGTTTTCATGTACTTACAGGTCAAAAGGGTGCCCTTGAGTTTCTGGGCACACTGTGAATTTATTTCCTTAAATCTGCACAGTTGAAATATATATTTTATACATACCAGTGACAGATTTTTGTATCTTGGGCATTGCAGTTCCTTAAGAGTTAGCAAGACATAATCCACTTGAACGTAAACTTGAGCAAGACTGAAATTAGCCTCGGGCATCACTGATTCACTACAAGTGAAACCATTGATTTACGCACCCAAAGATTGACAACCCAGGCCAATAGTGCATTAGTGCACTAATGCGCAGCACCATAGACAGACAGGATGTCCAGTCTGCCCCATTAACAGGACAGGGTGGATTTGAGGGGGTTGTGGCAAGATGATCATTTTCAACTTTGCTGCCCAGGCAGTGACCTGGCATGGTGGATTTCACCTTGTCCCAGTTTTCATTCCACCGAAACCAATGGAACACGTGGGATATTCCTGGCGGAGCTCTGTTTAATGAGGTACCAGATTGAGGTAGGGGGAAGCCAGGGCATAAGTTGGCCTGTGTTGCTCTCTCGAGACTTGCTTAGTGGCTGCGTTGAAGGGTAATGTTGGCCAAGGTCTGGAGACAGGACACTTGCTCATCCTTGCAGTTTAGCAACAGTGTGCTGGGAAGGGACACCCGAGCAGGCAGGGTTAAAACACAAAGTTGGGATGAGAGAGTAAAGAATTTTTCACACTTCACTTTGTGACAGTTGAGGCCTCTTATATCAAAGGAAATCTGTGAAGTTTGAAGAGTCCCAGAATGTTGAACAGCAAGAGTTCAGGAAATAGTGATTTAAATGTAACTTCCAGCAGGTGTTAACTAACCAAGGGATTGTCTCTTTCATGTAACTGTACTTTGCTAACCTAAGACATTTTGTGAACTGTTTCAGGTGAATATAACTCTACTTGACATAAATGATAATCGTCCCATTTGGAAGGATGAGCCATACTTAGCCAATGTGGTTGAAATGTCACCCATTGACACAGATGTGATCACTGTAAGTATTTTTCAGTGCCACACTGAGTAGGTGAGTGTCTGAATCTGCTCTGGGAAGTGAACAGTAAAATCACAGATACACTTCAGCTTGGATTCACAGGTGCCCCCAAAACACCAGCGCAGCTGCCTGGCTGAAGGCAGCAATTGTGTTTGTCTGAATTGAATATTTCCGTGGTTGGGCTGGCTGGCTGGAGTGACCCAGAAAGTATAATTCAGTATGTTAAAAGATGGCTGACCCTGACAGAGTCAGATTGTGCAGAATGCCCAGAGATGCCATTTTGCAGCACTTGTGCATGGCCTTCAATTGCCCAATCTCAAACCAATTTTTGTCCACCTGTGGCCTTTTCTTTTAAAGGACATGCAATGCCGAAGGGTGAAGATTTCTCCCTGGCCACTTTGTATTAGCGACATCGTAAGTGGATTCTCTTAGATATTTTCATAATCCTGATACAAGTACAAGCCCAGGAAGCTGCCTTGTTCAGCTTAGAATGCATCTAACGCAAATCAATAAAGGCAAGATTGAGGATGGCACTGCAGAGTGTTCCAAATGGGATTGAGTTCAACACTCCCTTGGGTTATGGGAAATTACATGTTATGCTGCACCGATTGCAGGTTGGCTTCCTGTGGTTGGTATTTATTTCACCTGTCACAGTGAATGAACAGAAAAACCTTTCAGACACAATCCATTGGCTTTTCAAAAAGCTTGCAGGCTTGCCCAACTCTTACTGGGAATGGCACTGAGGATGTGCTTCCCTCACACTATGTCCCTCTTATCTGTTAAAGTCACTGTTCACACATTGAGGAAAGGTTGAATCTGGAGCCAATCTTTTCCTTAATCCAGGTTTATTCAAAAGACCACAGAGCACAGGCACAGACTCCCTTGTTCCTCCCCTACACTCGGTGTAAACTGGTTTTTATACACTTGGAATAATTCCCTAATCTTTCCCCAGTTGGTGGTAGCTGCTCCCAATTACAAACTAAAGCATTCACTCCATTGTAGCATGATTCCAACATTAACATTATCTAGTAGGGCAGTTGCACTTAACA
The DNA here is from genome assembly GCF_017639515.1 of Carcharodon carcharias. Taxonomy (NCBI): domain Eukaryota; kingdom Metazoa; phylum Chordata; class Chondrichthyes; order Lamniformes; family Lamnidae; genus Carcharodon; species Carcharodon carcharias. The sequence goes on from NC_054494.1 coordinate 35,502,114, forward strand.
TACCCACTATCCTCTCCACTGATAAAGCTGTAATCGTTGTACTAAATACAGAGTGAGAGTCAAGGAACTGTATGAAACCTCTATTTCTCAGTGCTGCAGACATCCTAAAAGGTTCTCTGGATCTGCTGAACTCAGGGCCACTCAACAATTTGCATTTATATAGCATCTGAAATGCCCCAATGTGCGTCACAAGAGCATTATCAAACAGAATTTGACACCAAATCACATAAGGAGATATTCGGACAGGTGAGCAGAAGCTTGGTGGAAGATGTAGGTTTTAAGGAGTGTTTTGGAAGAGGAGAGAGAGGGGCAGAGGGGTTTAGGGAGGGATTTCCCAACAGCAGGGCCCAGGCATCTAAAGGCAAGATTGCTAATGGAAAATGGATTGAAATTGATCAGAGAGAGACCAGAATTGGAGGAGATCGGAGGTCGCAGAAGGTTGTATGGCTAGAGGTGGTTACAGACCTAGGCAGGGATGAGGCTATGGAGGGATTTGACCATACAGACATAGGAATTAGGAGCAGGAGTAGACCAGTCAATGCTTCAAACCTACTCCACCATTCACTAAATCCTGGCTGATCTGATTTTAGCCTCCACTCCACATTCCTGCCTACCCCCGACAACCTTTCACCCCCCTTGCTTATCAAGAACCTATCTACCTCTGCCTTAAAAATATTCAGAGTCTGCCTCCACCACCTTTTGAGGAAGAGAGTTCTGAAGAATCATGGTCCTCTGAGAAAAAATTTCTCCTCATTTCTGTCTTAAATGATTGAACCCTTATTTTTAAACAGTGACCTCTAGTTCTATATTCTCCCACAAGAGGGGAAACATCCTATCCACATCCACCCTGTCAAGACCACTCAAGGTCTTATACATTTCAATCAAGTCACCTCTTACTCTTCTAAACTCCAGTGGATAAAAGCCTAGTCTGCCCAACTTTTCATCATAAGACAACCCGCCCATTCCAGGTATTAGTTTAGTAAACCTTCTCTGAACTGCTTCCAACTCATTTACATCCATCCTTAAATAAGGAGAGCAATAATGTACACCACTAGCCTCACCAGTGCCCTGTATAACTGAAGCATAACCTCTCTACTCTTGCGTTCAACTCCCCTCACAATAAACGATAACATTCTACTAACTTTGCTAATTACTTGCTGCACCTATGTACTAGCCTTTTGTGATTCATGCACTAGGACACCCAGATCCCTCTGCATCTCAGAGCTCTGCAATCTCTCAGCATTTAGATAATATGCTTCTCTTTTATGCTTCCTGCCAAAATGGACAATTTCACATCCTCCCACATTATACTCCATTTGCCAGATCTTTGTCCACTCACCTAATCTATCTACATCGCTTTGTAGCCCCCTTATGCCCTCTTCATAACTTGCTTTCCTACCTATAAATAATTGCCTCCATTAAACAAAATATAATCAAGTGAGTTAAGGGACATCTGAAATCGAGAGAGAGATTAAATACTCATCTGAAACCCAGGAGCACATTAAAATCTCGGCAGGCTTGAATCAGAAAGGTGTGGGTTCGAACCTCTTCCCCAAGTTGCCAGCGCTCAATCTAAGCTAGCACATGAGTGAAAAACTGACTTTGTGCTGCATTGTCTCAGGTGTGATCCTTTTGGATGAGCTGTCAAACTGAAGTCTCTTGTTCAGTTCGATGTTGAAGGCCCTCTAGCCCTGTAGAAGGAGGAGCAGAGAAAGCTCCCGATATCCTGACCAACAATCATTCCCCAATCAAAACCCTCTAAAACAGAGTAACTTACTGTTCACCTTCTTACTGTATGCTTTATTTGGTTGCCATATATCTCTGTAAAGCAGGATTTGCTCTACTTTATTCATGGCTTGTGATGCAGAATGAGGTTGTTTCTGAGAAATGTGACAAGGTGCTTTAACTAATGAAAGTGTTACACCCTTGTGTGTAAACATACTTCCTGATGGATTGCTAATTTTCCCCTTTCCCTTGTGCAGAAGCATAGACGAGATTTATTGCACAGTAGTTTATTAGGATTCAGTGTACTCAGTACGTTACAAGATGAGTGCTTTGTAAATGTTATCAGTGTATTCATGTGAATGTTAGGTAGGTTTGATTTAAAAGCACTGCTTGACTTGCAGTGAAAAATCCCCGCATCTGAATTATTGATTACATGTCACTGTGGTGTGGTGATGTACACACAGCCATAAAGTCTGTGTTGCCTAGGCAAAAGATAATTGAAGAATTAAACATTATAACACATCTCTGATTATGCTCATATCAGTGTTAGTGGAGGCTGTGAATCTCCATATTTTCATGGCAGAACAGTTAAATTGAGGGTTTAGTCGCCTTGTGAAACAAACCATTACAGAGCAGGTTGGCTATTTTGGCAGAGTGAAAGCTAGTTGTGACAGCTAATTTCCTTGATGATGTTTTTGTAGAAGTGGCATCTCGTAGCTACAGAGTTTGACAGGGTGTCAGTCTTAAAAATATTTTTTTGTTACTGATATTGCATTATTATTCATGCCGTTTGTAAACAAGCTGTTCAGTGGTGAGGTTAGCGGTGTTGCAGTGAGTTAAGTTTCCTTATCCCCTCTCTCTCTAATAATATCCCCTCTCTCTCTAATAAGCATCTTCTATATAAACAAATGCAGCAACCATTCTGTGCACAGCAAGATTCCAGAAATACTAAGTAGAATAGTCAGTTCATTTTTTTTGTGTGTGTGTGGGTATTGGTTATGTGGCGAACCCTGAGGAGCTTAACCTTAGCTAGAAGTCGGAGATCAGGAGAGTGGAGGCCAGGAACCACAGCTCCTGGCCACCTTCTGGACTTTCACACGTGACAGCCGGGGACTGGCCCCACATGCGCAGTTGGCGCCTTTCACGTCTTCAGGCCGAGAAACGGCCCTGCGCACATGTGCAGAAGAAAAAGAAGCGGAATGGTGCCAAGCTGGAGGTCAGGTGACCTGAAGAGGAGCGCCAATGCAGAGATGGTGTCCCAGGGAGCAGGACACTGGGAGGGGGACAGGGAGCAGGCCCCAAACAAAGAGCAAGATCCCAAGCCAGAGAGTGGAGGAGAAACAGGACCCAGAAGAAGATCCCAAGTAAAGGACAAAGACAGAGATCAGAAACAGATCCTGTTAAGTAAAGTTGAGAAAAGGGAGAGCGGAGCAACGGGCTCCAACTTAGAGAGAGAGCTGCAAAGAACAATCTTGAAGCGAAGTGGGCTGGAGAGAAACCCTAAGACCTGAGAGGACAGCCGAATGTTGGTGACTCCGTGCTGCGAGCTATAAGGGAAAAGGTACTGTTTGGAGCAGTGGCGTTCTGCTTGGCATGGCCAAAGATCCGAAAGTGGTGCTTGGAAGGTGAAGCTTGTGTGTACTCGGAAATCCAGGGGAAAGGAATTTCGGAAGACGAGACTGAAACCCTGAGGTTGGATCCTGGTTGAAGCCGTCCGAGTGGGAGTACCATTTGAAGAGAATTCTAAGGAAAATTCTTCCAGTGTGGTGTTTGGAAACCCTTGTGCGAAAGACAGAGCTTCAGTGAGACCGGTTGGCTCTCGGTGCGACAAGTGTCTGAATGGGTTGTTGAGAAATCCATAGAACCTGCTTTGGTCACATCTGTCATTTACTTTGGAGGGTGGTGTGTCTGTCCACAGCTCATCAATTGGTGCACGTGTGCTGCATACTTACCCTGAATATTAGATGACATAGTTATGGACAATTGCTTTATCTTTCTGAATTTGTATGTGCCTGTAAAGATATAGCTGGAGTGAAGGGACGGTGAATATTTGAATCATTTTCATGTGCTTGCACTGAGATCTTACCAACCGTTTTGTCTGGTGTAATATAGTTCATTCTTCTTGTTTAATAAATGTTTTATTCTTTGTTTTAAAAGATCATCAGCAGACTCCTGTGAATTTGTTCAGTAACTTTCCTCCATGGTTTCTATAAACAAAATAAAAATTAGGACCTATCAAACTAAGTTTCACTCTGGGATCTGACTTGTCCAGTATAAACATCAGCTGGGATCGTAACAGTTATAACAGCAAGAGGACTCCCTCTGAGCATCCAGACAAAGCGGCAGTCAGGGCCTGGGCTTAACATCTCATCTCAAGGCCAGCAGAGCTAATCATTTTGTTCTTTATAAGAGCCAATCATCTTCCCTTTCTTGGTGACCTTTTATTGATCTTTTATCTTTAAGCCTTTCCAATTTCATTATTCGCTCCCTTTTTGTACTTTGTATAATTCTCCTAGTTTTCTTCAATATCATGCTCTCTATATTTATCATAGGCTTCTCTTTTTGCTGATCTTGCTTTCACCCCCCCACTGCACCTCCGCCCCAATAAATCCCTTCGTCATAGATGCAACCCTTTGCTCCTAGTCAGGATGTATTTAACCTTAATTTATCCACCTCTTATTAAATACCTCCCCTTGTTGAGTAAGACCAGATAACAGCGTCGAATGCCTCTCTTTTACAGGTGTCTGCCTTTGACCCAGACCTTGCTGAGAATGGTTCTGTTGTGTACACCATCAACCCTCCCAATCCATTCTATCGAATCAACAGGACCACGGGGAAGATCCGCACATCTGGTGCGGTGTTGGACCGAGAGAATACGGATTCCAGCGGTGCTGAAATGATGAGGAAAATCGTTGTATCGGTCACAGACCGTGAGTTATTGGGGATCTCACTGAGCAATTAAGACATAATGACCCGCTGACCTGTAATCACCTTCCATATTCACTCAAAAGATTTCATGTCCATTTTGTTTATGAATAGAAAATTAGTGCATAGACCAGGAACATGCTTGCTGAAGCCAATTCACATGACATGGAAATTGAGTGTGAAGTATGGAAGGTTTGTTGCAGTTGATTGAACGTTCTGATGAGATTCCGGCCTTTAGTCATCAACGATAGATGTCGAGGTAGTACTTCTCTCAAAACGCAGCACTAGCTTGCAAGAAGTAGCAAAGAAGCCCAGGAAGGTGATTAAGAGCAGATGACCAAAGCCATGGTCAAGGAGATGGATTTTGAAGGTGAAAGGGGCTTGCCAAAGTGACTAGAGAGAGAATTTGAGAGTACAGGAATTTAGATGTATTGCCTCAGATAAGAATGTGGGATCACCTGAAGCTAACCTGAAGCATTTAAAAGGGTGGGACTTTGTGCTTAAATTAGCAGTTGTGTTTGTTTACATAATGGTGACTGCACCGCAAACTTACTTCATTGACAATAAAGCCTTTTAAGGTAACCTGCCGACATGAAAAACATTACATAAATATAGATTCATTCCATTACTATTCATGCAGTTTGATGACGGATATCAGTTCATCCTTGTTTGATTATCAGCAATGGCTCCTCTTTGTATAATTCCCCTCTTGACGGTCCATTCTAATCCAACCCACGGATTTGTGCCGAGGAGGTGGGAAAGAGAAATTCTGACCACTGTGTTTAGGAGCATTTTCAATGCATTCAAAAAGGACATGTTTGCAATGCCACCACACCCCCACAACAGATCAAGGTGGTTTCCCTCCCCTTGCTATAGTTGAGTGCCAGAATTGGGCTGACAGTGCACTTTAAAAGTGACTCCTTGCTGCATCAAGGAAACCATGTTCCTTTTTTCTCTTTTCACACTGGGCTTTTTGCTTGTCAGTCATCCTATTGGCGCTGCTTCCAAGCTTATCTGTTGTGTGCACTGTGTGATTGGCAACCCACTAATGGGCCAGCGTCTTATCTGGGCAACTTGATGTGCTGTAATTCGGAATCTCTTCCCTTCTTTGCTCTAAGTCTGCACAGCAGCTGGATAAGCAGTTGGGAAAATGCGCTATATAGGCCTTGATCCTTGCAGTGTGAAACACTAGTTTGGTTAAAATTCTGCAGGAAATTTCCACAAGGTCTAGGAAGCAATTCTCTCAATCATTAGCATGCAGCATACCAGAGGTTTTGTATGTGGGACCCACTGACGATGGCTAGACCAAGACTCAGCGGAATTTACTTACAAAGAAACAAAGACTTGTGTTCATATAACATTACTGTTATGATGTGGAAGATGACGTGTGTCAGGCTGATCAAATGCACAAGGGAAACTTGATCACGTGGTCATAATTTTGCAATTTGTATTTTGTTTTGAGATGCGTGCCTTGAACTCAGTAGTAATAAGCCCACCAAGACTTAGACATGTTTTCAAAGCTAAATTAAACATTTATTAACAGAAGAAAAGATTTTAAGCACATACATAGGTCTACAAATTACTACTATAGTAACTCCTAAAACCCCTAATTAATCTGGCTCCTAGTTAGACCTCTGTTAAGGCAATTGTAAAAACAGATAGATTTAAATAGACCCAGGCAAAGCAACACAATACCCTGGACAGTGAGGTTCAAAGTGAGTTTTCTCAGTTTTGGTTCCTGTAAACAGCATCTTGATGCATAGAGGCTGGAGGCTTTTCACGCTTGTGTTATATCTTAGAATGCCTTCTCCTCTAAAACACAGCCTCATCTCTTTTATACATGTTCCTGCCTTTCTAATGTAAATTCAATTGTTCCCATATGCCTTTCCAACTTTACTTTTCTCATAATATAAATCTTTCATCATACTAATTTTATCAACAACCTTTGGGAACTATAAACACACTGTTTTTCTTAGTTTCTTCTGGTTATGTGTAACATCTTACTACCTCTTTAAAATTCAAACTAATCTAATTTATCTATAAACACAAATTTTTCTTACATCTCATATTCTAAAACTTCAGCCATATTTACGTATTTAGCATTTCAAACCTAGCTTCTTTGTTGATAACTCAAAGCCTCCAAACCAGCTGTCTCCAATTCAATTAAATCCCACACGCATACAGAAACTAATCCAAACCTCATTATTAACCTACCTTTACAATAGATCACAATAATTTTATGAAAATTTTATATCTTCATGACGCTACCTTCAAAGCTCAAAACGCTTTGCAGACTTTGAAGTGTAGTGACTGTTGTGAAGGGCATTGTCATGTAATCTGCATGGTATTATATAGAATTTGCATGACATTAACCGAACTGGTAAATGCAGATGTCCATGCTCTGCATGAGTTTCCTCACATCCTTAATTAGCTCACCGATCAATACATCCTCCTTTTCCTAATGAGAGATTCTGGCTTTAGTGTGATGTAGAAACTCTTTCTGATTCTTTTGATTCACTGTCTCATTGTCCTCTGTTTTCAAATTTTTGATTGAAATTTTCTCATCACTCTGGAAACCTAAACAAATGTTTGTGACAGTCTGATCACAACAGTCAGATGTAGACGAAAGCCCCTTCACAGTGGAGACCCCACAAGGAAGTTCTTAGCGAATGGGATATACTCCATCACTGCAGTATGCCTTTGGTCTTCATTGTAGTAGGGCTGATCCCATCGAAGCCTTTTGGTCGCTGTCACTGCCTCAGTTTGTAACTGAATAATGTCATGATTACAGCTGAATGAGTTGAGTTGGTGGATTAAGAGTATATTTATACTGTAGCTCTCAGTCAGGTACATTGCAAAATCCAGCCATTTCGAACTGAAATGAAGAGAAATTTCTTCACTCCGAGGCTTGAGAACCTTTGAAATTCTCTACTCCAGGGAGCTCTGGATACTCAGTCATTGAATATATTCAAGGCTGAGGCCGATAGACTTTTGGGCACCAAGAGCATTGAGGAATGTGGGGATAGTGAATGAAAGTGGAGTTGAGGTAGAAGGTCGACCAGGATCTTGTTGAATGCCGGAGCAAGGCTGGAGGAACCATATGGTCCACAGCTGCTCCTATTTCTTAGGTTGTCATGTTCCTGTATGCCTTATTCTTTTATCCTGTTGCAGAGGGAAGGCCTTCCCTACAAGCCAGCAGTAGCACCACCGTTACTGTGAACTTGCTGGATCTAAATGACAATGACCCTGTTTTCCAAAACCTGCCGTTCACTGCTGAAGTGCTGGAGGATCTGCCAATTGCCTCGTCCATTTTCCAGGTAACTGCTCCAGATGTTGTTAGGTACTTGCAGAACACTTCCTTGTTTAAAAAATTGTATGGGTTTTGTCAAACTGCATAGCCTCCATGTGACAGTGCGTGATGTTTAGTTAATGAGTGTGCAGGATTGGATTATTAAACGTTGGGATAAGCTTTCACTTGTCCTGCCTTCAGTAATGCCACAATTGCAAATGTCCTTAAGTGCTACGTATGTGGAAAACGGTTCATTAGTGAATGCAGTTAGTGGAACAATAACAGAGAACCTTCTTTTATTCTGGTGTGTGCATACCAGATTGCTTTGGCCACTGTTTAAAGGGAGAAGTTGATCAGTTTGTTTATAATGAATTGACTCCTCCGTATGAACAGGAAAGGCATTCAAGCACTCCCACTAGAGTCATGGACAAGGCCCAATTCCCTGTTCTCCGGAGGAGGAGAGCTCATTGGGTGCATGAGCCAGGAAACTCTGCCCCCCCTGTGGTCCTGTGTTCCCAGTTGGAATGGTTCAGCCAGCAGTGGAGAGAACTTTGTGAGCTCTGACAGTGCAAAATCTGAATCTGTCAGGGTTTATGAGGAGGGAATGCTTGTGACCTAGAGCAGCAAACTGATGCTCTTAACTTTGATCATTCCTGAAATCATTTCTGTTCTTTCAGAAATCTGGAACATTCTCCCACAAAAGGCTGTCGCTGTTGGGGATCAATTGAAAGCTTCAAAGCTGAGATTGGTAGATGATGATCATTAGACAAGGGTGTTAATGGTTACGAGCCAAGGCACATAAATTGAGTTAAGATACAGGTCAGCCATGATCAAATTGACTGGTGCAGCAGCCTCAAGGGGCTGAATGGCCTATTCCTATTCTTATGCTCCTTACTCTTGTCCTCAACTTCCTCCAGGGTGGTAACCTATCCTGTCCCTGCAACCTCCCCCATTGAAATGTACAAACTTCTTACAGGGCAGGTGCAGGAAGCATGTTTCCCCTGGTTGGGGAGTGTCTAGAACCAGGAGACACAGTCTCAGAATACGAGGTAGGTCATTTCGGACTGAGATGAGGAGGAATTTCTTCAGTGAGAGGGTAGGAATTCTCTACCCCAGAGTGCAGTGGAGGCTCAGTCATTGTGTTTGTTCAACGCAGATGTCGATGGCTTTCTAGGGACAAAATGGTTTTAAGGGCTACAGGGATAAAATGGGAAGATGCTGTTTGAGATAGAAGATCAGTCATAATCTAGTTACATGGAGGAGCAGACTCAAGGAGCTGAATGGCCTACCCCTGCTCCTATATTCCTATGTTCATCAATCAAGCCTGTGGTGCTTTGTGCACTCCCTCCTCCCTTTTGGGGCTGAGTGGCCTCCTTGTCGTTCCTATGATCTGCAAGCGTAACCCCCCCCCCAAGGTTGTCTGTACCCTTGTTCCTTTTCAGATGCTTCCCTCTTTTCTGTCGCTAGGTATCTGTGCTAGATCCTGATGAAAGTTCCAATGGAATGGTGACATACTCCATGCAAGTCGGCATGCCCAGATTGGACTTTGTACTCAACTCCAGCACAGGCTTAATCACTTCCACTGCGGCGTTGGATCGAGAGAGGATATCGGAATACTATTTGAGATTGATAGCCAGCGATGCGGGAATGGTGCCAAGGAGCTCCACCAGCACCCTGACAGTAAGGGGTAAGCAACAATAGCTTTGAAAAGTGCAGTAGGCCATGGACACATGGCAAATTTAGGTGATGGGAGAACATTATTTTACATGCCTGAGCAGCTTTCCAAATTTGCAAGGCAAGAGTGCACCTTTAAGAATTAGATCAGCTCACCAGCATGTTATTCACTTAAAGCGTCCGTCGAGGTATTTATTTCTCTGTGGTCGCTCTCCAGTGCTGTGATTAAATTGTTTTCTGGTTAGAGCAGCTTACAACTTGGAGAAACTAGAAGCGTTGATTTAACTTTTTTTAAATCAGATGTTTTATTCTACACAAAAACACCAACAAATGGTGAAATACTAAACCAAATGGCCTGTAGGCCCAGCAGTTTCGATAAAGCAATGAGTTAAAGTTCCTCAGCTGAAACATCCGGTCGCAAATTTACAGCTAAAGACCTACATTCAAAATGTTAGCGCATTTCCCTTCCTTCAAGCCTATTCCCAGCAATTTATGTTTTCACTTGAATTACAGCATTTGTTTTGTTAATATTTTTAAATGATTAACTGTGCAAGCTGTGTGTTTTTTCTTGTGAGTTATTTGTGTTCTATTTTCCACCACCGTCTAAATTTATTTTTGAGTTTGTTCTTCGCTTCCTTGGGCAGCCATACGATTGCCCCAGCTGAGAGCACAGTGGACAGTATCCATCGGGATCAGGCTTGACCAGGCCACCGGGTGATGCACATGAACAGCAGCTCCGGCCATTCCCATTTCCCACCCTGAATAGAATTAATTCTGGCTCACTGAAAAAGAACAGGGGCAACGCCTGATGTCCAAGGGAACTGAAGTTCACAGATATATTAATCAATCTGATAAAAGCGAAATACTGCAGTTCCTGGAAAACTGAAACAAAAATAGCTGGAAAAACTCAGCAGGTCTGACAGCATCTGTGGAGAGAAAGAGCTGACCGTTCTTCTGAAGAAGAGTCATCTAGACTTGGAACATTAACTCTTTCTCTCCACAGAGGCTGTCAGATCTGCTGAGTTTTTCCAGCTATTTTTGCTTTTGTTGTATTAATCAATCAGTTTTGATTGATTTGAGGGTTTCAAAAAGAGTGCAGTGATCTTGTGTGAGGGGTGGGGGAGAGAGGGGTGGATGAGGGTGTAGTGAGGGGGGAGAGAGGTGGATGAGGGTGTAGTGAGGGGGAGAGGGGTGGATGAGGGTTTGGTGAGGGGTGGATGAGGGTGTAGTGAGGGGGGAGAGGGGTGGATGAGGGTGTAGTGAGGGAGAGAGGGGTGGATGAGGGTGTAGTGAGGGGTGGATGAGGGTGTAGTGAGGGAGAGAGGGGTGGATGAGGGTGTAGTGAGGGGTAGATGAGGGTGTAGTGAGGGGTGGATGAGGGTGTAGTGAAGGGTGGATGAGGGTGTAGTGAGGGGGGAGAGGGGTGGATGAGGGTGTAGTGAGGGGTGGATGAGGGTGTAGTGAGGGGTGGATGAGGGTGTAGTGAGGGGGGAGAGGGGTGGATGAGAGTGTAGTGAGAGGTGGATGAGGGTGTAGTGAGGGGTGGATGAGGGTGTAGTGAGGGGGAGAGGGGTAGATGAAGGTGTAGTGAGGGAGAGAGGGGTGGATGAGGGTGTAGTGAGGGGGGAGAGGCGTAGATGAGGTGTAGTGAGGAGTGGATGAGGGTGTAGTGAGGGGTAGATGAGGGTGTAGTGAGGGGTAGATGAGGGTGTAGTGAGGGGGGAGAGGGTTGGATGAGGGTGTAGTGAGGGGTGGATGAGGGTGTATTGAGGGGTGGATGAGGGTGTAGTGAGGGGGAGAGGGGTAGATGAGGGTGTAGTGAGGGAGAGAGGGGTGGATGAGGGTGTAGTGAGGGAGAGAGGGGTGGATGAGGGTGTAGTGAGGGGGGAGAGGGGTGGATGAGGTGTAGTGAGGAGTGGATGAGGGTGTAGTGAGGGGTAGATGAGGGTGTAGTGAGGGGTGGATGAGGGTGTAGTGAGGGGAAGAGGGGTGGATGAGGGTGTAGTGAGGGGGAGAGGGGTGGATGAGGGTGTAGAGAGGGGGGAGAGGGGTGGATGAGGGTGTAGTGAGGGGGAGAGGGGTAGATGAGGGTGTAGTGAGGGAGAGGGGGTGGATGAGGGTGTAGTGAGGGGTGGATGAGGGTGTAGTGAGGGGTGGATGAGGCTGTAGTGAGGGGTAAAGGGGTGGATGAGGGTGTAGTGAGGGGGGAAGAGGGGTGGATGAGGATGTAGTGAGGGGTGGATGAGGGTGTAATGAGGGGTGGATGAGGGTGTAATGAGGGGTGGATGAGGGTGTAGTGAAGGGTGGATGAGGGTGTAATGAGGGGTGGATGAGGCTGTAGTGAGGGGTGGATGAGGGTGTAGTGAGGGGTGGATGAGGGTGTAGTGAGGGGTGGATGAGGGTGTACTGAGGTGTGGATGAGGCTGTAGTGAGGGGTGGATGAGGGTGTAGTGAGGGGTGGATGAGGGTGTAGTGAGGGGTGGATGAGGGTGTAATGAGGGGTGGATGAGGCTGTAGTGAGGGGTGGATGAGGCTGTAGTGAGGGGTGGATGAGGCTGTAGTGAGGGGTGGATGAGGGTGTAATGAGGGGTGGATGAGGCTGTAGTGAGGGGTGGATGAGGCTGTAGTGAGGGGTGGATGAGGGTGTGGTGAGGGGTGGATGAGGGTGTAGTGAGGGGTGGATGAGGGTGTAGTGAGGGGTGGATGAGGCTGTAGTGAGGGGTGGATGAGGGTGTACTGAGGTGTGGATGAGGGTGTAGTGAGGGGTGGATGAGGCTGTAGTGAGGGGTGGATGAGGGTGTAGTGAGGGGTGGATGAGGGTGTAGTGAGGGGTGGATGAGGGTGTAGTGAGGGGTGGATGAGGGTGTAGTGAGGTGTGGATGAGGCTGTAGTGAGGGGTGGATGAGGCTGTAGTGAGGGGTGGATGAGGGTGTAGTGAGGGTTGGATGAGGGTGTAGTGAGGGGTGGATGAGGGTGTACTGAGGTGTGGATGAGGCTGTAGTGAGGGGTGGATGAGGGTGTAGTGAGGGGTGGATGAGGGTGTAGTGAGGTGTGGATGAGGGTGTAGTGAGGGGTGGATGAGGGTGTAGTGAGGGGTGGATGAGGGTGTAGTGAGGTGTGGATGAGGGTGTAGTGAGGGGTGGATGAGGGTGTAGTGAGGGGTGGATGAGGGTGTAGTGAGGGGTGGATGAGGGTGTAGTGAGGGGTGGATGAGGGTGTAGTGAGGTGTGGATGAGGGTGTAGTGAGGGGTGGATGAGGGTGTAGTGAGGGGTGGATGAGGGTGTAGTGAGGGGTGGATGAGGGTGTACTGAGGTGTGGATGAGGCTGTAGTGAGGGGTGGATGAGGCTGTAGTGAGGGAGTCCATGGTTGAGATAATCATGCATGAGTGTGAAGAGCAGACTTAATGGGCTGAAAGGCCTTTTCTTGATAATTTCTTAAGAAATTAGTGGACAGAGAAATGCCACCTGGACCATCAAATCTGTCTCACACTTAGAATAGCCAGATGTACAAGACCCACCAGACATGTGTTTCCACTCCCCCCACCCCCAAATTCCCCACACTTTGAAATCTCCTGGGAGAGATAGAAAGCAGAGAAGGAAATTTGAATAAGCACACATGCACTTGCTTGTAGCTAACGTTTTATTGTGGGAGGAGACTGTATCCACAGCAGCTCAGAGCTCATTCACACTTGGCTGATCAGTGAGGGCTCATTTAAACATTGCTGAAAAGAAAGGCATTTTGCCAAGGCTTCTTGTCTTGTATTCCAGGATGAAGACTAAATTTGGCATTCCTGCATTTGCCCTGATGAGCGTGAGACACAAAGCTTTGGCAACATGTCTCTCTCTTCAGCAGTACTCAAGGGGGTTCATTTCTTCCGGCTGCCCTGAAGCTGTCTACCTTTCTCTGGTGTAGCTTGTAACATCGAGCTTGATTTCCCTTTTTTTTTGTCTGGTTTCAGTGCTGGATGTAAATGATGAGATTCCGACGTTTCACCCGGCTGTTTACAATATCTCCCTATCAGAGGACGTGCCCAGGGATCACAGGGTTGTGCGTCTCAACTGTACCGATGCTGATACTGGCCTTAACGCAGAGCTGAGCTACTTCATTACAGGTGGGCCCCTCACACAGAGCATCATGATGAGGAGGGCCTGTGTATTACCATGAAGCAACATCCCATAAATTCTCGTCTCACTTGGCACCTTCCTTCCATCCTGGTCCTCACCAAGTTTAACCAATAGCTTTCCTTTTATGAAGTTCTGTTGCCCCATCACTCTCTGCCTGGCAGAGATGATTAAATACCAGCTGCTCCTGCAGTCAGCACCATGTGTACTCTGCTCACTCACAGTGTTTGTAATTAGAAATCTGAATTAAAATGCTGGTGAGCAGAGATTGTGTGATCTGTCAAGAGCTGATGTTCAACTACTCTCGAGCCAGCAATTCCCATCAGCTTGCACCAACCTCAGCCACTTAGCCTGAAGAATATCCAAAACACAGCATACATTCCTCTGTGTATTGCTGTTTCCATCAGCAACATTTAATCAGAAAAAAAAGTTACTCACTGCAGTAGAGACTGGAGGAGGCCAATCAGCCCCTTGAGACACTTCTATCATTCATTTAGATCATGGTGGATCTGCATCCTAACTCCACCCCCCCACCTTGGTTCCATAGCCCTTAATACCTTTAGGAGTGACATGAATGTGGAACTCACTACCGTGGGGAGTGGTTCAAGTGAATAGTATCAATGCATTTAAAGGGGAGTTAGGCAAGCAAAATGATAGAGAAGGGAATAGAGGGTTATGACGATCGATTTAGATGAGAAGAGATAGAAGGAGACTTGTGTGGAGCAGAAACACCGGCATAGACTGGCTGGGCCGAATGGCCTGTTTCTGTGCCGTGGATTCCAAGTAACAAAAATCTCACCAGTTGATGTACAACAGGAACTTCAGTTACGAAGTTAGATCGGAGAAGTTGGGACTGTTTTCCTTGGAGAAAAGAAGGCTGAGAGAGGAGGTTTGATAAAGGTATTCAAAATCAGGAGGGGTCTGAACAGAGTAGACAGGGAGAAATTGCTCCCACCGATGAAAGGATGAAAATTGAGAGGGCACACATTTAAAGTAATTGGCAAAGAAAGCAAAGGTGACATGAGAAAAACTTTTTCACGCAGCAAGTGGTTGGGGTCTGGAATGCACTACCTGAGAGGGTAGCGGAGACAGGTTCCATTGAAGTATTTGGAAGGGAGTTAGACTGTTATCTGCAAAGGAAGAATGGGCAGGGTTATGGGGAGAAGGCGGAAAAAAGACGCTCAGGGAATTGTTCATTCGGAGAGACACCATGAGCCGAATAGCCTCCTTCTGCGCTGTAACAACTCCGAGATTCTGAGCGTGTGGAAATATCTCCTATCATTTTCGACACTTTGTCAGAAACTATCTAATCTGGGTGTAGATTTAGCTCAGTGGTGGTAATGTTTACCCCTCAGTCAGAGATTTAGAAATTCAACCCATCCAAAACAAGAGGACAAAACTTAGGCTAACATTTCAGTGCAACACTGAGGGAGTGCTGCCTTGTTACTGGAGCCTACTATGTGATACGGCTGCATCTGCTTTTTTTTTATTCATTGGTTGATGGGAAGTGGCGCTGCTGGCTTGCCCAGCATTTATTGCCCATCCCTAGTTCCCCTTGAGAAGGTGGTGGTGAGCTGCCACCTACAAACTCTGCAGTCCATGTAGTGTAGGTACGCCCAAAGTGCTGTTAGGAAGGGAGTTCCAGGATTTTGACCCAGCAACACTGAAGGAACGCCGATATATTTCCAAGTCAGGATGGTGAATCAAGGCTATGGGCCAAGTGCTGGTAAACAGGATTAGGTAGCTAGGTCAGGTGTTTTTCATGTGTCGGTGCAGACTCAGTGGGCCGAAGGGCCTCTTCTACACTGAGATTCTGTGATTCTGTGAGTGGCTTGGAGGGGAACTTGAAGGTTGTTGTGTTCCCATGCATCTGCTGCCCTTGTCCTTCTAGATGGTAGTGGGTTTGGAAGGTGCTGTTCAAGGAGCCTTGGTGATTTGCTGCAGTGCACCTTGTAGAAGGTACACACTGCTGCTACCGTGCATTGGCGGTGGAGGGAGTGAATGTACAGGGTGGTGGATGGGGTGCCAAAAGTGGGCTGCTGTGTCCTGGATGTTGTTGAGCTTCCTGAGTGTTGTGGGAGCTGCACTCATCCAGGCAAGTGGAGAGTATTCCATCACACTCCTGACTTGTGCCTTGTAGATGGTGGACAAAGTGGATGTAAGAGATCGCAGGGTGCCATTTGGAGAAGAGCAGCAAGTTCCTTTGGGCCAGAATTCCTCCCTTATGACAATAGAAATCTGAAATAAGCCAAGAAAATATTGGAAACACGCAGCAGGTCAGGCAGCATCTGGGGAGGGAGAAACAGAGTTAACGTAGTTGTAATGCAAAGTCATCAATCTGAAACCCTAACTCTATTTCTCTTGCTCCACACATGCAGCCTGACTCTGAGTTTTGTACAGCACTTTCCATTTTTATTAACTCCAGAAACAGATTATCTAGTCACCCTTGCTTTGGCTGGTTGTGGAACCTTCCAGTATATACATTAAGTGTTGTGTTTTTACTAGCTGCTAAATAGTCACTTTCATATCTTGAAATCTCATGTCTCATTGGGAGCTCTAAGTTTCATGTTCTTCAATATCAAGTATTTAATTTATTCATCCCTAACTAAAGCCCAGCAGTCATAAATGCAGAGTGATATTTAAGTTGTTGGTTGGAGGGAGCTGTAAATCCAATTGCACCAGGTATATCACTGAACACGGTTCCATTTAAATGATATTTAATGGATCCTTAAATGATGAGGCTTAGCTTAAATGACATGAGGGATTTAATCTTTCACTGGAATGGGAAGGAAGGATTTTCATTGATTCTATCACCTTCTGTTAAAGCTATTTGCACTGCAGTGATCCTTTTTAAATTCAAAATCTGTTTATAAGGAAATTTGAGGTTAGAAATTGGGGTTGGCAACTGAGAGAAATTGACTTTCATATTTTTTAAGGTAAGATTCTGTTGATACTGATGGCGTTAGGTTTGTATGTTGTTACGAGAGAGAACAGTAAACAGATGATGGTCTGCATTTCATTGTCTGAAAGTGCAGTGGAAACAGATTCCATAATAACTTTCAAAAGAGAATTGGATAAATACTTGATAAAAAGAAATATTGTAGGATTATGGGGTAAAAGTGGGGATTAATTGAATAGTTCCTTGAAAGAGCCACAATTGGCTGAAAAGCTTCCTTCTGCTCTGCAAGATTCAGTGAGTCTAAGGTTTCGACCAATCTGGAGTAAAGGGAGAACTCTTCAAGCTCCACATTCAACCAGAAGTTTGAGGATAATTGTTCATTCAAACGTAGCTAGAGTAAATCTTGATTGAGGAGCCTCTCGGGCTGAAACCTCCTTGTGTATTAATCAGCATTTTTTGATGTCAGACAGTGACATTTGAAAGCCGCAAAAGACCCAAGATGTGGCAGTAATAAGGTGAAAATTATACTGTCACTGCCCCCATCCCATTACGGATGTAATCATATCACCTTCCTCTCTGGCATTTTCATTCAATTGTATGGAGCAGAGAGAGATTTTACCTGGACACATTGGGCAGGAACAGCATTTTGAAAAGCTGCTCGACAGGATCAATGATGAAATAGTAAAATGAGGTCATGTTGAAGACATTGGGTTGACTCAAGGGTCTTTGATCTTGTTCTTCAGTTAACAAGTTGGCTCCCAGTGCAGCCAATTCTCCAAATTGCTTTGCTGCAACTCAGATGTTGAGTTTGTAAATTGTTGAAACTTAAAGCCCAATGTTAACTTGATGGTGAGTGGGGTGGGTGAAGGGGGCTCGGGGACCTGCTCGTGGGACATTGAAATCCCCAAGCTTTGTTTAAATGTTCCAAACAATCTCCTAATGTTGCCCCAACAAAATGTAACATCAGTTCATCTTGAACTGGATTAATAATTCTGAGTTGCACTCCACTGTCATTTGCATGGCTTTAGATTGTTTCCAAACAGCATTTGAGGAATCATAGAATGTTGTGGTACAGAAACAGGCCATTCGGCCCACAAAGCCTGTGATAAACCATGTGATCTGCCAAATTCAGTATCATCCTACTTAGCTCTCATACCCATCCATCGCTACAAGAAACTTCCTAATACCCTTTAAACCTTTGTTTACACACTCCCCTTCAACAATAGTTTGTGATGGAGAATTTCAAATTCTTAGCAATCTATGTAAAGACTTTTTTTTTTTGCCTACACCCTTAATTTTATTGGTGACCATCTAACTGTGCACCCCTCTCATTACCATCTCGCTAACCAGTGGAAAGAATTCTAATATGTACCATATTAGAAACTCGTAATCTTGTAAACCTTCATCAGATCATCCATTACATCTCAGTTATAGTTTCAAAACAACCTTTAACGTCTCAAGTCTCTCTTCATTATAATAGTCCCTAGCTTTGATAACAGCCAAGTGAAACTATCCTGCACCTTTCCCATTGCTTTTGTTGAGGTGCCAGCAATGGCTCAGTGGGTGGTACTTTCACCCCTGAGTCAGAAGGTTTGTGGGTTCAAATCTCTCTCCAGCGACTTGAGCACATAATCTAGGCTTACATTCCGGGGTACTATTGAGGGAGTGCTGCACTGTCAGAAGTGATGCCTTTGTTGTTAAGTTCAGTTTCTGCCTAATTTCTGTCAGGTGGGCTTAAAAATCCCATGGCACTATTGGAAGAAGAGCAGGGAGCTCTCCTGAGTGTCCTCAATGAGCATCAATAAAATAAGTTATCCAATCATTGTTGCATTGCTGTTTCTGGGAGCTTGCTGTGTACAAATTGGCTGCTGCTTTCCTATGTAACACGAGCGAGTACTTCATTAATTGTGAAGCACTTTGGAACATTGTGAAAGATGCTATATAAATCCAAGTCCCTCTTTTCTTACGTCCTTCAAAATTGATAATGATATGTCAGCAAATGTTGCAGAAGATTTGCTATTAGCATGATATTATAGCCTCAATTATTTACTATCTCTATTAGTGACTTGGAGGAGGGGGCAGAGTGTAATGTACCTAATTTGCTGATGATACTTCGGAAGGGCATGTTGTGATGAGGGCATAAGGAATCTGCAAGGGGATATAGATAAGTTGAGTGAGTGGGCAAAAACTTGGCAGATGGAGTTTAATGTCAGAAAGTATGAGGTCATGCATTTTGGTAGAAGTATCAAAAGGCAGACTATTATTTAAATGGAGAGAGACTCCAAATATGCAGCACTGAGGGATCTGGGTGTTCTTGTGCATGAAACACAAAAAGTTAGCATGCAGGTGCAGCGAGTAATTAAGAAGACAAATGGAATTTTGGCCTGTTATGCTAGGGGCTCGGGAGTTTAAAAATAGGGAAATCTTGTTACAACTGTACAGGGTGTTGGTGAGGCAGCACCTGGAGTACTGTGTACAGTTTTGGTCCCTCAATTTAAGAAAGGATATACTGATTTAGGAGTTAGTTCAAAAGAGATTCACTAGGTTAATTCCTAGAATGAAGGGGTTGACTTATCAAGAATGGCTAAACAGGTTAGGCCTTTATTTATTAGAGTTTAGAACAATGAGGGGTGATCTTATTGAGATGTATAAGATTCTGAGGGGCTTGACAGGGTAGGTGTTGAGAAGGTGTTTCCACTAGTCAGGGAATCGCAAACTAGGGGACATAGTTACAGAATAAGGGGACACTCATTTAAAACTGAGATACAAAGGAACTTCTTCTCTCAGAGGGTAGTGAATGTCTGGAATTCTCTACCCCAGAGAGTTGTGGAGGCGAGATCACTGAAAGTATTTAAAGAGGAGGTAGATAGATTTTTGAAATATCGGGGAGTTGAGGGCTGTGAGGAGCTGGCACGAAAGAGGAGTTGAGGCCTGGGGCAGATCAGCCATGGTCTTATTGAATGGCGGGGCAGGCTTGAGGGGCCGAATGGCCTACTCCTGCTCCTATTTCTTATGTTCTTATGGTTGATGTTTATCGATTGGAACTTTGTTAGCCACTAAGGACTTAAACACCATTTGTTTTTAGGTTAGTCTGAAAGTTGCAGTGTAACTGGGTGGTGAAGTTCTGATCACAGGTCAGGTTCTGGCCAACTGCAGTAAAGCTGGTGCACACCAGCCTGAGAACATTCCAAACTTCATTCTTAAACTTCACAGCCATAACAAAGAACAGGCTTTGCTCTTCAGCAGCATTGGGTTTGGATGTTCATGAATAGAGATTAAAACGAAAACCTAACCCCTCAGACTTCCCTGCAACTTAAAGGTTAGCATTGTGGCAGAACTGTCATGGGTGGTCCTTTTGTAGATAATTTATGAACGTTGCACTTTTTTGAGGGAGAGTGGTTCATTGAAGAAAGAGAAGATAAGTTTTTCCATTCAGTCAATGTAATCATTTAAATAAGCTGAAGAAGGTTGCTCTGCCAATGGGATCTGCGTACCCAAACATGAGCAACTGATAGCAGGAGTAAACAAGTATTTACATTACTGATGGAAATGGGTCTTTTAAGTACAAATGCTGATCTTGTTTCTATGGTTTTAGGAATGACATTGGACTCACTTGAACTGTAGGTGGGAGTAACACGGAACTGAGGAAGGGTTCCCGAAGATATCCCCCATCAGCTTAGACTTTTGACCAATAGAAATGATAGACTGTTGACAAGTATACTAGGAAAACATGTTACAGTGTATGTGAAGCGAGTGACATTAACAATCCAGCAGGTCTGGCAGCATTGGCGGAGAAGAAAAGAGTTGACGTTTCGAGTCCTCATGACCCTTCGACAGAACTATCATGAGACTCGAAACGTCAACTCTTTTCTTCTCCGCCGATGCTGCCAGACCTGCTGAGTTTTTCCAGGTAATTCTGTTTTTGTTTTTGTTTTGGATTTCCAGCATCCACAGTTTTTTTGTTTTTATCTCTGACATTAACAATCCGTCTGGTTCCTGTTATCTTGCAGGATCTCAGATCTGTCTGGCTGAATCTCTCAAATCTCTGCTTAGCCTGAAGCCAGCACTTCAGTCTTAAAAATAGTAATGCAGCTTGATCTTTCAGGTGGAAATGATGATGGAAAATTCAGCGTTGGCTTTCGGGATGGAATAGTCAGGACTGTGGTGAACCTGGACAGAGAAACCCAAGTTTCTTACACACTTATTTTGGAAGCTATTGGTGAGTAGCTTGTTAGCAGTTTTCAAATACCAAAAATATAGAATGTAACACTGTCATTTAAAAGACCAGAATAAGGAATCTCTTTAATCTCTGCTCCGCCAACTCTCACCTCTTGCATATCCTTGAATTTAATCGCTGCCGCATTAAGCTGCTTGGGCCCATCCCACTGGAATTCTCTCCGTAAACCCCTCCCTCCTCCTTTAGGATGCTCCTTAAAGCTCAACACTTAACCCCCCCATCCTAATGTCTCCTTATTAGGCTCGGTGTCAGTTTTTGTCTGATAATGCTCCTGCAAAGTGCTTTGGGACCTTTTCCAACATTAACAGTGCTGCGTGAGTGCAAGGTTTTTGTTTTAATTAGACAGAGTTGTTAAGGGTTCACTTTTCACAGAATCACAAATTTTAACGGCACAGAAGGAGGCCATTCGGCCCATCGTGTCTGCACCGTCTCTCCAAATGAGCAATATGACCTAGTGCCATCACCCTGCCTTTTCACCGTACCCCTGCGAGTTGGTTCTATTCAAATAATCATTTAATGTCCTCTTAAATGCCTCGATTGAACCTACCTCCACCACACTTCCAGGCAGTGCATTCCAGACCTGAACCTCTCGCTGTGTGAAAAAGTTTTTTCTCACCTCACATTTGTTTCTTTTGCAAATCACTTTAAATCTGTGCCCTCTCATTCTTTATCCTTTTATGAGCAGGAACAGTTTCACATCTACTCTGCCCAGCCCCCTTCATGATTTTGAACATCTCCATCAAATCTCCTCTTAACCGCCTTCTCTCCAAGGAGAACAGCCCCACTGATAGGTGTACTGCTCTGAAGTGACAGCTTAGAGGTTTTTGTGTTCAAGTTCCTGGAGTATGACTTGAACCCACAACACTCTGACTCAGGGGTGAGAGTGCTACCCACTGAGACCTCTGTTAGAAGTCGATATTGGATTGGTTGTTTGGCCGGGGATTGGTGTGTGGACCAAAGAGTTCTAAAAGAAGGGAGAAAGTAAAGGTGATTTTGCTCTTTAAAAATGCCAGAAACCTACTTGTGGGCATTTCCAACAGCAGAAGAAATCAGAGCAAGAGGGGTTATTTGAGTTGATGACAATCTCAGATTATCACATAAATGGCTGATAGGATGTGACATAAGTTGGCTTCTGCCGAGTGGTTTGATCCTTTCAAATTATGTCAGATTACTTTTCAGTATTATTATTTTTGACATTCATTATTAATAAGAATCATTGTTGTCATGCTGTCCTATTGGGGCACAAAATCTTTTTTGAAAAGAAATATTAAGAAATGGTTGCGCATCTCATAACTCAAATTGGATTTTACAAAAGTTCCTGCACAACTTGAGTGCAACAAAATAGCCTTGGCAGCAATCAGACAAATGCTAGACAAGGCTTCTGGCTAGTGGCATAGTGCTCGGGTCAGACTAGCCCTTAAGAGCTACATTTATTCCGGTCACTGAAGCATTCAAGTCGTGCAGGCTATGCAGAGGAGAGTCATGAGCGTGGATTAACCAGGAAATGAACTAGCAAATTTAGACCCTTCAACTTCAGTAGGAGGTGACTGAGAGGGGACCCTCCGGCCATGCACAGCTCAGTAAACAGCATGGAGAAGGCTAATTGGAACACGCTTTCAAGTTCAGCCGTGATGAGCAGATTTCGGGACACGGTAATGGGCTGAATTCAGGTCTGATATCGGGGGAAGTCTTCATACTGAGTTATCAGTATGGG
Source organism: Carcharodon carcharias (assembly GCF_017639515.1). NCBI lineage: Eukaryota > Metazoa > Chordata > Chondrichthyes > Lamniformes > Lamnidae > Carcharodon > Carcharodon carcharias. Next base: position 35,524,700 of record NC_054494.1, read on the forward strand.
GGAAGGTCAATGGGGAACAGAGTGAAGGCGAAAACACTGGAGCCGTTTAAGATAAAAGCAAAAAACTGCGGATGCTGGAAATCCAAAACAAAAACAAAAATACCTGGAAAAACTCAGCAGGTCTGGCAGCATCTGCGGAGAGAAACACAGTTAACCAAACTGCAGTTAACTCTGTTCCTCTCCACAGATACTGCCAGACCTGCTGAGTTTTTCCAGGTGTTTTTGTTTTTGTTTTGGAGCCATTTAAGAGGCAGTTAGTGGCTAAGTTGGGGGCATTACAGGGTTATATGAAAGAAACAGGCCATGTAAGCTCCACATCCTGTACTTGGTATTGTGAGCTATAAAAAAAAACCAAGCATCTCTTCAAATAATTCTTTGAAGAGCAATTTCCAAAAACAACCTACAGTAAAGGGACTTGAGGCAATAAATGTTTATGTCTTCATCATTTTTTGTTGCCAGCAGTAAAGTTTGCTTGTGAAACCTTCTGACACCACTTCAACAACTTTCTTTCATTAACGTCTGAAGCAGGACCTGCACTTCTGAAATCCACCAGTGGCTGTGAAGCACTTTGGGGGTCTCTGAAAGATGTGAACTCGGAATGATCCAAGGCTCCAGCAGAGTGGTTCAGCTCATTGTCTTTGTGCCAGTGTTCATCTCCACCTGATCTAATCACTGTCCCCTGCTCAACCCCCATTCTCTTCAGTGCCCCTTTCTCAAGTCACAATCTTATTCCGTGTTTTATTTGAAAAAAATTCTGTCTCAACATGGTTTACAACTGATAATAGCAGATTTGAACCACCCCCAACAGATGTTTTTTCTATAGCACTCATCCCTCATGATTTGCTGTCCTACTGTGCATGTTCTGTGCTACTGAGAACACTTGGATCCTGCACTTTCTGGCACTATTCCTGCTGGTGACGATGGGGTAGAGAGGCTCTTCACCCAGTAGGCCCCCCTAAGCTAAACTCTAACAGGAGATGCTGAAATAAGGGTTTACAGAACCAATTCTGTTTCGAGGCCAGTTGGATGGGCCTGTCTTATGGCAAACTGAACCCTAACCCCTTCCCTCTGGTCCAGAGTCATTCGCAGAGCACTTTATGTCTGTGTAAACTTGCCAACAGACGTGATTTAAGTAATGCCAAGCGCCAGTTTATTAATTTCCGGCCTAACACGCTATTGTCATAAAAGAAAGCCTTTTGAGAAGCAAAGGTTTCCATGGGACAGAAGCAAAAGGGGAATCTAAGTCTCTTGGGTTTAATTTCACGTGGAAAGTTATTTATTGAGTGGCGTCGGCAGTGAAAACGGAGAGAATATGGGAATGTAAGAGATGATTTGTGTGCTAGTCAAACCCCAGGAGGACAGACATAAGGTTTCCTCTCAGCAATGTATCAAAAGTAAAACACTACAGACGCTGAAATAACATCATAATAATTACAGACGTAATAACAGAGAATGCAGGAAACACTGCCTAGGTCAGGCAGCACCTTTGGAGAGAGAAACGGAGTTAACGGGCGGAATTTTCCGGGTCCCACCAACAGCGGGAATCCTAGTGGGCGGGAGCGGAAAATTCGGAGTGCCAGAAGTTGGATTTCCGCTGGCAGGAAAACAAGTCGGAATTTTCCCCTCAGCACTTTCAAGGTGGCCTAATGATGAGTCAACTTACCCGCTGATCCACGTCAGGAACCACATTTGCAGCATTAGCAACTGCTCATTCAAAAAGCAACTCGCCAGAATCAGGTTCTCCCTCCTAATCATGTACCACGCCATCAGGTAATTAGACAGGTCTGATTCACGGCCGGATATAAGTGGTGTGCAGTTGCCCACCTTCACTTCATTCGTAACTTGGAGGTGCATACACCATTGAAAGCCTACCATCAAGACTGCTGCTCCAGCTCATCACTGCCAAAGCTGCCCTCTCAGGCGACACTGGTGGGGTGCAGACAGGACTGCGCGCACTGGACGCTGTGGGGTGCAGACAGGGCTGTTCACACTGGGTGCTGTGGGGTGCAGACAGGGCTGTTCGCACTGAGTGCTGTGGGGTGCAGACAGGACTGCGCGCACTGGGTGCTGTGGGGTGCAGACAGGGCTGTTCACACTGGGTGCTGTGGGGTGCAGACAGGGCTGTTCACACTGAGTGCTGTGGGGTGCAGACAGGGCTGTTCACACTGGGTGCTGTGGGGTGCAGACAGGGCTGTTCACACTGGGTGCTGTGGGGTGCAGACAGACAGGACTGTTCTATACCAACAGGGAGCAGCATGGGGAAGGTGGGGAGGGGGGGAATTAGGCAGAGACATGAGGATGAAGGGAATAGCGGAGGGAGGGGAGGATTGGCAGGCAGAGGGATGCCCAGCCAGCGTGAAAAGCGTGCTGCAGCTCTCAGCGCTGCCAGGATGGGGGCAGGAGGAGCACAAGCGCTGAATTTGACCCATACACGTGGGTGCTGCGCGGTAATAGCTCCCTGAGGCACAGGAGATTTTTATCAACAAAAATAAAGATTCTTAAAATAATGTAAACCTGTCCCCTCATGTGACTCTGTCACATGAACAGGGGCATGTTAAATATGGGTTTAAAAAGTTTTGTTATTTTAATCACTGGTCGAAACCCCATCCCGCCCGTGGAAGAGGTTTCACCAAAAATGCAAAGGCCACTCGGCCTTTTCTCCCACCAACCGGGCGGTTAGACGAGCAGTGAAAAATTCCAACCAATTAGTTGATTTAAGGGCCTTAATAGGCCGCTTCATCGTCGGCAGGCACGCTGCCAACTCCCACCGGCTGAAATGTTGCACATCATTTTAGGCCCAAGGGCGTCAGGCGCTTGTCCGCACACCGAGTGGAAAATTTTGGCCTTAGTTCCCGGAGGTGAAAACTCCGCTCAACGTTCCAGGCCATCACCCTTCATCAGAACGAGGAAAAGTTTAACGTTGTGACAGGTTTTAAACAGGTAGAGAGGCCGGGAAGAGAGGCCAGAGGAGGCCAAGAACACGAAGGAAGGTCTGTGATACGGTGAAGGGCAGTGGAGATTTAAATGTCAAAAGGGATGGTGGTGTAAGGGCAAAAGGATATGGTAATGAAACACATTTTTTTTTAAAAGGTGGAGGAGGTGTCTAGAAGAGGTGTAAATGGCAATAATGGGATGGTTACCTGCAGTTGTGGTCCAAACAAATGGGAGCCGTGGTTATGATGTGCAATTGTTGAAGCCATTGTTGAGTTCAGAAGATGCGTAATGGAAAGATGAGGTGCTGTTCCGTGTGATTCCTGTAAGCTCTGTGAGGACAATGTAAGCTCTGTGAGGACAATGTAAGAGGCTGAGAACAGAGAGATCAGAACGAGAGCAGGGACAGAGAATTGAAATGACAGGTGCCTGAAAGCACAGAGTCACGCTTGTGGACTGAACAGAGGTATTCAGAAAAATGATCTCACAACCTGCGCTCGATCTCCTCAGCATAGAGGAGACGACATCACGAGCAACAACTGTACTTGTAATCTGACGGTTTTGATGGCTCTGAGAAGGGAGTGATTTCCTGTGTTCGAGCAAAATTTTAGACCTGCTTATAAAGAGCATATTTACAATTTTGTAGCAGGTACATTTGGAGAAGCAAGAAGAATGGTTATTTGGTGGAATTGAGGGAGTTGATGATCTGCTGTGGTCTTTGTACAGATAATGGACCAGCAGGAAGCAGAAAGACTGGGACCGCGACGGTGTACATCGTGGTGTTGGACGTGAATGATAACCGACCCATCTTCCTGCAGAACTCCTTTGAGGCCAGTGTCCTCGAAAACATCACAGCATCTGTCAGTGTGGTGCAGGTGAGTTGAATTGGATGCTGCTGACTGGACAATCTGAGGAGCAGTCCTGAATCGTAACGCTGAAACTTGATTAACTAACAATCTCTGTTACCTCCTCCAGCCCCACAACCTTCTGAGGTCTGCTGCAGTTCTAATCTTTGTCCTCTGTTGTCCACTCACACCCCTCCACTTCCTCCATCCCTTGGCATCCGTGCCTTCAGCCATCTTGGTCCTAAGCTCTATAATTCCATCCCTAAACCTTCTCACTGCTCCCTCCTCCTTTAAGACACTCCTTAAAACCTACCCCTTTGACCAAGCCTTTGGTCATCTGGCCCTAATATTTCCTTAGGTGGATCATTGTCAAATTTTGCTTCGTTTAACTCCTATGAAACACTTTGGGACTTTTGCTACTATATAAATGCAAGTTGTTGTTGTTGTTGATCATCACACCTTCCTCGTGTTGTGGAGAGTTAGAGAGTTTTAATTTGTGTAACAGCACATCACCTGTTTCAGGATGTCCAGCAACTAAAGAAATGGTTTTGAAACACAGTGACTGTCGAGGTAAAGGTAACAACTCTTTACATACAGCAAGATCCCACAAACAGCAATAGGATGAATGGCCAGTTAACCTAGTGGTGGTGTTTGTGGAAGGACATTGGGACAGCTGCCTGCACTTTGTCCGGTATTGCAGTGGGATCTTCAATGTCTATCTAAGCGGGCACATGAAGCCTTGGTGTAACATCTCGACCAGGTACAGCCGCAGACCCATAAATCGTCCAATCCCCTGAAAACTGCCCACTGTCCACGGACTAAGCACACCCACCACTCTCCACCCACCTGTAACCTGCCTCGGGGCAAAGAGTACCCATCCACTCACTGAGACAAAGATTGAACTCTGCCCATTTTTACATTGAAGCAAAAAGCCATTTCATTCTGTGCCCTTATGCTGAAGCAAAAGTCATACTTGACCACTCTCCCCCTCTCGCTCTGCCCCGCCCCACCAATAAACTCCTCCCAATTTCATGAAAAAGCCTCCAGCTAAGATTGCATTCACTCCACTGAGGCAGACTAATGCCAGAATCCCTCTCCCTTTCTTTACCACCCACCACCTCCCCCCCACCCCCCACTTGCCCTCTCACCCTTTCTCACTTATTTCCTCTTCCTTCCACTGTTCCTCTTGACCCATCCTCTTCATTTCTCCCCTTTACTGTTCATCTTTGAACACCTCTCCTCGCCTTCCCCTCTTCCTCATCCCCTACTCCTCCTTTCCCATCCCCCTCTTTTCACCCTTTCCTCTTCCCTGCCCCTCCTTCTCCCATCCCTTATTTTTCCATCCTTTCTCCTCCACCATTTTGGCTTCCCCCCCCCATTTGCTCCTTCCTCCACCCCCACCACCACGTTTTGCCTCATCTCGCTTCTCTCCCCTCTCAGTTGCAGAGGGGAGGGAAGGATGCTGTCCTTAGTTTCTCTCACTCCCCCCCGCCCCATTCCCACTGCCCTTCTGACTACCACCTCTCCTCTTTCCCGCCTAGTTTAAGTGTCTCCCTGTCCTCCAACCCTGCTTGACCTGAAAGCTGACTCTCTTGGGCAGCGTCAGATATCAGTTAATGAATCAGAAATAATGAATGCGCGATCATTCTGAGCCAGATAACACATCTTCCAGTCAGACCTGCCTGGCATGCTTCCCTCCTATGATCAAACTCAGGTGTTAGCTTGGCTCAGTTGGCAGCTGACATACTGAAGCGGTGGGTTCAAGTGTGTAATCTGGGTCATTAGAGATTGGCCTGTTTGCTTCCATTCCTCTGGCCTGTCACTCCAATGAAAAGTGAAGTCATGTAGTTTTCCTGCACAAGGGCTCTCATGCCTGGTCCTAGCACCATGATCGCTGCCAAGCCTTGAGAGTTTTTGCAGCAACCCACCCAAAACATTGGCAATAGATTTCACTCCGAGAAAAGATTAGTTTGAGACATGGTGATTTGAGGTTCCCAGTGCCATCTCCAGGTATGGAGCAGTCAGATTTTTGTTTCTCTCTGTTTCCTAACTGGAGATCCTTTTCCATGAGATACCATACACTGGGGAGGGAGAGTGGAACAAGTGGTACACTGATGTTTCAGTGAAGCCAGTTGGTCTGTTGCTATTAATTATTCCAAACTCAGGAGCATTAGATCTGGTTATTACTCAGTGGCTGGCTGTTCAGATGTTTTAGTAAATGGAATGAAATGCACACCCTTGGCCAAGAACATTGAAGAAAGAATGTTTATGTCTCAGACTTATTTCTTTAAAACTGTTGCTGAAATGCAGCAAAAAATGGATCCAGGGAAGTACGCAGACCCCTCAGTAGAGCGTGGCAGATGTCAGGGACAGAATGTGTTTGTGCCCTTACTGCCTGTAATCAGAATTGTGTATCTTTTGTTACCCTTAGAGTGTGTATTCCAATTAAATAATTCAGCAGCAAGATTTTGAGAGTTTAGAATACATAAATATTTTTATTCTCAGACATGTTAACCCCAAGCTAATGCACCGTCACACTCACAGTCACATGCACACGGACACGCACACGCATACGCACACGCGGGCCTGAACTTTCAGCTCGGAGGGCGGGCACGATCGGCAGGCTTGGGATCTGCCAGAAACCGGGCCGCTGTCAGCCCCCAACCACGATTTCACACTGGCCGGCCAATTAGTGGCCAGCCAACGTGAAGCTTGCGCTGAAAAAGTCAGCGCGGCTGAGCTGGTAGCGGGAAGAGGGTGTCAACATGGACGTGGACCAGCGCTGACAGCTCCCTGAAGGCAGAGCGCTGCCTCAGGGAGCGGAAGACCTGAAAAAGCAAACCTAAAGGTTTCAAAAGCTGAAAAAAGTGCCCATGTTTCATAATCAATCACCTGAAAATTTAGCTAATGACAATGTTGTCCACAGAAACTTATTTATATTTTCATGGAGGTCTCATCCCGCCCGTGAATGAGGTTTGATGAAAGATGCAAAGGCCGATTTGCCCGCCCGCCAAACGTAAGGTTGGACGGGCAGCAAAAAAATCGGAGTTAGTTGCGCTGCTAATGCTTAATTTCCCACTTAATTGTCGGCGGGCACGCTTCTGACTTTTGTGTGCACCCACCGACCAAAATATCACAGGAGCGCGGGACAATGTCAGGATGCTCGCCCAGCATCATCTCGCGCTATTTTACACCCGATTGGGTCGAATGCTTGTCCACCTGTGAGCCGTAAAATTCAGCCCACACTCACAGACATACATGTACACACTTACACATATACACGTACAAAGATTGGACACAGATAAAGTTAGTGCACCTTTACAGATTACAGTTAATTCACTCTCTGATTTACAGTTCCCAGTCTCTCGGGTGGCAGGCCTGTGGCTTCTTGAATGGATATGATGACTTAAAGTTGAAGGGAGGGTCTTGTGAAGCCAAGGGTTCACTCCAGGTTGAAAGGTTTTCTTGTAGTCAAATATCTAGGAGGCTGGTGAACTTTGAAAGTGAAATAGGTTAAGCACTTTGGCTGCAAATGACTTACTGCTAGTTTCAGAGTCTGGTTCTCAGATTGGCTGATGACTGATGGATCTGCTGGGTCCTGGGGTAATAAGGGTGCAGTCCCTCTAGCTACAATCACATGACTGCTCAGTTTGCACTTCTGAGGCCGACCCAGTCTAGTTTAGATGGCGAAGGCCACCATGATGCAATGGGAAGTTGATAGTGACCATTGAGTTTTGATTTTACCTTTCATCCAATATGAAACACGGAGACAGGCAGTCTGGAAATGCAGTGGTCTTTAAGTGTTGGCCCATCCTTAAACAAAGAGGTGTGTGAATTCCACAAATGGCTGTGAGGTACCCACACCTATGTCCGTTTTTAATTAGCTATTCACTGGAGACTTGATACTGTCTGTAGTCCACATGCCAAAAGTCACATGATTTGCAGCAGCCACCTTAACACTTGGTTGTGCCCAATTTTTAAAAGTATTGACTGAAAGTTCATAATATGACATGCCTGTACTGGGCTTGACACAGAGCTCCAAGTGTAATCCACTTCTGGAATGCCACATCCCATCCACTACTGCATCATGGTGGCATCAGTGTCTCATGACAATATTTAAACAAGATGACCAGCGCCTGCTCCGTTGGGGTCAGGGATGGAGGTCACTGGTGGGTGCATCCAGAATGTGTTAATCCGAGATGTTGATCATGAAGGTTCACTCTTCTTCACCCCAATCCCTGCATATTAGGGTCTGCTTATCTCTTACTCTTTATCAGAATATTGTTGATTGAAGCCCCCACACTGGGACTTCGCATGACAAGGGCCAAAATTCCAGTACCCTACTGAGGGAGTGCTGTGTTGCCAGAGCCTGCTGTCTTTCAGATGAGATGTCAAACTGAGGTACTGTCTCTTTGCTCAGGTGGACATGTAAAAGGTCCCATGGTACTAGTAAGAGAAGAGCAGAGAGCTCTTGGTCTTCTGCCCAATGTTCTTTGCTGAACAAACACCACTGAAACACACTAATTGGTTATTCATCTTTGTGGGGGCTTTGTTGTGTGGAAAATGGCTGTTCAATTTAATTACATTGATTTACTTAACGATGGTCACTGCACTCCAAAGCAATTAATTATTTTTGTGTGAAGCACTTTGAGACACATGAGAGAGCCAAGAACAGATGAGTTGTAAGATCAGCAGAAGTGTTTTGTTCTTTTCACAAGGGAAGAGCTAGAATAGAGTAGCAGCAATTTGATCATTGCTTAGTGTGTGAGAATTGCGAATAAATACATATTTCCCTGTGAAATCATTCATAGTCCAAACTACATGGCATTGTTGGAATGTTGATTAGTGATAAGCTGAGTGGTGTAGTGTAGTCTGAGGCCAACATAATGACGACAGTTTTTATAATGTAGAATGGTACTTGTTGGCTGTAGTTTGAAGACAGAAGACCCTTTGTTATAGGACAGCCTGTTGTCCGATTGGGATTATTTTTCTGAGCCAATGCACAGCCGGAGAAACCTCTCACTGATGCCGAAGTGCAATTATTGTCACATCACCAAGCTGCTTCTCTCCTCCTTGATAAACAATGAGTAAATGGTGAGCAGAAAATTGCCGATGCTGTTTAGCTGAAACAAAAACTCTCACAACATCTGTGGAGGTTGCAGAGTGGAGTTAAAGTTTTAGGTGCAGACTCTCACTCAAACCACTTGTAACATTGGAAACAAAAACAGAATTACCTGGAAAAACTCAGCAGGTCTGGCAGCATCGGCGGAGAAGAAAAGAGTTGACGTTTCGAGTCCTCATGACCCTTCGACAGAACTTGAGTTCGAGTCCAGGAAAGAGCTGAAATATAAGCTGGTTTAAGGTGTGTGTGTGGGGGGCGGAGAGATAGAGAGACAGAGAGGTGGAGGGGGTTGGTGTGGTTGTAGCGACAAACAAGCAGTGATAGAAGCAGATCATCAAAAGATGTCAACAACAATAGTACAATAGAACACATAGGTGTTAAAGTTAAAGTTGGTGATATTATCTAAACGAATGTGCTAATTAAGAATGGATGGTAGGGCACTCAAGGTATAGCTCTAGTGGGTTTTTTTTTATTTTTTATATAATGGAAATAGGTGGGAAAAGGAAAATCTTTATAATTTATTGGGAAAAAAAAAAGAAGGGGGAAACAGAAAGGGGGTGGGGATGGGGGAGGGGACTCACGACCTAAAGTTGTTGAATTCAATATTCAGTCCGGAAGGCTGTAAAGTCCCTAGTCGGAAGATGAGGTGTTGTTCCTCCAGTTTGCGTTGGGCTTCACTGGAACAATGCAGCAAGCCAAGGACAGACATGTGGGCAAGAGAGCAGGGTGGAGTGTTAAAATGGCAAGCGACAGGGAGGTTTGGGTCATTCTTGCGGACAGACCGCAGGTGTTCTGCAAAGCGGTCGCCCAGTTTACGTTTGGTCTCTCCAATGTAGAGGAGACCACATTGGGAGCAACGAATGCAGTAGACTAAGTTGGGGGAAATGCAAGTGAAATGCTGCTTCACTTGAAAGGAGTGTTTGGGTCCTTGGACGGTGAGGAGAGAGGAAGTGAAGGGGCAGGTGTTGCATCTTTTGCGTGGGCAAGGGGTTGTGCCATAGGAGGGGGTTGAGGAGTAGGGGGTGATGGAGGAGTGGACCAGGGTGTCCCGGAGGGAGCGATCCCTACGGAATGCCGATAAGGGGGGTGAAGGGAAGATGTGTTTGGTAGTGGCATCATGCTGGAGTTGGCGGAAATGGCGGAGGATGATCCTTTGAATGCGGAGGCTGGTGGGGTGATAAGTGAGGACAAGGGGGACCCTATCATGTTTCTGGGAGGGAGGAGAAGGAGTGAGGGCGGATGCGCGGGAGATGGGCCGGACACGGTTGAGGGCCCTGTCAACGACTGTGGGTGGAAAACCTCGGTTAAGGAAGAAGGAGGACATGTCAGAGGAACTGTTTTTGAATGTAGCATCATCGGAACAGATGCGACGGAGGCGAAGGAACTGAGAGAATGGGATGGAGTCCTTACAGGAAGTGGGGTGTGAGGAGCTGTAGTCGAGATAGCTGTGGGTGTCGGTGGGTTTGTAATGGATATTGGTGGACAGTCTATCACCAGAGATTGAGACAGAGAGGTCAAGGAAGGGAAGGGAAGTGTCAGAGATGGACCACGTGAAAATGATGGAGGGGTGGAGATTGGAAGCAAAATTAATAAATTTTTCCAAGTCCTGACGAGAGCATGAAGCAGCACCGAAATAATCATCGATGTACCGGAGAAAGAGTTGTGGAAGGGGGCCGGAGTAGGACTGCAACAAGGAATGTTCCACATACCCCATAAAGAGACAGGCATAGCTGGGGCCCATGCGGGTACCCATAGCCACACCTTTTATTTGGAGGAAGTGAGAGGAGTTGAAGGAGAAATTGTTCAGCGTGAGAACAAGTTCAGCCAGACGGAGGAGAGTAGTGGTGGATGGGGATTGTTCGGGCCTCTGTTCGAGGAAGAAGCTAAGGGCCCTCAGACCATCCTGGTGGGGGATGGAGGTGTAGAGGGATTGGACGTCCATGGTGAAGAGGAAGCGGTAGGGGCCAGGGAACTGGAAATTGTTGATGTGACGTAAGGTGTCAGAGGAATCACGGATGTAGGTGGGAAGGGACTGGACAAGGGGAGAGAGAAGGGAGTCAAGATAACGAGAAATGAGTTCTGTGGGGCAGGAGCAAGCTGAGACGATCGGTCTACCGGGGCAGTTCTGTTTGTGGATTTTGGGTAGGAGATAGAAGCGGGCCGTCCGAGGTTGGGCAACTATCAGGTTGGAAGCTGTGGGAGGGAGATCCCCAGAGGAGATGAGGTCAGTGACAGTCCTGGAAACAATGGCTTGATGTTCAGTGGTGGGGTCATGGTCCAGGGAGAGGTAGGAGGAAGTGTCTGCGAGTTGACGCTCAGCCTCCGCGTGGTAGAGGTCAGTGCGCCAGACAACAACAGCACCACCCTTGTCAGCGGGTTTGATGACAATGTCAGGGTTGGACCTGAGAGAATGGAGTGCAGTAAGTTCAGAGAGAGACAGGTTAGAATGGGTGAGAGGAGCAGAGAAATTGAGACGACTAATGTCGCGCCGACAGTTCTCAATGAAAAGATCGAGAGAAGGTAAGAATCCAGAGGGAGGGGTCCAGGTGGAGGGAGAATATTGAAGATGGGTAAAAGGATCCGTTGAACTGGGAGAGGACTCCTGCCCAAAGAAGTGAGCCCGGAGACGAAGACGGCGGAAGAAGAGTTCAGTATCATGCCGAGCCCGAAATTCATTGAGGTGAGGGCGTAAGGGTATGAAACTAAGTCCTTTGCTGAGCACTGAACGTTCAGCATCGGAGAGGGGAAGGTCAGGGGGTATAGTGAATACACGGCTGGGGCTGGGATTGGAAGATGGGGTGGGGACGGAGGGACAGGCAGGGGTGGAGGGTCCTAGATGGGTGTTGGTGTCGATGAGTTGTTGGAGCTTGCGTTCCTTAGCACTTGAAAGAAAGAGAAAAAGTTTCTTGTTGAGGCGTCGGATGAGCCGAAGGATAAAATGAAACTGGGGGCACGCGCAGCTTTGAAAAAGGGTACGGCGGTGCTGCTGGAGGGAGAGGTCGAGTGTGTTCATATGGCGGCGCATGGCACTGAGAGTGGATTTCAGAATGTGACGGGAACAGCAGTCCGAGAAACGTTTTATGTCCCGGAGATACCTGTAATCCTGGGTGGGTTCGAAACATGAGGGGTGGAATTTCAGTTGAAATCCATGTGGGGTAAGTCGGAGACGGAGACAGTCACTGAGAAAGGAGATATGGCTGTGAAAGCGGGTTTTAGTAAACACCTTGTCAAACACTAGGAGAGAAATGGAAAGCAATGAAGGTGAACAAGGCAACAGAGAAATCCAGAAATCTTGTCGCAGAGAGGAACAGAACTTCTTCAAGGAGGTAGGCATTTCTTGAAGAGCAGTGGCAGTCAATTAAACACAGAGATAAAAACAAAAAAACTGCGGATGCTGGAAATCCAAAACAAAAACAGAATTACCTGGAAAAACTCAGCAGGTCTGGCAGCATCGGCGGAGAAGAAAAGAGTTGACGTTTCGAGTCCTCATGACCCTTCGACAGAACTTGAGTTCGAGTCCAGGAAAGACACCCTGGTCCACTCCTCCATCACCCCCTACTCCTCAACCCCCTCCTATGGCACAACCCCTTGCCCACGCAAAAGATGCAACACCTGCCCCTTCACTTCCTCTCTCCTCACCGTCCAAGGACCCAAACACTCCTTTCAAGTGAAGCAGCATTTCACTTGCATTTCCCCCAACTTAGTCTACTGCATTCGTTGCTCCCAATGTGGTCTCCTCTACATTGGAGAGACCAAACGTAAACTGGGCGACCGCTTTGCAGAACACCTGCGGTCTGTCCGCAAGAATGACCCAAACCTCCCTGTCGCTTGCCATTTTAACACTCCACCCTGCTCTCTTGCCCACATGTCTGTCCTTGGCTTGCTGCATTGTTCCAGTGAAGCCCAACGCAAACTGGAGGAACAACACCTCATCTTCCGACTAGGGACTTTACAGCCTTCCGGACTGAATATTGAATTCAACAACTTTAGGTCGTGAGTCCCCTCCCCCATCCCCACCCCCTTTCTGTTTCCCCCTTCTTTTTTTTCCCAATAAATTATAAAGATTTTCCTTTTCCCACCTATTTCCATTATATAAAAAATAAAAAAAAAAAAACCCACTAGAGCTATACCTTGAGTGCCCTACCATCCATTCTTAATTAGCACATTCGTTTAGATAATATCACCAACTTTAACTTTAACACCTATGTGTTCTATTGTACTATTGTTGTTGACATCTTTTGATGATCTGCTTCTATCACTGCTTGTTTGTCGCTACAACCACACCAACCCCCTCCACCTCTCTGTCTCTCTATCTCTCCGCCCCCCACACACACACCTAAAACCAGCTTATATTTCAGCTCTTTCCTGGACTCGAACTCAAGTTCTGTCGAAGGGTCATGAGGACTCGAAACGTCAACTCTTTTCTTCTCCGCCGATGCTGCCAGACCTGCTGAGTTTTTCCAGGTAATTCTGTTTTTGTTTTGGATTTCCAGCATCCGCAGTTTTTTTGTTTTTATCTCTGTGTTTAATTGACTGCCACTGCTCTTCAAGAAATGCCTACCTCCTTGAAGAAGTTCTGTTCCTCTCTGCGACAAGATTTCTGGATTTCTCTGTTGCCTTGTTCACCTTCATTGCTTTCCATTTCTCTCCTAGTGTTTGACAAGGTGTTTACTAAAACCCGCTTTCACAGCCATATCTCCTTTCTCAGTGACTGTCTCCGTCTCCGACTTACCCCACATGGATTTCAACTGAAATTCCACCCCTCATGTTTCGAACCCACCCAGGATTACAGGTATCTCCGGGACATAAAACGTTTCTCGGACTGCTGTTCCCGTCACATTCTGAAATCCACTCTCAGTGCCATGCTCCGCCATATGAACACACTCGACCTCTCCCTCCAGCAGCACCGCCGTACCCTTTTTCAAAGCTGCGCGTGCCCCCAGTTTCATTTTATCCTTCGGCTCATCCGACGCCTCAACAAGAAACTTTTTCTCTTTCTCTCAAGTGCTAAGGAACGCAAGCTCCAACAACTCATCGACACCAACACCCATCTAGGACCCTCCACCCCTGCCTGTCCCTCCGTCCCCACCCCATCTTCCAATCCCAACCCCAGCCGTGTATTCACTATACCCCCTGACCTTCCCCTCTCCGATGCTGAACGTTCAGTGCTCAGCAAAGGACTTAGTTTCATACCCTTACGCCCTCACCTCAATGAATTTCGGGCTCGGCATGATACTGAACTCTTCTTCCGCCGTCTTCGTCTCCGGGCTCACTTCTTTGGGCAGGAGTCCTCTCCCAGTTCAACGGATCCTTTTACCCATCTTCAATATTCTCCCTCCACCTGGACCCCTCCCTCTGGATTCTTACCTTCTCTCGATCTTTTCATTGAGAACTGTCGGCGCGACATTAGTCGTCTCAATTTCTCTGCTCCTCTCACCCATTCTAACCTGTCTCTCTCTGAACTTACTGCACTCCATTCTCTCAGGTCCAACCCTGACATTGTCATCAAACCCGCTGACAAGGGTGGTGCTGTTGTTGTCTGGCGCACTGACCTCTACCACGCGGAGGCTGAGCGTCAACTCGCAGACACTTCCTCCTACCTCTCCCTGGACCATGACCCCACCACTGAACATCAAGCCATTGTTTCCAGGACTGTCACTGACCTCATCTCCTCTGGGGATCTCCCTCCCACAGCTTCCAACCTGATAGTTGCCCAACCTCGGACGGCCCGCTTCTATCTCCTACCCAAAATCCACAAACAGAACTGCCCCGGTAGACCGATCGTCTCAGCTTGCTCCTGCCCCACAGAACTCATTTCTCGTTATCTTGACTCCCTTCTCTCTCCCCTTGTCCAGTCCCTTCCCACCTACATCCGTGATTCCTCTGACACCTTACGTCACATCAACAATTTCCAGTTCCCTGGCCCCTACCGCTTCCTCTTCACCATGGACGTCCAATCCCTCTACACCTCCATCCCCCACCAGGATGGTCTGAGGGCCCTTAGCTTCTTCCTCGAACAGAGGCCCGAACAATCCCCATCCACCACTACTCTCCTCCGTCTGGCTGAACTTGTTCTCACGCTGAACAATTTCTCCTTCAACTCCTCTCACTTCCTCCAAATAAAAGGTGTGGCTATGGGTACCCGCATGGGCCCCAGCTATGCCTGTCTCTTTATGGGGTATGTGGAACATTCCTTGTTGCAGTCCTACTCCGGCCCCCTTCCACAACTCTTTCTCCGGTACATCGATGATTATTTCGGTGCTGCTTCATGCTCTCGTCAGGACTTGGAAAAATTTATTAATTTTGCTTCCAATCTCCACCCCTCCATCATTTTCACGTGGTCCATCTCTGACACTTCCCTTCCCTTCCTTGACCTCTCTGTCTCAATCTCTGGTGATAGACTGTCCACCAATATCCATTACAAACCCACCGACACCCACAGCTATCTCGACTACAGCTCCTCACACCCCACTTCCTGTAAGGACTCCATCCCATTCTCTCAGTTCCTTCGCCTCCGTCGCATCTGTTCCGATGATGCTACATTCAAAAACAGTTCCTCTGACATGTCCTCCTTCTTCCTTAACTGAGGTTTTCCACCCACAGTCGTTGACAGGGCCCTCAACCGTGTCCGGCCCATCTCCCGCGCATCCGCCCTCACTCCTTCTCCTCCCTCCCAGAAACATGATAGGGTCCCCCTTGTCCTCACTTATCACCCCACCAGCCTCCGCATTCAAAGGATCATCCTCCGCCATTTCCGCCAACTCCAGCATGATGCCACTACCAAACACATCTTCCCTTCACCCCCCTTATCGGCATTCCGTAGGGATCGCTCCCTCCGGGACACCCTGGTCCACTCCTCCATCACCCCCTACTCCTCAACCCCTCCTATGGCACAACCCCTTGCCCACGCAAAAGATGCAACACCTGCCCCTTCACTTCCTCTCTCCTCACCGTCCAAGGACCCAAACACTCCTTTCAAGTGAAGCAGCATTTCACTTGCATTTCCCCCAACTTAGTCTACTGCATTCGTTGCTCCCAATGTGGTCTCCTCTACATTGGAGAGACCAAACGTAAACTGGGCGACCGCTTTGCAGAACACCTGCGGTCTGTCCGCAAGAATGACCCAAACCTCCCTGTCGCTTGCCATTTTAACACTCCACCCTGCTCTCTTGCCCACATGTCTGTCCTTGGCTTGCTGCATTGTTCCAGTGAAGCCCAACGCAAACTGGAGGAACAACACCTCATCTTCCGACTAGGGACTTTACAGCCTTCCGGACTGAATATTGAATTCAACAACTTTAGGTCGTGAGTCCCCTCCCCCATCCCCACCCCCTTTCTGTTTCCCCCTTCTTTTTTTTTCCCAATAAATTATAAAGATTTTCCTTTTCCCACCTATTTCCATTATATAAAAAATAAAAAAAAAAACCCACTAGAGCTATACCTTGAGTGCCCTACCATCCATTCTTAATTAGCACATTCGTTTAGATAATATCACCAACTTTAACTTTAACACCTATGTGTTCTATTGTACTATTGTTGTTGACATCTTTTGATGATCTGCTTCTATCACTGCTTGTTTGTCGCTACAACCACACCAACCCCCTCCACCTCTCTGTCTCTCTATCTCTCCGCCCCCCACACACACACCTTAAACCAGCTTATATTTCAGCTCTTTCCTGGACTCGAACTCAAGTTCTGTCGAAGGGTCATGAGGACTCGAAACGTCAACTCTTTTCTTCTCCGCCGATGCTGCCAGACCTGCTGAGTTTTTCCAGGTAATTCTGTTTTTGTTTTGGATTTCCAGCATCCGCAGTTTTTTTGTTTTTATCTCTGTAACATTGGATGTAAATTTGAACTTTGGCAGAGGTGCAAAGTGGAGGGTAGATCAGCTGTTTGTTACATACCTCGGGTATTTGAACACCCATTTTGTGGGTCAGCAAGATTCCGTTTCATCTCCACCCACTCCCCCTCCCCCTCTCGCCCACCCACCATGAACTTCTTTGAACTTTTAATCTGGTTTCCAACATCTTGCCCACTATTTTCTAACTATTCACAGCATTTTCTGTTTTAGATTTTACAAAGTATGAGTGTTGGGGGAAGATTGTGTTTGAAGGAGAATTGGGGTTAATTTTAACTTTTGGGGATGGTGTAAGTTGGCTGTTATTGGTTTGACCTCTCGGTAAACAGCTTTCTCCATTTTCCTCACCTGTCAATAATCAGGAGAGAAGGAGGACCAGCAACCAGTCCCTGTTTCACGCTATTTCCAAAATTACAATTACCCCAACCTTCGCATTGCATTGCTTTCAGCTTAATTATGTTGGTCCTTCCTCTGCTATTGGTTATTCCTCGAGTTGAGCACCCCATGCTTGCTTACCTGTAACTTTGGGCTTCCATGATGTTGTATTTTGCTGTTAAATGTCAGCCTTGGGTCAATGGTAGCGCTCTCTCCTCTGAATCTGAGGATTGTGGGTTCTCGAACCACTTCTGAGCATATATTCCAGGCTGACACTCAGTGCAGTGCTGCATAGTCAAATGAGACATTAAACCAAGGCACACTTTTCCCCCTCAAGTGAACAAAACAGATCATATATTCGAAAAAGAGCAGTGAAGGTCTCATTATCTTGTTTGTGCTGTGGGCTGTGTGGGTATTGGTTGCTGCATTCCCCACATTGCAACAGTGACTACAATTCCAAAGCCCTTGATTGGCTGCAGAGCCCTCTGGGATATCCTGTGGTGTGGGTTTAAATGCTAGTTATTTCTTTCGTTTATGGGTTATAGGTAATTAAAACACCAAGTACTCAACATAGTTACAGTAAAACCTACCCAAATTTATAAGAACAATTTTCAAGTGTTAAATTATCCTTTAAGACATGAAGGAGAGCCCTTCCAGCTAATTAAATCTTGTGTGCATATATTTACAGTTGAAGTCTTTCATTCTCTTCATCCTTTGTGTAGCGAGTGCTGTTAGTTCGCACATCCTTGATGTTGACAGTCTGAGAATGAATTCATGTTCAATTGGACACAGCTAAATAATTTCTGCTGTCTGCCACCCTGTCACTTCACTGCAGTTAGCCTTTCTAGTTTCTAATTTTACCATCGATTTTTGTATCACTTTTTGGCTCATGTAATTGTGTGTCTTTTATGCTTGAATTTTGATGGATGTTTTTATTTTTTCTTTAAATGTTTTAAAATATGATCTAACGGGTTTGATCAGAATGTTCAAAACTTGGATCCAAGCAAGAATATTCATCTGTTTATCCTGACTCACCAGTGGCTTTGTTATACTGTGGTCACTCTTCCAGTAAAAATATTTTGGTTAGACTCTCGGTATGGTGCAGTGATTTCACTGATATGAACGCCAGCACTTTGTGTGTTTAAAAAATATTACTGAACACCAGAAATCTTGAAAACGTCAAATGCTAGAGAAATACACGTTGTCTGTGAAGAGAAAAGACAACAAGCAGACCTCTGAAACACGAAGCTGTCTTGTCAGATGCTGTTGGACCTCTGTGCTACCCAGCGTTTTATGTCTTTATTACAGTATACTTCACTTGTGACTGCAACTTGCCATAACTAAATTTGCATTGAACAGGCTGCAGTTCTTTTCTATAGCAAAGAGGATCCTGTGAAGTGACCTGACAGAGGCGTTGAACTTTAGAAAGTGTTTGATAGGATAGACATTGGGAAGATGCTTCCACCTGTGGAGGAGACTGAAACTGAAGGTCGTAAATGTAAGATGGGCGCTAAATCCAATGGGGGATTCAGGAGAAACTTCTTTACCCAGGAAGTGGTGGGAATGTGGACCTTGCTGTTGGATAGAGTGGTTGAGGCTAATAGGCTAGATATATTTAACGGAAAACTAGATAATCACTTGAGGGAGAAGGGAATAGAAGGATATGTTGATCGGGTTAGATGAAGAAGAGTTGAAAGAGGCTTATGTGGAGCTTAAAAACTGATGTAGAGTAGCTGGTCTGAGGCCTATATTTGTGAACACTATGAACATCCCAAAGTCTTCATAATTTAACTCAGTAGGAAGAGTATGTTTTAGTAAGGAATGTTTCCTACCTTTGGCAAACCGGAAATTACTTTCATTCTATCCCCTTTCTGAAAATTGAGATTTCAGTGCTGATTTGGAGATGGACCAAATGAAACAAAACAGTGACCTTAAAGGCTTATTCTTCTATCCTCAAAAAATCATTAAAGAAAAGTTCAGCAGGTACACAAACTACATCCTGGTCCTGACCACAAAGTGCTCAAAAGCATCTTTGGGATTTTATTTTTTTTACAACCACAGTGACCTTAACATTGCTCAGTGTTGTGGAAAGTGTTCCTGTAATTAATCGTTGTGATTCATTCGCTCCTTGTAATATTCAGCACAAAGCACTGCTTCACTTATCCAGCCTCGAGGGAGGAAGCTCAGTGTTTACGGAACAGTGAGATGACTGTTCTCTTCGAGTTCTCACCTGGAAAATGTTTATCTGACCACATTCAAATGTTTAAGTGTCACTGACGGGTGACATGTAGATGTCTGAAGAATGATCAAAAAGCACCACATTTCAAGCCTTCGGTGGACATACCTGAATGCACCATAAACTTACCTGGGCGCAGGCAGCTACTTAATGGAAGGTGAATCAATTTGGTCTGACTGAACCAAGCTATGTTTTAGTTGTATTCTTTTAAACTAATCCATAAAATAAGGTAGAGATAATGTTGATCTCTTGTTTACACCAAATAGAGGAAAATATTACAAGAAGGGATGGTGACAGGTAATATTCATTGCAAGGTTGTATTGTTCAATGGTATGTTAAATTAGAAGCTGAGGGTAGATCTTGACTCTGTGTGATAATATATAATGGGTGATAGCAAATCACCAGCTCATTATACCTCTCTTCCCATTGACTTCACTGGAAATAAAATTTGGAGATATACAACAATGGTCTACACCAAAGGGTGAATTCATTAATCCCGCACTCCTGCAGAGATTTTCGCTGGAGGGGAGCTCAAACTTGGAGATAGAGCAAGTGTCAGTTCTGCAGCCTTCATTCCCTTTGAGTTTAGCTCCTCACTGGGAGTGTGAGGGCATTCAAATTAACTCTTCCCGCACCCCTGTACTGAACCTTGGGATTTCATTGCTGATTTTTGGGAGAAATTTGGACTTGCCACATCAAATGATTGAGAAAGAAAATTGTGTTTTTTGGCATTTTATAGATCTCTGAGTCAGGGCAGCATGAACATAACAAAGGCTTCCTGCTGGTTTTCTCTGCTCATGCATATAAACTATCTGAAGATCCTACCCTGTCAGTTGATAGAAAGTGCTTAAAAGCATCAGTAACATCTCCAAATATCTATAATTAGGACCTTCTACCCTGTTATTCTGGAGATATTTATCCAGCTTCTCTTGGAAGGACAAGGATTAATTATTTTGAGGGAATCCATTTGGCATAACTCTTTATCAATGATCAAATTCACTTTTGCTGTTTAAACTTTAAGAGAAAACAATTTCCACTGCTATTTAAAATTGCCTGAGGTGTCTTTTGTTGTCTTGTTGCTTAAGATTATATGTTTTCATTTTTATTTCTTCCACAAGTAGGCTTTCAGGATACTGAATTATTCCAGTTCAAGCTGCAAGGCAGAGTGTACCTCAAAGATAGCCACTAAATAGCTTTCCTCATTGACATCTATCATGGAAACCTTACCAATCAGTTATCCCGCACCACCTCCCCAAGCACACAGGAACTCTCTCACTAATGCACTTCCCTTTCTATATCGCGCCAGCTTCAAAATCCTGCGCAAAGCCGACCTCTTCAAATGTGCCTCCAACCGTCTCCCGGAAACCTCCTCTCCCACTTCTCTCAGAAATCTCCTTATGAAGTGCCTTTGAAACACCTGCCTGCACGATGAATATGAGTTGTCGTTGAATTATTATTGTAGGATCTATACAATTGTAAGATATAGCTCATCTTGTGCATCTCAAAGGACCAATTGGAAAATTTCCCTTCCTTTCGCCAGCGAGGATTACACTTAGTTGAAAGAAAAACCCAGTTTCACTAAGTGTCAGATTACCCAGTTCCAAAGAAGAGAGTCATATGGGACTCAAAACGTTAACTCTGCTTGTCCCTCCACAGATGCTGCCAGACCACTGAGCTTTACCAGCACTTTTTGTTTTTATTTATCCAAGTTTGGATGTTGTGCGCACTAACACCTCAGTGATCTCTTTGGCACGTTGATCTCTGTGCTTCTGGGATGATAGTTAAGTCATTTATGATGTGCGGTAGTAGGAGCTATCGGGATTAGATTAATATCCTGGAGCTTTGCCTGATTATCTTGTGTAGTTGTAGACGGTTTGAGGATCTTGCTGATTTTAATTTTAATCTATTCTGACTTTAGGGGATTAAGTGAGTTGGGTAGTGTAAGTCAGTGCTTCCCAAACTTCTTCCCACTGTGACCCCATTTTGCACCTCCAAAGTTGGCGTGACCCCAGAATGAGAGCTCTCTGAAAGCAAAGTGAGGTGGGGAGGGGGAAGAGTTTTGAGAGTGGGCTACTGGGGAGGAAGAGTTGTGAGGGTGGGGGGGAGCGGGGAGGGGGGAGTCCA
Organism: Carcharodon carcharias; assembly: GCF_017639515.1. Taxonomy (NCBI): domain Eukaryota; kingdom Metazoa; phylum Chordata; class Chondrichthyes; order Lamniformes; family Lamnidae; genus Carcharodon; species Carcharodon carcharias. The sequence continues at coordinate 35,546,191 of NC_054494.1, forward strand.
ATAGCTTTTTTCCACAGATCTTTTTGCAGGTTCTCATTCAGGCAGCGCTGGAGCCTCTGATTTCATTCCCTTAAGCCACGCCCACCGAACAATGGTAAGAACAAATCACACGCGCATGTCAGAGGCCTTCGACCCTGTGACATGTCTGTGGAGCCATAGTGTTCACTCGACAGTCACCATTGCAGAATTGGGCGGAGAGAGAGCTTGTGACCCCACCGGGGGTCACAACCCATGTTTGGGAGCCCCTGGCATAAGTGATGGACTGTGCATGGTGTCTGATGAGGTGACTGGTCATTCCTCACTCTATACTTCCATGTTCTATGTTATTTAATAACTCTTTTAACAGGAAGTGTAGAGTGGAAATGGGAGAAATATTGTCCATCCTTTGTCTGCCCATTCAGGACAATTTTCTGTTGCTGAATAAGCATGAATCCACAGAATGGCCCACATTACTCTGGCCACCTCACACTAGTACTGATTATCACTGCCACTCGCACTGCTACAAGTGAGAGAATCATTGCCAGCTTTATTTACAAAATGGTTTGTCAACAGCATTTTATTGTATGAGAAATATGGCAGCTAGCTCCCTTTAATGTGAAGCTAGGTCCCTGCTTAATTTCCAGTTGGATGCAGGAAGCTTGAAATTCCTGACTCACATTTGCAATAATTTATCATTTTTGTTTTGGAGGATGTTACTAAACTGACTCGAGTTTTTCAGATTGAATCAACAAGGGCTTCAGTCCAGTCTGCATTGCTATCTTGCAATTCAACCGCCCTCAGAAGCTGTTGTGCTTGGTTGCAGTCCCAAATCTAACCCCTCAGGGATTGAATATGAAACTGATATTGGGCAACATGTGCTGTCAGTCTGTATGGCCAATGAGCAGAATGGGGGAGGGGAGTGATACTAATGGTAACTACCACTTGTAATGAGATTATGGTTCAATATTGAAGTGAGACAGGGAACATTTGATAGCTAATAACTTCCAAGCAGTGTCCTTTAGCTTACTATTGTCTTCTAGCCTAAAGGTTAACCACGGACTCAGTCATCGAAGCTCACTGTGTTTTTCTTGTTAATATTGGCCGCTGCTCAAATTGCAGTCTGTTCAGCATTCTGAAGTATGCTCTTTGAATCCTCATTTTTGAATTTTGCCTTTGTTGGTCCCTGGAGTATTGATTGCAGCAGTAGTTAATCTTTTATTACTTCTGCTCACTGGCTTCTCTGTACTAAGCAAGTCTACGTGCAAACTTTACACTCACTGGATATTTACATTTTTGTCGACTCTGTGAGTTCTGAATCATTCTGCTCCGTCTGGCGATGACTTGTAAAAGCCTGAGGAGGCTGAGGGAGGGATCGATTCCACCTGAAGCTGTTTATCGACCGCCTCAGGGAGTCCAAACGCTTCCACAGTTTTAACCGGGGCTCGCTGGAGTCCTCGATGTGATATGGCATACACTCATAGGGGCCGTAGCGGGAAGCATCCAGACCCGCAGGATTACACAAAGCTACAAAGCTCACGCATGTCGCCAAGAGAAGGAATATGCATATCAAGGCTATGATGGTTGGCAGAGGGTCTCCCTTTTCAACTGACGCATCAGTCCTCTGAAATGTCTCTGCGGTGGTCAGGAGCAGATTAAGAATACTCGGCACTGCAGTTGTCCCATTCTTGGTCTCTGAGTTCATGGTTCCTGTTTTTTGAGTTTAAAGAAAAACAAGTTAACACCTTTAATTTTTGTCTTGCTAATTGAGAACCAACAAGGATGAGAAAAGGTGATTCAACCCCTTTAAGCTCAAACTTCGTCTTTTTGTCAAGAAGAGCACATTAATTAGCTAGGAGGAGGTTGGAAGGAGGGAGTAAAGAAGTGTCTAGCCATGATGCTCCAGCCATTGAGTGTGGGACAGACTTGATGGACCAGCTTGTCTTTTCCTGCCCATCAGCTTTAGATGTCCATATGGATGCAACATCATAAAATTAGCTGAGATGAAGCAGGTTCTTCAGCTCGTGTGATCTCAATCCCACTGAATTCCCATTACAGCCTTTCTTTATAATCATTCACCTAGACAGGAACTTGGTATAACATCTCCTCCGAAGGATCCCTGACACTGCAGCTATCTGCCTGGGCTACATTCAAGTGTTAGCCAGTATCTTTAACCCCTGGGGTGGGATTCGAACCCACAATCTTCTAACCCAGAGTGCAACCAGCCAGGCCAGCCTGACACAATTGCTGTGCATGACCGGAAAACTGTTTAGAAATTTGAATCAAAGTACCTTGATGGCATAAGACGGTGCGTATCAAATCACGGAGAACTGTACTTAAATGTACTGTCCTTTCAGTGAAACTTGAAACTGAAGCCCTATTTGCCTCAGAAACTGTCATGGGTAGAGTTCATATTCTATAAGGTTCAAACTGCATTGGTCAAAGGGTTGTCTTTCTCTGAACCTAACTTGTTATCTTCATGTCTTCAATTGTAGGAAATGCTGTCAGAGGTCAAAAAGATTCTTTTTGCCTCATCCCTTCCAATGTTGGGCTTTTTCTTAAATAATGCCTTGTGGTAGAAGGGGTTGAATAACTTATAGGTTGAACAAAATAGCTTCCAAAAGGAAGAGAAAATGCAATTAATTTCACCTTCCTTAGTGTGTTGTCTTGACTCCTTTACCTGGCTCAGTTAACACTTTGTACTTGCATCAAAGACAAAGGAGTTATAGAACTGAAGGAATCCCTTTTGCCCCACATCGTAAACTCTTTTGGGACAGCAGCGCATGAAGATTACTCCGTTATAAACCACTCAACATCGGCCCATGTTTTACAATCACTAAGCATGGTAACTAATTTCAAACCTTCATGAAGGTAGGGATGGTCAGCACTTTGCCTTTTACGAACAGCCGCAGGGACATGCTGTTTGATACAACTCGACAGGCGTTGGAACGTATGGCCTATATACCTGGCGTCACGCCAGCACTGAAATTCACACACCACGTTGCTCATTTGTGTGATAGGCAGAACATCCTTTTGGCATGACAGCAGCATCCTGTTAGAATACCACGCCTGTCGCTATAATTTTTGAGACACCTTACCCTTCCAGGGTAATCTGAGGTGGACTGGGCAATTTTCGGGACCGAAACAGTCAGCCTTAGGCCCGTTCGTGTGTGTGGTATATAGTGAACAATGATCTGATCAGGGTAGCCGTTATCCTGCAGGATGTCTTTGATGCACTCTTATTTCAGCATCAAAATTGCATGGTGAGCAAATGGCTCAGCCCCTATTTACAAGATTGCCGATAAGGCTAATCTTATAGCGCATGGTAGAATCCTAGCATGTATCTTGACCAATGAAGATAGGCTTGTGCTGACCAGCCTGTGCTTGCAAAACTCAAAACGTGGTGTCCAACACTAGATGTGTTCAAGGTTTTATTCAAGGTAGATTTCAAGGTTGGACAACACCTGTTGAACAATCCTGATTGCGCCAAGAATTGCACTGAAAACTAGTTTAATTTTCAGTGGGGCTCGCAGTGTGACTCACTCACACATACTGGAAGCCACATATATTCACACGCAGGGCCTTGTCCTTTGCAGTCAAAAGGAACATGTCCACACATTGCAGCCTTTTCAACTGATAAAGCGCTTAGGAAAGAGTCATTCCCTGGTTCATTCCCCAGGGCAACGCCTTGACCACCCAGAGTCAACCTGCTCGGTTTGAATTTGAACAAGGCTGGGCAGTTAACTGTTCCATGCTGCATTGCCCATGTTAATGTCCTCGCCAATCGGAATCCACTTGCCAACCAGCCTCTCTTCTCATGCAGTATAAATTGTTGTTTCCCCCGTTACTGCTGATAATTTCTTGCGAGCTGGCCTGATGAGTACAGGATGAAAAGTTTTGATACAGTGTCTCTTTTTTTCAGCAATACTCAAGTTCTGTAACTATCAAATGACTGTTTGATTTTGCTTCAAATACTTTTTGGATAATTTTTCACGTTGTCTTAAGGTGGCATCTCGACAAGGAGAAATGGAACACTTCTTTCCCTCCTCGCTTTAGCATCTGTTGCCAGTTTCAAGCACTCTCAAATCAGATATGGAATAAGCAGGACAGTCATGTGTTCTAGCTTTTAGCTTCCAAATGTCACCTGTGGCCATATCAGTGTGATGTTTATATTCATTGCACAAGCCATGTTTCATGTCTCCTTGAGTGAAATTGCCAACTTAAGTGGGATTAGAAATGATTGGATGCTTTGGGCCCACAGGCACAAGGTTAAGATTTCCAAAGTTAGGTCATGTCAGGCCCTCTGAACTAGCAGAGTGGCAAAGGGAGTGGGGTAGTGAGAGTAATGTATATTAATTAGGTAACTGCCCCACAATTCCCCTTTTTATAGACAGTTACCCATTGACACCCTCAAAGTCTGGCTAAAACTGAGCTTAGACTTGTTAACTTAATTAGACAAAACACTGCATTGAAAAGAGGAATCTTGCCTGTAGACATAGCCAAAGCCTTGAGAACCATAAAATAACACAGCAGAAAAGGAGCCCATTTGGCCCATCATGCTTGTGCTGGCTCTTTGAAAGAGCGATCCAATTAGCGTTATTTCCCTATCCTTTTCCCATACCCTGCAAATCTTTCCTTTTCAGGTAAGTATCCAATTCCCTTTTGAAGGTTATTGTTCCATCTGCTTCCACCCCCATTTCAGGTTGTGCATTCCAGATCACAACAACTCACTGTGCCTCTGGTTCTTTTACCAACTATCTTAAACAGTCGTCTGGCTACCAACCCTCCTGCTGATAGTAAAAAGCTCCTTTTCACTTACCCGAGCAAAACCCTTAATGGTTTTGAACGCCTCTATTAAATTTCCCCTTAACCCCCTTGCTCCAAGGAGAACAATTGCAGCTTCTCCAGGAATGAATATAAAAAGCACTGGAAAAGCTCAGCATGTCTGGCAGCATCTATGGGGAGAGAAACAGAGTTAACATTTTGAGCCTAACACAACTCTTCTTCAGTACCCAGTTTCCAGGTTTCCGAAGAAAAGTGATATCGGACTCGAAACATTAACCATGTTTCTCTCTCTACAGATGCTGCCAGACCAACTCTCATTTTTCAGTACCTTTATTTTTATTTCCACTCTCCAGCATCTGCAGTATTTTGTTTTTATCCCAACTCCTCCAGTCTCTCCACCGAACTGAAGGAAAACAACTGTGCGTTTTAGCTTTTATTCTGAGATCGGTTGAAGTTTTCGTTACCATTTCTTCAAGACCGTTTCAGTATTTTTGACATTCAGTATTAGTAAATTGATATTTCATTGCACGGTACCCAGGCTACACATATTTTTGAAACTCATTATGAATGTTGTTCATGCGCAGCCCAGAAAGCAAGTCACTACATGTAGCTGAGATCACGCTTTCAGAGCAGAGTCAACTCAAAATGGTCATCATAAAATGTCTGAGGATCTATATTTCAGTCAGATAAGATTGTTTTGATGGCGCAGTTGTCGACAGCTCAGCGATGAATTCAATATCACATCAATGTGCAGCTTAGCATGTGCATTGTGTTGGTCAACTCCAAATTCATTCAGCCAGAGTCCTGTTGGCAAGAGATTATTCTCTGAAGTTATTTGGAGAGTTCCTTGTCCAGCATTTGTGGCTGCTTGAAGGCAAGCAGATGTGTTTCAAGGAATATTGGGGCTGTTCGGAAGTTGTTGATATAATTTCCCATTTACACTAAATGTGAGCCATTCTTATCTCTTCCTCAACACGTCAATTCATCTGAGTGCCAGCCATAGCTCAGTGTTAGCATTCTCACTCCTGAGCCACAAGGTTGTAGGTTAGAGTCCTGACAAATAAAGTCTCAGCTGACCCTCCAGCACTGCCTGTTGGAAAATGCTGTGTTTTGGAAGAGAAATTGAACCAAGGCGCGCTCTGCTCCCTCAGGTGAATGTGAAGGATCACAAGGCCGCTGTTTTAAAGAAGAGTAGGAGTGTTCTCATGGGTGTCCTGACCAGTATTCTGCCATCATCATTATATCATTATCACGTTACTGTTAATGGGATCTTGCTGTGTGCAAATTAGCTGCCACATTTCTTGCATTACAACAGTGACATCCTTGCAAAAGTACTTCATTGGCTGTGGAGTCAGAAAGTCCTGAGAGGCGCTATGTAAATATAAGTCCTTTTCTCATTCTTTCAGCAGGTGCCACTCTTTCTTGACTCAGGTTGTGGGTTCGAGCCTCACCCTGGCCTTGAGCACAGAATCTGGGTTGGCACTTCAGGATTGTATTGTGTAACAATAGTGTAGCCAGTCAGACCCAGATAAAATGTCACATCTGACTTTGTTTGAAGGAAGAATAAAGTTCTCCTGGTACACTGGCCAGTGCTTCTGCTTCAAACGCCACGATCAGTCACCGTACAGTGTGCTGTGCTGTGAGCAAAGAATAAAACTCTTAAAAGCGAGGAGAGAGCACGGCATGTGAAGCTTGAGAGGGACTAAATCATGGCTTTCAAGTGAGAGGCTTCTCAAGGAATCTGGGCAGAAAATCAGAGTAGGATCAGTCTCCAAGTGATCTCTTACAAATACTAATGGCAATTTGGAGTATCACTGACACGGGATTGGGAACAAATTTGCTATCTGTTCTTTAAGGTTTGGACGTACTGGGGCCCAGGGACCTGTGGAGCTCATATAGAGATTCGATAAGCTTAAGAAAGAGCAACCAATGTGCAATATAAACAGAATGCATGGCCAAGAGCAAAGAAATTGATTTAAAACCACACCTGGAATTGACCATAACTCACGTGAATTATCAGGTCAGCTTACTAGAATGATGCTAATCAAATCCCACAGCTTTTTAATCACACGTTTCCTGTCACTTAACCAACACCACAACTTTGTGAGGTATGTCATTCAGTGATTAATGGTCAATCCTTCAGATCCTCCCACTAGTTAAGTGTGATGAAATATAGACCCGAGTCTCAAGGTCGAACTGAACGCACCTCGCTGTTACTCTGTTGTCTTTAATGCTCAGCCTTTCACTGTGTTTATTTTTTTTTGGTGCCAAAGTATCAGACTATCCGGAAGGAATGTTTTTCTTCCTTCAGGAAAATATTAAGATTAACAGAACAACCCGTATGCTTCCAAAACTCAGAGAGTCGTCACTCTGGAACACATCATAAATGCAGACATGTTTCTCGGAATTATCCAGTGTCTCCTGTTAATTACTTCTGTCACTGAAGGCGAACAGAGGATAATGTTTCTGCCCCTGTCTGTAAATAAGATACCTGGAAAACTAATGAATGGATTTCAATGAAACTTGGTACACAGATCGGGTATGACCCAAGGAAGAACTGATTAGCTTTTGGTGCAGATGTGGACCTGGATCCTGGAATTTTTTTAAAGGGTTCATTAACATTGGGAGATGGGGCAAATTGACCTTTATTTAGAATGTTGTGGATTGTTTAGGAATGTTGTGGATTGCCTCAGCTGCTGTGGCGTGTGTTCGTGTCCGTGTGTTTATTTGTTTCCCCCTCGTTCCACTATCTTTCAGTTCTGATGACGAGTCCACATCTGAAATCTCAATCTGTCTGTTCTTGCAGCAGGTACTGCCTGACCTGATGAGTGTTTCTGCCATTTCTTTATTTTTTTTAAGTCCTACCTCCCGTGAAGTTCTTTTTAATCGCTCACAGGATGTGGACATGGCTGGCCAGACCAGCATTTATTGCCCATCCCTAATTGCCCTTGAGAAGGTGGTGAGCTGCCTTCTTGAACCGCTGCAGTCCATGTGGTGTAGATACACCCACAGTGCTGTTAGGGAGGGAGTTCCAGGATTTTGACCCAGCGACAGTGAAGGAACGGCGATATATTTCCAAGTCAGGATGATGAGCGACTTGGAGGGGAACTTCCAAGTGGTGGTGTTCCCATCTATCTGTTGCCCTTATCCTTCTAGATGATAGCAGTCATGGATTTGGAAGATGCTGTCTAGGAGCCTTGGTGAGTTCCTGCGATGCATCTTGTAGATGGTACACACTGCTGCCACTAGTGCATCGGGTGGTGGAGGGAGTGAATGTGGTGCCAATCAAGCGGGCTGCTTTGTCCTGGATGGTGTCAAGTTTCTTGCCTCATCCAGGCAAATGGAGAGAATTCCATCACACTCCTGACTTGTGGCTTGTAAATGGTGGACAGACTTCGGGGAGTCAGGAGGTGAGTTACTCACTGCAGGATACCTAGTCTCTGACCTGCTCTTGTAACCACTGTGACTAGTCCAGTTCAGCTTTTTTTAAATTCATTCGCGGGATGTGGATGTCGCTGGCTAGACCATCCCTAATTGCCTTTATTCAGAGGGCATTTTTTTAAGAGTCATGTAGGACAGACCAGGTAAGGATGGCAGATTTCCTTCCCTAAACAACATTAGTGAACCAGATGGCTTTTTACAACAATTGACAATGGTTTTCATGGACTTTTAATTCCAAATTTTTATTGAATTCAAATTTCCCAGGTCCCCAGAGCATTACCCTGGTTCTTCAGAACACCATTCCAGTGACAGTACCACTACGCCACAGCCTCCCCCCTGGTTAATGGTAACCCTCCAGGATATTGATAGTGGGGTATTCAGCAATGGTAATGCCATTGAGTGTCAAGGGGCGATGGCTAGATTCTTCCTTGTTGGAGATGGTCATTGCCTGGCACTTGTGTGGGAGTGAATGTTACTTGCCACTTGTCAGCCCCAAACCTCGCTTTTGTCCAGGTCTTGCTGCATTTGGACATGGACTGCTTCAGTATCTGAGGAGTCGCGAATGGTGCTGAACATTGTGCAATCATCAGCGAACATCCCCAATTCTGACCTTATGATGGAGGGAAGGTCATTAATGAAGCAGCTGAAGATGGTTGGGCCCAGGACACTACCCTGAGGAACTACTGTAGTGATGTCCTGGAGCCGAGATGATTGACCTCCAACAACCACATCCATATTCCTTTGTGCTAGGTATGACTCCAGCCAGTGAAGAGTTTTCCCCTGATTCCCAATGACTCCAGTTATGCTAGGACTCCTTGATGCCACACTCGGTCAAACGCAGCCTTATTGTCAATTATAGTCACTCTCACCTCACCTCTGGGATTCAGCTCTTTTGTCCATGTTCGAACCAAGACTGTAATGAGATCAGGAGCTGAGTGACCCTGGTGGAACCCAAACTGGGTGTCAGTGAGCAGGTTATTGATAAGCAAGTGCCGCTTGACAGCACTGTTGATGACCCTTTCCTTCACTTTATTGATGATCGAGAATAAGCTGATGGGGTGGTAATTGGGACTGAGATTTTAAAAATCGCCTCAAACCAGCTTAGCATCCTCTCTTTGATGCGACTTTAAAAAATATTTGAAGTTGCTGGCTCAGAGTACTTCAGGATGAGACCGCACTTCATTATCATTCAGGATTTGAGAGAATCGAGGGTTTCTTTTGATTTGGGGCAGTAGTGTGAAATGGCTAATAATGGAGCTGCCGTCTGTAATACATCTCTCCTGATTTTAGTTTTGATTGAGTTTAGTTGGGACAGATGTACAGTGTGCAGCTAATCTGCTAGCATCCAAATTACATTTTCACCCAAAGTCATAATTATCCTCAAGATCATACATAGAATTTACAGCACAGAGACAGGCCATTTGGCGCAACAGATATATGTCAGCGTTTATGTTGCACACAAGCCTCCTCCCACTCTGGTGGTGTGTTCCAGTTCACTCAGGGAGTCCGAGTTGCTGTGGCAACACACCCTTCTACGTGCCTGTTGTAGCCTAGAACTATGCTTTGTGACGGTAGGGGTTCCAATGTTCTTCCCATCACATGGCTGACCAGGAATCCCTCCCGCTCTTACTGCCTGCCATTGGTGTGTGTTAGAAAGGGTTTGCAGGCTGATACTCAACCTGTCTGGCTGCTTTATGAACGCACCTTCCTTGGCCATGAAGCCCTGGAATGAGAACCGGAGCCCGGAGCTTCTGGCTCAGAGGCAGGGACACTATCCACTGCACCGCAGGACCTCCACCAGGAGGGTTTCCCTGGGGGAGGGAAATTTCTTGGGGATATTTTGGCCCTCGCCACATGTCTCCCCTACCCCTTGGTCTTGACAGTTACTGCAATAGCCTGTGCTGCCTTCCCTCTGGACTCTGTTTCCACGGGGTACTCCGGGGGATACTACCACATAAGGAGCTTTTTCTGTGGATCCGTGTTGTTGGAGAGAGAACTCGGTGCAGTTAATAAAGATGATTACAGTGATGTGCAGCTCCACTTGACATCAATTTCCATTCATCACAGTGTTCAGGGAATTAATCAAAGTAACTAAAACCTTAGCTCTCATTTTCAGTTCAAGTATCACAGCAATTGGAGATTAACTGTAATCTCAGGACTCCTCTCTGTGCTTGGAACAGAGTCAGCTCTGTGTGCTGGGTACGACAGAATAGTTCACCATGCTGAGTTGAAAATAAATCCAAGAGGGTGTAGGCTAGAGGAGAACAACTCACCATTAAAGCAATAAAAGAAAGAAAGACTTACATTTATATAGCACCTTTCATGACCTCAGGATGTGCCAAAGCACTCTACAGCTGATGAAATATAGTCACTGTTGTATTGTAGGTAACATGGCAGCCAATTTGTACACAGCAAGCTCCCACAACCAGCAATGCGATAATAACCAGGTAACCTGTGTTAATGATAAAAACAAAAAAAACTGCGGATGCTGGAAATCCAAAACAAAAACAGAATTACCTGGAAAAACTCAGCAGGTCTGGCAGCATCGGCGGAGAAGAAAAGAGTTGACGTTTCGAGCCCTCATGACCCTTCGACAGAACTTGAGTGAGCCCAAGAAAGGGGTGAAATATAAGCTGGTTTAAGGCGTGTGTGTGTGTGTGTGTGTGTGTGTGTGTGTGTGTGTGTGTGTGTGTGTGTGTGTGTGTGTGTGTGTGTGTGTGTGGGGGGTGGGGGGGGGGGGTGGTGGGGGGGGGGGGGGTGGTGGTTCCCCGGGTGGTTTGGGTGGGGGGAGAGAGAGAGAAGTGGAGGGGGTTGGTGTGGTTGTAGGGACAAACAAGCAGTGTTGGAGCAGATCATCAAAAGATGCCACAAACAACAGAACAAAAGAACACATAGGTGTTAAAGTTGGTGATGTTATCTAAACGAATGTGCTAATTAAGAATGGATGGTAGGGCACTCAAGGTATAGCTCTAGTGGGGATGGGGGGAGCATAAAAGATCTAAAAATATTTTAAAATAATGGAAATAGGTGGGAAAAGAAAAATCTGTATAATTTATTGGAAAAAACAAAAGGAAGGGGAAAACAGAAAGGGGGTGGGGATGGAGGAGGGAGCTCAAGACCTAAAGTTGTTGAATTCAATATTCAGTCCGGAAGGCTGTAAAGTCCCTAGTCGGAAGATGAGGTGCTGTTCCTCCAGTTTACGTTGGGCTTCACTGGAACAATGCAGCAAGCCAAGGACAGACATGTGGGCAAGACAGCAGCCCTACCATCCATTCTTAATTAGCACATTCGTTTAGATAATATCACCAACTTTAACACCTATGTGTTCTTTTGTTCTGTTGTTTGTGACATCTTTTGATGATCTGCTTCTATCACTGCTTGTTTGTCCCTACAACCACACCAACCCCCCCCCTCCACTTCTCTCTCTCTCCCCCCACCCAAACCCTCCCCCCCAACACACACACACACACACACACACCTTAAACCAGCTTATACTTCACCCCTTTCTTGGACTCACTCAAGTTCTGTCGAAGGGTCATGAGGACTCGAAACGTCAACTCTTTTCTTCTCCGCCGATGCTGCCAGACCTGCTGAGTTTTTCCAGGTAATTCTGTTTTTGTTTTTTAACCTGTGTTAATGATGTTGGTTAAGGGATAATTATCGGCCAGGCTACCAGGGAGGACTCCCCTGCTTTTCTGTGATATTATGCCATGGAATCTTTAACATCCACCTCAGGGAGCAGGCACTGGAGTGTGAACCTGAATTTTGGCTGAAGCCTCTGAAATGGGACTTAAACCTACAGCCTACTGACTCAGAGGCGAGTGTGCTACCCACTGAACCACGAACAGCATGGAATTCAAAGCTCCCATCCTCGGCTGCGAGAGTGTGGAGTGGGACTAGCCAAGAAGTGAAAGATTCCAATGGTATTCTTTTATTTCTACTGACTTGCTTCACTGGACAGATCTCATTCTCCTCTCCCAGTTTAGCAAAGAACTTTACCACATCACACAAAAACTCCTCCAAATGCATCACATGCAATTAATTACTTGGAACTGCAGTCACTAATTTACATAGATGACTGAATCTGCCTCTGTTTCTGTCGCCTTAGTATCATGAACTAGAACTTTAAGTCTTTGCACTGAATTAGCGTTTGAAGTTCCCCTCCCACTCTCTCACAAGCAGACATTGCTGATTCCTTAACCTAGTACTCGCCTCCCTCAGGCTGAGACCCCTTGCCCTTTGACATTATATAGTTAAAAAGAAAGACAAAAGAATTAAAACATGATACTTTTGCAGAAAGATACAGAACAGTAACATTCCCAGAAAGAAATCCCAATTTTCTAGAGACATGGAGTCTTGACCCCACCACAGCCACCAATGAAGCTAAACCTGAACTGCTCCTACATACCAAGCCTAAGGCTGTCTTCACCCAGTTTTATTCTCTTTTTTGGCTGGTGTTTTTTCTTAAAGTTGATTTCTCTCACTTTATTTGTTGTGTTACAGGATATTAATTATTCAGAATATTTGCTCTTTGATAAACATCACTCAAGATCTCATCCCCATCCTACTTTATCTTGTTCTGTGTTTTTGTCTCTCCTGCAGTCTCTCTTGTGCTTTTCCTTTGTTGATTTTTTAATTCACTCTGACTTGTTCTCTTTATGTATCTTTGCCTCTTATCTTCATTTCGCTTTTTCCTTTCTCTTTCACTTTGTCTCTCTCTCTATATATCTCTCTCTTGTGCTCTCTGCCTTGCGCTCTCTCTCTTACACTCTCTCCCACTCCCTCTTGCGCTCACTCTCATTCTGTGTCTGTCTCTCTCCCTCTTGCTCTATCTCTATCTCTGTCTTTCTCTCTCTCTCTCTCGCTCACTCTCTCTGTCTTGCTCGCTCTCTCTCTCTCTCATTCACTCACTCTCATTCACTCATTCTCTCTCTGTCTCACTCTCTCCCTGTCCCTCTCCTTTGCGCTCGCTCTTTCTGTCTCTGTCTCACTCACTCACTCTCACACTCTCACTCACTCTCTCTCTCTCTGTCTCACTCTCCCCCGTCTCTCTCCTTTGTGCTCTCTCTTTCTCCCACTGTCTCTGTCTCATTCACTCACTCTCACTCACACTCTCTATCACTCTCTCTCTCTGTCTCACTCTCTCTCTCTCTCACTCTCTCCCTGTCTCTTGCTGTCCCTCTCATGTCACTGAAGCATGTTTTTATTCTACCACTGAGCAATGAATCAAGAGGAGATTTGCAATTTGTGGAGCTATCAGCCTTTCTCTTGAGGGCTCTTCTCTCAGCAAGTTCTCTTAATTGACGCCTGAACCCAGTAGTTGGCAAGAGGACATTGGAAATAACAGGTTATTAGCCAAGAGCATAAGTTAAGCAAGAAAGGCACAGGAAGCCATTATATTATGATGCTGAAGGAACACTGCTGGCCCTGTGAAGTTTGACATGCACGTTTCACCACATCGTCAGCTGTCGGGCCCTAAGCTCTGGAATTCCCTCCCTAAATTTCTCCACCTCCCTGCGTCTCCCTTCTCCTTCAAGCCTACCTTTTTGGTCAAATGTTTTGGTCACGTGTCTTATGTGGCTCGGTGTCAAATATTTGTCTGATAGTCTCTCCTGCAAAGAACTCTGGAACGTTTTAAGTTGGTTAAAGGTGTTATGCAAATGCAGGGTGTTTATTTTATTCTTCAACCATGTGCTGAAGTGGCGTAGTTCACACTTAAACAACACTGTGAATGTTGCTTGTGTTTGACAGACCTGTTTGGATGTGGTGGGAACAAAGATCAGGAGATGAGTGTTTACAGGCTAGAGTTTGTGTCGACCTCTCTCATCTACAAAGGCGCTTTATTAGCAGACAGTGGCTGTTCTGTTGCACACGGAATGTTGTATTTTCCAGCCAGAAAGTTTTTCCACTGTCCAGTTGGTATCGCCCCCAAAATGATACAACATTGAAAGCCTTTTATTCAGCCTCTTTATTCCTGACCAGATTCCTATGGAAGTCTGTATTTATTTTTGGGTTTCCTGAGTGGGAGCTACTTTTACTGAATCTAAGGTCTTGTTAACGTTCCCTGTAGACGCTGAGTATTAGAAATCACTTCAACCCTTTTATGTTAAATTTGCCTCTCTGTGGCTCAGCTTCACCAACTGACCTATGACAGGAGAATTTCACCATTGGTTGGGTCATCCTCGCAGAAGGATATGTCTTACTGGTAAAATGTGTGTAGAAATCGAATAGATAATGTATTGGTGAAACAACACTTTAGAGACAGTATAAAGAGCATTCACACACATCCCGGGGTGGATATTACTTCAGATCCTTGCCCCCTTGCGACAAAAATTAAAATGAAGCTGAAAATACCAAAAGCAAAAGAGATGTGCAACCATTTGTACCGTGACGTGTTGAAGGATGAAAACATCAGAGAGGCGCCCACTCAAAGCAAGTACGAATGTCTCAGCATTGAGAAGACGGAACAAACAGAGGTCTCAGAACAAGAAACAGAAAGCGAATGGGAAAATGTGGGAGTTAGTGTGCAACATGCTGCAAAGAAAATATTACAAAACCAGAAAAGAAAATGAGTTGCGGAGTGGATGGCCAATGAGATCCTGGCAATGACGACAGAAAGAGGAAAGAAAAACACACCTGGGCGTGATGAAATTGAAAAGAAAATAGTGGTGTAGGCAGGCGCAAGGGGAATGGTATCATGAGACCTGTGATACTCCTGTGTTCCTATGAAGTACTGGAACTGGGAGGAAATCACAAAATGAGAGCAATAAACCAGACGTTGAAATATTTGACAGATGGAAAGGGATAACAACAGACAATGGGTATATAATGGACAAAGGTGGCAAAATATTGTTTGATAGCGATGCAGAAGAAAAAAAGATGAACAGAATATATAAGTGTTTAGGAAAAGTTTTGAGTTTTTTTTATATCTGGGTGTGAGTATGCAGTGTTTTGAGGATTCTTCGTGTGTTTGATTTTACTCTGTGAAAGATACTTGTCATCGTGTGGACCCTCACCAACCCCGGTTTCCTCTATTCCTGGTTTACAGTGTGAGGGACCATTCCCATGGGTCCCCACTGGTGGCCTGAAGCATTGGTTTATTCCAAAAAGGGTCAACCCCTCTGCTGAAGTAACAAAGTATTAAGCTATCCACTTGATATTATCCCACAGGATAACTTCAGGCTTTAGTGTCCTGTAATGTAAGAAAGCATTCAAGGAATTAATATCCACTTGAATAACATTGCATGCTCCAGCACACCGTTCCTTTGCGAATATTTCATGTTCAAAGACTGATGTGTAATTACTGATTACAAGATAGTTAAACTGCTGTTTGACAGCTGGCACAGTTTGTCCTTCTTTGTAGCCATCTTGCAGACAGTTCCACAGCTTCGAGACCGTATCCATTTGCCAGTCCACAACCGTAAGGGTTAAATTGTCAATCTTTCTAGAGTTAAAACCACCGAAAAATAATC
Source organism: Carcharodon carcharias (assembly GCF_017639515.1). NCBI lineage: Eukaryota > Metazoa > Chordata > Chondrichthyes > Lamniformes > Lamnidae > Carcharodon > Carcharodon carcharias. The sequence continues at coordinate 35,561,865 of NC_054494.1, forward strand.
CTCCCTGCCCACGTTGAATGCTGTGTTCATTTGCCAATTTCCTCCCAACCCTTCAGTTGCCCCTCACTCAACCTCACTGCTGCTTTCCACTCCCAGTTAGGTCAGCAGATCAGGCTGAGATCATCTGATGTGCACTAGAAGGTCACCAGGCCAGAACACCTGGATCAGCACGAGTCGATCACTTGTAAAAGACCTGTAGGTCTGGTACGAACATGATGAGCCGAGGGCCACCCTCCTGTGCTGTAAATCTTTCTATGTTTCTATCACCAGGTGACCACAGATAGGTAATGAGGTTGGCACCAGATCCCACATGAGGACCAGTCGATCACCAGTTGGGCAGTACTAGATCACCAGGTCCTTGTGCAATGTTCTCACATTTGGGTGGTTTTAATATGTGTTCAGTGCTGCAACAATGAATGAAGTTAAATTCAGGGGAGCCCCATTTGCAGACACTGACGGACTGTCAGGAGTTGAGAACGTTCCCTGGACTATCAGGAATCATGGGGAAGAAAGTTTGAAACTGTCGGCGAGGATAAAGAAAATAGTGACTAGCTGTGTCCATTGGGAAGTTTTGTCCGTGTGTTATGCAGCACACATCATTATCCAAAATGATCCAAGTTTGAATTTTTTAATAGGTCATAGCGTTTTGGATTCTCACTTGAGTTCAACTCAGACTTTTACCTTCACCACGTTGTTGTCCTGAAGATCTCACAATGACCCTGAAATTTTTCAGGAGTTTTCCCAGTTTCCTGTCATAGCCCCTATGGGGAGACTGGGAAAATTATCCAACCTCCGCCCCCTTGGAAGTCTCTCCCTGAATCCATTTGTCTAGTTACATTAGGTTTCAGCCATGACTCGGTTAACACCGCGAGTCTAAAAGTTGTGGGTTCAAGTCCCACTTGAGAGACGTGAGCACAAAATCAGGCTGACATTCCAGTGCAGTACCAAGGGAGTTCTGCACTGTCAGAGGCGGTGACAGCTCCCGGATGAGATGTTAGACCAAGGCCTGTCTGCCCTCTCAGGTGGAAATAAAAGATCCCAGGCATTATTTGAAGAGGAGGCGAGTTCTTCCTGGCGTCCTGACCAATATTTATCCCTGAACCAATATCACTAAGACAGATGATCAGGTCATTATCGCGTTGCTGTTTGTTGAAGCTTGTTGTGCATAAATTGAACCCCTCCCTTCCTATATTACAACAGGGTGCACTTCAAAAGCACTCCATTGGCTGCAAAATATCTTGAGGACATCCTGAGGTTGTGAAAGTTGCTATATAAATGCAATTCTTTCCTTTTACATTTTTTCACGATTTGAAAATGCACCTTAAAGGCTTCAGCTGCAGTTGGTCACTTTTGTTAATCCAAACCCTTCCCTGCACTGCGGAGGTCCCAAACTTGAGGAGCCTCTGCAGCATTTTGCTATGTGAGGGGTATGATAGAATAACAGGTTGAAAGTTATCAAAAAGCAATTTGCCAGGGTAACAAATTTGTCAGCACAAGTTTTGCGAGGTTAATCAGTTCTTTCCTGCAAGATTAAAAGTGTACTGCCCTGGCAGAATATTCCATAAAAATCCAATAATAAAAAATATAAAATAACTCTCTCCAGTACAGGCAGACAGTAAGGTTCCCTGCGCACTGGCAAAGTTAAAGATAAAAGATCAATCTAGTTTCTTTACCTGAATCTCATTACCAGTTGCTGAAAGCACTGTCACTTGTCAACACTCTCACTTCTCTCTGAGGCAGACAGAGCTTCTCTTGCTTCTGTTCAAATGCACTTGGTAAGTCACAATGTCGAGAGGGAGGCTGAGCACTAAAATCTCTGCCAACTGCTTTTGTGAGTTACAGCCACGTCCGCACAGCTCGAGCGGAAACCGCTGGCTTCCGTGTGATCCCTTTCTCACTTGTCCTCCCTCATAGGCAGGGCGTAAAGTTTTTGTCAGCCTCACTGCCAGCGTAGTGAGTTGGATTCCCTTCCCGGTGCCTGTGGAATGGAATGTTCCGGAGCTGTTAAACTCTGCAGCCGGTGCCTGAGTGTCTGTAGCTGTAGTTGCTGCTGCTGCTGATGATGATCAGCTGGGTGTCGGGGTTGCCAAGACCTGGGTTGTCATGGAGTGTTCAGGAATTGGAGATTAATCTCCAAGAAACCCTGGTGCCAGCAAAACACAGGAGAAATATCAGAGGGGCGTTTGCAAACAAAAAAGGCATGTCTTATCTGTTATTTTTGGAACACTTACCTTAGAGTTAGAGTTATCACAACACAGAGGGGGTCATTCAGTCCATTGAGTCCATGCTGGCTCTCTGCAGAGCAGTCCAGTCAGTCCCTTTCCCTCCTGCTCTATCCCCATAGCTCTGCAAGTTTATCCCACTCAAGCACCCATCCGATTTCCTTTTGAACTCAACGATCATCTCCGCTTGCACCACCCTCGTAGGCATTAGTGAGAAAAGTATTGGAGATGGGTGGGGGAGAGAGAGGGCTGTTTGACTGACAGGCCATGAAGAACCTGTTTGCTCTCTAATCATCACTGGCAACTCTAGCTGGCTGTGAAGGCTGATCTCCTTTTATCAGTGTGAGGTTGTAGACATATCCCACAATGGACCCCAAAGACCTAATTCATCAGCGAAACAGCCCCCGCCCATTTCTTCGCATCTCAGTGTCTAAAAGTTTAAATGGTGCACAGGCACTTCCTCTACGTTGATTCCGTCCTTTTTTTTTGTGACATGTCACGGACTGTGCGAGGTATGGTTTAAGGAGCAAAAGCAGATCAGGATCACCCATTTGCAATTGTTATGGAATTACAGAATGCAAACCCCAAAACACCAGTAAAAATCTCTGACTCTCAAACTGAAATGGGATGTTGTGTTATTCCATCAGTGTACGCTGAAACAGCTGGATTTCCATTTTTACCCACAGACTAGACGTAGAGAGCAAACCTCCAAATGCTGCTAAAATGTGTCAGGATTTCATGGAATGAAAACATCATTTAGCTTACATAGTCACAGTAAATCTTGCAAAAGAAACTTCCCTACTTCCCTTAAAGGGAATTAAGTATGGTTGCCAACTGGGATTAAATGTATTCCTGGAGATTTCATCACATGACTTGCCCCCCCCTCCCCCATCCCCCCGCTCCAGCCAACACACCCATCTTTGTGACATACGGCCTTCCTACACCAAACAGCCTGTTTCCCCCCATTTTTAATATTTTCATATCTGGTAAAGAGTAATGATCAAAAAAACATGACACAAAAAGAATTAATGCCCCAGTGATTTTGCTCCAGGGTTGCACACAGCATTGATCTTCAATCCCTGGAGATTCCAAGCCCATCCGGGAGAGTTAGCAACCCTACAATAAAGGGTACAGGGATGTGGGTTTGGATTGCTGATAACAGAAAACCCAGGGATTGGCTGAGGAGCCAGTCATGCGAAGGCACCGATAACAACTTGCATTTATATAGCACCTTTAATGTAGTTAAACATCCCAAGATATATCACAGGAGCAATAACAGGAAACAATTTGCCAACAAGCTACGAGACATTAGGACAGGTGTCCAAAGGCTTGACCAAAGCAGCAGGTTTTAAGCAAAGTCTTAAAAGATGAGGAGGGGAGGTTTGGGAAGTGAATCCCAGAGCTTTATTTATAGGATACTGACTGAACATCTCCAGCTGATTCCCACGTTACAACAGTGACTACACTTCAGAGTTGGCTGTAGGGCTCTCTGGGACATCATGGGGTTGTTAAAAAGCACTGCATAAAGGCATAAAAACTTGCATTGATATAAATGCCTTTTGCAACCATAGGATGTCCCAAAGTGCTTCACAGCCAACGAAGTACTCTTGAAGTGTAGTCACTTGTAATGTAGGGAATGTGACAGCCAAAATGTACACAGCAAGCTCCCTCAAACAGCAGTGTAATAATGACCAGGTAACCTGTTTTTCTGGTGCTGATCGAGGGATAAATATTGATCACCAGAAAGAATTCCACTGCTCTTCTTTGAAATGAGGCCATGGTGTCTTTTACATACAACCGAGAGGGCAGGCAGGTCTCACCTGAAAGACGGCACCTCTGACAGCGCAGCACTCCCTCAGTACTGCACTGGAGTACCAGCCTAAATTTTGTGCTCCAGTCCCTGGACTGGGAGTTGAACCTTGTGACTCGGAAGCAAGAGGGTTACCTACTGAGCCACGGCTGACACTAATTGAAAGTCTTTCTCTTTGCTTTCATTAGCAGACAGATATTAGATCAGGTGCCCTCCTCCCGAGGGTCTGTTCCATTCAGCAACATAAGATTTATACAACTCGCAGACACTTCCTCCTACCTCACCCTGGACCATGACCCCACCACCGAACATGGAGCCATTGTTTCCAGGACTGTTACTGACCTCATCTCCTCTGGAGATCTTCCTTCCTCAGCTTCCAACCTCGGACGGCCCTCTTCTACCTCCTACCCAAAATCCACAAACAGGACTGTCCCGGCAGACCGATCGTGTCAGCCTGCTCCTACCCCACGGAACTCATTTCTTGCTTTCTTGACTCCGTTCTCTCTTCCCTTGTCCAGTCTCTTCCTATCTACATCCATGATTCCTCTGATACTCTACATCATATCAACAATTTCCAATTCCCTGGCCTCCACTTCACCATGGACGTCCAATCCCTCTACACCTCCATCCCCCACCAGGATGGTCTGAGGGCCCTTAGCTTCTTCCTCGAACAGAGGCCCGAACAATCCCCATCCACCACTACTCTCCTCCGTCTGGCTGAACTTGTTCTCACACTGAACAATTTCTCCTTTAACTCCTCTCACTTCCTCCAAATAAAAGGTGTGGCTGTGGGTACCCGCATGGGCCCCAGCTATGCCTGTCTCTTTATGGGGTATGTAGAATATTCCTTGTTCCAGTCCTTCTCCGGCCCCCTTCCACAACTCTTTCTCCAGTACATCGATGATTACTTCGGTGCTGCTTCATGATCTCGGCTGGACCTGGAAAAATTTATTAATTTTGCTTCCAATTTCCACCCCTCCATCATTTTCACGTGGTCCATCTCTGACACTTCCCTTCCCTTGACCTCTCTGTCTCAATTTCTGGTGATAGACTGTCCACCAATATCCATTACAAGCCTACCGACTCCCACAGTTACCTCGACTACAGCTCCTCACACCCTGCTCCCTGTAAGGACTCCATCCCATTCTCTTAGTTCGTTCGCCTCCGTCGCATCTGTTCTGATGATGCCACTTTCAAAAACAGTTCCTCTGACTTGTCCACCTTCTTCCTTAACCAAGGTTTTCCTTCCACGGTGGTTGACAGGGCCCTCAACCGTGTCCGGCCCATCTCCCGCGCATCCACCCTCACACCTTCTCCTCCCTCCCAGAACCATGATAGGGTCCCCCTTGTCCTCACTTATCACCCCACCAGCCTCCGCATTCAAAGGATCATCCTCCGCCATTTTCACCTACTCCAGCATGATGCCACCACCAAACACATCTTCCCTTCACCCACCCTGGCAGCATTCCGCAGGGATCGTTCCCTCCGGGACACCCTGGTCCACTCCTCCATCACCCCCTACACCTCAACCCCCTCCCTTGGCACCTTCCCATGCAACCACAGAAGGTGCAACACCTGCCCCTTTACTTCCCCTCTCCTCACCGTCCAAGGGCCCAAATACTCATTTCAAGTGAAGCAGCATTTCACTTGCACTTCCCTCAACATAGTCTACTGCATTCACTGCTCCCAATGCGGTTTCCTCTACATTGGAGAGACCAAATGCAGACTCGGTGACCGCTTTGCAGAACACCTTCGGTCTGTCCACAAGCATGACCCAGACCTCCCTGTCGCTTGCCATTTCAACATTCCACCCTGCTCTCTTGCCTACATGTCTGTCCTTGGCCTGCTGCATTGTTCCAGTGAAGCTCAACGCAAACTGGAGGAACAGCACCTCATCTTCCGACTAGGCACTTTACAGCCTTCCAGACTGAATATTGAGTTCAACAATTTTAGATCATGAACTCTCCTCCATTCCCACCCCCTTTCCGATCCCCCCGCCCTCCACTTTTTTTTCCAATAATTTTATATAGATTTTTCTTTTCTCACCTACTTCCATTATTTTTAAATCCATTGTTTTATCTCTACCTTTTAGCCTATTTTGATCCCTTCCCCCCACCCCACCCCCACTAGGGCTATCTGTACCTTGCTTGTCCTGCTTTCTACCCTTAATTAGCACATTCTTTAGATAATATCACCACCTTCAACACCTCTTTGTCCTTTTGTCTATGACATCTTTTGGCAATCTCCACCTATCACTGGCCCTCTATCCAGCTCTACCTGTTCCCCCCCCGCCCACCTGCCCACTAAAACCAGCTTATGTTTCACCTCTTTTCTATTTTTACTTAGTTCTGTTAAAGGGTCATTCGGACTCAAAACGCTAACTGCAGATGCTGCCAGACCTGCTGAGTTTTTCCAGGTATTTTTGTTTTTGTTTAAGATTTATACAAATGGACAGGAATGTTCATTCCAATTCTCAGTTTCTCCTAATATTTGCGCTCTCATGTAGACTGAAAACCAGGGCACTTCTGCTTTAAGGAGTAGTACAAGAGAGCTGGCAAGACTTCAGTCAGGTTACCAGCATCTTGTCAGCTCGGCTCATGAAGAAAGAGGTAATATACTTCCAGCTGAGAGGATGACAGAGCCCTGTAATGAAATGTTGCACTGAGTTTGGAATACAGGTTCTGGCAAAGCTCTCCCACTGACAGTTTTGATCATCAAGATGTGTGAGATTGCTAATGAAGTTGGATTTTATTTGCCCCTTCCCCCCACCCAATTTCTATTTCTCCCCTCCCCTCGTACAGGCATCATGCTGAGGTACAGTTCCGTGGGCACTGACATTGCCAAGGAACCACTTTTCATGTGAAAAACTAAAACTCCCATTGTAACCATTAACATTCACAGAGATGCTGAGACCAGCTGAATATTAACTCGTCCAGAACAACTATTGCCCAATTTGGTTTCAGAATTGTGACTTATATTGACTGTCACTCCAAGAAAGTATAGCTCTTGTATTTAAATCAGCTTACATCCTGGAACACTAATGTTGATCATAACAATGACTGTTCCCATTATCTTGTCAGATAGAAATCTGCTCTTTCTAGTTAAACACCTGGCACCCAGAAGAGGAGAGTACACTGAGAGCAAGCAAATCTGCACCATCAAAACTACGCAGATTCTGTATGTTTATGGGCACAAGTACAATATAACAGAGTGAAGGACTGACTGAATTAAACCTTATCTCTTTGTGGTTTGTATGTGAAATTATTTTAAGCAGCTTCACCTTAGCTCCTGGTAGTTGAGATTCCACAATATGAAGCTACCCGTATAATTTAGTACAAGCTAGCAGATCATCAGAGTGGTTAATAATACCACTGTGTCAACCAATGGGTTAAAGGCAGGGCAGGGCTTAGAGCAGGACACAGAAAACAGAGTCTATTTACTCAGCAAACAGTCCATCTAAAGAATGCACTATATCAGATATTCTACAGAGTCTGTTTAAACAGTGCACTATAGCAAACAGTCTACAGAATCTATTTAAACAGCACACTGTAACAAACAGTCTAGCGTCTACTTGAATAAGGCACTATAGCAAATAGTCTACAGAGTCTATTTAAACAGTGCAGAGACTATTTAACGAGTGCAGTATAGCAAACAATCTACAGAATCTATTTAATCAGTGCACTACAGCAAACTGACGACAGAGTCTATTAAAATGAGTCTGAATGAGCTTCAGAAAACAGCTGATAAAGAATGTAAGACCTGCATTTGTATAGTACCTTTTATGATTTTGGGACATCCTAAAGTGCTTTACAACGTTTACAGTTTTAATGTAGGTTGATTGAAACTTACAGCAATGTCTCCCGGTTAAAAGCCATTTGATTTCTTTAGCAAAGTGCAGTGAGTGGAGGATAGTTACGTACTATTTACATGCATGAAACCAATTCATGTCATTGATAGCAGGGTGGTCTCCAGGTGTGACTGACGTGAGCACTACCCAATTATCTCTGTCTTCGTGGGAATAATGGTATCTCTATAGGCAGCCACGGGTCTCAGCCAGAGAGACTGTGGATAAATTGTGCTTGTGTGAAATTGTACACATGTATTAAAAGGGTATTTTACTGAAACCAGAATTGAGGCAGAGTAAGGAGGGGACATTTGCACGACATGGGAGTGTACAGTGGGATAAGACTGAGACAGTTTTGCATAGAATTATTGAGTACAGATGGAGACTCTGGTGATGATAATCTGACTTGTGGATATTTGAGGTATCTGGGACTTCTCTTGGTGGTGATTGGCCCCTTGTATCCTAAAGCAAAGAGACTGCCATGTCTGCAAATTAGCATCTTCATTTATCTTTGTCAGCAAGACCATGGTTAAAATCATTCAAATCCACCACCTCCACAAACTTCGTTCTATATGCCAATTTATTATAATGAGCACTAATAAATGTTAATAATTGTGACTTCAGACCTTGACGGTAAATGAGCAGAAATGGAGTCCTATTGAGAATTACTTACTCTGGAGAATGCAGATGTTCTATTGAATTTCTGGAATAACTGTGACATTAAGCACACAAAGGGAAGAATCACAGACACAAGCCATGAAATTAGACAATTTCTAAAAATTTGTAGAACACCCTGGAGTTGTCAAAAAGAAAAATCAAAGATCTAAAAGTTTCCAAAGAGCCCAGTTCCTCATTTTCTGTTTCGTAAAAGCATAACGTGTGGTTTTTATTGCGCTCCAAGAGGCAACTTGGTTTTATTTGTACTTAGATTCTCCTGCCTGCAAGTTTTTAAGGTTTTGAGATCTGGGAAAGGACTGTGTGCAGTTAAATACAAAATCAGAGCAACAACACCACTGGTTATCCACAGCTTGAAATGGTGCAAATTTGTAAAAATACGATTTTAATTTTCTGTTGTTGAAGTGGTCTCCAAAGCTCCCTGCCAAGCACTTGTGTAGCCCATGAAGGTAAAGACCTTTGATAGCCCTGCCCCAGCATAGATAGATCTGAGGCTGTCTGCAGTTTCCTTGGTAACTGCACTGTTATCTCGAATGCCCATTAAGAATCCATTAAGAACTAGAAAAGTGATAAACTTTGGTGGAAGTAAAATTGCAATTTAACTGACACCCAGTCATGTGTAGTAGACTCCTGAAACATCCCCACACAGTAAATGAAGCATCACATCATTAAGAGGTATTCAGGCTGTTCCACTCATGCGCTCAATGGCGTCATTAGTCCCTTACGCTTGCAGTATTTGTGTTTTCTGTTTTTTAATAATCCTATACTATATTTTGACTCGAACAGTATCCTGGACTTATCTGTGTTCTCTGTCTGAAAAGAGGAAGCTTAGGCTAGCATGTTGGATTGAAAACTTAAAAAGAGAGCTTGACTTTGTGTGGTCATGTAAAACAGGTGATGGTGATTTGGTTGCCCATTTCAGCAGCCTGATTTGAAAAGGAAGATAAACTTGCATTTATATAGCACTTTTCACAACCTCAGCACATCCCATAGCAATTTACAAATGGTGAACTTTTGAACTGTGGTCATTGTTGTAAAGTGTGAAATGTGGGAGCCAGTTTCTGCATAGGCAGCTCCCACAAACAGTAATGTGTTGATGGTCAGACTGTCTGTTTTTGAGTGATGTTGGCTAAGGGACATAATTAGTGCCAAGGAACCAGTGAGAACTCCCCTTCCTTTCTCCAGAAGGATGTCAGGGAATCCTTTATGTGCACCTGAGAAGGCAGAGATGGTCATTGGTTTAATGCCTCGTGCAATTTAGACATTGGCCCTGGCTTACCTGTAGCTTTCTCACCTTTTAGCATCAGAAGATTGTAGTTTAAAGTCCCTCTTCAGCGATGAGAGGACAAAAATGAGGCTGGCACTCCTGTGAAGTACTGAGGGAGTGCCGCACTATCTGAGGTGCTGCCTTCCTCAAGGGAGTTAAACTGCCTCTCAGATCAACATTATCAGTTGCATTGCAGGAGCTCAATGAAGAGCTGGGGAGTTCCCAGAATTGCTGCCATGTTCATCCTGGTGTCCCAGTCAATATTTATCCTCAACAAACTTTACTAAAGCAAATAATTTTTTGCTGTTTCTGGGACCTCGATGTGCATAAATTGGCTGCCACATTTCCCACAATGGCAACGCTTCAAAACTGATGTTCAACATGGAGTTTTACTGATTCATCATTTGAAGGTGGGCAGCAAGGAGGTTTCTTGCCCTTGTTCAACCTGAAACCAGGAGACTTTAATGGACTGGAGTCAAAGGACTCTCAGTCATTCTCAGTGGACTGTGTATCACTGTGCACTCACCTTTGAGAAGGTCCTGTCAGTGGGACAAGGCACACCCACCCATACAGAGTAGTGGCATCTAGGACAATGACTGATAAATGTGATTCTGTAAATAAGCTATTGTTTGACTGTTCTGCAGACTGATCTTTCTCAACTTGGGCACCAGGTCCAGAGTTGTTGATGAGAACTTTTCAGCCTGTACTTGGTTTTGCCTTATCCTATGTTGTTAGGTTCATCCAATTTGCTTCTTATTATTGAACTTTGTAGCAATTATTTGCAACTGGGTGGAAGTTTAGACCACTTGGGAGAGCATTAAGAGCCTATTGCACAGTGTGGGACTGGTCATATGTAGGGCCACACTGCACAGTGAAGCCAGGCTCTCTCCACTGAAGAGCATTCATGACCCAGGGTGGATTTTTAGGATGATTTGGAAGCCTTTGTGTTGAATTTTCTGGTGCCAAGTCACAAAAAAACCATAAAAGCAAAATACTGCGGATGCTGGAAATCTGAAACAAAAACAAAAAATGCTGGAAAAACTCAGCAGGTCTGACAGCGCCTGTGGAGAGAGAAAAAAAACAAAGTTAACATTTCGAGTCTTTATGACCCTTTTTCAGGAAAAAAAACAGGTTAATTAACTTCAGTTTCACAACTTGCTGTTGATGGTGGGGTAGGAAAGTGGGTGTTATGACACAGCAGTTGGTAAAGGCTAAGTTGCTTCAACCCCAGAGAGAAGCTTAAACAACTGTCATAACCTATATTTTCAATTGGTATGTTTGAGATGCAGCTCTGAATTCAGGAGGAAGACCACCGAGCCCCAAGAGGATTTTTATATAAAACTAAGTTAAACATTTATTAATTTAGCAACAAATTAAACACGTACACGTGTCTACAAATTACTACCGTAATAGCTTTTAAACAAATCCCCAAATTAATCAACCCCAGGTAAATCTCCACCAAGGCCACAGTAACCCATTGACTTTAAACAGACACCAGGCCAAAGCACTTTTGACCTTACGAATTCAAAATGAGGTTCCTTGCAATTTGGTTGCTTTGCAGACACAGTTGTAGGCTTGCAGGCTGCTTGGATCATAAATGCCTCTGACTTATACACACAAACTCCTTTCTGTTTTATTCCTACTTTTCCTTTGAATGTAAATTTTCCATTGTATCCACATCTTCTAACAATAACCTTTTCATCCCACTAATTTTATTAGTAGTATAAACACATTGTTTGATGTCTCCCAGCTCGGTGCAAGAGTTTACTCCCATTCTTGAATGCTTTATTCAACAAATGCAAATTTACACTTTACCGTCTCCTCCTTACTGTTTATCTAATTAACATCTCAAACTACTATACATCACTAGCTGGCTTTAATCCAATTAAGACACACACACAGACACAGACCCCACTATAATTCCGATTTAAAAAATAATTTCCAGTAACTTTATAGACATTAATATCTCTTCGTTTGAACACTCAACCCTTGGATACTGTAACCCCTGGGCTGCCAAACCCTTGATAAATCTGTGTTGTTAATAATTACGTTTATAAAGGGATAAAATTACATTTCACAAAAATGTGGAACAAATGCAAATGTGGATAAAGTATGTATATCATTATGGCGAATATATACACACACACACACATATATATGTGTGTGTGTGTACACACCAAACAGTGTGCATTGTAATGATGATCAAACAGGAATGAGGACTGTACAAACTCTGTATATCTAAATGGGTGGTATGCGATGAGGACTCCAATATACATTGCTTAATCCTCATTCAAATCTTGCCCTCCAAAAGTAATGGTGGGTTTGCTCCATATACCATCCACTGCCCCTCTGCTCACAAGGTGATTGTTCACCTCATTCCCCTTACAGTTGGCAGCTCAGGATTGGAATATCTTCCCTGCCTATCCTGTCAAGTTAGCGAGCGACACTAGGAAATAACAGGGAAACAATCATCAATAATATAGCTTTAACTTACTGTTAATAAGATGAAGTAAGGTCAGGTACAATGATCGATGATATAGTACACAAAGTGAAGCAGTGAACACAGAAAACAGCAAAGAGAGAGTTGACAGGTGGAGCAAAAAAATGTGATTTTCAATTTTTCTTTTAGGATTCAAGAGTGCACCTAGTGCTGGAGTTACCTGCAAAATTTCTGCACTCTTACACTGGTGAAATCAGTGAGACAGTCGAAATCTTGTTGCTCTGGAGAGTACGTTCTTCAGCTAATGAATAATGGAAGTGAGCAACCCTTCACCCACCCCCAATCCACACAACAATCAGAGAAAGTATCAGTGAGAAGGAGATGGAGACAGTATCAGAGGATGAATTAGAGCAAAAAGTGTGTATGCGAGAGAGAGAGAGAGTGAGTATCAGTATGTATTCGAACAGAAAGTGGGAAAGAGTATGTATCACAGGGTGAATTAGAGCAGTCATTGTTTGCATTCATGGCAGCACAGATTGATGGAGAAACTTGCTAAAGCAGTTTGGAATAAAACAACATTATCCAATATGGGGCGTTAGAATCTTGCTTCAGTAGGATGTCATTCCTAGGGAGAAGAGCATGAAGTTATATTGAACTTGGAACATTGGTCAGACCCATTCTTGGATCAATGCTGAGTCGCCATATTATAAAAAAAGACCCTAAGGCAGCGCTGAAGACACAAAATAGATTTAGTAGAATACCAGTGTTGAGAGGTTAGAATTATCAGGAAAGACTGAACAAACTACAGCTCTTTTCTCTGGGGGGAAAGAAAAGACTGAGGGGTGACCTGATAGTGGTCTTTAATGTTCGTTAGGGTAGGTGTATTTAGAGAGATATATTTACTTGCAGGTGAGACCAGAATTGGGGGCTGTCAAATTTAAGACGGTCACTACTAAATTTAATAGGAATTCAGGAGAAACTCTGTACTCAGTGATTAGAATGTGGAATTTGCTACAAGGAGTGGTTGAGGTAACAAAAACAGAATTACCTGGAAAAACTCAGCAGGTCTGGCAGCATCGGCGGAGAAGAAAAGAGTTGACGTTTCGAGTCCTCATGACCCTTCGACAGAACTTGAGTTCGAGTCCAAGAAAGAGTTGAAATATAAGCTGGTTTAAGGTGTGTGTGTGGGGGGCGGAGAGATAGAGAGAGAGAGAGGTCGGGGGGGGTGGTGTGGTTGTAGGGACAAACAAGCAGTGATAAAAGCAGATCATCAAAAGATGTCAACGACAATAGTACAATAGAACACATAGGTGTTAAAGTTAAAGTTGGTGATATTATCTAAACGAATGTGCTAATTAAGAATGGATGGTAGGGCACTCAAGGTATGGCTCTAGTGGGGGTTTTTTTTTATATAATGGAAATAGGTGGGAAAAGGAAAATCTTTATAATTTATTGGAAAAAAAAGGAAGGGGGTAACAGAAGGGGGGTGGGGATGGGGGAGGGAGCTCACGACCTAAAGTTGTTGAATTCAATATTCAGTCCGGAAGGCTGTAAAGTGCCTAGTCGGAAGATGAGGTGTTGTTCCTCCAGTTTACGTTGGGCTTCACTGGAACAATGCAGCAAGCCAAGGACAGACATGTGGGCAAGAGAGCAGGGTGGAGTGTTAAAATGGCAAGCGACAGGGAGGTTTGGGGTCATTCTTGCGGACAGACCGCAGGTGTTCTGCAAAGCGGTCAACTCTTTCTTGGACTCGAACTCAAGTTCTGTCGAAGGGTCATGAGGACTCAAAACGTCAACTCTTTTCTTCTCCTCCGATGCTGCCAGACCTGCTGAGTTTTTCCAGGTAATTCTGTTTTTGTTTTGGATTTCCAGCATCCGCAGTTTTTTTGTTTTTATCTCTGTGTTTAATTGACTGCCACTGCTCTTCAAGAAATGCCTACCTCCTTGAAGAAGTTCTGTTCCTCTCTGCGATAAGATTTCCGTATCTCTCTGTTGTCTTGCTCACCTTCCTTGCTTTCCATTTCTCTCCTAGTGTTTGACAAGGTGTTTACTAAAACCCGCTTTCACAGCCATATCTCCTTTCTCAGTGACTGTCTCCATCTCCGACTTACCCCACGTGGATTTCAACTGAAATTCCACCCCTCATGTTTCGAACCCACCCAGGATTACAGGTATCTCTGGGACATAAAACGTTTCTCGGACTGCTGTTCCCGTCACATTCTGAAATCCACACTCAGTGCCATGCGCCGCCATATGAACACACTCGACCTCTCCCTCCAGCAGCACTGCTGTACCCTTTTTCAAAGCTGCACGTGCCCCCAGTTTCATTTTATTCTTCGTCTCATCCGACGCCTCAACAAGAAACTTTCTCTTTCTCTCAAGTGCTAAGGAACGCAAGCTCCAACAGGTCATTGACACCAACACCCATCTAGGACCCTCCACCCCTGCCTGTCCCTCCGTCCCCACCCTTTCTTCCAATCCCAACCCCAGCCGTGTATTCATTATACCCCCTGACCTTCCCCTCTCCGATGCTGAACGTTCAGTGCTCAGCAAAGGACTTAGTTTCATACCCTTACGCCCTCACCTCAATGAATTTCGGGCTCGGCATGATACTGAGCTCTTCTTCCGCCGTCTTCGTCTCCGGGCTCACTTCTTTGGGCAGGAGTCCTCTCCCAGTTCAACGGATCCTTTTACCCATCTTCAATATTCTCCCTCCACCTGGACCCCTCCCTCTGGATTCTTACCTTCTCTCGATCTTTTCATTGAGAACTGTCGGCGCGACATTAGTCGTCTCAATTTCTCTGCTCCTCTCACCCATTCTAACCTGTCTCTCTCTGAACTTACTGCACTCCATTCTCTCAGATCCAACCCTGACATTGTCATCAAACCCGCTGACAAGGGTGGTGCTGTTGTTGTCTGGCGCACTGACCTCTACCTCGCGGAGGCTGAGCGTCAACTCGCAGACACTTCCTCCTACCTCTCCCTGGACCATGACCCCACCACTGAACATCAAGCCATTGTTTCCAGGACTGTCACTGACCTCATCTCCTCTGGGGATCTCCCTCCCACAGCTTCCAACCTGATAGTCGCCCAACCTCGGACGGCCCGCTTCTATCTCCTACCCAAAATCCACAAACAGAACTGCCCCGGTAGACCGATCGTCTCAGCTTGCTCCTGCCCCACAGAACTCATTTCTCGTTATCTTGACTCCCTTCTTTCTCCCCTTGTCCAGTCCCTTCCCACCTACATCCGTGATTCCTCTGACACCTTACGTCACATCAACAATTTCCAGTTCCCTGGCCCCAACCGCTTCCTCTTCACCATGGACGTCCAATCCCTCTACACCTCCATCCCCCACCAGGATGGTCTGAGGGCCCTTAGCTTCTTCCTCGAACAGAGGCCCGAACAATCCCCATCCACCACTACTCTCCTCCGTCTGGCTGAACTTGTTCTCACGCTGAACAATTTCTCCTTCAACTCCTCTCACTTCCTCCAAATAAAAGGTGTGGCTATGGGTACCCGCATGGGCCCCAGCTATGCCTGTCTCTTTATGGGGTATGTGGAACATTCCTTGTTGCAGTCCTACTCCGGCCCCCTTCCACAACTCTTTCTCCGGTACATCGATGATTACTTCGGTGCCGCTTCATGCTCTCGTCGGGACTTGGAAAAATTTATTAATTTTGCTTCCAATCTCCACCCCTCCATCATTTTCACGTGGTCCATCTCTGACACTTCCCTTCCCTTCCTTGACCTCTCTGTCTCAATCTCTGGTGATAGACTGTCCACCAATATCCATTACAAACCCACCGACTCCCACAGCTATCTCGACTACAGCTCCTCACATCCTGCTTCCTGTAAGGACTCCATCCCATTCTCTCAGTTCCTTCGCCTCCGTCGCATCTGTTCCGATGATGCTACATTCAAAAACAGTTCCTCTGACATGTCCTCCTTCTTCCTTAACCGAGGTTTTCCACCCACGGTCGTTGACAGGGCCCTCAACCGTGTCCGGCCCATCTCCCGCGCATCCGCCCTCACGCCTTCTCCTCCCTCCCAGAAACATGATAGGGTCCCCCTTGTCCTCACTTATCACCCCACCAGCCTCCGCATTCAAAGGATCATCCTCCGCCATTTCCGCCAACTCCAGCATGATGCCACCACCAAACACATCTTCCCTTCACCCTCCTTATCGGCATTCCGTAGGGATCGCTCCCTCCGGGACACCCTGGTCCACTCCTCCATCACCCCCTACTCCTCAACCCCCTCCTATGGCACCACCCCATGCCCACGCAAAAGATGCAACACCTGCCCCTTCACTTCCTCTCTCCTCACCGTCCAAGGACCCAAACACTCCTTTCAAGTGAAGCAGCATTTCACTTGCATTTCCCCCAATTTAGTCTATTGCATTCGTTGCTCCCAATGTGGTCTCCTCTACATTGGAGAGACCAAACGTAAACTGGGCGACCGCTTTGCAGAACACCTGTGGTCTGTCCGCAAGAATGACCCAAACCTCCCTGTCGCTTGCCATTTTAACACTCCACCCTGCTCTCTTGCCCACATGTCTGTCCTTGGCTTGCTGCATTGTTCCAGTGAAGCCCAACGTAAACTGGAGGAACAACACCTCATCTTCCGACTAGGCACTTTACAGCCTTCCGGACTGAATATTGAATTCAACAACTTTAGGTCGTGAGCTCCCTCCCCCATCCCCACCCCCTTTCTGTTACCTCCTTCCTTTTTTTTCCAATAAATTATAAAGATTTTCCTTTTCCCACCTATTTCCATTATATAAAAAAAACCCCCACTAGAGCTATACCTTGAGTGCCCTACCATCCATTCTTAATTAGCACATTCGTTTAGATAATATCACCAACTTTAACTTTAACACCTATGTGTTCTATTGTACTATTGTCGTTGACATCTTTTGATGATCTGCTTCTATCACTGCTTGTTTGTCCCTACAACCACACCCCCCCCACTCCCCACCTCTCTCTCTCTCTATCTCTCCGCCCCCCACACACACACCTTAAACCAGCTTATATTTCAACTCTTTCTTGGACTCGAACTCAAGTTCTGTCGAAGGGTCATGAGGACTCGAAACGTCAACTCTTTTCTTCTCCGCCGATGCTGCCAGACCTGCTGAGTTTTTCCAGGTAATTCTGTTTTTGTTTTGGATTTCCAGCATCCGCAGTTTTTTTGTTTTTATCTCTGTGGTTGAGGTAAATTGCATTGATGCATTTAAGGGAAAGCTAAATAGACACGAGGGAGAAATTAATAGGAGGATATTTTGAAAGGATGAGATGAAGAAGGGAGGATAAACACCAGCATAGGACTATTGACCTGAATAGTCTTTTCTGTTCTGTAAATGCCTTGTATTACTATGTGGTGCATGTGTTTTGGGCTCCATTGCTCCCAGTGTTGCTTATGTCAGCTATACTCCCGTGGAAGGCGCCAAACATTTCCTGATAAGGAGGGAGGGCAAATAGTTGTCGGGAGCCTCTTTCGCACATTTTCAGGGAAGCTCTGATGGAATAGGGCTGTAGTGGGCAGGACCCTGCTTGGCCACCTTCCAGGCAAACTCTAAATCTGAACAGTGGAGTCAATAGCAAATACGTGAGTTGGTGTTGCAGCGCCAGGTGATAATTCAGTGCGTTTTGCCCCATGCACTTCAGTGAGTTTCCAATCTCAGCCACAGCAAGCAGGGATCAGTTACCCACGGATTTTGAGGGAAAGTTAGAGGGATAGTCACCCCAGAAGGAATTGGCAAAGAGGCAGGAACAAGTTACTCAGTTGAAATCTCGGAGGAGTAGGGTACTGTATCGACATTGACTTGATAGAAGTTTGCATTGAGTGAGAAGGTCATGGGTTCCAGCCTCACTAAAGAGACCTGAGCACCTAAACTGGACTGTACCGTGCTAAGAGAGTGCTGCACTGTCAGGTGTACTGTTGTCTTGATGAGACATTAAATTGAGGCCCCATCTGCCTAGTGTCAAAGCTAATACCCTTCAACTATCATCACTAAAGCTGGTTATTAATTGCTGTTTGTGAACCTCGTTTTGTGAAAACTGGTGACTGCATCTGCCTACATTATTGAATTGAAGAGAATTTAATTGCAGTACTGAGGGAACGATAAATTCATTCAGATAAGACGTGAAACAGAGGACCCGTCTACTCTCTCTGGTGGACGTGACAGAGCCCTTGACTTGATTATGAAGAAGGTCTGGGGGTTCTCCCCAGTATTCTGGCCAATATTTATCCCTCAATCAACCTCTGTAACAACAGATTATCTGGTCGTTTAGCTCATTGCTGCCTGAGACTTTGTTATGTACAAATTGGTATTTAATTGACTGTGAAGCGCTTTGCAATGCCCTGGGGACATGAAAGGCACAATATACATGCAAGTTCTTTATTTCAAGCTTGGGAATCCATGCTTTTTATCGAATAACTGATTGAGCTGTTTAGAAATAGAGATGTGATGTACATTCTCTTTGCTTACGGACAGTTGCACCGAGACATGTGTCAACTTGACAACAAAGCAACATGAGGCTGAAGGTGATGTGTACACATTTCCTACGTGCCAGAATTGAACAATAGGGTGCCCGAAGTTAGCTCCATGATTTTCTCTCCTCCAACCTTAATACATTGTTAATTTTTGCCTATTAGGAAAAAAATAATAAACTGTTGGGAGTTAATTACTTTAATAGCTGACACAATCAGAATTAGATAAAGGAAAGTGAGATTTGCTTAAAATATATCCAGGCTCTTGGGTGGTTTCAAAAAAATGACCAATTAATTTTTTTGCTCAACTTCTCAAATAACTGTTGGAATTTTGAGGTAGATTTACTGCAATAAAGAATCAATTGAGAGGAAAAGGTTTGGGTAATTGAGCTTCAAGTAAAAGGTGTTGAAGCGAGGAAAGAATCGACAATTAATGTTTCAATTCATGCGTGGGTTCTGGAACATTTGGCAATGTAATCCCAATAGTCAAGGCAGGGACCTTAAACCTCATTAATTCTGCTCCAGAATGGAAAGACTGTAAAAAACCATTTTTTTTAAGCTATCAACATCCTTCCCTCGTGCATTACCCACACCCCCCCCCCCAAACTCTCTTCTCTACCAAAATAGCTCTTTGTTTTATTCTGCTTCCTTCTCCTTGGGCTTCACCTCTCCTTTTCCAAGAGTTGGTTTCATGGGCACAGGATACCCAGCATTGCCTCATTGAAGAGGCTGCTCTTTGCATACGAGCCCAGACACAGTTTTGGCAGGTTACTCAGCTTTGGGGGGAGTTGTAGACAAAACTAGTCTGGCCTTTACCTGGTGCCCACACAGACACACAAACTTCCCTTCAGCAGGAATAGGAGTGTTGGCCAATTCTCCACCAGCCTAGATTGCTGGGGCCGCACCTAGTGCCAGATCAGATGAGACCCACTAAGTCCACAGTGGTAACGTCACTGGACTAGTAATCCAGAAGCCCAGACTAACGGTCTGCAGACTTGGGTTCAAGTCCCACCAGGGGCAGTTGGTGGAAATTAAACACAATAGATAAATCTGGAATAATCCCGGTAATGGTGACCATGGCAACTGTCATCAGCTGTTGTAAAAAACCTCATATTAGCTCTGGCTCCAAGAGGCTATGCAATGTCCTTAATTGGTCGGCAGTCCCACCTCCTGGCCACTTACTCACTCGCCAGTTCGGGAAATAAGTTGAGATAGGTGACTGTTCCCCACACAGTGCCGGTCTCTGATCCCCATTTGAGCTTTGTGGCTGAGCCAAGAGGCCCACGGGGGAAATGTTGCACTCGAGAGAGCAGCAAATTTTGGAGACTAACAACTGGAAGAGGCACAAGTGAGAAGAATCGTGGATGGGCTAGCTATGATCAGAGAGCCCGTGAAAAATCGCAACAGCTGACAAAGGTTGTTCAGTCATTCTAATCCCCAACCTTCCAATGCTCCCATTTCCCCTTTACAGGAGCAAGCCTTTTGTTAAATGGTGAATCCATCATGGCCTGAATCCTAGTGGATCACCACTCGTAAACTTTAAGGGATTTAATGGAATCCCTATTAATGCACTGTGATTTGAATATGAGTAGAAGATCAGTAGCCGAATGGTACAAATAATGCCAGCTGTAAATTCCTGAGACTTGTCAGATCGGCAAGAGTCGGGGACTTAAGTATACCTTCAATACGTGTAAGTGGTCATCTTTTTAAAACCTTGTTATTTGCAAAGTGAATGAAGTGCTTTGTGCTCTGGGTACAAAAGCTTTTTGAGAGCTCCCTGTAAGTTGTATGTTGAAAGCAGACAGCAATTTTGAGATGGAAAAAAATGGTAGGGAGGGAAAAGGGCAGGTTTGAGATGCGTTACAAGTAATGCATTTGTCTTGGGTCTGGCCAAGAGCAGTAGATTAAAACAGGTGTTGGAGCATAACTGGTAATACAGGTGTGGGAAGGGGAGAGGGACAAACTGACAGCCCAACTTCAATTTACTGGCTTTTAATGGAACAGTGAATTTCAGTCTATTCTTCAGATTCGGTTGCAGCACTTTTAGGCAAGGGTACCTAAGCAGTTTCTTTGTGTGCTGATAACTGTACTTTCACTTCACATCCAACAATAGAGTTTTCTTAAGTGGATAAAGGTGATAAAACTCTATTTGAGCATCACGAGTATGCATCACCTGTCTTTTAACCCCATTGTCAATTTTATGCACCCAGTTTATGTGTTCACTTGTGCATGTAATATTGCAGCTCCACCTAGAGGCTCAACAATGCCTATCAACATGGCGAAAATGATTAAATGGTCTCAATAGAATTGTCTAAACATTAAAACAGGTATTTGAAACAATGCAAAAAAAAAACTTCAGTCTGCTTAGCCCCTGAATCCTCTTTTTACACAAATAGATTCTGTGTAACACCCAGGTGTCTCAATAGCTTGGTAATGTGGCAACAGAGAGAATACAGCACAGTTTTATTAGGATGTTGCCTGCTTCGAGGAAATACAATTAGAAAGAAAGACTCAAAAAATGGGGATGTTTTTATTAAGACAGAGGCAGTTATGAGGTCATGTGATAGAGGTGTGTTTAAAATGGCAAAGGGTCAGGATATAGTAGACACAAACTGTATCCAGTATTTGAGGGGTCTTGAGGGAGGGGATGTAGGCATAAGATTAAGTGAAAGAGATTCAGTAGGAAGATCTCATTTTACACAGAGTAGGAAGATCTCATCTACACTGAGTAGGAAGATCTCATTTTACACAGAGTTGTCAGACTTAATGCACTGCGAGTATTAGTGATTCAAGCCAAGACCATATCCACATTGAGGAGGTTATTTCTGTTGCTGCACACTCATTTAAAATAACTTTCTGTAATCATAGTGTGTTTTTTCAGGTAGCTAGTGCTGTCATTTGAATGTTAGGACAGAGGAGTACCTGAAGTGTATTTGCATACACAGATGCACAACTCCTTATGCTAAATCTTGTGGAGAAGTTCACAGAAAAGCACAAAGACGCCTACTCCTAAAACTGACCTCCGGAATGGGCTTGATCTGGCTTCTAATGAGGGTTCAAATCTTAAAGCACAGTACACTGCTTGGGGCAATATTAGATGCTCACCATTAACACACAATCTTTTATGGGTGTTTTATGTGACTTGGTTTCTTTTTTTTTTCTCCCTTTCCTTTCAGATGTAGTTGACATCAGAGCTAGAAACGGGAAAGTAAGCATGTGGCCTTGGTGAGGGTTCTGTAAAAGGAGCATGGGGAACTGTGGCTTGCTGACTTAAGCAGCAGCTTTGCAAAGAGAGGAGACTTTATATGGGTTTGAATCCCAGTGGTGCCTTTAACTGATGCTGGTATTGGTCACCACTTTTTATTGCTCTAACTGTTTGGAGAACAGCTCACAAGAGCAACATTTAACCCAACAAAATAATTAGGAGGGAAAACAGCAGGCAGCTGCTGTCATGGAGAGACAGTTCCAATACCCTGCAAAAAAAATAATTGGTGATGCACCAAGATTATCCAGCCAGCACTGAAAAGTCATGTGAAAAAAACTATGGCACATAGCATAAGTGGAACAGACTTAAAGTGGACTGCAAGCTAGGGGGGGAACATGACAAAAATGCACATGCATGCACACACACACATTCCTAGAACTGTTCATGCTCTAGTGCCAACATACACACATGTCAACATACATATGAGCATAAATAGGCACATATGGATATAAAAGCAAAATACTGCGTATAATGGAAATCTGAAATTTAAAAAGTGCTGGGAAATCTCAGCAGGTCTGGCAGCATGTATGAAGGGAGAAACAGAGTTAACGTTTCAAGTCCAATATTACTGTTCGAAACTGGCTCTGAAGCAGAGTCGTATTCGACTCGAAGCATTAACTCTGTTTCTCTGTCGACAGGTGGGATATACCCATTCTCACAGGGACAGAGAAACTACACGGTGGTGAGGAGGGCGATTTGGATCAATAACCAGGGCAATGGCTCCTCGGTGCATATTATAGAAACATTAGGCGTTAGAAGATGCTTCACAATAGTTAGAATCCGAGATGTATTCCTAAACTAAATCTACTTCCACACCAAAACCAGGAAGTACCACAGGCCAATCTTCAGGTGCCTCTAACCAGTAGTGGGCACTCCCGTGTCTTACTTGGGGAATTCGCTCAACAATTACAATGAAACTCAAGAGAGGACAACAAAATAATCATCAGAGCGCTGTTCTAACATTGCCCAGCAAATTCCAAACACTGAAGTCCCTGAATGAAGGGGTCAATGGACAGTGTTTCTGAAGTATATCATCACCTGCCGGAATCAAACGTTTTCTCAACTAACTAATAAGTTGTCAAACCTGCACCACTCAACACCTTTGTCTTAACTTGTCGCTTGCTTCGCTTTGCAAATGATCTATTACCCTTGGCTTTGCTTGTCATTAATGGAGTCTGCTTTTCATGTTTTTATTTCTCACTGGGTCAAAGCCTCAGGCCTAAAAAATCTTTGCTGAAAGATGATAGTACTGCACGATTCTCAAATTTGAAATTGGTGAGCAAAACCTCCTAACAGTCACCCGACCAATGTTTCCCCCCTCAGTTAAAAACCGATTCACTGGCCAGTCATTTCATTGATGGTTGTGGGGTCTTGCTGTGTGGAAAGTGCCTGTGCCACATTTGCCTGTGGAACAATCACTGCACTTCACTGTCACACATTGTATGTGAATCACACCCTCCTTCAAAAGCGCACAGTGGCAGCTGCGTATACCACCTAAAAGATGCACTGTAGGAACTCTGTAAGGCTCCTCCAACAGCACCTTCTAAACCCACGACTTCTACTACCTAAAAGGACAAAGGGAGCTGACACATGGGAATGCAATTTCCTCTCCAATTCACTCACTGCCCTGAGCTGAAATGTATCAGTCATTTCTTCCTCCTCACTAGGTCAAAATTCTGGAAATTCTCCTTCACAGCCACATGGATGTACCCACACCTAACGGATTTACAGGTTCAAGGAGGTGGCTCACCACCACCTTCTCCAGGGCAGGTAGGGATGGGCAATAAATGCTGGCCCAGCCAGCGACACCAGACTACCAAGACTGAATGAATAAAAACTTTTGAGTGTTTCTGAGGGGCCTGATAAGTCTACAAATGCAAGTCCTTTTTATTCCTGATAAGCGAAATTGAGTTCAGTTCAACGATAACATGGGTGCCTTCAGTCTGTCAGAGCATGACACACCATGCTTTCTACCCAGTGTGAATTCTTTTTGCTGAATCTGGCTTTCCTCTGTTTTAATAGGTGGAAGCCACTGATGCAGATGAAGGAGTTAATGGGAAGGTTTTGTACAGAATCCTCTCAGGTAACGTTGACTTGTCTCTGCTCCATTTACCTTACTTAGCAGGAAGCATCAGAATTTAATTGAATGAGCTATTTAATTAAGAAACAGAAGACTTCCTTGACAGGGTTTGGCTGTCCAGATTCACTCCAACCAATTAGAAAAGCCACATCAGTTTAGATAGCGTTCAGTTAAAGGATTTCCTTCAGTGACGCAGCCCACTTGAACTTGTGGGCTCAGGGCCTGCTCTAGACACTTAAACACACAATCCAGGTTGTCATTCCATTGCAGTACTGAGGGAGTGCTGCACTGCCAGAAGTGCCATCCTTTGAAACATCTTGAGTTTTTAAAAGATTCTATATAAATGCAATTTCTCTCTTTGTGGCAAAGAAGTACCGCAGCAGCGTGGTTATTATGCCGACATTGGAGTTTGGGCTTCATGAACAATTACAATAAACCAACAGATAATCTTTGGTGCCATATGCCTTTGCTTTATTTTAGACAAGTGAGCATTATAAGTTGATAGTTCTGCAGGTTTGGTCAGTATTAATGATGCTTGAAGGCTCAATACATTCCGAGAGCATTCTTGTACCCCGTCATTTAACATCAAAATAAATGGGCAAATCTCTGCATTTACAATACAGAATGGAGCAATGTCATAGAATGGGTTGAACAGTCATTTGCTCTTTAATGCTGCCAGTAATTTCCAGGCTGTTATGTCAAAGAATTGGCGTATTTTTTTAACTGCTGTAAACACCTTTGTGTTGTTAGAGTTAAAATGGATTTGTTTCTCGAATACGCTATAGCAGCTCCTCCCCCCCACTGAACTGTTATCCAAAGTTGAATTCTTAACTTATTTTGAGGGACAGAAATAAAGACTGAGAGATTGGTGGAAGAAAAGTCAGTTGAGAAAACCAAACGCCAGTTCAAAGAGAGAGGATTTGAAGAGTTGTTTAAAAAGTTAGCAAGAGATGCCACAAGGTTGAGGAATGGTTTCCAAAGTGTACAGGCACGGCAATTAAGCTCCCCACCCCTAGTGGGGTCAGGACATGTCACAAGGAGCCAGAATTCAAAGGGGATGTAAGGCCGGAGAAGGTTTCAGAGGTTAGAATGATTTGTACCCAAGGCAGAGGGTGATGGACGGAGGATGAGGATTTTTACATTGAATGCAAGTGGTGACAGGGAGGCAGTAGAGATCATTGAGAATAGGGATGATTGTGGATGGGACCAAATATGCAATGGATTGAATGGGACAGAGTTTTGGCTGAGGCGGAGTTTGTATAGAGTGGAACTCGGGAGTAAAACCTCTGCTAATGCTGACCACTTGTTCATCCCACACACACACCCTGCCCCCCCCCCCCACCCCCCCCAATCATTGGCGGCCCATGCATTCCTAAGTTCTGGAATTTCCTCCCTAAACTTTTCTGCCTTTGCATGTCTCACTCCTCCTTTGAGATTCTCCTTAAAACCTACTACTTTGTCCAAACTTTTGGCTGTCTGTCCAAGTATTTCCTTATATGGCTTTTTAATCAGCCCTGATAACACTCCTACGAAGCAGGTTAGGACATTTTACTATGTTGAAGGCCCTATGTAAATGCAAGTTGTTCTTTACATATTTAAATATTTGGGCAGAGATTTCCCAGCCCTGCCCACCACCAGGATCTTCCAGTCCCACTGGAAGCCAATGGACTTTTGGCTGGTTTGCCGCATCCCCCACAGCAGAGGCGGAAAATCCCGGCCTTGGAAAATTCCTTTGTAAAGCATGATCTTGGAAGTAAATATTAATATTTATCTATGAGGTGACAAATTAAGATGGAGTTCACTGTGCTGTACAGAAATGTGTTTCAAAATTGGCCCTCCTGATTTGTGAGATGCATTTTTGTCCCAATCAGTGATTCCTGAACTCTGACCCTCCGGCTACAAAACCAGAGATCCCATTGCACTTCTTATGACTTTATGGTTTGTGCTGCTGCCTTGTGCAGCCACACACCAAGAGTCTTTCTTTTCCTCCGCTCTAATCTTACTCCCGTTTCTCTTCATCTTTCCAAAATGTATTCCCTCACCATTTTAGCCTATCTTTGTCCTGTCTTCCTCAGTTACCCCTGGCACAAAGGTTTCTTGCCTTAGAGTAAGTGCATAAGAATCTGCCAGAGAGAGCACTTGAGACAAAGGCCATTGTTTCTTTTAAGGGCTAAGTGGATAATTGCCAGAAGTGGAGGAATACACAGGTCTGTGGGGAGAGAGCTGGGCAGTGTGATTCATCTTGGGTTGCTCTAACAGGGGTGGGAAAATGGCATCCTTCTGTAAACTCCTTCAGTTTTGTAAGAGTTACTTCAGAGTGAAGTGGCTTCAGTAGCAAATTATAAATCATGCTCAAAACAGAAAGGAGAAATAAAGAGTGTGGAACTTTTCTTCTGCAATAGCAAGAGTTAAGGCTCAGTTTTCCCAAGCGATGGCTGGAATAAAGACTCTGCTTATCTGCAAAGTCCTCTTCCGAGAATTGCAATGATTTTGAGTAACTGTCAAGCTGGTGCAGTCTGCATCCTGTAACATGTTACATCCTGTCTAATGAATCTACTTCACAGGAATTCAACAAGAAAAGAAGTTATCATTTTCAGTAGTTGAAGGAAGGTTGGTCAAGGGGACATATTTTTAACTCTAATATCAACCACTCAATTTTCCGTTTTCTTTTCAGGAAATGCCAATGATAACTTCCAGATGGACCAAGCTACTGGACTTATCTCCAGAGGTTCCCGCCCCTTGGACAGAGAGAGCAGTACTACCCATGTGTTGGAGGTGGAGGCCTACAATCATGACTTTGGAAGGATGAGGAGCTCTGTGAGAGTAAGGGCAAATCTTCGGTCTGTATGCAGACTCGAGCTGTCCATGTAATGCTGTGGGTCTTCCCATCCATGTAGCCCTAGGACAGGGTTTATAATCTTTTAGAAATATAGAGTCCGGAAGAGGCCACAAGCCTGTTCTACCATTCAGTGGGATCACGTCTGATATCTAAATCGAACTCCATATAGTCACCTTTGCCCCATAGCCCTTAATACCTATAAGTAACGAAAATCTATCAATCAGAGATTTAAAATTAACAATTCGCTCAGCATCAATTACTGTTTATCAAAGAAAGTTCTAAACTTCTAACGCCAGGAATAGTCCTCTCTCTATCTACCCTATCCGCTCCCCCTTAATACCTTGAAAACTTTGATCAAACCACATCCCTTACTCCTCTAAATTCCAGGGAATTCAACTCTAGTTTGTCTAACCCCTGCTTGTAACTTAACATTTGGAGTTGCAAGCAAAGGGTGGTGCCCAGAAACGGACACAATGGACCTGCAGAATGATTCTAAGCTCTTGTGTTCTGACCCTCTCAATAAAAGGGCCAGTATTCCTTGAGTCTTTTCGATTATGATTTCCACTTGTCCATGATGTTTTTACAAAGTATCTCGGGAATTCCACTCATGGTTATGTCAGCAGTTTATTATGGAGCTGTGGTAACCCAGATGCTGTGCAAGCCAGTGTTTACGCTGTTAAATCTGGCTCACTAAGACTGATGTAAATCTACTTTTTTGGTTGATCTGTGTTCAGCATAAAGAAAGTCGATTGTAGACGGTTTGGATTCAACCACTTAAACAGTGTGGCTTTTTAGGAACAAACAGATTCTTGATCGTTTGGCCACTCTTCTTGCATTTTCATGTGCGTGGCTTGACCTTTCCTCTGTCTAGGTGATCATATACGTGGAGGATGTGAATGATGAAACACCAGTTTTTACACAGCAACAGTACAACCGACTAGGGCTGAGAGAAACTGCAGGGATCGGCACATCAGTCATTGTCGTCAGAGCAAGCGACAGAGACACGGGTAATACTACTCTTCCAGCTTAAACTGGGAGTCTTTTAAACGAACGCTGAATAGTGTGGCCACCTGGAATGCAGGGCAAACAGGCTACAGGGATCCCAGATGGACCCAGTCCTGGTTAAATCAGCCTTGCCAAAGTCCCAGATGTGAGGGAAATAGGCAACAGTGGCAACATTTTGTATTTATGTAGCCTTTAACATCCCATGGAGCTTTGCAGTTAGCAAACACCAATTGACATAAGGAGTTTTAAGGACAGGTGACCAAAGAATTGGTCAAAGAGGTAGATTTTAAGGAGCACCTTGAAGGAGGAGAGAGGTAGGCTGCTTTCCCCCTCGTGTACACACACAGGCAGCCATGAATTTTGTCCACACCGTGTCCATTGGCACTTTGGAAGCTTTCTGTGACCAATGAGGAACCGAACCACAAGTGACAGTTTTGGTGGCTATATAGCACCTTTCAAACCTTCCCAAAGCATTTTCCAGCCAACGAAATACATTTTGAAGTGTAGTCACTGTTGTGGGCAGGTCTTGTGGCGCAGTGGGTCGCGTCCCTACCTCTGAGTCAGAAGTTCTGGGTTCAAGTCTCACATCAGGACTTGGTGGAAGGTGTGTGGAAGGTGCATTCATAACGTGGCCAAGTGGATTGGCTATCAGCCTGTAAATCCTTCCAATGTGCCTGATGGCAGGTGGTTAGAGTGGGAGAGTTTCTTGGTCAGCCATACTGCACAATGACCACTGCAGTCCTTTGCCAGGTGTAATCGTGGACATATCCAATGGACATGCATGGTTGCCAGTGCCTTCTTAGGGCATGGTACCTGAAGAAGGAGGAGTCACTGTTGTAAGATAGGGAAACAGAATAGCCAACATATGCACAGCAAGCTCCCACAAGCAGCAATGTAATAATTGCCAGATAGTCTATCTTAATAATGTTGTTTGAGTGATAATTATTGACTGGGACACAGGAGGTCACTTCCCTGCCCTTCTAAGTAGTGCCTTGGGATCTTTTATGTCCACTGAGTGGAAAGATGGGGCAGAAGGCCATTCAGCCCATCATGCCAGCGCTAACACTTCAGAGGAGCTTTCTATTCTAATCCCATGTCCTAATGCCTGTGCCTTTTTATTTTCCTCTTTAAAAGAATTACCCTATTCAATGTAAAACCTCCATTTATATGATCAAGTTCCTGTCACAAAAGCGCTTGTGAAGAGTATTCTTTGTTCACATAACTCTTTGTGTGTAAACATTTATTGTAAGTTCCTCCTCCGTTCTTCCAGCCGATTTCATGTCCCTTTGTTTCTCATCCATTAACCAGTGGAAACAGTCTTCAATTATGTAACCTTTTGAAAACCCCTGTAATCCTGAAAACCCTTAAATTAGTATTCCCCTTATCGTAACGACATAAGAAGGAGGAGTTAGAAGAAGGCCATTCGGCCCCTCAAGCCTGCTCTGGCATTCACTAAAATCATGGCTGACCTGATTGTGGCCTTAACTCTACCCCACTATTGCCATATCCCTTGATTCCCCTAGTGCCCAAAAATCTAGCGATCTCTGACTTGAATATACTCAACGACTTGAGCATCCACAGTTGCTTGGCATTGAGAATTCCAAAGGTTCATAACCCTTTGAACAAATCTCTCCTCATCTCAGTCCTAAATGGCCAACCCCTTATTCTGAGACTTTGACCCCATATTCTAGGTTTCCCAGCCAGGGGATAATCCTCCCAGTGTGTAGCCTATCAAGCCCTTTGAAAAGAATGTTATATGTTTCAATGGAATCACCTCACACTCTTCTAAACTCCAGTGAGTACAGGCCTAGTCTACTCAGTCTCTTCTCATAGAACAATCCCCTGATCCCAGGAACCAGTCTGTTGAATCTTTGATGCATTGAAATGAGCCCCAATATTTTTCAAACCTTCAGCATTACAATGGCATGGCTTGATTTTTCTTGAGGGAGATATTTAGATGCGACTTAGCACTCTTCAAGGACAGGATTTGTAGGGATGGTGTCCTTGATAGGACGATTATTCATGGTCTTTGAATGGAGCAGGATAGGGGTATTAAGAAGTTACCCGTTGCAGTGTTTAAATGTTTCTCTATTTATTTCCTAGGGGATGGAGGCATGGTAGCCTACATGATCTTATCCGGATCAGAGAGGAAGTTTGCCATTGATGAGAGTACAGGCCTTATCACTACAGTGAATTACCTCGATTATGAAACCAGAACCAGCTATCTCATGAATATCTCTGCCACAGACCAAGCCCCACCTTACAACAGGGGTTACTGCACTGTCTACATCACCTTATTAAATGAGTTGGATGAGCCTGTGCAGTTTACAAATGCATCATATGAAGCTACGCTTAGAGAAAATATCGCAACTGGGACTGAAGTGGTCCAGATCCAAGCTCGCTCTGCTGATAACATGAACCTGATCACCTATAGGTTTGACCCTGACACCTCTGCCCGGACCCTGTCCTTATTCCAAATAAACAGAGTCACTGTGAGTATATCAGAATTGTGTTTGAATCCTGAATCGCTTCATGGTGTCTTAAGCTCAAAGTTTCACTCTCATTCTTGGGCATCCTTCTTGTGGCACCAGAGGTTAGATATTTATCTCCACATTGTGCATGTTGCGCATTGCTTGAGTCAAGTGGAGAGAGAGAGAAAAGGCCACAAGCTCCTTCCAGAAGTTGCTGAACTTTCCTTCCATTATTTCAATGGAAGGAGAGTCAGACAGATTCTGCTAAAGACACGCAGCCCTCCCGGGCTTTCATTTCTTTTCTACTATGTTCGAAATGTTTCGCCATTTCCTCGCTGTCACAGAGTCAAAATCCTGGAACTCCCTCCCTAACAGCATGGTGGGTGTACCTACCCCACAGGGACTGCAGCGGCTCAAGAAGGCAGCTCACCACCACTTTCTCGAGATGTGCAGTAAATGCTGGCCTAGCCAGCGACGCCCAGGTCCCATGAAAGAAGAAAAAAAAAATTGCTCCTCCCAGATGAAAGTCTCACCAGAGAAACATAATACAGCATTGAAGGAGACCATTCAGCCCACCGTGCCAGTGGTGGGTCTTTGAAAGAGCTATCCACCCAGTTCCACTCCCCTGTCCTTTCCACTCAGCCGTGCAGAACCTCCCTTTTCAAATTTTATCCAATTCCCATTTGAAAGTTACCATTGAATCAGTCAGTACATCCCAGGTCACAACAACTCGCTGCATCATTTTTTTAGACTTCACCTGCTCTCTGGTTCATCTTAAAGGTGTGTCCTCTGGTTACCGACAGTGGAAACAGCTTCTCCTCATTTGCTCCACCAAAACACTTCACGATTTTGAACATCTCTATTAAATCCTCTCTAAGGAGAATAATCGCAACTATTTTTGAAATAAATATTAATTTTTGAGTATATATCCAGTTCCTTTTTAAGATTTTTGGGTATGTCAAAAATCTAAAACTCAGCTCCCTAACAGGATGTTAGATGTTGAACCTATATTTTGGGTAGTGTGCGTTTCACTGACTCTCCTCCCTTTGCCTATTACAGGGTGTGATAACTGTCCGAGGACAGGTTGATAGGGAGAAGGGAGATTATTATCTGATCACCGTCATAGCAGATGATGGAGGACCCAAGAAGGACTCCACTGTGGTAAGAATTTATATTTCATTCAAATCAAAATGTCATTGTATGTAATTAATAATATAACTAAAAGTAAATCCAGATTTTATTCACAAACTCTGATAGCTGTCATTAATATTCTGACTGTAGACTCTTGGGACCCACTGTTCAGGAGAAGAACAGGCTTTACATGAGATTCATGGGTCTAGAAACTGAGTGGTGTTGCACCCATTTTTCAGGTGCTAAGTGATCTACCAAGTCCCCAAACTGGTGGATAGAAAACACATGCACACACATCTGATCAGAATACTCCCACCAGCTTCATATTTACTCTCTCCAAGCACAACTACCCCCAACCCCTGACCCTCCCCATTCTCCACTTTCAACCCCCGATCCTCCTACCCTTGTCTCCTAAACCCCAACTCCTCCCTAATGCCCCCATCCTCCCCACCTTCCTCTCCCAAACCCTGATCTCCCCCAACCTCAATCCTCCCCACCCCCTCTTCCAACAACCCCATTCTCCCCACCCTCCTCTCCCAAACATCAACCCCCCCCCACCCCAATCCTCCCCACCCCCTCTTCCAACACCCCCATTCTCCCCACCCACCCTCTCTAAAACCCTCGATCCTCCCCAGCCCCTCCATCCTCTACGCCCCAAATCCTACCCACCTTCCTCACCCACCCCCAATACCTGACCCAGTCCTGGGCCCACTCAGTCTGAGGGCTGCCGCTTTAATGGAAGCAGCCCAAACTTTCACTGGTCTTCGGGATGGCTGAGGTGACTAATTGGCTCAGATATAATGAGGTGTGAGCTCTGTATCAGATGAGCTGTCGCCTTCACCGTTCTGACAAAGGACAAGGGCCCTTCCAACAAAATTTCTTAGCCGCAGTATTTTGTAACATGGCTGATGTAAAACTTGTCTCTTTCCTCAGAACTTTTCAAAAGCTATAATACAGGCAGCAAAATTAATTGGAAAAAGCGTCACATTGTTACCCAGGCTGAAATTTCATAATACTGAAGCTCTTCAATCATTTTACAATGATCGATGTGACATGTTTAACTAATAAACCATTTCTTTTGTTTCTGTCTTATCGTGGATGAACAGAAGGTAAATTATTTGTATCACTTGTTGTTTTGTGTGGATTAACTTGTTCTGTGTTAGTGGACCCATGTATGTTGCATGTTAGCAGGTAATGTTTGCTCTCTCAGGTGGGTATAAAAGATCCCAAACCTTCTCCAACAGCACATACCAAACCCGCAACCTCTACCATCTAGAAGGAGAAGAGCAGCAGGTGTATAGGAACACCCCCACCTGCAGGCTCCCCTCCCAAGTCACACACCATCCTGACTTAGAAATATATTGTTGGTCTTTCATTGTCATTGGGTCAAAATCCTGAAACTCCCTGTCTAACAGCATTGTGAGTGCAACTTCAGCACCTGGAAGGCAGCGATTCAGGAAGGCAGCTCACAACCACCTTCTTGAAAGGAGTCGGAGATGGGCAATAAACGCTGGCCCTGCCTGCAAAACCCACATCCCATGAATGAATTTTTTTTTTTAATTAAATATCTCAGGGCGCTCTCCTAAAGAAGGATAAGGAAATTGTCCCTGATCTGCTGTCCAATATTTACCCCTCAGTCAAAAGAATAATTATCTAGTCATTATCCTCATTGTCATTTGTGGGACCTTGCTGTGTGCAAATTGGCTGCCTCGTTTTCTACATTGCAACAGTGACTACACTTCAAAAAGCACCTCATTGGCTGTAAGGGGCTCTGGAATGCCTTGAGGTTGTAAAAGACACCTTATAAATACAAGCCTTTCTTCACTTTTGCCTCAGGAAAAGAGTTGCCAATCCTTTTGTTCTAAAACGCAGGAGCTGTGCCACCAGGAGTTTATGTTGAGTGCAGTGACACTGATTGGGAAGGTGCAGATTCACAAAAGCCATTACTGATGGGTTTATGAAATCGGGCCCAGAACCCGTTTTCTGGAAAAACACAAAGGCAATCCCGCGACACACCAACAAACTTCCGTAAAATATTGTGCCTCTTTGGAAAGAGACATTACACTCTCGGGCATTGTAACAAATTGAGATTTGGTGGAACGGCTAGGTTTGATAAACAATTGCAATCAAGTGTTGATCCCTGTGGGGATTAAGATTAAGAATGTCTCTTCTTTCTGCCTGTTGTTTACAAATCTCGCAAGATCCTTGTTTAAACATTCTAATGCCAAGAGCATAGAAGGGGTTGTGGGTTGTGGTTCCATTGATAATCTTGCACTAGTACAGATTTAGTGTGCTGAATAGCCAGAAATTCTGTGACCCTGATGACCTCCAGGAGAACCCAATCTGCAAGTAGTGTTTGTGGATCAATCTGTATTTTGACAAGCTTTGCTTATAATTAAAGCTCTATGACCTATATGTTCCGAGGAAGAGTCATATTGGACTCGGAACATTAACTCTGTTACCTCTCCATGGACACTGCCAGGCTGGCTGAGTTTTTTTTCCAGCACGTTCTGTTTTAATTTCAGATTTCCAGCATGCGCAATATTTTGCTTTTATTATAATGACCCACTTGTTGCCCATATTTGTGTGTTTCAACTCTAACTTCCATGTTAATTTCAAAGAAACATAAGAAATAGAAGCAGGATAGACCATTTGAGTCTGTTCCGCAATGTGCAAGGGTACAGGAAAGGGAGGAGGCGCTAAGGCACTAAGTCACAATGCTCATTCAGAGAGCCAGTGCAGACATGATGGGCCAAATGGCCTCCTTCTGCACTGTAATAATTCTGTGATTCTGAATCAATAAAGTAATGGCTGATCTTCTTCCTCAACTTTGTCTTCATACATTATCCCCATAATGCTTAATTCTCTTAGTATGCAATTGCTGTTTGTCCTGAATATACTCAAGAGCTGAACAACCCTAGCAAAGTTGGAGTCAGTGGGAATCAGGGGGAAAACTCTCCACTGGTTGGAGTCATACCGAGCACAAAGGAAGATGGTTGGGGTTGTTGGAAGTCAGTCACCTCAGCTGCAGTACATCACTGCAGGAGTTCCTCAGGGTAGTGTCCTCGGCCCAACCATCTTCAGCTGCTTCATCAATAACCTTCCTTCCATCATAAAGTCACAAATGGGGATGTTCAGTGATGATCGCACAAAGTTCACCATTTGTGACTCCTCAGATATTGAAGCAGTCCATGTCCAAATGCAGCAAGACCTGGACAATATCCAGACTTGGGCTGACAACTGGCAAGTAACATTCGCACCACACAAGTGCCAGGCAATGACCATCTCCAACAAGAGAGAAGTTAACCATCGCCCCTTGACGTTCAGTGGCATTGCCAGCACTGAATCCCCCAATATCAACATCCTGGAGGTTACCATTGACCAGAAACTGAACTGGACTAGACATATAAATACAGTGGCTATAAGAGCAGGTAAGAGGCAAGGAATCCTACAATGAGTAACTCACCTCCTGACTCCACAAAGCCTGTCCACCATCTACAAGGCACAAGTCAGGAGTGTGATGGAATACTCTCCACATCCCTGGGTGAGTGCAGCTCCCACAACATTCAAGAAGCTTCACACCATCCAGGACAAAGTAGCCCACTTGATTGGCACCACATCCACAAACATTCACACCCTCCATCACCGAGGCACAGTAACAGCAATGTGAACCATCTACAAGATGCACTGCAGGAATTCACCAAGGCTCCTTCGACAGCACCTTCCAAACCCACGACCACTACCATCTAGAAGGACAAGGACAGCAGATAGATGGGAACACCACCACCTGGCAGTTCTCCTCCAAGTCACTCACCATCCTGACTTGGAAATATATCGGCTGTTCCTTCAATATCGCTGGGTCAAAGTCCTGGAACTCCCCCCCTAACAGCACTGTGGGTTTACCTACACCACATGGACTGCAACAGCTCAAGAAGGCAGCTCACCACCACCTTCTCAAGGGCAACTAGGGATGGGCAATAAATGCTGGCCCAGCCAGCAAAGCCCACATCCCGTGAATGCATTTTTAAAAAATCCACCAAGAGGGTTAGAGAATCCCAAAGATTCAGAGCCCTCCGATTGATGACATTTCTCCTTATCACAACGCTAAATAGCCGATACCTTGTCCTGAGACTGTGACCTTGTATTCAGCTAGGGAGGAAGAAAAAATAAACTTGAGGCTCTCCAGGACAACAGGACTGGCAACTGCATTAAAATGGCAGACAAAAGAACATCAGATGGATGCATGAAACATTTCTCCACTAACAACTGACAACACTCATTTCTGGGTTCTTTGTATTAGTGCTTCATGGGAAACTGGAAATTCATACTTTGCTGTGAGAATGTGGGGGCTTTCCTTTCATTTTCGAAGCTGTGATCAGATATACCGTGCACTGCTGAAATTAGCCGTCTTCAATCAGTACCATAACATCAGCCTGAGCAAATTAAAAACAACAGAAACATTGTACATGGAACCTGCAGAGTTTAAATGATCCAGCTCCTCGAAAAGAAAACAAGGAAAGGCTGCAAGTTAATTGCTACTCAGCGCTTCTGATCACTGGGGGAGTTGGAACAGCGATTAGAAATACGTCGAGCTCTGGGAGTGATACTGAGGGACTCTGCTAGGCAAAGTCAGACAGTGACGTCTTTCCGAGCTACTCTCTGATTATGTTACTGTTGTCGTTTCATTTGTTTGCCGTTGAATCCCCAAGGTCCAATGTTGTGATCCCCTCCTGAAGTTGGGTGGAAATTCCTGTGGGATAATTCCAACAGGGACAGGAGTAAATGGAAAGGGTTCTCGGCTGGTTCTCTTAAGCATCTTAAAGAAATAAGGAACTTGTATTGACATCATTCTTTGTAACTACATATGCTGCTTTTGATGATGTCGCCCAGCGCTGTGCAGCCAATGACGTACTTGTGGTCATATCGGAAGGGCATTAGCCAATTTTCAACAGCAAGCTCC
Organism: Carcharodon carcharias; assembly: GCF_017639515.1. Lineage (NCBI taxonomy): Eukaryota > Metazoa > Chordata > Chondrichthyes > Lamniformes > Lamnidae > Carcharodon > Carcharodon carcharias. The sequence continues at coordinate 35,598,366 of NC_054494.1, forward strand.
CACAAGCAGCAATGTAATCATGACCCAAATGATCAACTTTTTTGTGATGTTGATTGAGGGATAGATATTGGGCAAGACACCGATGATAACTTGCCTGCTTTTCTTCGAAACGGCGCCATGAGATATTTTGTGTCTGCCTGAGAGATCCGACAGGGCCTTATTTTAACTTCTCACCTGAAAGACAGCAGCTCCAACCGTGCGGCACTCTCTCAGTACCGGCGTGTCAGCCTAGATTTATGTGCTCAAGTAAACTTCCTATGATTCTACGGGCAGAATTTCACCCAGGTTGGGTGAGCTCATTGGGGGTGGTTGGAAAGCCGACCGCTGCCCGCGATCAGGGCCGGAAGATGATTTCACGCTGGTGGGGTCATTAAGGCCAGCGCTCAGCGCTGCCTGTGTGGGTGAGGGGAGGAGGGTGAGCGAGTGTGCGCTTGAGAATCTCCCTGAGGCACGGAGCTGCCTCAGGGAGATGAAGAGTTATAAAAAAATAAAGAAAATAAAAATGTAACGAAACATGTCCCCTCATGTGACTCTGTCACATGAGCAGGGACATGTTATTAATTAAGTTTTAAAATGTTTTATTTTATTTTTCATTTGATTTAGGTTGAGGTTTCCTTAAAAAATGCAAAAGCTGCTTGGCCTTTTCGCCTGCCCACCAACCGTTAGGTTGGACAGACAATGAAAAATTCAACTTATTTGATAATTTAATGGTCTTAACAGGCCCTTTAATTGTCAGCGGGCGCGCTGCTGACTCGTTTCCCGGCTGACGCAAATGCAATGGGCCGAGTGGCATCTTTCTGTGCTGTAAACTTTCTATGATTCGAGGTGCCTGAAGTGGAAAGCAAACCCACAGCCTTCTGACTGGGGTGGGATTGCTGGTGAATGAGCCAGGCTGAAAGAGAAACGGGGTTAAGTTTTCAGGTCCATGACCTTTCACTAGAACTGGCAAATGATAGAGATGTATGTAGCAGGAACAAAGTCAAGAGGTGGAGTTGTCTGTCATAGAGTCGTGTCATTAGAGCACTGAAGAAGGCCAGTTGGCCTGTTCATTCCATGCCGGCCTCTCTCTAGAGTAACCCAGTCAGCCCCAATTCCCCTCCCAACCTCCGCAGTCCTGCAAATTTAAATGATAAAAGGGATGATGGTGCAAGGCAAGAAGAGGTGGTAATAGGATAAGCGACAAAACAAAAGATGGGTCTGGAAGAGCTGTAAATGGGAGCAGTAAATCCATCACCAGCAGGTGGTTTCTGAAATAGATGGGAGCCCTGGTTATTTTCAGAATTTGTTGAACTCGATGTAGAGGCTGGCGACTCGAGCACTGGATTGGAGCCCAAGAAACGTTTGAACGTCATTGGCAAACCATCTTGCATTTATCTTGATTGATAAAATACAGGATTTGATAGTTTTCTGGTTTACCTACAAAATCACAAGGTTTAGGTTGAGTTGGATTTGGGATGCATGGTCTGAGAGTGTGGTAAAGGCAGATTCAATCGTGGCTTCCAAAAGGGAATTGGATCATTGTCCAGAGGGGAAGAGTTTTCAACGCGATGGGGAGTGAGGCCAGCTGAGTTGCCCTAAGAGAGATGGAACGGACATGACGGCTGAATGGCCTCATTCTGTGCTGTACCCGTTCTATATTCTGCGCTAAATATTTACCACTTAAAAAGTCGATTTCCTAAGTAACTGTGAGTGAACCTCCAAGCCAATCTTTGCATTTGATGCATTTTGAGGTATTTCTGCAGGACAAGATAAGCTGTTAGATCTTCCTTTCAGCCTCTTTGCAAGTGCGTGTTACCACTTATCTACTTTCGGAAATGAAGCTACAGAGGGGCACTTGCTGCTTTCATTCTGTATTATGCTGCCACAAGCTTCCTGTCATGACAGATGTCTGACGTTCCAGTTGACCTCCGTTTAATTTTTTCTTCAATGGCTCTTTTTAATGTATAACATTTAAATTTTTTTTTGAGAGTGAGTTGAAAAACGAGTGAAGCAACTCATGCATCACTTCAAGGAAGGAAATCATCTTCTTTATTTCCTGTTGTCCAAAGCTACACGCCTCACCCAAATTCCAAGTAACTCCACTCTATTTGCCTCATGTTCCTTACTTGTTTATTTGTCCTGAGCTTGGTTGGACTAGAGGTTTGGAAAGGGCTGCTCTTAGCCCTGCTGCCTTCATGGTGGATGAATCTCAGGTCAAAACGCCAAGGATTTTTAGCATCTGCAGCTTGAGCTATGTGAAAATGTTTGTTAAAATGTTATTAGTGGCCACAGGTGCTCCCTGGCGCACACCAAAGAGGCCAGAAAGATGAGCTGGATGCCCTGTGTCAAGTTCCATCCTTTCAAGTTTCAATGAAAGGCAGCATTGGAATTCCTTGCCCAAAGCTCTCTACCTCTCTCCTCCTCTAAGACGCTGCTACATCTTTGACCAAACTTTGGGTCACCTGTCCTAAAGTCATCTTAAATAGCTGGTTGTTAGATTTTTGTCACAATGCTCCCATGATGTGTGTTGGGTCATTTTACTGTGTTAAAGGTGTTTTATGAATGGAAGCCATCATTGTTGTTTTGACCCATGTACCTCAAACTGAGACCTGCCGAACAATTGCTCCAATGTTTCTTCATACTTCGCTTTCTGACTTCCCTTCCTCACTTGAGTATATTTGCCATGCTTCAAGTCTTCCATGCCAAGTGTCTAATCAATGAGCTGAAGGCAGACTGTTGTAGGGTGGCCGAGTGGTGCTATTAGTGATAGAGTTGATCTGCAGACACTTCTTGGGTGGAAACATGAAGTTTATTTACAATATACTCAGCAGCAATTACATGTGTGCTTTGAACTCCAACTCTATCTCTACACTGACTGCCAAGGTAGCCTGCGCTACTCTCTTATTGCTTGCTACAGATCATGTGATCTTCCTTAACAAATATTATTCTTAAAGGTACATTACAACTAAATAAAACCATAATTACTACATTCCTCCCCCTTTAACCCAGCTATACATATTATATTTACAGGTACATATTTTTCAAGACAACATAATATTTACACTGGGTAAGAAATTCACAAGTTCAGTCTTTCAGGTGGTTTCCTGATATGTGTGGAGCATTGCAGCTCCACAACTTTAGATTCTTTGTCAGTAACCTCCTTTTCCAGAGTTGCCTGAACATCAGGGTGTTCCTGTGGGCACTTGCAGTTCTGTAACCTCAGCTCTTACAGGAACAGCAGACATGTCAGTCCTGGGTTGAGTATCCTCAACAGGAAATGTAGACCTGGTCATGATCACTGGTGAAACTAAATCTTAGTGATTTGTCCCTCTCTTCCTTAAATGGTCCACATTTTTATGGATGATCTGGCCGTGCACCTCCACATGGTAAGATAGAGGTCCGGTCACTGCACTTATTTCACCCGGTAACTAGTTTGGTCCTTCCCCGAAGTTTCTCATGTATACCGGCTCTCCCATGGTAAATTTCCTCTTGTGACTATGCCAGTCGTGTCTAGTTTTCTGACTTCCCTGACTCGTTTCCACCTTCCCCTCTAAATTCAGCATTATTAGGCTCAATCTCACCCTGAGACGGCGTTTCAACAATAACTCCGCAGGTGTGACACCTGTTGTTGTGTGAGGGGTGGTCCTGTAATGAAAGAGAAAGCGTGCTTGTTTGGTTGCTAAGGAATCACCGGCTTTCTCATGCCTGTCTTGAACGTTTGAACTGCCCTTTCGGCCAGTCCATTTGAGGAAGGGTGGGGACGGTGCAGTTTACGCATGAGTGATACTGTTGAGGCTGATAAACCGTTGAAACTCAGCACTCGTAAATGCTGTGCCGTTATCAGAAACAATTACTTCTGGTAGTCTGTGAATGGCAAAACGCTGACGTAGTTTCTCAATTGTAGTGGCCGATGTTGGTGACTTCACCTCATATACGTCCAATCATTTTGAACGGGCATCGACAATGAGCAGAAACATTGACTACGTTGGACCTTTCCTGGGAACAATGTGTAACCGTACCCAAGATCTACCCGACCATTCCCATGGGTGTAACGGAGCTGTCACTGGAAACTTGTGCAGCAGCTGACATTGTACACAGTGCTTCTCTAAACTCTCTATCCCACCATCTATCCCGGGTCACCATAGATAGCTGCGTGCTATGGTCTTCATTCGGGAAATTCCTGGATGGGCACTGTGTAGTTCAATTATAAGTGGCTGCCTTCCCTTTGGAGGAACTATCACTCGTGCTCCCCACAATAAGATGCCATCCTCGCTGGTTATTTCATGTCTTCTTTTGAAGTACGGTTTCATTTCATCAGATTCAGGCTCCTCTGACCAACTCTGTAGCAATTGTTCTCGTACTTGATCTGATTTGTCAAGCACATACCAGCGAGGAATCTAAGAAATTTAACAGTAAAACAAGTTCCTGTGGAAATGGGATGTGCTCATAATTTTCTTGTAAAGGCAAACGACAATGGGCGTCGGGTTTGCGATTTGATTGCCCAGCCTATGTATGAAAGTGTATTCGTATGCTGCCAGAACTAAAGCCCATCGTTGTATTCTTGCTGAGGCTATGGGTGGTGTATCCTGGTCCTCACTAAACAACCCTAGCAATGGTTTGTGGTCTGAAACGATTGTAAAATGGCGGCTGTGAACATACTGGTGAAATTTCTTGATGCCAGAGATGATGGACAGGCCTTTTTCTATCTGCAAGTATCCCTTTTCCGCTGTGGTCAGCGCTCTTGATACGTAACCTATTGGCCGTTCCATGCTATCGTCCATCTGATGAAAGAGTACTGCTCCCAATTCATAGGGAGATGTGCCACATGTCAGCACCAACTTATTTGTCTGGTCTTTATGCACTAATAGATTGCGCGAGTGTAACAATTGTTTCACCTTTATGAAAGCTTCCTTCTGAGGTACCTCCCAAGACCAACGTTGGTTCTTTTTAAATAGAGAATGCAGGGGGGGCCAGCACTGTAGACAAATTGGGTAAGAACCGCCCATAATAGTTGACCATTCCTAGGAATGATTTGAGTTCTGAGGTGTTCTTTGGCACCGGTGCCTCTCTTATGACTCTCGCTTTCTCCTCGTCCTGGTGGAGGTCCTGTGAATCTACCCGGTGACCCAAATAGATTACCTCCCTCTTCTGGAACATGCACTTTTCTTTTTTTAAACACACCCCTGCTTGAGAGAAACGTTTTAGGACTTCTAAGTTTGCCAAATGCTCTTTCTCAGTGAATCCTTTCACCAGTACATCGTCTAAATAGACTACAACCTGGGGCAGACCCTGCAGGAAGCTTTCCATTGTTCTCTGAGAGATGGCACAAGCAGAGGAGACACCAAAAGGCAATTGTGTAAATTGGTACAACCCTCTGTGGGAATAAATTGAGACAAATTCCCGGGAGGCATTACCCAACTCTACTTGTTGGTGAACATACTCATGTCACACATTGTCCCTCCTGCCAGCTTGGCATACAGGTCTTCACTTTTTGGAATGGGGTGCCTGTCTAGCTTGGCTACTTTATTAACCATCACCATGGGTGCTGCCTATTCAGAGATCTGAACAGGTTGTATAACGCCCAGTTTCTCTAGTCAATGTTGACCTGTTCTTGCAGGTATGGCACCGGTCTCACCTTCATGAAGCAAGGGGTTGCTTCCAGATCCACATGAACCTTGGCCTGTAGGCCCTGGATTTTCCCCAGTTTGTCCTTAAAGACAGTGACGTACTTTCTAAGTAGCTCTGGTAGCCCACTTGCTCTCAACTGGAAAATTGCGGTCCATTCTAACTTAACCTCCTTTAACCAATTTCACCCCAGAAGGCTTGGCCCTTCACCTGCTCCCACCATCAAGGGTACCTTTGTCGATTGGCTTCCATAATGGACAGCCTTTTGTTTGAATGTCTTCACCCGTGTATGTTGTTAGCTTGGTGGCTGTTTCTTCTAAACTTAATTGACGTTCAGCAAAATTCCGATATCCGAGGGCACATTCCCCAGTTACTGTAGTGGAAAGTCACGTGTCCACTTCCATTCTAACAGGTCTGCCATTTACTTTCATTGTGACAAATATTGGTTCTGTCTTTCGAACTTCCAGATTAAACAATGAGTAAAAGTCTGAATTTGTTGTTTCAGGCTCTTCTACATTGTAGATTTCATTGGGCTTTTTCTTTTGTGTACAAGCCTGCTTCAATCTCTCCTTGCACTGTCTCATCATATGTCCATTTCTGTGACAATAATAGCATTCGATTTTTTTAGCCATCGCCAAAACACTTGTTTCCACCTCTATTAAAATTATTCTTTGATTTCACTGCTAAGTTATTTTTCTTCAATCTCCGGCTGTTTCCTGCTTCTCGGCAGAGTCTCACTTTTTCACACCTCTTTCGGCTGAGGTTTTCCACCCGGTGTGGAGAGTGGCACCATTTTGCGCACCCTGTATTGCTTTTGAATTTCTTACTGTGCTTTCCATGACCAGCGCTGTCTCTAGCGCCTTCTTGAAATCCTGATTCACTTCAAACAATAATCTTTTTTGACTAGTGTCCTCTTTCACACCACATTGTAAATGATCCCTGAGCATGTCGTCCAGAGTCACAATGTTCCGTTAGCTGCTTCAAATTTGCCACGTAGCATGTATTTCTCTCACCCGGGGCTCTATTTCGCGAATTGAACCTAAACCATCATGACTGAGGACTTGGGTTGAAAGTGAAAGTGACAAGGTCTACCAATTCATCAAAATTCTTCAAATCTAGGTCACTGGGTGCCATCAAACCTCAAATCAAGCTGTAGATTTTGCTCCCACAAGTACTCAAGAGGATCGCTTGCCTCTTCTCTTCCCCCATAATCTAATTCGCTTGAAAAAAGAATGTGAAACATTCTGAGCATTGAGACCAATCATCTGTAATTGGCTCAAAAGGATCAATTCTTCCAAATTGTGGCATTTTGAGGGGAGATAACTTCTTCAATTCTAACAGAGCTTGCTACTTACAATCACTGGGCAAGGTATGGTGCTGATTTCTTCTGTTCAATCCTATTTTATCCTTATCGCCAGTTTGTTGTAGGGTAGCCAAGTTGTACTATTAGTGATAGAGTTGATCTGCAGGCACTTTTTTGGTGGAAACATGAAGTTTATTTACAATATACTCAGCAGCAACTACATGTGTGCTTTGAACTTCAACTCTATCGCTACACTGACTGCTGAGGTAGCCTTCACTACTCTGTTATTGGTTACAACAAATCATGTGATCTTCCTTAACAAGGATTATTCTTAAAGGTACATTACAACTAAATAAAACCATAATTATTACACAGACAGACCTATTTCTAAGGATTTGTGTGCTGCTCTGTCACAGGGCTGCCTTGTCCAGGCATCATCTATTTCCCTCATACTCCGAGCACTCCAATGCCTCCCTCTGATGGTCGGGTAAGAATTCATCGCCTGCTGTATCAGTAAATGGCAGGATGCAAACCTTCACTGTGTATCTCAGCAGTGTACAACAAACCTTCACTGTGTATTTCACCAGTGTACAGCAAACCTTCACTGGGTATCTCAGCAGTGTACAGCAAACCTTCAATGTGTATTTCACCAGTGTACAGCAAACCTTCGCTGGGTATCTCAGCAGCATACAACAAACCTTCACTGTGTATCTCAGCAATGTACAACAAACCTTCACTGTATATCTCAGCAGTGTACAACAAACCTTCACTGTGTATCTCAGCAGTATACAACAAACCTTCACTGTGTATCTCAGCAGTGTACAACAAACCTTCACTGTGTATCTCAGCAGTGTACAACAAACCTTCACTATGTACCACAGCAGTGTACAACAAATCTTCACTGTGTACCACAGCAGTGTACAACAAACCTTCACTGTGTATCTCAGCAGTGTACAACAAACCTTCACTGTGTATCTCAGCAGTGTACAGCAAACCTTCACCTTGTATCTCAGCAGTGTACAACAAATCTTCACTGTATACCACAGCACTGTACAACAAACCTTCACTGTGTATCTCAGCAGTGTACAACAAATGTTCACTGTGTATCTCAGCAGTGTACAACAAACCTTCACTGTGTATCTCAGCAGTGTACAACAAACCTTCACTGTGTATCTCAGCAGTGTACAACAAACCTTCACTGTGTATCTCAGCAGTATACAACAAACCTTCACTGTGTATCTCAGCAGTGTACAACAAACCTTCACTGTGTATCTCAGCAGTGTACAACAAACCTTCACTGTGTATCTCAGCAGTGTACAGCATAGCCTCCCTAATGCAGCACCATGAACGTGTCTTCATGTGTCTCTCCAAATTATATTGTTAGAAGAACATCTAAAAATAATAATTAGAGAAATGCAAGTTTGAAAACACTTTGTATATGACAGAAAAAACAAGATGGAGTGAAGATTGAGTAACTTTTCACCTTTAGAAGAAGCTTCATTGAATGCTGGTAAGAAAGGGGACTGAGATTTATAGAGATATTAGCATCATTGATTGAGAATTTTCACAATTTAGGAAGATTGGTCCCTCATCAAAGAAGGGAATGAACAGATAGGGGATAAGAGCAATCGATAACAGAATGAACACCCATGTACCTTCAGTGGAAGAGGCTTAATGAGTTAAATGGCCTTTTCCCGTTATAGGCTCTATATTTATTTGCCATCTCACTTTTCATCCAACAGGTAATCATTAATATTGAAGATGAGAATGACAACAGTCCAGTGTTTGATGCTACTTCGGATTCCTCTGTGGAGGTTCTGGAGGACGTTCCTGTTGGGAAGAGGGTGGCTGTTGTCTTTGCCCATGATCTGGATGTGAAGAAGAACGGACTGGTATGAGCTGCCTCATTCTCATTGTTTCATTGTAATGGAAGTTTTCCACCTCCTTTGATTTTGGAAGTTGATAGGTCAACAAGCAGCCTCCAATCTAAAGAGGCTTTTAGGTGACAGCAATAAATAACCTCTCCTTGAACTTAGGATCCATCTAAATCATGTCTACGTAGGGGAGTACGTGGCAGTGGCTTTAAAGGGTTAGGTCAAGTTAGCAGATGAGCATTACAAGCATACTCCACACTCAAGTCTACTCATGAGCAATGCCACAGAAGATCGATTAGTAATGCATTCACATTAAGGAAACCCAAATGACTTTAGCTAAGCTGGGCCAAGTAGCTTTAATCATCCATGTCTATCTTGTGAATCAAACCAGATAAAGGAGTCTAAGCAGTAAATATCATATACTGTGAAGAACATTCTCTCAGGGCAGTTTTCTTAAAACCAGCAGTGTCAATGATCTATTTCCATCTTTATCGTGCAAAAATAATTTTGTGTCTTTATAAACTGCAGGTTAACTTCACCATTCTGTCTGGAAATACTAACGAAACCTTCAGGATTAGGACAGCCAACACTAGCCGTGGAGAGATCTACCTTGCTCGACCCATGGACAGAGAACAGATTGATCAATACGTATTGACGGTAAGTTCAATGAGTGTCACTGGGTGCCCATTTATCGTTCAGCCAGTCCATGTAGTTGGCCTTTGTCCATTAAGTGAAGGCTTCTCATGGATCTTCAGTAACTCAGTCTAGCCATCACATCTCAAGGCAACGCCCTGTCTTTTTATGCCTATCCATTCCAGCCCACATGATGATTTGGGAGACTTAGATGAAGAAGGTCATTCTGTCCTATTTGATCTCACCTTTCCAGATTAGCAACCCCACTACCTTCTTCCATTCACTTCACCGGACACAAAAGTCAGGAGAGGCTATTTAATAGGTTGTTGAGCCGCTATCATGCGTTTTACATGATCAAGCGAAGTCAAGATCACCTCCATGGTCTTCATTCTGGGGGCCGAATTTCCTCAACGTTTCTCCCCTCTCTCCACTGTAACTTTGAGAATATGGCAGGACCCCAGTTTATACGTGCAAATGGGGTTTCTGTCATGGAGGCAAGATTCCCGCCCCTTCCTGCCTCCTTGTTAGTGGTTCAGTACCACCCACCCCCATCGTTCCCAAGTTGCCACTTCTAGCTGCTCAGTGTTTGGAAGGGCAGGTGATGGTGAGAAGTGCACCCATCCCACAGTCCCCATAAAGGGCAGAGTAGAAGAAACCACCCAATCAGGATGGAGGTAATTGGTGAATAAACAGCCCCTCCATCTCCTTTTGAAAATGGTGGGCATTTCGGAAACTCACAAAACAGGTGAGGCTAATTTTTGTTTCTGGAAGTAACTGTGACTGTATCCCGAAATGACATTTCCTAAACCCTCCACTATCAGTTTGCAGATGATCTGTAGATCATTGGAACCATTATTGGGAAGCGAGGCATACCTCACCTAGTAAATGTCGTGCTGTGAAAGCTGACTCTTGTATACTGGTGAAACCGGCAGGGCCGGCTGCAGCTACTGGTTTTTCCCAAGTACCTGCTCACGTTCATAAATCAAAGGAAGCTTCACCTTCTGGTAGCTGCAAGGATGCGGTGTGGATCCTGATTCCCAATTGGTGTCAGCCACCCACTGCTAGTACAGCAAGGGCAAGGGCAAGACTGCACGCTGCTTTAAGATGTTTGCGTGCTCCTTGATCATGATCAAGCATTCCCTGTGTTCTGTGCCCTTTTCGCGCTCTGTTTTCTGTTAAAAGCACAGAATCGTTCTCCATCAGCTGGGCTAGTGGCTTGCAATGACACAGCCAACTTCCTTTTCTGTTACAAAGGGTTGTTTTTATTATTCATTCATGGGATGTGGGCATTGCTGGCTGGGCCAGCATTTATTAACCGCCCCTAATTGCCCTTTAATAGTCAACCGTGGGACTGGGGTCTGGAGTCACATGTAGGCCAGACCAGATAAGGACAGCAGATTCCCTTCCCTAAAGGCCATTAGTGAACCCGATGGGTTTTTATGACCATTGGCAATGGCTTCATGGTCACCATTAGACTTTTAATTCCAGATTTTTATTGGATTCAGGTTTCACCATCTGCCGTGGTGAGATTCAAACCCAAGTTCGCAGAGAATTACCCTGGGCCTCTGGAATACTAGTCCATTGACAATACCATTTGCACCTGTTTTTTAACCAAAGCTAGAGAACAATGACCTTGTCCATTTTCCTCAATAAGCACAAGTAGAGATGTTTAAATCAGCTTATTACAGTGGACAGATTAAGCTACAGGATCTGCCATTTTCTTTTTTGCAGATTCAGGCCTTTGACAATGGTTTACAGCCTCGTAAAACAAATCACATTCTAACCATCACAGCCGTGGATGTCAATGACAATGCCCCAGTTATCGCAAACCCTGAGAACTACAACATCAGCATTTACGAGGTAAATTCTGCTGCCTGTTCCACTGGATTCTGTGAAAACAGCAAATGTTGGTGGCAGAAATTGGAGAGAGTCAAAGATTTACCCAGTGTCTTGGAATTAACATCTTTGTTAGTGAATAAATCGGAATGAGTTTAAATTGCATTGTTAACATCTCTGATGGTCTTCACAATCTAACAAAATGTAGGTCCTATTTGATGGATCCTTCCATACGTTGTGGGATATTTTAAGTGGGTTCATATATCTGCTAATGTAGCAGAACCCAGTCAGCTTCAGTCAAGTGCCGCACTTCAAGTGTCCCAAAGCACATTATCAAGGCAGTTGCCTTAAAGGTAAACTGAGGTGATCACTTAGAAAATGAAGAGAAGATATGTTGTGATGGCGAGAGTGGTGGAAGGCTGGAGATGAGAAAGGGAAGCCATGAACGGCAAAGCAGACAATTTGGAGGGAGCTTCAGTGAGGGAAGGGATATGGGTGTTCCATTTGAGGTCAGGGATGACAGTGATGCCAACATCCTTCGATGGAAAAGGGCTCAGTGTGGGAACAGCAAAGTTCAGAGGCGGGAGAAGCTTTAGGAAAATGCATCTGAAGTATCAAAGGAAGATCAATATAAACTTGCATTTATAAAGCGCCTTATTATATCCTCAGGACATCCATCAAGCGCTTCAGAACAAATGAAATACTTTTCATAATGAGGGGGCCACTGTTGCTACACAGGGAAATCCAGCATCATTTTACACACAGCAGAGTCCCTCAAAGAGCACATGAATAGTCAGGTGATCTGTTTTCAGTGGTGTTGATTGAGGGAGGCACTTTGACCAGAATACTACTTGCTTCTCTCCAGAAAGTGAACAGGCACTGATAAATAGATCCGAAGCCAGTTGGTGAAGTATGAAACCATATGCAAATCCATTTCTTGATAAAGCAAAAGCAAAATACTGCAGATGCTGGAAATATGAAATAAAAACAGAAAATGCTGGGAAGACTTAGCAGGTCTGACAGCATCTGTGGAGAGAGAAACCAAGTTAACGTTTCGAGTCCGTATGACTTACTATGGCTCTGAAGAAGGACCATACGAACTCGAAATGTTAACTCCGTCTCTCTCTCCACAGATGCTGTCAGACCTGCTGAGTCTTTCCAGCATTTTTGGCTTATATTCCATTCCTGGATAGTGCATTTAATCACAGGATGCAGCATAACTCATCCAGTGTCTCAGCAGCCCCTCTTTATACTCTTTTGAGAAACAAAATCAACAAATTAAACTGAAAACCAATATGGGGTGACAGCCCCTGGTGGGGCACTGTAACTAAAACAAAAAATGTGAAAGGAAAATTACAAAATTACATCAAAATGTCATTTCCGTGGATCGCGATGCACCCCAGCTCGCGCAAAAACAAGCTCTGAGATTGGACTTTTTAAAAAATTCTTTCCCAGGGTCTGGGCACCACTGGCTAGGCCAGCATTTATTGCCCATCCCTAACTGCCCTTGAGAAGGTGGTGGTAAGCCACCCACAGTGCTGTTAGGAAGGGAGTTGCAAGATAAAGATGGCACCTCTGACAGTGTAGTACTCCCTCAGTACTGCACTGGGCTGTCAGCCTTGATTTTTGTGTTCAAGTCCTGGGGTGGGGCTTCAACCAGCAACCTTGTGATTCAGGAGCAAGTGTGTTACCAGCTGAGCCATGGCTGACTGATCTTTGGGAAGGATCTCTCCCCAGTGGCAGCAGTAAACCAGTAAAACTTCCAAAGCTTAACACTGGACACCAAGGCACTGAGAATGTTTAGTTCCTCAAGCTCCAGTTTGCTGCTCACTGGGTTGTTTCTCTGCAGGACATCAGCTGTTTTTTTTTAATTTTAACATGAAATGCCATGAACGCAAACAGCATCTGCTTTCTCCAATTTCACACCTGATGAAAGAATTTCACACCCCTCTGCTCCAGATCAAAGATTCACACCTGATTGCCTTTTACCTACTTTGCAAATCTGTTTGCATCTTAGAATTATGCATGCACAAAAAGGACAATTTTTTTCCATTGATTATTTTTGATGAATAGATATTAAACTTTGTCCTTTATTTCAAGGTTGTTAACAATCTGTATTGAATTTCGATGCAATCTAATGTGGAACCAACATAATTGGAAAACAGATCAGTATAGATAACTATTATTTGCATTCCCTTCTCCTTGAGTCAAGGAATGAAAGCAATATACTGAGGACAGGAATATTTTCCTATCTTTTTATTCACTCCTCTCAGTGAGAGCAGGATAAATGTCTTCACTCAAAGGATTGTGAATCTTTGGAATTGTCTATGGAACTGGCTCCAAGCTTGATAGGCTTTAGTTATTGGTGCAAGTTATATCTTTTCATTGGTTCGTTAGGAATTTAGCAATAACCTGCTCACTGATGCCCAGTTTGGGTTCTGCCACTCAGCTCCTGATCTCATTACAGCCTTCGTTCAAACATGGATGAAAGAGCTGAACTCCCAAGGTGAGGTGAGAGTGACTGCCCTTGACATCAAGGCCGCACTTGACCGAGTGTGGCATCAAGGAGCCCCAGCAAAACTGGAGTCAATGAGAATCAGGGGGAAAACTCTCCACTGGTTTGAGTCATACCTAGCACAAATGAAGATGGTTGGAGATCAGTTATCTCAACTCCAGGACATCACCACAGGTGTTCCTCAAGGTAGTGTCCTAGGCCCAACCATCTTCAGCTGCTTCATCAATGACCTTCCTTCCATCATAAGGTCACAAGTGGGGATGTTTGCTGATGATCGCACAACGTTCAGGACATTTGCAACTCCTCAGATACTGAAGCAGTCCATGTCCAAATGCAGCAAGACCTGGACAATATCCAGGCTTGGGCTGACAAGTGGCAAGTAACATTCACACCACACAAGTGTCAGGCAATGACCATCTCCAACAAGAGAAAATCCAACCATCGCCCTTTAATGTTCAACGGCATTACCATCACTGAATTCCCCGCTATCAACATCCTGGGGATTACCAATGACCAGAAACTGAACTGGACTAGCCATATAAATACTGTGGCTACAAGAGCAGATCAGAGGCTAGGAATCGTGCGACGAGTAACTCACCTCTTGACTCCCCAAAGCCTGTCCACCATCTACAAGGCACAAGTCAGGAGTGTGATGGAACGTCTGCATTAGCCTGGGTGAGTGCAGCTCAAACAACACTCAAAAAGCTTGACACCGCCCAGGACAACGCAACCCGCTTGATTGGCACCACATCCACAAACGTTCACTCCCTCCACTGCCAATGCACAGGAGCAGCAGTGTGTACCATCAACTGATGCACTGCAGAAATTCACCAAGCCTCATTTGACAGCACCTTCCAAACCCACGACCACCTCTGTCTAGAAGGACAAGGGCAGCAGATAGATGGGAACACCACCACCTGGAAGTTATACTCCAAGTCACTCACCATCCTGACTGGGAAATATATCGCTGTTCCTTCACTGTCGCTGGGTCAAAATCCTGGTACTCCCTCCCTAACAGCACTGTGAATGTACCTACACCACATGGACTGCAGAGGTTCAAGAAGGCAGCTCACCATCACCTTCTCAAGGGCAATTAGGGATGGGCATTAAATGCTGGTCCAGCCAGCGAAGCCCAAACCCCATGAATGAATGAAAAAAAAAAGTCCCGGAAGTGAGCTAAGGCAATTTTAGCCAATCAAATCTGCTCCATTCGCAGCCAATGTAAAATTATTCTTGCCAGGAATTACCCCACACCTCATCTGATCACCCCCCTCCCTTAGAAGCACTGAAGATACCCCAGGCATTTTTCCTGGCCGCCTGCCTGTATCTGGCCCCTGGTTAAAGAGTTAGGACTTCAAGGAGCATCTTAAAACAGGAGAGAGATGCATCAACGAAGGAGGAAGTCACAGAGTCAATTTTGGAGAGAGCGCAGAAAAGATTCACGGGAATGATCCCAGGGATGAGGAACTTCAGTTATGAAGACAGACTGGAGAAGCTAGGACTGTTTTTTTCTGAGAGAAAAGAAAGCTGAGAGGAGATTTGATATCAACATCATTGATAAGTCTGGACAGAGTAATTAGGGAGAAACTGTTCCCATTGGCGGCAGGATCGAGAACGTGAGGGTACGGTTTTGAAGTAATTAGTAAAAGAAGCATTAGCGATATGAGGAAAAACGTTTTCACGCAACGAGTGGTTAGAGTCTGCAGTGTTGTGCCTGAGAGTGTGGTGGTGGCAGGTTCAACTGAAGCATTCCAAAGTTAATTAGGCTGTTATCTGAAAAGGAAGAGTGGGCAGGGTTACCAAGGAAGGCAGGAGAATAGATCTAGAGGAGTTGTTCATTCAGAGAGCGAGTGCACACATGATGGGCCAAAAAGGCCACCTGTGCAGTAACAATTCTGTGAATGTGACCTGTGGTCATGGAGGCCATTCAGCCCAGCAAGTCCATGCTCTCTGTAAAGGAGTGAGCAGGACTTGGTGCAATTTAGGATAAGGACAGCAGCGTTTTGGATCTGTGGTCCATTATTTTGTCGAGAGGTGCTGATGTATTTAAAGTATCGGCAACAGCAGGCCACAGAATTCAAAAATGTCCATACTGAGCATTCATCAAATAATATCAGAGTATAATTTGCAACAGCAACAAGAGAAACTTTTTATCGCCATGGCACCTTAACATATGGATCATCCAAAGGGTTTTGCCAATTGGGATTCAGTCTTGAAGTTTGGGAAGGTCTGGGGAGTTGAGGTATTTTGGGAAGGTATGTGCAGGTGAGGCATTAAAGGGATTTTTTTAAGGCGGAGGGACAATGCCAGGAGCGAGGAAACTCCAGAGTGAGGTATCTGAATCCTCTGCCACTGACAATAGAGAAAAGATGGGATGGGGGAGGGGGGGGGGGGGGGGGGGGGGGGGTTGCGGGTTGGGGGGACAAACAGTCGACCAGAGGTGGAAAGGCTGAGAAATATTTAGAATGTGGGAATTTTCGCACAATCACAGAATTTTAATGGCAGAGAAGGAGACCATTCGGCCCATCATGTCTGCACCGGCTCTCCAATGAGCATTATGACCTAGTGCCATTGCCCTGCCTTTTCCCTGTACCCCGGCACATTGTTTCTATTCAAATAATCATCTAATACCCTCCTGAATGCCTTGATTGAACCTGCCTCCACCACACTTCCAGACAGTGCGTTCCTGACCTGAGCAACTCGTTGTGTGATAATGTTTTTTCTCATGTCACATTTGCTTCGTTTGCAAGTCATTTTAAATCTGTGCCCTCTCATTCTTAATCCTTATACGAGCAGGAACAGTTTCTCCCTATTTACTCTGTCCAGCCCCCTCATGATTTTGAACATCTCTATCAAATCTCCTGTTAGCCGCCTTCTCTCCAAGGAGAACAGTCCCAACCTCTCCAATCTATCCTCATAGCTGAAGTTTCTCATCCCTGGAACCATTCTTGTTAAACATTTTCTGCACTCTCTCCAGAGTTCAGGGTTAATAGGGGATAAGACCAAAGAGTATGTGAATTCAAAAGGTAAGGATTTTAAAATCAATGCCCTCAGGGACGTGGAGGCATTGAGGTAGACAACTATGAAGGTGATGGAATAGATGGGTGACAGGTTGTTTTGGGGTAAGTCCTTGAATTTATCAATGAGATGTGGGCATCACTGTCAAAGCCAATATTTGCCCATCCCTAATTGCACTTGAACTGAGTGTCTGGCTCAGCCAATTCAGAGCCAACCACATTGCTGTGGATCTGGAGTCACATGTAGGTCAGACCAGGTAAGGATGGTAGAATTCTTTCTCTAAAGGGCATTAGTGAACCAGATGGGTTTTTACAATAGTTAATGATAGCTGTCATGGTCACCACTATTGAGTTTTATATTTTCGATTTATTAATTGAATTTAAATTTCACTATCTGAGGCTTTGAACCAGTACCCCCAGAGCATTAGCCTGGGCCTCTGGATTACTAATCCAGTGACGCTACCAACATGCCACCATCTCTTGGACACAAAGTATAGGAACAGCAGAAGGCCATGCAGCTTTCGAGCCAGCCTGTTAACATCACGGATGATCTGGACCTCAACTCCATTTGCCTGCCTTTGATCCATATACTAGACATCCTGACCAAACAGAAATATGTCTATCTCAGCAGTAAAGTTTTCAATTGATCTTGCACCAACAAACAGCCTTTAGAGGAGAGAATTCCACTGCCCTTTCCCCTGAATGGTCAAACTCTAATTTTAAGATTGTGAAGATTCCCACAACTAAAAATAGCTTATTTGTATCACCCCTAGCGAATCACAGAATCACACATTGCAGGAGAGGCCCTTTGGCCCATCGAGTCTGCACCGACACGTGAGAAACACTTTTATCATTTTGAAAAACTCAATGAGATCACCCCACTACCTTCTAAACTGAAGGGCAAAAAACCCCCAAGCTTCTGGAAGCAGTCCTTATAATGTAACTCTTTTAACTCTGGTATTGTTGTTGTGAAACTGTGTTTACACACACACACACACACACACAGACACACACACACACACACACACACACACACACACACACACACACACACACACACACAATCTGCCGGGGTCCTTTTTAACAGGGTTTGTATATTTTTTCAGAATGTTGGAGGAGGTACTGCAGTCACCAGAGTCAGAGCCACCGACATGGACACTGGCATCAATGCCGTGCTGTACTACTACATCACCCGGGGCAATGAAGATCTCACCTTCAGAATCGACAGGCTGACAGGAGAGATTGTCACACGCCCATCTCCTCCAGATCGGGAGGGGCGAGCTTTCTACCAGCTGACAGTAACAGTGGAAGATGATGGGACCCCTTCGCTCTCGGTAAGCCCACTCCCTTCCATGATATGCATCAATGTGTATGTAATAATAACAGCACAGGAGGAGGCCATTCAGCCCTTCATGCCTGCGCCAGCACTTTGCTCACAAGTTATCCAATTAGAATGACTGACTGAATCAGCCTTTCAATAGCATCTTCAGGAAAAGCAAAGCAACGATATACCTCATAGCGAGTTCAACTGCTCCTCAGCTCGCTCCCCATAACCTTGCACAACTTTTCCCCTTCATGTAACTAAACTTCGTTTTGAATGTTGACATTGAATCCTCTTCCACCACCTCTCAAGCCATACATTCCAGATCACAGCAACTCGCTGTATATTCAAAAAAAGAGCAACAGCAGATGGCAGTGGCTGGTAGATAGATATAAGACAGAGTTTAAATATTCTTGTGAATGTCAGTCAACAGGAAATTAAATTTTAGTAGAAAGGAACTCAGTCCTTTGCTTGTACAAGAGTAATGGGTCTTTTTAATACTTGGGGGAAACCTTATGCATGAATTGCTGTATACTTGATATATGGTCGATAATTAATACAGTTTTTATTTTCACTAATATATGCTGCAGAGTTTCCAATGAAGAAACTGTTAAAATATTGTTATTTTACTGATCCCCTGACAAGTCTGAGAGTTGGAGTCATATTGCTTCTGGTACTTTTGTTAATCCCCTTAAATCTGTGTCTTCCTATAAATGACTCTTCTGCCACCAGAAACGGTTTCTCCTTCTCTGTTCTTATCAAAACCCTTCACGATTTTGAACCCCCTTTATGAAACCTCCTAACCTCCTACATTCTAAGGAGACCAAACCCCATCTCCTCCAGTCTCGCACAGGCTGTGAAATCTGTTTCAGGCTGAAAGTGTGAGCAGGGTTGGCTTGTACCAGCTCTCAACACAGGGTCAGGAGGCTTGTGTAATTCCTCCAGTTTCCCTCTAGGTGCGGCAGTGTCTTGAACAGGACCCATTTGCCACCTAATCTTGCTCCACCCCCACCGTACCACGACACGTGAAGTCAAACCATCTCTCCCTCCCTCAAGCCCGGCTCCTGCTGCTGATCTTAAAGCCAGTCGGGCTTTGGATGAAGGATCCAGGGAAGAGGGGGTTGTAAATCAGCGGTGGGAGTTGGAACTGGAACCAGCAGGGAGAGTTTCAGTTTAAATAAAGCAACAGATGAACAGCAGAGCAACAACAGATGGCAGTGGGCTGGTAGAAATAAGACAAACCAGAGTTTGAATATTCTTGTATCAGGCAACAGAAAAGCTAATATTTGGTAGAAAGGAACTCAATCCTTGGCTTATACAAGAGTTATGGTCTTTTTAGCAGTGGGGGAAGCCTCATGCATGGTCAGTAATCAAGGAATACTGTCTTTATTTTCACTATGCTACAAAATTTCCAATGAAGAAACTCTTAAAACATTGTTATTTTACTGACCCCCCTCAGCTGTCTGAGAATCAGGGTCATGTTGCTTCTGCTGCTTTTTGCTAATCTCCTTAAACCTGTGTCTTCCTATTCGTAACTCTTCTGCCACAAGAAACTGTTTCTCCTTATCAATAATCCTTCATGATTGGTGGCGTAGTGGTAATGTCATTGGCTAGTGACCTCAAGACCCAGGCTAATGCTCTGGGGACACGGGCTCAAATCCCACCATGGCAGCTGGTGGAATTTGAATTCAGTTCATAAATCTGGAATATAAAGTGAATCTCAGTGATGGTGACCATGACAACTAACTTCGATTGTCATGGGGCAAAAAAACCCCACCTGGTTCACTGATGTCTTTTAGGGAAGGAAATCTGCTGTCCTTACCTGCTCTGGCCTACATGTGACTCCAGACCCACAGCAATAGGGTTGACTCTTAACTGCCCTCTGAAATGGCCTAGCAAATCATTCTGTTCAAGGGCAATTAGGGATGGGCAACAAATGCTGGCCCTGCCAGTGACATCCACACCCCATGAAAGAATTTTAAAAAATGATTCTGAGCCAAGTTTGTGAAATCTCTCAACTTCCTGTGTTCTTAGGAATTCTCCAGAAATGTGGTTTTAATTTTCACTGATTTATGCTGTAAAGTTTTCAGTGAAGTAACTTTTAAAACCTTGCTATTTTATGGATTGCTTCACACAAGCCTGAGAGTTGGGGTCATGGTGAGTGTTTGGCTGTTGGGAGAATTCCCCTACTCATTTGAGGTAATCAATTCTCGACAACATTTTAACATAAAAAGAAAATTAAAGCACACAATCCTTCTATCACCTCATACTTTTCTTAATGTTTTTTTAAATTTTAGAATATTAATGAATGGTGATCCATTTTGGATGGATGTATTCCTCATTACATGACCACCCACCTCACCCAGTCAAACAGCCTTTTCTCCCCCATCTCCAATATTTTTAAATTTATAAACAATTATTAATTATAAGTGTTTAAAGAAAACTTTTAAAAAACACAATCCTTCCAATGCCCCTATGATTTTTCTCCTGGGTTTATGAATATTATTGTCCAGGAGATTAATCTATAATTCCCGGTGACTCCTGAAGGTTTTAAGCTAGAATGGCACAGGGGATGGGAACCTGAGCAGGGGGGGCAGAGGTAGGGGGAACAATGATAGAAACAAAAGACAGAAAAGTAAGAAGCAAAAGTGGAAGGCAGAGAAAACAGGGGCGAAAGGCAAATGGGGTCATAGTGCAAAATAAAACTAAGATGACTAGCAAGGTTAAAAAGACAAGTCGAAAGGTATTGTATCTTAATGCACCGAGCATTCGCAACAAGTTAGATGAATTAACAGCGCAAATATAATTGCAATCACGGAGACATGGCTGCAGGGTGACCAAGGATGGGACTGAACGTCCAGGGGTATTCAGTATTTAGGAAGGCCAGACAGATAGGGAAAGGAGGTGGGGTAGCACTGTTAGTAAAGGAGGAAATCAATGCAGTAGTGAGGAAGGATATTGGTTCAGAAAATCATGATATAGAATCTGTTTGGGTGGAGATAAGACACACCAAGGGGCAGAAAATGTTGGTGAGGGTTGTCTGTAGGCCCCCAAACAGTAACGGAGAGGTAAGGGGAGGCAATAAACAGGAAATTAGAGACGTATGCAATAAGGGTACAACTGTGATCATGGGTGACTTTAATTTACATATAGATTGGACAAACCAAACTAGCAATAATACTGTGGAGGAGGATTTTCTGGAGTGTGTACGTGATGGTTTTTTAGACCAAATTGTTGAGGAACCAACTAGAGAATGGGCTATCATAGACTTGGTATTGTGCAATGAGAAAGGATAAATTAACAATCTTGTTGTGCGGGGTCCCTTGGGGAAGAGCGACCATAAAATGATAGAATTGTCCATTAAGAAGGAGAGTGAAGAAGTTGAATCCGAAACTAGGGCCCTGAATCTAAATAAAGGGAACTACGAGGGTATGAAGTGCGAGCTGCCAATGATGGATTGGGGGAACCTTACTAAAAGGGTTGACAATGGAAAGTATGCATGAATTACAACAATTATTCATTCCTGTCTGGTGCAATAAAACAGGAAAGGTGGCTCAACCATGGATTACAAAAGAAATTAGAGATGGTATTAGATCCAAAGAGGAGACATATAAAGCTGCCAGAAAAAGCAGATGCTGTTAGACCTGCTGAGTTTTTCCAACATTTTCTGTTTTAGTTTCAGATTTCCAGCATCCGCAGTATTTTGCTTTTATCTTAGTGACTAAGTGTAAGTTTGCATCGGAGTAACTTGAAGTTCAACATATTTAGAATCTTTCTCATTGCTGACTACTCATTGTGCTATATTAGTACATTTGACCCACACTGTTAGCTGTGTAATAACAGGTGCAATGTTGTACAAGGCAAAGCAAAGATATTTCTGTAACTTGGTGACTCTGAATGCTTCTGATCTTGCACAATATGATTGCATTATGAAACATCCTCAAACCCACAAATCTGTTTAAATGCCTGTTGCTCACAGAAGTCATATGTAGGGATTGCTGGATGAATATAAAGTCATTTACGGCACAGAAGGAGGCCATTCTTCCCATTGAGTCCATGCTAGCCTTCCATTGACCAATCCAGTCAGTCCCATCCCCCCACTCGATCCCGATAGCCCTGCAGGTTTGTTTGTTGACAGAAAGAATATGTGTTTGCCAGAAAACAACATTACTTGGGTTTTCTTTTTGCTTACCTTTGACACTGCCATATTCTTGCGGCATACGTTGCTTACTTGGTGATCCAATAAGGGCGCAGTGCTGCCAGTGTTGCATCTTGGACCATGTGAAACAGCATGCCCATTGGCTTATCCCCTGAACCAATCGAAGAATGAGATAGGGAAAGGTTCAGAATTGAAAAGGAAACGGGATGAATTACAGTCAAGCGGAGGATAGAGACTGAGACAGGAACAAAGAGCGAGAAAGAAAGTGGATTAAAAGAGAGCAAAAATAGGCAGAAAGGAACAGTAAGAATTTTTTTTTAGCAGCAGAAGGGTATTTGTAACCCAGTTGTTTCTAGGAATCGCTGTATTGGTCTTTGAGAAGTTAATAAGCGAATGGCATTCTTGCTAAATGGTGTGGAACCAGCAGCCTGACTATTGAAATATCCAATTCATACACCTTTAGTAGCCTAGGAACATAGGAATTGCTGGAAGAAGGAAGGACCAAAATCCATCTAGTTTATCCTCTTGGTGACACGACATGGCAATAGAGTTAATAGCCAATCATAGCAATCAATCTTTAGCCTACAACACACCAGCATTGTGGAAGAGCCCCCAGTGGTGGGGAGGTTGAGGAACCATTGGTCCAAAGTCACCTACTCCTTTCAGACATCCTGTACTTGTCATATATTAAGTCCGAAATTACTCGAATACTGCAACTCACAATGTTGTTTCCTGGGAGGAACCTACCTAATTTGCATTTTGAGTGACCCCCTGCCCCATTCCACTTCTGGGTGGTGAAACAGCCTCCAGCCTTACAACTCTCCGAGATCTCTGCATTCCTCCAATTCTGGTCTATTGTGCGTTCCCAATTTCCATTGCTCCACTGTTGGTAACACTGCCTTCAGTGCTGTGGCCCGAAGCTGTTCAATTCCCTCCCTAAACCATTCCGTCTCTCCTCCTTCAAGACGCTGCATAAAACCTACCACCTGTTCCTAATATCTTCTATGTGGCTCAGTATCAAATGTATGAAGCTCCTGTGAAACACTTTGGGACGTTTTGTTACATTAAGGACGATATTTAAATTCACCTGGGCAGGTGTGGGTGCTTATCAGATATTGGCATTTCCTTGTTATATAGCAGCACCTCTCTGTTTCCTGAGGGCAGACATTTATTATACCAGTGCTCATGCCTTACATCTGTTCAGATTGGTTGTGTCTTCTTGAATGAGTCGCAATAATTAGAAGTGTGAACCACTGTCTAGACACAACATTAAGACGTGCTCAAAATAGCCAGCAGCTCCTCTTCCGTAAAGAGACAAAAAGCGGGGATGATAAGGCCACGCACAAAACAACCAAAAGGTTTCTGCCATCTCAGTCCTGAGGAAAGCTGCTGTCCGAGGAGCCTTTCCATTCTTGTGTCCAAGGATTGTAAAAATTAAGTGAAAAGACTCTGACAAAGTGGCTTCCAATTTGAATATGGAAGGAATTCCTTGGACTATAGGGACTGCCAAATCTCATGAGCGCACTGTGCTGACTGTATTTAAGTTCATCCACTGTGAGCAGAATATTGCAACATGTATAGGATAATCAACAATTTCAGCCAGTTTACAGAAGTTTATCAATGTTTCCCAGAAGTTCTTTACTATGTACAAGCGCTTCCTCTCTACCTTAACACAGTGTGAATAAACATCTGGGAGAATGGTTGAGGCTAGGACACTGGACTCATTTTAAAAAGGACTACAAAAAGGCCATTCAGCCTCTCAGGTCTGCTCAGCCATTCAACTAGATCATGGCTGATCACAGAAGATGGTTCAACTGCTCTCTTAGGAAGAAGAGACTGAATAATGAGCTTTGTTCATCCAAATCTATCTTGTGGTCAAAAGGTGAATTGGCTTTTTGAGGGTGGACATTTGACTGAAACATAGAAACTAAGAACAGGAGTAGGCCATTTGGCCCTTTGAGCCTGCTCTGCCATTCAGTATGATCATGGCTGATCCTCTATCTCAATGTCATACTCCCGATTTCTCTCCACACCCCTTGATGACTCTAATATCCAAAGTTTTATCAATTTCTTTCTTGAATATACTCAGTGACCCGGCCTCCACCACCTTCTGTGGTAGAGGATTCCACAGATTGACTACCCTCTGAGTGAAAACTTTTTCATCTCACTTGCTGCCTGTATCTATAATGCCTTTTAAGGTCATTAGTAAGCATGGGATTAATTGCTCAGCACCAAGTGGTTAATCTAACAGAGATTAATCGAAACAGGAAATAAATTGCTGCCAAGTATGAAGTCAAGTGGTTCAAGCGGACGACTGTTCAGAAGCCGAAACACATGTTGGGTATAGAATTGCCCTGAAGTTGATGAAAATTGATTTGATTTAATCTGACTCACAATAATGTACTCCAGTTTTTAAAGTGATCCAGCTTCTTGTTCCTGGTGTGTGTAAATTAGTTACCATCAGAGTTTTGAAAAGCTAGGGCTGCATTTGCTGGGATAGTGAGGAATAATAAAAATCTGATAGATGTGCTTAAAATTACCTAAGCATTTGAGACAACGAAGAGCGAAAGGTTAATTTCATTGGTCAGTGAATCAGTAACAAGGGGACATAAATCCAGAATTACCATTGAAAGTCTGAAGCAGTGAGACTAGGGACAGAATTTGACACTGATCGGGCAGGCGTGCTCCTGACCCGATCAGATGTGAAATCGAGTAAGATGATGTTGGATGAGCATCCCGACATCATCCTGCGCTGGCGCGATATTTCGATCGGCGGGTGCACGCCAAAGTTGGAAGCGCGCCCACCAACATTTTCCGACTTTTTGAAACTTTATTTGATGGTTCATTCCAGGTATCAATCAAGTAAACCTCCTCTGAACTGCCTCCAATGCACTTACATCCTTCCTTAAATAAGGAGACCAAAACTGCACACAGTATTCGAGGTGCGGTCTCACCAATGCCCTGTATAACTGAAGCATCACATCCTTACTTTTATGTTCAATCCCTGTCGTAATAAAGGATAACATTCATTAGCCTTCTTAATCATTTGCTGTACCTGCGTACTAACTTCTTGTGACTCGTACTAGAACACCCAGATCCCTCTGCAGCTCAGAATTATGCAGCTGTTCTCCATTTAAGTAATACTCTGCTTTTTTGTTCCTCTTGCCAAAGTGAACAACTTCATATTTTCCCGCATTAAACTCCATTTGCCAGATCTTTCCCCACCCACTCAACCTATCTATATCCATCTGCAACCTCCTCATGTCCTCTTCTCAACATACTTTCCTACCTAACTTAGTGTCACCTGCAAATTTAGCTACCGTGTCTTCACTCCCCTCATCTAAGTCATTGATGTAAATCTGAGGCCCCAGTACAGACCCCTGCGGGACTCCACCCGTCACATCCTGCCAATCAGAAAAAGACCCATTTGTGCATACTCTCTGCTTTCTGCCAGCCAGCCAATCTTCTATCCATGCTAATAAGTTACCCCCTACACCATGCGCTTTTATTTTCTGTAATAATCTTTGATGTGGCACTTTATAAAATGCCTTCTGGAAATCCAAGTACAGTATGTCTACATACTTTATCCACTGCACATGTTACTCCTTCAAAGAAACTCCAATAAATTGGTTAAACATGATTTTCCTTTCACAAAACCATGCTGACCCTATTGACTTGAGCTCTTCTAAGTGCTCAGCCAAAACCTCCTTAATGATCGATTCTAATAACTTCCCCACATCAAGCTAACTGGCCTATAGTTTCCAGTTTTCTGCCTCCCTCCCTTCTTGAATAGAGAGGTTATATTTGCTATTTTCCAATCTGATGGAACCTTCCCAGAATCTAGTGAATTTTGGAAAATTGACACCAGCGCATCGACTACCTCATTAGCCACCTCTTTTAAGACCCTAGGACATGGTCCGTTGGGACCTGGAGACCTGCCAGCCACTGCTCAGTACCGTTTCCCTAGTGATTTCAATTTTACCAAGTTCCTTCCTCCCATTCACCTCCTGATTTGCAGCTACTAATGGAATGTTTTTTGTATCCTCTATAGTGAACACAGAAGCAAAGTATTTGTTCATTTCTTCTGCCATTTCCTTATTATATACTATTAACTCCAAGGAGAACAATCCCCAGCTTATCCAATAACTGAACTCCCTCACCCCTGGTATCATCCTGGTAAATCTCTTCTGCACCCTGTCTAGGACCTAAACATCCAGCCCAAAATCACTTACAGTGAAAGTCACCATAGTCTCATTAGAGAGAGACGACTGGTAATGAGTTTAACTGAGGGTCACCATACCTCAGGCAAGGCTGAGAAGGTAGGGCCTTCATGGATGACCTCACCTGGTACAGGAGTTGAACCCATACAGTTGGCATCATTCTGCAACGCAAACCAGCTGTCCAGCCAACTGAGCTAACCGAACCGCCCCAATACATACATTGCTCCAGCTGAGGCCTAGCCAGAAATTCATGTACACATGTCCTCAGCCCAACTACCTTCAGCTGCTCCATCAATGACATTCTTTCCATCATAAGGTCAGAAATGGGGATGTTCGCTGATAATTGCACAATGTTCAGCACCATTCGTGACTCCTCAGATACTGAAACAGTTCATGTCCAAATGCAGCAAGACCTGGACAATATCCAAGCTTCGGCTGACAAGTGGCAAGTGACATTCGCGCCAGACAAGTGTCAGACTATGACCATCTCCAACAAGAGAGATTCTAACCATCACCCCATGTTGTTCAATGGCATTACCATCACTGAATCCACTATCAACATCCTGGGGGTTACCATTGACCAGAAACTGAACTGGACTAGCCATTTAAATACTGTGGCTACAAGAACAGGTCAGAGTTAGGAATCCTGTGATGAGTAACTCACCTCCTGACTCCACAAAGCCTGTCCACAATCTACGAGGTACAAATCAGGAGTGTGATGGAATACCCCCACCCCCCCTCAACTTGCCTGGTTGAGTGCAGCTCTCAGAACACTGAAGAAGCTGGACACCGTCCAGGACAAAGCAGCCTGCTTGATTGGTACCCCATCCGCAAACATTCACTCCCTCCACCATCAACGCACAGTAGCAGCAGTGTGTATCATCTACAAGATAGATTGCAGGAATTCACCACGGCTCCTCCAACAGCACCTTCCAAACCCATGATCACTACCACCTAGAAGGACAAGGGCAGCAGATAGATGGGAACACCACTACTTGGAGGTTCCCCTCCAAGTCACTCACCATCCTGGCTTGGAAATATATCACCGTTCCTTCACTGTCGCTGGGTCAAAATCCTGGAACTCCCTTCCTTACAGCACCATGGGTGTACCTACACCACATGGGCTGCAGTGGTTCAAGAAGGCAGCTCACCATCACCTTCTCAAGGGCAACTAGGGATGGGCAATAAATGTTGGCCCAGCCAGCGAAGTCCACATCCCGTGAATGAAGAAAAAAAAACCTCAGCATCATAAAAGCCCAATGACTCAGTTTTCCAGTATAATGATCTGCTCTGCTGATCTGTGCTAATGCTCAGACAGTCACTTCCTCTAGGCAGGGTGATGTGACGAAATGTGGTTAAGTTGGCAAGCATTGAAAAGAAGTATCTTCCCCAAAACATTCGGAAGAAGGATCACCAGCTATCATCCATCTGATTGATCTGGCTAGGCTTAAAAGACATCTGTGTTCACCTGCATAACAACTGTCAATGCACCTCAGAGGAGTTAATTGTACAAGAACTGAAAAAAAAAATGCACTTTTGTTTAATATTTGCTTTATAGTATTTGCGCATCTGGGCTGAAATGATAACCCCTGTGCTAGAGTTATAAAATGAAAATGGAAGTTCTGCCAGTTTAGAATTTCATTCACCTCCATCAGAGCTAATGTTAAGGTTTTATGGTCACATTAGCTGCTTTCAAGTTGAGCTTGGCTGTCAGGGTTTATTTAAAGCCAACAGCAACATCTTACGAGATTCCCTAAAGCTACCAGTGGGGAAAGACCTTTATCTATATTTCAGAATTAAGAAAAAGATGAAAAAGAAAATGAAAGTCAGGGGAAAACAAGTGAACAATTTTACTAGATTTCAAGTTCTTATTCTAGTTCCCAAAACCCTCCATGGCCTTGCCCCTCCCTATCTCTGTGACTCCTCCAGCCCTACAACCCCTCTCTATGTTCCTCTAATTCTAGCCTCTTGCAGATCTCCCCAGCTTTGAGGCCATGCCTTTCACTGCCTGGGCCCTAAGCCCTGGAATTCCCTCCCCATCCTGGCTTTCTATCACTTTTAAAGGGCCATGGGGAAAGTGCAGAGCCATGGCAATAATGTCATAGCACCACCCAAAAGTTCCTTCCCCGTAGTCCTATAGGTGTTTTCCCTTCAAGTATTTATCCATTTCTCTTCTGAAAGTTGCTATTCAATCTGCTCCCACCACCCTGTCAGCCAACACCTTCCAGATCACAACAACCTGCTGCGCACAAAATTTCCTCATTGTGCCTCTGGTTCTTTGCCAATCACCTCATATCGGTGTCCTCTAGTTATCGACCCTCCTGCCACTGGAAATAGTTTCCTTTTACTTAGTCTATCAAAACCTTTCTTGATTTTGAACGCCGCTGTCAAATCTCCCTGCACCTCCTCTGGTCTGAGAAGAATAACCCCAGCTTCTTCAATCTGTCCACACAACTGAAGTCCCTTATCCATGGCACTATTTCAGTAAATCTCTCTGCACCTCTCAAAGGCCTCGGCATCCTCTCTGAAATCCTCCCGAGAATTGGACACACTACTCCAGTTAGGTCATAACCAGTATTTCATAAAGGTTTAGCATAAGTCCCTTGCTTGTGTACTCTATTTCCCTATTAATAAAGCCAAGGAAGCCTATTTGCTTTTGACCAGCCTTCTCAACTTGTTAACGCATTTCTTAATGTCTCTCTCAAATATCTCAAAATTGGTTCAAATCCTGGGCCTTCATTTTCAAATGCAGTGAATCGGCATCAGTAACCATTTTTACACAGAGAAGATCCAACAAACAGCGATGTAAATAAATCAGATCTGTTAACATCTCCTTCGCCCTCAATCCCCTTTCTTGTGGTCATTTTATTTTTTTGTGATCACCCAATTGGTGTTGGCAAGAGCTATTTTTGTACAAATCCTTGTTTTTACTCTTACGAGTGGCTCACATGTCCTGGACTATGTGGGGGGGATATTTAAAATAATAATACCTGCCTCATGAACAGAATTTAAGAACAGGAAATCTCAAAAGTAGCAAGGTAGACAGGCTTATGCACAATTGCAATCTGCATTTGAGTAACAAATTCAGTGCAAGTTTCCTGTGTCTCAACATTTCCATTTCCTTTGAGATCGTTCCAAATGGTTTTTCAAATCAACATACCAAGAAAATAGTCATGATTCAAGCTGCTTGTTATCACCAGAGTGTTCCCCACCATAAGTAATTAGAACCTTAGCAAATCTAACTTCATGATGGAATGGGACAGGTTTTCCTCTTGGCATATTGGGACACAGAACAACATATGGAAGGAAAAACAAAGTTAAAATAAGTGATTTTGACAGAACAATTACAGAGAAACTATTTCTTCTGGCAAGTGGGTCAGGAGCCAGAGATCGTAATTTTAAAATAATTGGCAAAATAACTAGAGGGTGTAAAGGTTTAGGTTGAGTTCGGAAGTCACAGGTTACCCAAAAAAAGGTGGTCAAGATCATAGATGCTTTAAAAGTAGTTTATCAAGTGAGCTATTAAGAAGCAACAGGTTAAATATGATGCATTAGCTAAATAGACAGACCAAGTATATGATCTATGATAGGTGAGGACACTTACTGGTTCCAGAGAGTGAACGGATGGATGAAGCCTATTTCTGCAGGTTAGGTCAGCAATCCCTTGTCTGTTCTGTTCTTCTCTTTTATTCTTTTTCTACTCAAACTAACCAAGTTGCCAGGAAGCTCTTCCCCTGGTCCCCAGCCATCTGAGGAAGGCGGTTGGCTGATGAAGACTGCTCCCTTAATCCCTGAGCAGTCCTTAATATAGGTTAATTCTAGGGGCTTGTTGTTAGCCCTATGTCAATCACTTGTCCGGATAGCCCTGGCCAATGATCAAAGGACAGGTGCCCAAGGTGTCACCTCCCCCCGTCCATCACTTTGGCTGAGTTTATCGTTTAGCTTATCTCACATTGGATGCCATTTATTAACTCCTGCCAGGCACTCATATAGATAAGAGGGTACACAAGGCACCACAAAACTCTTTAAGTGCACCTTCTTTGTTTTGCCTCAACTAGGGATTGTTTTTGTGTTTATGAGAGAGAAAAGTGGCCTCATGCTGTATCTACTAACTCCATGAGAGTTCTTTAATCTTCTGAAAAATGCCATTTTTTACAAGGGGAATTGAGGAGAAATTTCTTCACATGGAGGATTGTAATGAAGTGGAACGCACTACCTGAAAGGGTGGTAGAATCAAGTCCCATAGGAACGTCTAAAAGGCAATTGGACATGTACTGGAAGAGGACTAATTCTTGGGGTTATGAGGAAAAAGCTGAGTGTGGCACCGAATTGGACAGCACAGGTATGATGGGCTGAATAGCCTCCTATCCTGTAAGATTCCATGATTCTGTGAAAATCAGGCAGGAAGGATTATGCCTTGCCCCAGTAAACTTGAAACTCTTATAAGATTAAATCCTCCTTGCTTTGTATTAGTACTTGCTGTATGTCATCAGGGCTCCATACAGGTGCAATATTTTTATTTCTCAAATTTGACTTCTGCCACCCAGTTTAGAAAAGTATTTGTGAATAACCCAATTTCGTTGAGAACAACATGCACAAAATCGGAATCAGGTGGACAAGTTGAATCCTTCAAAACAAATATCATTTAGCCAAGAGGGCACACACACGGTCAAACTCAAAGGAACCAAATCTAGGATGGATATCAAGAAGGCAGTCTTCACCAAGCCATTACATGGACTGGACGCAAAAGTCAAGAATCAGTGGATGCTGCCATAGGGGAACAAAGCTTCCTCCTTGATTGATGGGCTGAGTGGAGTAGCCTGTGTCACTTATATTGCTTGATGGGCCGGGTGGCCTGTTTCACTTGTAGTGATTGATGGGCTGAGTGGCCTGCTTCACTTGTATTGCTTTTGTGATTAAATACTCCTGTAATCCACTTTCTTTCTGCTCAGGTCCACAGTTGTGGAATTAGTCAACAGTTGACTGCTTTCCAATTTCAGTAATGGGTAAAGAAACTGGATCCTTGTGATATTGGACAGTATTGTGGATGCAGCACACCAACTTGGAATCACTGCAGCGTACGGTGACAACCTGCTACAGCGATCAGGGGCTGTTGCATTGCTGCATAGTTGCTGCAGAATTGAAGGGCCGATCATTATCATTAACTACAAAAAGCCTCAGCCCACCTGAGCTCTGAAAACTCCACATTGTGACTGTTAAGTTGCATCTCTTTCTGACCACAAATGTTAAAATTATTTTGAGAAACCATGTTAAACTTGTATTGAACCTTGGTTAGACCATGCCTGATCCATGCAGAACTAAGGGACAGAATTTTTTGCTGATCGGGTGGGCCCGAGTCGGACTTGATCAGATGTGAAATCGCGCAAGATGACTTTGGGTGAATGTCCCAATGTCATCTCGCGCGATATTTGTCGGCGGGCACACATGGGCAACAGCTGTGCCCGCCGACAATTAAGAGGCCAGTTAAGGCCATTAAAAAGGCAGTTGACCAAGATGTCACGTTGCCTGGGCGATTTCCTGCTCATCACATGGGCAAAGCGGGCAGGCAGGGAGCCAACATTTTACAAAACCTCGTCCAAGGGTGGGATAATAAGGGTCAGCGGCATGGCCAGTGTGAGTAGTGAGGAGTTTTGGAGATAGTTCCCTGCTGGTTATTTATTGGTACTTGGCAGCTTCATCTCTGTTAAGGGCTTCATTCTTAGCATTTCCAGGCTTCATTTCAGGACTCATTGCTGTCCCCAAGGCCCCCAGAGGATTCAGACCATGTGGACCCTGGCAGCTATCAGGCAGCCTTCTGTAATCCTGGTAATGGGGATTGTTTTCTTCTTTGATGACACCTTCTCTGAGGAGGGGCAGAAGGGAGAGGGGGCCAGGTTTCCCGATGCAACTTCCAGGGGAGGGACCTGTGGGAGGAGAGGTGCAGGCACAAGGGGTGCAGGGCCAGCAGAAGGGGCCCCAGAAGATGCCACTATCCTGCTGCCAGGGTTTACAGGTGGTGATGCAGCTACCTCAACATGTTCGAGGTGCAATGCGGAAGGAGGCTCCGCCTCTCCAGGGAGACTGTGGCCTCTGTCAGGTGATTGTGCCTGAGATCAGCTCCGACTGTGTGGGTGGACACCCCATGCCAGTGGCACTGAAGATCGCAACGGCCGTCAACTTCTATGTCTCCGGCTCTTTCCAGGGGTCAATGGGGGATCTGTGTGGAGTCTCCCAATCAGCTGTCCACGGTTGTGTGAAGCTGGTGACAGAAGCTCTGTTCAGGCAGATACTGACCTTTATTCACTTCTGTAAGGACAGAGCCAGCCAGGCTGAGCGAGCCAGAGGCTTTGCAGCGATTGCTGGGTTCCCCCACATCCAGGGTACAATCGACTGCACACATGTGGCCATCAAGGCACCAGCGGGTCAGCCGGGTGCCTTCATCAACAGGAAGGGATTCACTCCATGAACGTGCAGATGGTGTGCGACCACAGGATGCAGATTCTGCAAGTCTATGCAAGGTATCCTGGCAGCTCCCATGACGCTTGTATCCTTATATCAAATTGGCAGAGGTAGCCACAGGCAAGAATTCATGGAGTGTATTCGGGACAGTTTCCTCGAACAATATGTTGTGGATCTAACCAGTGATCAGGCTATCTTGGATCGGTTAATGTGTAATGAGGCAGGTTTAATAGATGATCTCAGAGTAAAAGATCCCCTTGGAAACAGTGACCATAACATGGATAGAATTTAGCATTTAGTTTGAGAGTGAGAAACTTGCACTAAAATTAAATACGGGTAATTTTAAAGGAAGGAGGGCGGAGTTGAAGGGAGTGGACTGGGAGAGGACATTCGCAGAAAAGACAGTTAATGAACAATGGCAGACATTTAAGAAAATAGCTCATGATTCACAAAAACGCTATGTCCCAGTGAGAAAGAAGGACATTAGGAAGGGGATAAACCAACCATGGTTAACCAAGGAAGTTAAGGATAGTATCAAATTGAAAGAAAAAATATACAATGTGGCAAAGATTAGTGGTATCCCAGAGATTGGGAAAGTTTTAAAAACAAAAAAAAAATAAGGAGGAAGAAAATAAACTTTGAGGGTAAACCAGAAAGTAATATAAAACAGACAGTAAGAATTTTTAAAAATATATAAAAAGGAAGGGGGAGCCCAAAGTGAACATAGGCCACTTAGAGAATGAGACTGGGGAAATAATAATGAGGAACCAGGAAATGACAGAGGAGTTGAATAAATACTTTGCATCAGTCTTCACAGTAGATGATACTAATAGCATTCCAAAAATACTAAATAATCAAGGGGCAAAAGAGGTGTAGGAAATAAATACAATAACTATCACTAGGGAAAAAGTACTAGAGAAACTAATGGGGCTAAAGGTTGATTTACTGGCATTGGAGGCAGTCCAGAGAACGTTCACTAGGTTGATCCCAGGTATGGGGGGATTTTCTTATGAGGAGAGGTTGAGTAGGTTGGATCTGTACTCATTGGAGTTTAGAAGGCGACCTTATTGAAACATATAAGATTCTTAGGGGGCTTGACAGGGTAGATGCTGAGATGTTGCTTCCCCTTGTGGGAGAGTCTAGGACCAGAGGGCATAATCTCAGAGTAAGGGGTCACCCATTTAAGTCAGAGATGAGGAGGAATTTCTTTTCTGAGAGCAGTGAATCTGTGGAATTCTTTACTGCAGTGGGCTGGAGAGGCTGGACGTTAAGTATATTCAAGGCTGAGATAGATTTTTAATCAGGATGGGAATCAAGGCTTATGGGGGAAAAAGCAGGAAAATGGAGTTGAGGATTATTAGATCAGCCATGATCTCATTGAATGGCAGAACAGACTTGATGAACCGAATGGCCTACTTCTGCTCCTACATCTTATGGTCCTATCCTGAGACACTCCCTGGTGCCGAGGCTCTTCAATGCTCCAGCCTGACTGATTGGATGGCTGCTGGGTGACAAGGTGTTGATGTCCACACCAGTAGGCATATAAACCAAACATAATTGAACAGAAGGTCACCCGTGAACAGTCCCTCTTGTGCTCATGGTGCCTTAAACTTACGTTTGCGAGTGCTACATTCTGGTGCTCCCCCCTTGCTGGCACCAACATTGGAGACAGCCTGCTGACTCTGCTGTCCTGTTGGCCTTGATGAACTTGGCAGTCGTCCTATGGCCAGTGGAGCCTGTGCTGGTCCCGCCTGGGAGGGAGCGGTCAGTGCCACGTCTGACATCTCCCCAGTCCCCGCAGCCTCATCAGTTGCCACGGTCACTGGCAGAGGGACGGAGGAACTGGCTGTCATCCGGAGCGCCCTGAGAGGAGCCCACAGAGACGACAAGCAGGTCGTGTGCCAACGTAAGGTCGCTCTGAACTTCTCTGCTCATCATTGATGGACGGGCACCTAGCTGGGATACTGGGTGCATCATCCATCTCCCACACTGACACTGACCACCTGAGGTCATTGCCTGTGTGAGGGCTTGCAGATCTGAGCACAACCCCAGGAACCCCTCATTCTGTCCCTGGATCTGCCTCTCCATGAGAGACGCCATTCTCTCATTGGAGGAGGCAGAGCGCTCAGCCATGACGGTCAACACAGTGCTCATGCTCCACATGGACTCCTCCACAACAGAAACCATGGCACGCAGACCCTCATGTATCTCCGCCAGATTCTCCCACATATCCTGCTGGATGTCCAGCATCTGCCGCTTAATGGACGACTCCAGAGGCTCATCACCTGCCTTTGACTCAGCTTCGTCCTGGTCTCCAGCTGTCCTCTGACTGCCAGCGCCCTGGGCACTCTCTGCCTCCGCCTGCACCTCAAGCAATTGTCAATTGCCCTCATGAATGTGCACCGATGATGTAGCTGATGATCTAACGACCACCAAGGTGCTGGTATCTGCGCTGGTGCCTGGTTCAGAGAGCGGGTGTGACACAGATGCAGATGAAGTCCGGCGGCCCTCTGGTGTCAGGGGTGGCTCTTCGGGATTCTGCAACTGAGTGTGTGCTGGCGAATCTAAGGGAGAACAAGGACATTAGTTTAAATCATCACTCTGTCACTGTGCATGCCAGGCACCCTGGTGAGACAATGGAGATCTGCATCACGGTGCCATCTTCTTTCAATGATCAATGGAGACTGCAGTTTTCAGGCTCCCATCAATGAAGAGACTACACAAGAATGTTTGCACCATCCGAAACTCTCACCTCTGTGCGCTGCACTCTGACCTTCATCTGACACCCCAGCCTCTCTGTGGCCACTTGCACAGGGAGCGTGCCGGCTCTCCAGCTCAAGGGTTCCTGGTCAGCAGCAGCAGGTTGGGCGGGTCTCCTCTGCTTCTCTGTGACCTCTCCAATTGGCTATGGTTCATCTTCTCCTGAAAGGACAGAGGAGCAATGATTAGTCCGCTCTCTACCGGCGGCGCCAGTGCAGCCTGGCCAACCCCAGCTGAGGAGCATCTTGCAAGTCACACCTGAGTTGTGGCCCTCGAGCCACAAGGCACCCAGTCCAAGCAGCCAGGGCTCACCCCCCTTGGCCAGCTCCGGGGTCATTGACAGTTGGCACTTGGACTCTAACACCCCTGAGCTCCATGGAGGTTCGACCAGCCCTTAACACTTCAACACACTGATCCATTCCAACACCATACTCACCCTTCCTGAGCGAAGCAAGTCATTGAACCGCTTGCGACACTGCACTCATGTGCGCCGCACCGTGTCATGGCTGCTGACCTAGGCCGCCACCTCCTCCCAGGCTTTCTTCATCAGGTATGGTGGCCTCCTCCTTCCGTCCCTTGGTACAAACACGTCCCTCCTGGCAACCAGCTCTTCCAGGAGCACGGCAAGGCACTCATCCAAAAAGCTGGGGGGAGGGGGGTGGTGGGCCAAGTGTCCACCCGACCTGTCCACCCGCCTATCGTCTCTGGCTTCTACCAAGGCCATAGGTGCTGTCTCTAACACAGGCTGCACACTTCTTCACCGGCAGCCTTCAAGGGGCCACCTGTGCGGTTTTTAAACATTGGACCCGGCACACGACAGCCCCGCCCACGCCCAGCCCTTCCCGACCATTGGGAAGCTGCGTTTCCCGCTCACCGGGCCTTAATTGGCCGGCCAGCCTGAGATCACGGTCGTGGGCTGATCACAGGTGGCAACGCCAGGCCTGCTGATGGTGCCTGCCCGCTGACCTGAAAACTCAGGCCCAGCTCTCCGTATTGCAGAAAAGGATATTGAGGTGTTGGAGAAGGTGCAGAAAAAAAAAACACACAAGGATGATACCAGAATGGATAGGATATATTCATCAGGAAAGGCTGAACAGGCAGGAGCTCTTTTTCTCTGGAGAAGAGAAGCCTGAGGGGTGACGTGAGGGAGGCCTTCAGGATTATGAAAAGGTTTGATGGGGTAGACAAAGAGAAGATGCCTCCATTTGCAGGTACCACCAGACTAGGGCCACAAACATAAGATAATCACTAACATACCTGAATAGGGAACAGAGGATAAAACTCTTCACCCAGAGAGTTATGAGAATATGGAACTGACCACCACCTGAAGTAGTTGAGGCAAATGGTGTTGATGTTATTTAAGGGGAAGCTGGATAAACATGTGAGAGAGAAAGAAATGGAAGGATATGCTGATAGGGTTTAATGAAATGAGTTGGGGGGGAGGCTCGTTTGGAGCATGAACACCAGCACAGACCAGTTGGTTGGAGTGGCCTGTCTCCCGGCTGCAGACTCGATAGCTGGAATTTTCCAACCCTCCCGTTGGCAGGATCTTCTAGTCCCGCCAAAGTCAATGGAAATGCGGGTGGCTCACCACACCTGCCGTGGGGGAAGCCGCTGCACCGGGGCCGGAAAATCTTGGCTGATTCCTTTTTCCTCTTCAGGCCATTTTCTCTCTTTCACGCAATTTGCACTCGAGTTTCATGCTTTAGATTTTCCTGCCTACTCCTGCTTCTGGTAGTGTGCTCAATAGGCACCAGTCGAGAAGGGTCCCTGCTGGTGTGAAAGTGATGCCAATCAGAACATCTAGACTTTTCTGTTACAAGGCGCTTTCTTAAATGGATAATTTTAACAATTCCAAACAGAAAATCTACTTAGCAAGAGATTAGCGCGTGTTATTTTTAAGACACTGCACAGATCCACCATCAGCAGCTTCTGTTGGTGAATAACAATGAATGCCCTTCAACTTCTATTGCAGGTGAATTGGTCATGTTTCTTTCCCCCATGACCCTGGATGATGATGAGTTTCCACATTTGCCACTTCAAGTAGCGTTTGACATTTATATTTTGCTTAACCAGCATGGGATATGCCCCAAAACTCATCGGCATGCTTGTGTGACTCAATGCAAAAGACCACAGCATGCTGAGGTGATGTACCCAGAACTGAACACAGTGCTGCAGGTGGGGTTCCATTACAGGCACATGAAACAGCATTCATTGGAAGGCCCATAGAGGTTCTGCTGTACTTTCCTTCCCCACAGTGAAAGGTTTTACATTTAAATTGGAATGGCCTCTTTTGCCTGGCAGTGGGTGAAACTGTGCTAGTTTCCTCACTTAGGGCTCAATTATAAAGAGACCTATTGACGTTCCGGGACCTTGGTTTGCATTAACTCACGAGCCCCCATCCTATTTTAGGCAGGAACCCAATTTGCCTGGGGATCGAAATGGTGCACAAGGGTCAGGGCAATGTGGGAAAGTGTGGGAACCCACTCATCATTATCTGACCCTCCACGTGGTATCTACTGGGCGGATAAGTTTAAAATTGATCCCTTTTGCCTTTTTTGGTGCAAATTCTAAAAAGGGTTCTCCAAACTGAAGTTGGGATTGTTGTTGTGAAACTGAACGTTTCTGCTTTTGCAGAGTTATAATATTCCAGTTCTCAACACCATGGCATATTTCTGCTTTCTGACTATTGAAACAAGAAAGTGAAATTATAGCTCTAGCTTTTAACAGTGCTTCTCCCCCCTGCCCCCTACCAATGTCCTCACCTCTAACACCGCCCCCACTCCACCCACAGACATAAACATAGCACATCAACTTTCAGCTTCTCAGCAGTTTCAAAAGGAACGCAGAGAGGCAATAAACATTAGAATTTGGCCAACCTCTCTCACATTTACACATACATCACACTTGGCATAGACCCAGAGAAGTTCACAACAACTGTACCTTGGATTTGTATAACACTTTTAACATAGTCAAGTGCCTCAAGGCATCTAATGAGGCCATTATCAGACAATATGCGACACTGAGCCATATTCGAAGATATTAGGGCAGATGACCAAAAGCTTGATTAGTGGGATAGGTTATCAATGGCATCTTAAAGGAGA
Source organism: Carcharodon carcharias (assembly GCF_017639515.1). Taxonomy (NCBI): domain Eukaryota; kingdom Metazoa; phylum Chordata; class Chondrichthyes; order Lamniformes; family Lamnidae; genus Carcharodon; species Carcharodon carcharias. The sequence goes on from NC_054494.1 coordinate 35,637,171, forward strand.
AAGAGGGTAGAGATGAGGTTTAGGGAGAGAATTCCAGAGCTTAGACCCAGCCGCTGGTGGTGGAGCAGTTAAAATTGGGGACACTCATGAGGCTGAAATTGGAGAAATGCAGGTATTTTAGAATACTCTAAGGCTGGAGGAGATTACAGAGATAGGGAAGGATGAGGCCCTGGAGGGATTTGTAAACAAAGATGAGAGTTGTAAAATTGAGGTGTGACTTAACCAGGAGCCATTGTGACCACGGGTAATGGGTGAACGGGATGGGGTGTGAGTTAGAACAAAGGCAGCAGTGTCCTGTCTTAACCACAAAGTGGACAAAGACTTTCTGAAGCAGCAAGAATCCCCTTTACAAAAGGTCTGTTTACAAAGGTCCTCTGATTTTATTCAGAGTGGTTGATATACATATTAGCACTCCTGATTGAGTTTCCCATTAAAATAATGTATATTTGGAAACTAGGTATGTAGCACAGCTTGTGCTGCACAATGCCCTTTATATGTTGAATTTTACAGCACAGAAACAAGCCATTGGGACCAGTTGGTCCAAGCTGGTGCTTATGCCTTCTCCCATCCGACTTTATCTAACCCTATGAGGCATAATCTTCCATGCTTTTTTCCCTCAGGTATGTATCCAGCTTCCCCTTAAATGCCTTGTGCATCCATGCGATTTGCCTCAGTTTACTCTCTTTAGCAGCGAGTTCCACATTCTCAGTTCTCTGGGTAAGGAAATTTCTCCTCAACTCCTTATTGGGTTTATCGGTGAATACCTTACATTTAAGATAAGATAGTTTAAAGTCGGTGAAAGGGAAGTTATTGGAATCCTTATTCAAAGATATCATAGAAAAATATTTGGAATCTGAAAACATGACCCATTCGTTCTAATGTATTGAGATCACTCATTTGCAGAACCCACCCTGATATCTTATGCAACATAAACAGAATCAATTTGATAAACAGGAAAACACTCCCTTAGAATAGGGTTGAAAGAGCCCAACTTCAAGGCTTTTGTCTCATCTCCATACCACAACCAATAATGAGTGCAAGGACAGAGTTTACACAGGTGAAGCTGTCTGTAAAAGTAGAACAAAAAGTTTTATTTCTGAAATTCTTTTTAACTCTTAGGAAATTAATTTTGATATAAAAAATCATACAACTTTAAATTTAATTAAAAACATACTATAAAATGACTTCATATTCAAAGTAATTTACATGTATTTTTGAATAATTAACAGACGTTGTTAACAAATATAGATTGTACATTTTTTATTACATAAAATATATAATGCGTACATTATGCCCAAGGGTCTAAGCTATTTATAATTGCACAGTATCAAATAAGAATATTATACATCATCCTTATAGGATGAAAGGTTACAGTAGAACAGGTTAATTCGGAGAGGGAGAGCAAAAATGTTATGAAAATTCAGTAAAATAAAAATCTGATAATTTACATTCTTTATAAGCCATCAATTCTCGACCAAGTCAGAGCAGAATTTTATTGTTGGAACCATTAGCTATCAGTCATGTGTTGTCCCCTCATAGTAGCCATACAGTAATCAGAAGCCCTATTAGGATTACACTGCCTATAGAAAAACTTTGATTTGCAATTGCTCTGAATGATGGAACATTTTTAGCACAATAGTCATCTTTGTTGATTTGTCCATGCAGAAAGATATTGGCTGGGATTTTCCGGCCTCCCTATGGTGGGCTCCGCTGGGGGGAATGCGGCGGCCCAGACACCAGTCCATTGACTTTCGGCAGCACCAGACGATCCCGGGGGTGGGTGGAGCTGGAAAGTCTCGTCCATTGTTTACAGGGAGAGAGGAGAGAGTTTGTTTTGTGTAATCGAACTTCCCTCCCCGCAAGTGCCAAATGCATATAATGCCTTTCACATGTTTCTTATTACCCCTGCACTAATAACAATTAGTCACCAACAGATAAACTATTAACTGGTGACTCCCACTATTGCATGGCCAGGACAAGAAATGTGCAGATCCCCAACTTAGAAATCATAAAAGCAGTTGAAATTGGACCCTAAAGTCAGCCTGAGAGAACATCTTGTATTTATATAGCCCTATACAACCCTTGGCCTCATGGAAGCATCTCAAAGCACTCCTCGCACAATTAGCCAAGGTGTCACAACTGTTTTGCCAACAACCATGGCAGCTATTTTGCTCTTGCTTCCCATCCCTCACTGAGTATACCCATGAGCAGAATTTTTTTTAAAATTCATTCACAGGATATGGACGTCGTTGACTAGGCCAGCATTTATTACCCATCCCTAATTGCCTTTGTTCAGAGGGCATTTTTAAAAGTCAGCCCCGTTGCTGTGGGTCTGGCATCACATGGCCAGACCAGGTGAGGGCAGCAGATTTCCTTCCCTAAAGGACATTGGTGAACCAGGCGGGTTTTTATGACAATTGACAATGGCTTCATGGTCACCATTAGACTTTTAATTCCAGATATTTATTGACTTCAAATTCCACCATCTGTCGTGGCAGGATTCGAACCCAGATCCCCAGAGCATTACCATGAGATTTGGATTTACCAGTCCAGTGACAATACCATTACCGCCAGTTTATGAAGCTTTGGTGATTGTGGTTGCAGGAAGAAAGCTAAACGAGGCACCAGGAGAACTTTGAATAGCACCATGACACCTTCCACATCCAAACAGAAAGAAGAAGCTTCTATTTAAGAATGGTGCCTTTCACAATCCCAGCATGTCCCAAAACACTTAAGATCCAACGAAACTGTTTTAACGTAAGAAACGCAGCAGCCAATATTTGCACAGCAAGCTCCAACAAACAACAATGTGATAATGATTAGATGATGTGTCTCTGTGTTTTTAAGAACAGGTACACCTCACAGGTAGGGGGAGAATTTTCAAGAGAGTTAAAGAGAGTGTTGGCTTTAACATGAATCTGATCAGTCAAAACTGTAAACTTCACTTGGCCTCTGCTTAAAATGTTTTCAATGAATCATTTTGCCCTTGAACAAATGGTATTAATAGGAATTTTACTTATTTAGAATATGTGGTCTGTGATAAGGTTCCTTCAGGAATGACTGAACAGCTAGGATCCTATGGGATTCGAGAATCCTTACCCTGGATCGCTTGCTGTTGGTTGAGGGATAAATATTGGCCTGGACGCTGGGGATTACTCCACTGCTGTTCTTCGAGCTAGTGTCGTGGGATATTTTATGTCTGCCTGAGAGGGCAGGTGGGGCCTTGGTTTAACATCTCATCCAAAAGACAGCACCTCTGCCAGTTTAGCACTCCATCAGTACTGCACTGGGCCTGTTAACATAGCAGCTATGCTCAAGCCTCTGAAGTGAATTCAAACCCACAACCTTCTAACTGTGTGAAGAGTGTACCGCTGCTGACATCTACCATCCGACAGACAGGCAGCATTTTATATTTCACGCAAAGGACAGCACTTCAGATGTTGCAGATGGGCCTCCTGTACTGCTCTGGTTGCATGAGCAGTTTGCTTGCTTAAGTAGGTAAGACTGGAGTAAACGGAAAGGGGGTGTGCAGTGGCCTGAAGGAGTGCTTACTGCTTCAGCCTTGGCGAGAGATTAAACATGGTGAAACAAAGCTTGTGTGCACTCCACACACTTACCCTCACATTTGGGGAATTATTAGTTAGTTCCAAACCATGGTGGAAGCGTAGATATTTCCTGTGAAATCATGAACCTGTTGCTGATCAGCATGTTTGTGTTTGTTAGACATGGCACAGAGGGAAGAACCCTGCCCCAGTGTGTAAAAAGGCTGATGGACAAATGGACAATCACAGCGAGCGATCCAGGGTAAGGATTCCCGAATCCCATGGGATCCAAGTTGTTCAGTCGTTCCTGAAGGAACCTTATCACAGACCACGTATTCTAAATAAGTAAAATTCCTATTAATACCATTTTTTCAAGGGCAAAATGATTCATTGAAAACATTTTAAGCAGAGGCCAAGTGAAGTTTACAGTTTTGACTGATCAGATTCATGTTAAAGCCAATACTCTCTTTAACTCTCTTGAAAATTCTCCCCCTACCTGTGAGGTGTATCTGTTCTTAAAAACTAAAAGTGCCGGAAATGTACAGGAGGTGCATCAGATTCTGAAGGATGAAGACTGATGTAGTTCTGATAAAAGATGCACACCTGAAGCAGTAAGCTGATCCTTTCTGTTTCCAGATGCTGGCGTACCTGCTGCATATTATCGGTTTTTAATCCAGGTGTACAGCAATTGCAGATTTTGCCTTTCTGACCCTCACAGCTATGTTCACTGCAGCTCTTGCAGCTGTAACTTGCTGTGGAAGGCAGGATGTTGCACAATTGCTGCAAACCTGAATGATATCTCTTCATATGTAGCTCTTCACTCACACCTTTTGCTCCTCACCTTCATTGCCCTTCCTTTGTGGCCGCAACTTCACTGTCTCTGGCAGTGCAACCAGCAGCGCTGAGCTGTCAGAAGTGCCACAGTAAAAGCACTTACACCTATGGTATTGTCTGATAAGGCTCCTGTGTAGAGCCTTGGGATGTTTTACTATGTTAAAGACGCGTTGTTCAATTACAGCCATTAATGGTCAGTCTGTAGGGTGAGCAGGTCTTAAGAGGAAATGACTGAAACAGCCACGCTGTGGGTGATTGATCTTAATGACTCCTCCAACATATAGTTGCCAGCTCAAATCACTCCCATGCTGCTCCCTGTGAAACAACATTCTAGTTGTTTGATGTGGCTCTTGACGGTAATCTTGCACAAAGCTAATAGTGTTTCTCTCTGTTTGAAATCAATTTTAACCTCATCTGCAACAAGTAAAAGGTGATCTTTGCAGCTCACAAAGCTGGTGTCTCTCGTCTGCTTACCTATAACCAGTGTTTTATTGACCAATCTTGTGCCCATGAAATATTAATAGGTAAATATAAACATTTCAGCTGATAGTTTAACCTCCCCAGGTTTGGTTATGTACACCAGACTTTAGGTGTGAAGAGTTTTAACCATCCTTTATTTTCTAAAGCTTAAAGACATAACAGAAACCTGCTATGTAAGTCTGATATTTTGTTTTCTGAATTCCATTTAAATAGCTTAAAGCACTCCACCAGTATAAACATTGGTTCAATTTTCGTAAAATAAAACTGAAGCAGCTTTTCGGAACGACTGCAATAAATCCTCCTGCATATTGCCCGGCCCTGAAAGGAAGTTTGAGACCAGGTTTGATCTCCAAGTGATGATTGTTGACCATTTTTCTGATGGCTTTGCCACGCGCGTTCACTTACAGTTTGGGACTGTGTAGATTGGCAAATAAAACTGCTGAGCAGAAATCCATGCTGGACTATAAGTAGCCAGAGCTGTATTTCCCCCAGCCACCCCGCCCCATCTTCTCCTCGCACCCACCCCCCACCCACCCCACCCCAGCCAAACCAATAGCAAATTTTCAAACTTTGAATTAGTTCATTTGAAAGTGTGTATAATTTGACTAGATGATCTAGGACATTAAAAGGAAAAATATGTAGCTTTACAGTGATTATAGAATCAAAGAATGATACACCAAAGGAAGCCATTCAGCCCAACTGTGCCAGTTCTTTGAAAGAGGTATCCAATTAGTCCCATTCCCCCAGCTCTTTCCTTGTAGTCCTGCAAATTTTTCCACTTCATGTATTTATCCAAGTCCCTTTTGAAAGCTACTATTGAATCTGCTTCAACCACTCTCTCTGGCAGCACTTTCCAGTCAAAACTAGCTGCAGTATTGGGCTAAAAGACTCAGCTTTAACCTGATATATTTTCAGTCTTTACATCCTAATGGTAGTTCTACACTAAGGGGAGGTGGTGGCGTAGTGGTATTGTCACTGGACCAGGGACCCAGGGTAACGCTTTGAATCCCACCACAGCCGATGGTGGAATTTGAACTCAATTTTTAAAAAAAAACTGGAATTAAAAGTCTGATGATGACCGGAACCATCCAATAAAAACCCACCTGGTTTACTGATGTCTTTTAGGGAAGGAAATCTGCTGTCCTTACCTGGTCTGGCCTACACGTGACTCCAGACCCACAGCAATGTGATTCTTCAAAACAAAAAATGCCCTCTGACAAGGGCAATTGAGGAAAAAAAAACAAATTAAAAATAAAACTGCAGCCAGACTTCTGATTTGTGCCTCAGCTGTAAGGCTCCTCACCGGGAGCATTCATTAGAATATTGCCTCTAATGGAATAATATAAAGAAAAGCCCCTTCCCATTCCTACATTGAGATCCAAATGACCTGTTTAGTTACCCATCTTGTAAAACCAAGAAAACGTTCACCAGCCCCTGTTATTCAAATACACTGCTGTTCAGAACACTGCTGCTTCTTGGTTTCAACTATGAAACTGAAAAACATGTTGCTCTGAGAAAAAATGCTTTGCATGCACATCCAACCTTTTGCAATAATAGCCCACAACTGTTCTGTGCACCTTAGTGTATTACAGAACATGCTGTTTGACACCTCCATTTTAAATTGCTTTCAAATTCCCTCCATCATCTTATGCCATCCAACTCCTCCCCCCCATCCCAGCTCTGTAATATACTCCAGCTCTGCACTCCTCCAATTCTTGCCTCTTGCGCATCCTCAAATTTCATCACTCCATCATTGGCAGCCATGCTCTCTGGGCCCTTAAGCTCTGGAATCTCTCCACATCTCGTACTCCTCCTTTTAAGGTGCTGCTTAAAAGCTACCTCCAGTGCAGGTATTTGTCAAGTTGTTGTGATGTATACGTTGTTTGGAGCACAGCAAAAAATTTTCAAACAATGTGCATTTGAAAAGAAAGGGTTCATTGTTTCAGGTTTATATTGATAGCTTTAACCAAAAACTGGATCAGAACCATTAAACATACCTGTAACTTTCTACATCAAGCTCTAGGTAAAAATTTTTAGTGACTTCTGATTTTTAAAACTAATCAGTGCTTGTCTCAATCATTCAGGAATCCTGTTTCACCCTAAGCACCCATAAACACTGTAATTGATTGAAATTTGCTCTTTGGTTATATAGAAAAGAAAAATTAATGTTACCACCAACATCAACAATAATACTGACAGAAAATAATTCGTACTTGCAGCTGTGATGGCACAACCCACTGGAGACTGTTCTAGAAAGTGAAATGTTGCTAAATGGGAAACACTGACCACTCGAACCCCACAATGTCACAATAGAAATAGCCGGCTTTAAAAATACAGCGCTCCTGTTGTTGTCAAAGTTTAGCAAGTTACCTCCACATGGAACTTCATTTGATCAGTGAGGTAAGTAACTAGTTATTTAGAAGCCAGCATTTTCACTGACGCTAGGGGCTTACACCAGATTTGGGAATGAATCATTCGTCATGTGTTAAGTATAGAAACTCACAGGATCTCAGGTGTTGGACCAAGTTATTCATCTCTTCCCAACCCCTCCTCCCTTCCCAACCCACTTGAGTGTGTTTGGGTGGAAATTGTTCATGTTGGCATGACGACACAAAAGCCAGTGACAGAAGACTAAAATTTCCTAGAGAGGTAGTTCTGACAAAATACTGTTGCTATGCAGGAATGTGCTTGTTTGGAAGAGCATTTTTTGACATAATTAAATCATCTCCTTGAAAGCAGTGAGTTGTACACTTGCACATGCACACTCATCCGCATCAGCTGCCGTGGGGCACATCCCTGTGAGATTTTCATCTCAGGCATGAGGTCAATGATCAGCCTTCCTTGTACTGAATGGTGGAGCAGCCTCAAAGAGCCATATGGTCTACCCCTGCTCCTATTTCTCCTGTTCTTATGTGAGGCATGCCTCTCTGACAGAGACCGGATCTGGCTCAGAATCTGGGTTTTGAGGGTCCAAATGAGTCAAGTGTTAGACAGTGATTGTTCACATCTGGTTATTGCGGGTCAAGAGGGGAGGAGGGAGATTACAGCTGAGGAGATCTGTACAGATATTCCATGCGTAGGCAGACACACATTACATCAGCTAATTGCTTAATTAGCTTTGTAAGCAATTTAGCCAACTAACACCAATATACTTAAATGTATTGGCGGTAATACTAACTGTTGGCGATTTCCAACATAGCCTGATTTTTACATAAAACTGCTGGAAGTTACATGAGTGGAATGCATTTCGTTTTGTGTCTGTTCATCATTGTTTTCTGTCAGATGGTATCACCTTTCTAGTCATCTGCCACAACAGCCATGATCCCAAACGTGGCACATGCCAGTTTATGCCTGCATCACTTCGGGGAGTCGGGCACTAGTTCTGTCAAAGGAAAAAGAGTAAAAGTAGAGTCAACTTAGGGATTTGTTGTTCAATTGTAGAATTGTGGTCCCTACTACTTCTGCCTACCCTTGTCAACGTTACTGATAATTCCAATTATGGATTATTTACCTGTAGATCAGCAGTGATGCACAAACCCTCTTTGAAGCAACAATTTTGTCTGGTGCCCACGATGGTGGAAAAATTCCTTAAGTTATCATGAAGCATTGAAAACTCAGTTGGACTTCTGTTCTCCCAAGATTACGACTAAGTTTTATCCAAGCTGGTTGAGCCTTTGGAGAAAGAGGGAGGTCCTTCCTATAAAGGGCTGAATTTTCACCTCGGAGGTGAGAAACGGGAGGTCCTGAACCAGCCCCTAGGGGGAGCAAACCGTCACTAACCTGGGGTTTTGACCAGGGCAGTTCCTTAATGGGCATGGAGGTTAACCACCCTATCCAGTTAAGGGCAGCAGATGAGCTCACAAAGGCCTTCCAACTTCAGAGGAGCAGCCGACTGCAGTTAAGGGTAAGGAACTGAGAAGCTGCTTCAACTTGAAGATGCTCTCTCAACAACTTTTTAAGGATTTAATTAAAAACAGAAAAACAGCCAGGTTATCACGTACATAGGGATCCATTTTCTGCAAACAAAAGGAATACGTTCAAGCCTTCTTTGAATGACCCAGTAGCTTGGGAGCCTATAGTTGACCGTTACTTCCTCCATGGCAACACCTCAGCCAATCAGAGTCAACTTGCCAACCAACCAGCACACTTTTGTCCTGTAGTATAAATTGTTGTGATCGTTTGAAATTTGGCATTCTTGCATTTGCCCTGACGAGTGTGAGATGAAAAGCTTTGGCAATATTCAGTAATAAATGTAGTATATTGGCAGTGGCCAGCCATTCGTTCATGAAAAATGGCACATTCACATATAGCACATCAGTTTCACCAAAGTTTAGGGTTGATGAAGTTGTAATGTGGTTATGTAGTAAGGAGATTTCCACTGAGAGTGAGAGCAAAAATGTTGAACAATACTACCAATTTCAGTTCTGAGGTCATTTTGTCCTTGATACTTTCTTAGTAGGAAGTGGTTTTCAGTGGCATCCTGTGTCTGTGAGATACTTCTCATCAAAGAAGTGGCTTTAATTGTGAAATAGAATACCTGTATTTCCTGCTACCTTTTGGGTTTTTTTATTAAAAATATCTCTCTTTTTATCTCTGCACAACTTTCAACCTCTTTGCTGCATTAGTTTCTGTTCCCGAATTGACATTGTAAGTGTACCGCTTATTTTCTACATAATGGGACTACTGTGTAATCGTGTGTTTGTCAAGGTGAGAGGGGTTGCTGGTTTTTCTCTTTGTGTGCCCAAGGTCACCAGGAAGTGGTGCTCAACAGAACAAAAACATAGGGCAGGATGTAAAACCTGCCAACAAGTCGCTATCATCCATTGTACACTGTCACACAAAGTCAAAATTACCCACTCTGCATTTGCACTGTCTCTCATACATAGCAATCAGATATCTTCACCCAATGAAGCATTGGATTACTTCTGTTTCCTTTCTTGCTAACCACCTCTGGCTCTACAACCCTCCGAAGGCTCTGCTCTCCTCCAATCCAGCCTTTTGCGCATTTCGGATTTTAATCACTCCCCCATTGGCGGCCATGCCTTCAGCCGCCTGGAGACTAAGCTCTGGAATTTCCTCCCTAAACTTCTTCACCTGTCTATCTCCCTCCTGCTTAAAACTTATCTCTTTGATCAAGCTTATGGTTTCCTGTCCTAATATCTCCCAATATGGCTCAGTGTCAAATTATATTTGATAACGTTTCTCAGAAACACCTAGGGACTTTTTACTCCCTTATAGGCGCCAAGTAAATACAGGTTGTTTTTGAGCCTTCGGTTCAATAGATTTAGAAATGCACTCAACATTTAAGTAATACTCGACGTGTAATTTCTTACTGTGATGCATTGGTTAGTGTGCACAGCCTCACCATCTCTGTAAAAGTTTCTGATTGTTAACCACAATACCACTGCCAGCCCAGGTATGTGCGCAGTTTGTACAGCTCGCTGAGTGCAGTATTTTCACCTCTCCATTGAACTCTGGTTTCATTTGGGTTATGGCATGTTCAAATCTAACCAGGATAAAATGTAAATTGAATAACTATGCATGGTCTAATCCTGTTCCCAAATCAAATGAGTGTCTCTTTCCTTCTCTCTTCAACAAGTAGGTTAAAAATGTGTTTGAGTAAATTTGAAAAATATTTCTTGGGAAATGTTTCACACAAGAAATGGGGGAGGCAATAATGTATTGTCGCTGGACTAGTAATCCAGAGACGCAGGGTAATCCTGTGGGGACCTGGGTTCGAATCCCGCCACAGCAGATGGTGGAATTTGAGTTCAATTAAAAATAAATCTGGAATTAAAAGTTTAATGATGACCATGAAACCATTGTCAATTGTTGTAAAAACCCATCTCGTTCACTAATGTACTTTTAGGGAAGGAAATCTGCTGTCCTTACCTGGTCTGACCTACATGTGACTCCAGACCCACAGTAATGTGGTTAATTCTTAGCTGACCTCTGAACAAGGGTAATTTGAGATGGGCAACAAATGCTGGCCTAGCCAGCGACACCCACATCCCAAGAATGAATAACAAAAAATAATCTTCAGCAGAGTTCTGACACAAGAACACTCTCTGCCCTCAAGCTCAGGCTGTTCTCTCTTTCCTCTTCCCTGCCTCACTCTCTCTGTCTTGCTCTCTCTACTCTCCAACTTCTCTCCCATTTACGTCCGCCCGAGAGGGTAGGCAGCCTCAGTTTGACATGTCTTCTGAAAGATGGAACCCCTCAGCAGTGCAGCACTTCCTCAGTACTGGCACTGGGTATGTCAGAGTAGATTTTTGTGCTGAGGTTCCTGGAGTGATCAGAGTGCTACCCACTGAGCCAAGACTGATACCCAAGAATTCAGAGGTTGCCCAAGTAAAACATTTGCAGGAAATCCCACTGTTTGCTACCCTAGACACGCATGACAGATTTTATAAAGTGCCCACGCATGCAAAAGACAGAAGGAAGTAAACTTACCCAGTACTGGAAAGAAGCGTGGCACTGTCTCAGGAGAAAGTGGAGTGTTGGGTTCAGAGAGGAGATGGCGATCAGATTCTGATTGAAGTCGGGTGATGCCTGGTGCTCTTGGTTTCACTTCTGAATTTTGAGCTGGAATTTCCTCAAATACTGGATTCTCCACACCTATAGCCTCACTGTAAAACAGGAAAACAAAGGTGACCGAATTCTTCATTCTCTCGTATTGGACCTGAGCTTATTTAATTCTCCCAATTAGTGCAAAACAGGTTTGATCGTCTCAGGGTTATTTCCCCAGTTTTCTGCATCGTTATCTTATATTTTGCAGGAAATTATGATGGTCTAATTTTCGTTTATCTTGCTGGGTATCCATAAACCCAAAGAGCAGGATAACCTACATCAAGTTCAAACTTCTACTCGCCCTGTGATACTTCCCACCAATCAATCAACTGTGTTGCCCTGTTCCTTCAGGCCAGTGCTATTTAAAATGGACACACCAATGGGGAAGAAGTAAAAAGCAAAGAATAACTGGACAAGCCAAACGTCATGACAATAATCCCAGCAACAAGTTGTGGTCTGGTCCTGGATCCACTCTGTATTAACGAGAGGGCGGAGAGCTGCTCTGCAGAAAGACCTTCATCACTCCTGTTCTTAGCTGCCATGAGAGTAGCCTAGGGTGACTCTACCCCTCTTCCCCCTCTGGGAGGTAGCAAATCTCCAATTTAATTAACCCTATGTAGAATGGATGAATCGAGTTCCTTTGAGTGCTCGTGCAACATGATAGTAGAGTGGTGAAGTACCGGTCCACTCCACTAAATACCCCATGTGTATGTGGCTATGTGGTAACAGGAGAGAAATAACATTAAAAATAAGATTTATCAGTGATTTGCCCATTTACCCTCCCTGCCTTTACTGTAAGTACTTGCTAGTGGACACTCTTTGACTTGAACTGAACTAAGGTCTGCGCCAGGATTTTATGGCCTCGCAATGGCTTGTCTCCCCATTAACCCCCCTTCCCCCCACCCCCACCCGGCAGATGCAGTGAGCCATTTAAATCTCCATTCAGTTCGGCAGAACCATAATATCCTGCCAGGCGGGAGGGGCTGTAAAATGCTGGCCCTGGAACCCTGACTCTATCCTGTACAACAGGGCAAAGAAAAGGAGAAAGCTTCCTAAAGTTCAAAAGAAAATTTTGAGGATAAAAAACATACCTATCCATCCGGACAAGCTCATGGGCTCCTGCAATGAGAGACAAGTGAGATAAGAATTAAAAAGATTTCATGTGCAGATTGCAGCAGCAAGGGCGCAACTGATTTAAAGCTTTACAAATTACACATTAATTACATTGAGTTTACAGCACAGAAACAGGCCATTTCACCCAACTGATCTATACTGACGTTGATGCTCCACTTGAGGCTTCATCACACACTAGCAGCATAGCCTTCTATTCATTGCTGTCTTGTGCTTATCTAGCTTCCCCTTAAGTGTATCTGTACTATTCCATTACAGGTTAAAGGTCTGTTTCCACTCATAATTTTTGACAACATTGCTGACTGCAGCTTGCTTTCTACTACTCTGGCTGTGTCATGAGACAGTGTAGAGGTGGAGCAGGAAAGTTTTGTCAGATGCCTGATTACAATCATCTGAAACCTCTGCTATTTCTATAACGCTTTCATCAAACATTGGTGGGGATATTGCCTGTTAAATTATGCTGATTAGGTTATACTTTCTCCCACACTTAAACCACAAGTACAAGCATTCTTAACCTAGGTTGACACTGACTGGAGTGCAGCTTTGAGGAGCTGCACTACAAATACAATTTCAAACCATGGCCCTGTCTTGCTCTTGTAATTATTCAGGTAGACATCAAACACTATGAACAAGAATATTCTTCCCTCAGCCAACACCAGCAGAAACAGATTAGCAGCTCATTCCTATTCCAATTTGCTGCTCTATGTGGCATCTTGCTGTATATAAAATGGATTCCCTGTTTGCCTACATAACAGAAATACAGAATTTCCAGGGTCGTTCATTATGTGTGAAATACGAGCTCTGAAACACAAGGGCCCAGATTTCCCAGCCTCCGGATGGTCCGAGACCCACAGTACCCTGCAAGATGCCGCAAGGCACTGACTCCATGGGAATTTCCCAAGAAGTTTCAACTTCCAATGGGCAATACTTCAGCTCCCCAGAGCCTTGCAAATAGTCTCCAACTCGGAGACTTCAGATGGTTCTGACTTACTTACCTGGATAGTTATCCAGGAGATGTTAGACAGTTTTAAAAAAAACCTAGTCTAGCCTCCTTATCCCCCAATCACTCATACTGACCCCCTTGAACTTCCCTGACTTCCGCCCCTCTGACTTGACCGGACCAGTCCCCACGCCCCGACTATCCCCTGACCCTCCGAACCCCCCAACGACCTGACTCCACCCACAACCACCCAATTTTCCCCCCACCCAACCACCACTCCAACCTACCTGCCATTCTATCGACTCACCCACCACACCCACCCAACCCCTTACCCACTTAGCTTCGTTCCATAGCTTTTCAGAAAAGCTTTAAATGCCTCAAAGCATCGTCATAGCGCAAGGCAAGGAGGAAGATGAGCCACACCCACTTTATACAACGCCGGCTGCCATATTCTGGTGAGTAAAGAGTTTAAATGCCCCAAACTCTTGACTTACCAGAATACAGGAGCTAATGCCATTAATAGCGGACGTAGCTCATCTCCCCCAACGATCCAGCACCCATGCAGAAGCTGTTCCATTTCAGGTACGCTCCGCATTTCGGGGAAGCTGGGATCGGAGGTCCTGGCCAAAAATGTGGAGTTCTGGCTTGGCGGAGAAAAGTAGCAGTGGAATGGCAATCCAATGGTGATTGTCACACCTCAGAAGACTTGGGCCAAATGAGGGTTCTTCATAAATGCAGATCCCTTACATTTGATGACATTTGGAGACCTTCATTACTGTAAACAGGAGAACCCATAGAGGGTCAATAATGTCACTCAGCCTAATTTTCAGAAGTATCTGGTGATGAAGTGGACACTCCCCTGTCATTAAAGTGCCAGAAACCTGGTTGGAGGCAAATACCTGTCATCACACAAGTGGCACCAGAAAATCAGTCACTGTAATTTCTGCTCAACTTCACAGGGAAATAAAGCAGAAATACACATGGGTGGACCTGAGAGTGTGTCGGTGACTATGGGGGGGGTCCCAAAGAATGTGGCAGAAATTGCAGGGCGTCCCCGGGAGGGTGTCCGCAATTCCAGGGGGTCCCCGGGAGTGTGTCCGCAATTCCAGGGGGTCCCCGGGAGTGTGTCCGCAATTCCAGGGGTTCCCCGGGAGTGTGTCCGCAATTCCAGGGGGTCCCCGGGAGTGTGTCCGCAATTCCAGGGGGTCCCCGGGAGTGTGTCCGCAATTCCAGGGGGTCCCCGGGAGTGTGTCCGCAATTCCAGGGGGTCCCCGGGAGTGTGTCCACAATTCCAGGGGGTCCCCGGGAGTGTGTCCGCAATTCCAGGGGGTCCCCGGGAGTGTGTCCGCAATTCCAGGGGGTCCCCGGGAGTGTGTGAGCAATTGCAGGGGGTCCCCAGGAGTCTATCAGCAATTGCAAAACCTCCCTAGGAATGGACCAATATTTGCGAAGCATTGCTGCAAGCGTATACACATCCTGTATGTCCGTAACAACTGGGTCGCAACTCTGAAGTACTCACCTCGCCCTAAGCAACAACACCTGTCCAGGGTGTTTGCATTTTATTTAAAATAAAATAAATTTTATTTATTGCAATTGGCATTGTGAAGCCTGTGATTTGTAGAGTTGCTGTGAGCACTAGTTGGTTTTTCACTTACTTCTCCGGGTGGCTGCACCCTGCCTCTGTTTGTAAATGAGGAGCATAATCAAGGGCAGTGACAAGATGCCAATCACACATCCCATGGTGGCCAGTGCAGCAGCTGTGGCTAGGGAAATAATCAGAACACGAAGGGTTAACCTATGTGGATTACACCACAGTGACACATACAGCCGCTGAACTGAGGAGTAAACACATCTGCAACATTACCAAAGGACTCTAAAGCACAGAAGGAGGCCATTGTGCCTGTGGTAGAGCTATCCGATTAATCCAACTCTTTCCCTGTAGCCCTATACATTTTTGCCCTTCAAATATTTACCCAGTTTGTGGGCTTGACAGGGTAGATGCTGAGAGAATGTTTCCCCTCATGGGGGGTATCTAGAACACAGCTTAAAAAAAGGGGGTCTCCCATGTAAGACTGAGATTTCTTTAGTGTTTGGAATTCTCTTCCCCAGAGGGCAGTGGAGGCTGGTTCATTGAATGTATTCAAGGCTGAATGAGGCAGATAGTTGACCCATTAAGGACGCAGCATTAATGATGTAGAATAGAAAATTGTGGTTAACAGGTTATGCATTGAGTAATAATATCTTGTTTAATCAGGGCTGTTTGTCATGTAATATTTTTTCCAGTGCTTTTTTCAGTTTCACCGAGTCATTCTGAAGGTGATAATAGTTCCAATACGGGAGGGCAGCATAATAACAAGTGCCCAAAGGCAATACAGAGTAAATATATTGGAACTTGCAACGTGCTTCAGAAAAAAACATATTTCAGTTACAAAGCAAGGTCTGAAAACTTATGTGTATGAGATCTTCCTTATAATTGTGACATCTCATCGAGAGTACTTAACCAGTGAATATGCCCTGAGGTGTGCAGTAAAGCGGAGGTTTCCCATTTGAAGCGATGCTCTTGTCATCTCGGGCCCCATGCAATGGGTGAGAAGCTGTGGGTCACTTGGCTGCAAACAGGTTGATTTGGCCTGACAGGATGGAATTTGTGGCAGTGCTAAAGATGATGGTAGCTTTGGTATTCCCAGTATACGGCTGGGAGGAAATTGTGGCTCACTGTTCTCCTTAGAACAGAGAAGGTTAAGAGGAAATTGAATCGAAGTGTTTAAAATTATTTAGTTACAGTAAATAAAGAGAAACTCTTCTCAATGGCTGAAGGGTTGATAACCAGAGGGAACAGATTTTAGAACCAAATGTGACAGGTTGAAACACTTCCTTATGCAGCAAGTGGTTAAGATTTGAAAAGCACCGGCTGATCAAGCAGTGGATACTGTTCAATATTAGTTTTCAAAAGGGATTTGGACATATACTTGAAGGAGAAAAAAAAATGCCAGGGACATAAGGAAAGAACGTGGAAGTGGAACTAACTGGATTGCTCTTCAAAAGAGCTGGCACAGATTGGATGGGCTGAAAGGCCACCTTCTGCACTGTACCACTCTGTGATTCAATGATTGTGGACAAGCAATCAGCCAGCGCAGTTTTAGGGGAAGTGTCAATAGAGTCGATAGAACTGGGTGACATCAATATCTGTACAGCTGCTTATCCTTTGGGGAAGATGTTCCCCTTGCCAGGCGGGCGTGGGAACAGCCACAAGACTGACCGCCACCCACGATCAGGCTCCAACCGTCATTTTACGTTGGCTGGCCGATTAGCAAGCGTGAAAGGTGCACTAATAGCCTCGGCACTGCCAGGGTTGGGGGGGTGGGGGGGGTGGTTGGGCAGGAGACCACGGGCGCTGAAGTGTGTGCATGCGCGGGGTGGGGGTGGTGGTAGCGCACACTGGCAGCTCCCTGAAGGCACAGGGCTGCCTCAGGGAACTGAAGGATTTTAACTTCAAAAATAAACTTCTTGCATATGAGATAAAGATGTCCCCACATGTGACTCAGTCACACGAAGAGGGACATGTTAAAAAAAAGGATGTTAAAAAACTTTTACTGTGTTTTTTTTTTAGTAAGCGTTGGAAACCTCATCCCGCCCGTGGATAAGGTTTCGTTAACAATGCAAAGGCCGCCTGGCCCATTCACCCGCCCGCCAACCCAGCGGTTGAACGGACAGCAGAAAATGCAACTCAATTACTTAAGGGCCTTCATAGGTCTCTTAATTGCCAGTGGGCGCACTGACCCCTCTCGCACGGCCTGCTGACCAAAAGATTGCCAGAGTGCGCCATGACGTCAGGTTGCCCGCCCGGTGTCGTTGCTCACTATTTCACTCCCATTCCAGTCAGCTGCGTGCCTGCCCACGGGGTGAAAGATTCTGCCCTCTGCCTGTAGATGATACCACCGAGGGGCAGCAGGGAGGCGAGGAAGAGGATGAGGAGGGCGTACTGAAGGACCCCGGGGTGCGATGGTGCAGGGACGGGAAGAGAAGCCGCTGCAGGAGATGATCAGATAGGGACAAGCGGAACAAGCTAAGGAAGGGCAGCCCCAACCAGCCGGACAGTGAAAGAGAGGTGTTGAAAAGAGCGATGTAGTTCAAAAGACTGTAGAGGGGTATAGAAGGAATAGTTATTCACAAAATAAAATGAGCAAATGTCTTACCTTCCGTGCCTGACTCTGCACTTGCATCATGAAAAGTGCACTTTTGATCAGAGGTGTGAGTTCCATTTCCTGTTTTAAAAAAATGTAAGAGAACATTGCAGCAATTTCTTCATGACACAGTGTCAGACATAGGCATTGGCCCCTTTATATACACACAAATGAGTGAGGCCCTTTGACCCACCGAGCTCATCCTTCTATCCAACTGTCAAATAATTCCAGACATTTTGCCCCTTTTGCCTTAATTGGCAGATTATCCAGGTACTGATGACACTTTGTGCAAAAACATCAGTCCTGAGTTTTTCCTTTTACCAGTTTAAAGGAAGAAAGAACATGCATTTATGCAGCAACTTTCGTGACCCCAATGTCCTAAAGCACTTTACAGCCAACTAACTACTTTCTGAAGAATCATCACTGATGCTACGTAATCAAATTTTGCACAGCCAGATCCCAAAACAGCGATGTAATAAATAACCAGATAATTAATTTTACTGCTGTTGATTGAGGGATAAATCTGGGCTAAGATATGGGGACAACCATTACACCTGTGTACTTCTTCTCCTGCAATTGTGTAACTTAAGGTAGCTTTCTGTTCCATTCTGTGTCTCCTCTACCTCTTAAGGCTGAAATGTCTTGGGTTTCTCTAAACCTTTGCTCAAACTTAGTGCAGCAACAGGGACCAGCCTTTTGGCCAATGTTACATCACCTGCAGGTTTGCACTGAATGAGGTGTACAGGAGGATGCTGCAAAATTTGGGATTGTCCAGTAGGAGCAGAGAGAGCTTGTAGCTGTTGGCTGTTATGGAGGTGATGCTAGGGACTCCGATCAAACACTGTAATGGCCTCTCTCATTTGGGGAGAAGAGTATACCTCCTCTCTATCTACGCAGAAGCTTGTTTGAATTGTATTGTCCCCAAGTAACGTTCATGCCAGGCAATGACCATCTCCAGCAAGAGAGAATCTAACCATCGCCCCTTGAGGTTCAATGGCATTGCCATCACTGAATCCCCCACTATCAACATCCTGGGGATTACCATTGACCAGAAACGGAACTGTACTAGCTATATAAATACTGTGGTTACAAGAGCAGGTTAGAGGCTAGGAATCCTGCAACGTGTAACTCACCTCCTGACTCCCCAAAGCCTGTCCACCATCTATAAGGCATAAGTCAGGAGTGTGATGAAATACTCTCCATTTGCCTGGATGGGTGCGGCTCCAACAACACTTAAGAAGCTTGGCACCATCCAGGACAAAACAGCCCCGCTTGATTAGCACCCCATCCACAAACATTCACTCCCTCCACAGTAGCAGCAGTGTGTACCATCTACAAGATGTGCTGCAGGAACTCACCAAGGCTCCTTAGACAGCACCTTCCAAACCCAAGATCACTACCATCTAGAAGGACAAGGGCAGCAGATAGATGGGAATATCGCCACACACCATCCTTACTTGAAACTATATCGCCGTTGCTTCACTGTCGCTGGGTTAAAATCCTGGAACTCCCTCTCTTATAGTACTGTGAGTGTGCCTACAGCACATGGACTGCAGTGGTTCAAGAAGGCAGCTCACCACCATCTTCTCAAGGGCAATTAGGGATGGGCAATAAATACTGGCCTGGCCAGCGAAGCCCACATCCCATGAAGGAATAAAAAAACATGCCAAAAGCTAATATTCCAGATGCATTGTTAGCAAAGAATAGTGATTGTGTCACAAGCCTGATTGGCTCACCCTGAGTCGTGCTGACAGTTAAATTGTGTTGAATCGTCCCTTCAGGTACTGAAATTTATTGAGAAATGAAAAGTTACATCTTCTGACGATTACCCTACAGTCGCATCTGTCTCCACTTATGTAGAAATGGGAGATTTACAGCGAGGTAGCTCAGATACTATTTGGCATAATTAGTTCAACACTTTCAATCATTGACAGAATTTTGATTCAATTTAGGGGATCACCTTTCCAAGAGAATTGTGTCTCTTCGCAAAGTGAAGAGGGAGGATATTCAGCCTGTCCACAGTAGCTGCAGTTAACCTACCCACCTCTTTGCCTAAACTCTTGGGCAGCTACCCTAAAAATCTCCTGAAGTGGTTTGGTGTCAAATTTTGCATGTTAACGTTTCTGTGAAGCACTTTGCGATATTTCACTAAGTTAATGGGGCTATATTAGGGGAGATGGTGATGCCACTGGACTAGTAATCCAGAGGCCTAGGCCAATGCTCTGGGGATATGGGTTCAAATCCCACCATGGCAGCTGGTGGAATTTAAATTCAATTAATAAATGTGGAATTGAAAGCTATTCTCAGTAATAGTGACCATGGAATTATCATTGATTGTTGTTGTTATCCGGTTCACTAATGCCCTTTAGGGAAGGAAATTTGCCGTCCTTACCTGGTCTGGCCTGCATGTGACTCCAGACCCACAGCAATGTGGTTGACTCTTTACTGCCCTCTGAAATGGTCCAGCAAACCACTCAAGTCAAGGGCAGTTGGGAATGAGCAAAAAATGCTGGCCTTGCCAGAGACACCCACATCCCATGAAAGAATAACTGAAAATGAAATGCCAGTTGTTGTCCCTGCACAGTGAGCAGCGGACTTCATCACATTGCTGTTCAACTATTTCTTTCCAAAGCGAGGATTCCCAAAACATTTTACAGCCAATGATGCACTTCTGAAGTGTAATCATTGCTGAAAAATAGGAAACATAGCAAGCACTTTGTGCACAGCAAGATCCCACAAACGGCTGATGAGATGAATGACCAGACCAGCTGTTTTTTTGTGATCTTGGTTGAGGGGAAAATATTGGATAGGGTCCCAGTGAGAGCCCCGATGCTTGGATCAATGGGGAGGTATAGAGAACAACCCGACCATGGAAAAGTCATTTTCTACAGAAACATACCAGGGGTGACCTTGAGCTCCATGGTCCCGTGCACAGTCAACTGAATTTTTGGGTGGTGTTTGTTTTCTTTCACTCTGTGCAGCTCATCTACAATGCAGCAGTAAACTCCCTCGTCGTCTGGCACCAGGTTGATCAGTGTGACCCAGAACATGCCCTTGTGATCTGAGCTCATGTAGACTCCTTGGCCCTTGTACTGATTGTAGGTCTCCCATTTGACCGAGGTGTTCCGGATATGAACCTTCTCTTTGCATGCGGTGTTCTTGCTGCGGCTGAAGTACCATAACTTGGCCAAGAAGTCATGCCTCTCCTTTAGGTGTCCAGAGATGCTGCACCTAAAGGTGACATTCAGTCCCTCTGGGCATGTGTAGACCACGTGATCACTCGATACCTTCAGCACTGTCGCCTGATCTGCAGAGGGAGGAAACATGCATAAAATTCAGAACAAAGAAAGATGATTGTAACATAAATGCAGCCTTCACTGTTGTGCTTGGCTGTGGCATGTCGGTGCTCCAAACGCAGTGTGTCGTGGATTTCCCCCTTGAAACAATTTGTGGTGAACTACGAAGCTCGCCCCTGCTTTACAGGGGAAAGAAAGCCTTGCATTTTATATAGCAACTTTCCCAACCCCAGGATGCCCCAAAACACTTTGCAGACAGTGAAGGATTTTTGAAGTGTAGCCACTGATGTAGGAAACATGGCAGCCAATTTGCGCACAGCAAGATCCCACAAACAGCAATGTGGCCATGACCAGGTGATATTTTTTTTTTGTGATGTTGATTGGGGGATAAGTATTGGCCACAGGAAATATCTACACCACATGGACTGCAGCGGTTCAAGAAGGAGCTCCCCACCACAATCTCAAGGGCAATTAGGGATGGGCAACAAATACTGGCATAGCCAGTGAAGCTCTCATCCCTTGAATGAATAAATAAAAAAGCTCCCCTACTCTTCTTCGACATAGTGCCTTGGGATCTTTTCTGTCCGCCTAAGAGGACAGACAGGGCCTGCGTTTTACTTGACTCATCCGAAAAAGGGCACTTCCAGCAGTGCACCACTACTTCAGCACCGCACTGTAAACGTCACCAAGATTATTGTCATCAAGTCTCTAGGGTTTGGGATTTGAAGCCACAGACTTCTGACTCAGAGGTGAGAAACAATGAACAGAAGGCAGGGGGATGAAAGATCAGTGCACGCTGACTCACTCTAAATATGGCTGAGTAAACTAGGGCATTTATGAGTGAGGTCTGGGGTCTAGTCCCTTCACCCAAGGCCAGTCTCTGGGCCTTGCAGCAACGCAGCACTCCCCCAGGATCGGATAAGTAGATTTTACAGAACATTCAGTGAGGTGAGGGTCCCATAATGAGAGCAGGTCAGGCTCAAATCTTCTAGTCCCATTTCCAGTTGTCTCACACAAAGCTTCACCTTGCTTTATTTGAAAGATAGAACTTCCGTTTATACAACGCCTTCCACAATTTCAGGTTTCAGGATGTGCCAAAACCCTTTACAGCCAATTACATACTTTGGAGGTGTAGTCAATGTTGAAAGGCAAGTAACATGGCAGGCGCACAGAAAGATGCCACAAGCAGCAATTATTATGATGTTGGTCGAGGGACAGGTATTGCTCATGATCCCGGGAATAACACCCCTGTTCTTTTTCAAAATAGTCCCAGTGACAAGAGCGTCCTACCAAGAAGACAAGTTTACCCCAGAAATTTTTGTCTCCAAAACCTTTTTACATCTAATGTGCCTCATCAGCCTTTTCCTGGGACAAAGGGCAGACTGAGTTCATTGTGTCCAGACCAGAGTAGAAAAAAAATGACCTTAAAGGCACCTTCAGTGCGAAAAGTTGGCATTTACTGGTCTGTGTTTAGCTCTGCCGCATACTTTCTACAGGTAGTCATTATGTTTTGGCGAGACATGAATTCAACTCAAGTTTATTGCGTTGGCACATAATTGAAAAGCATAGGGGAGGAGGGAGAGATACAAGCATTTCCAGTACTTCTTTGAACTAGGGGGTGTCTCATGATTAAACTGATGATGGGCTGTTTTATAACGAGACTGTTTTGCTACATGAAACAATGTGTAATGGTTTTCCAAGACACAGCTCTGTACAAACTTCAGTTGTTTTTTTTTAAAAAAGGCACAACCTGCACTGCTGTGAAGAGTTACTTGTCGGCTGACAGATATTTGTAAATCCTTGCCTCTGGTTCGGAAGCCAGCAGGAAGTGATTGCCTTTCTTTTATTAACTTCTACATCTAGCAGTTCAGTTTTGTGCTGCAATGCTTCTGCCTGTCTCCCTCACACGTCTAAAGTCTAATGGACACTTTTTTACACATGTAATTAATGAACACAGCCTTATTGCACCAAGTGTTCCCAGTGCACCATTTCAAGTCATGGTGTTTTGTTCTCTCAACCTGAACTCAAGGTTGCAAAGTAGCTTTCCTGTGCAGCTAAATATCTGGAACACTGACCGGTAAACAAAGCTTAAAACAGCAGTGCATATAAGAATGTGTTACTGCACAGAGGAGGCCATTCAGCCCATCCCACCTGCTGCCCTTTGCTAGACCTGTTCAGTTAACCCCACTCTATTCTTTTCCCCATAGTTCTGTAAATGTCTTTCCAGTTCTGTTTTGAAAATTCCTTTTGTCTGCTTCCACCAGACTTTCACACAGTGCATTCCAAATCACAACAACTCACTGAGTAAACAAAAAGATGACATGCTTAATAAAATTTACAGCACAGGAAAAGGCCATTCAGCCCAACTGGTCAATGCTGCCTCTGGTTCTTTTGCCAATCAATCACCTTTGACCTGTAGTTACCCACCCTCCGGCCACTACAAGCATTTGCTGCTGTTTGAAGGCTAGTGCTTATTATCAAGTACCTGCATTGGTTTTAGTGATCACACAGTAGCTCCGTATCCCCTTTCATTTCTTCATCATCGGTAGTTGAATCTAAACTGATTTTGATGCAATGATGACTAGTCTGTGTCTGGTCTGTCGTCCATCTGGCTAATCATTAGTAAGCTGTTCATTCCTCTTTTCAATTTCAAAATGTATCCCCATCACTGCTCTGTAAACCTCTTCACCCAGAGGGTTAGAAAGAAAGAGACTTGCATTTCTATAGCGCCTTTCACCACCTCGGGATGTCACAAGGTGCTTTCCAGCCAGTGAAGTACTTCTGAAGTATAGTCACTGCTGTAATGTAGGAAACACAGTGGCCAGTTTGCACGCAGCAAGGTCCCATAAACAGCAATGTGATAATGACCAGATAATCTTGTTTCAGTGATGTGACTGGGGGGTAAATAACAACCAGGACACCAGGGAGAACTCCCCTGCTCTTTTATACAGTGCATTTGGGTCTTTTACATCTGCCTGAGAGGACTGACATTTCGTTCATCCAAAAGTCGGCACCTCCAACAGCATGGCTCACCCTCAGTACTGCACTGGACTGTCAGCTTTGATATTTGTGCTCAAGTCCTGACATGGGACTTGAAGCCACAGCCTGCTGACAGCGATCTCCATCACCCAGAAAGCTCATACTACCATTGAAATCACTGGTTTTCAGCAGTTAATCTATGGGTGATGATTGATTTTTTTTAATATAAGTGTCTCATGAACACCCCTTCAGATCAGTAGCTAAGCAGAGCAGCAAATTGTGACTCCAGACCCACTGCAATGTGGTCAACTTTTAACTGCCCTCTAAAATGGCCTAGCAAGTCACTCTGCCGTCAAGGGCAGTTATGGATGGGCAACACATGTTAACCTTGCCAGCAACACCCACATCCCATGAAAGAATAAAACGAGGGCCCCGTCTACCTGTTCAAGTGGTTAGAGCAGATCCCACATGGCACTCGTTCTCTCAAATAGGGCATTTCCTCTTTGACCATCACCAGCACAAGGCGTTTAACTATTTCTGTGATCTTGCTGCGTGAAAATTGACTGCCTCGTTTGCCTAGATAAAATTACAGCCACTGCAGTCCAGAAGTTATTCCTGGGATGTGAAGCATAATGTGGTACAATACAAGTGAAGGGTTTTCATTTGTTTCTTTCTGTGATAGTGCAGGCCCTTTAAGGTACAGGTTTTCTATAGTAATCCCAATTCCCTAAAATTGAACTTTATTTCAGCCAAGACGCATGTTATCACTGAGCAGCGTCCCCATCTTAATCCTCCTAAATGGCGTTTCTGGCATCTGCTATTAATTGCCTCCTTTAAATTGACCTTTGATTTTTTTTTTCCCTCTAACATAACATGCACAGCCCTAGACAACCTAAGCTTCCAAGCTTGAAGGAAGTGGCCTGTTGCTGTCCCTGGAGATCCAGGAATAAGGAAACAGCTGGTCCATATCAGGTTGACCTACGTGCTGCATTCCATTTACCCTGATTCATCACCAGGACTAAATCCTTCCACTCTTGATGTGCAGGAACATAGGTTCTCTCAATTGGCTTTGCAAGGTAGCCAATCCCTCCTTAAACCCAAGACTTTTAAACTAGCTTCCCCAAAACCTAGGCATCTCCACAAGTACCTTATATTATCCTCTTTTTGTCATAGGGTTTCAGTATTTTTCTATCCTGTGATGGACTGACACATACTTTCAATTGCTATTCACCTCTCTCATCATTGCCTTACAGTTTTCCTATATATGGCTGACAGTGCCTTTCTGAAAGATGGGTGAGGAGCATAGGATTGGGTCAGTATTTCCAGGTAGTTAAAAGCCTTAGTGTTAAAGAAATTGAGGATACCCTTCACAATATACCCGAGATATCAAGGGGTCAGTTTTAACATCAGGAAGACCTGAAATCTATCTAGCATCTTGTCACATCTGTAAGCGATTGCGTATGACATTCTCAAAAGTTCTGTTGGTCATATTAGCATCAAATATTTAACAGCATCATTTCTTTGTGATGTAAAATAAATAATGGTTGCATAAAAGTAACTGACAAATGAATGAATACAATAGAACTGCCTTCATCCAATTACGTTACCAACAGTCATCTCTAAACTCCAGTGGAGAACAGCGATTGTTGTGCAGTCAAACACAGCAGCCATTTTGCTCGGAACAAATTCCATTAAAAAGGAATGAAATGTATGACCTGGCTTAACATTTCTTGGCATTATCGATTGAGAGAGGAATGTTGGCAGCTTAAATTGTTTACAAGTCTCCAATCACTCGTCTTGGAAGGGGAGCTGGAGGAGGCCATTCAGCCCCTGGAGCTGATCTGCCCCTCAACTCCATTTACCTGGCGCTGTTTCATACCCTTTGATTCCTTTAACTAACAAAAATCTACCAGCCTCAGACCTGAAACCTCCGATTGGTCTGCAGCATTTTGGAGGAGAGTGTTCCGGATTTCCACTACCTTTGAAGCACATTCTAAATTTCACTCCTAAACTCTAATTTTGCAACCAAGTTCTCTTGTTCTTGATTCTCCTCACAAGAGGAAGTTGTTTCGCCATAGCTACCCTATCAAATCTTTTTAACATTTTCAATAACCTGTAAGATTATCTGATGCAATCCTGATGCCCAACTGAATCATCGTTCCAGCAACTCTTGCAACCAAGCCGGTGCCAAATGGTAGTGCCCAACATTCCCTTGGACCCACTGAGGAGGTCAGGAGGGGCAACCTGATGTTTGGGCAGCCCCAGTTCTCCATAAATTGCGTCCTGGAGAGGACACTCCATTTTCACTGAGCACCAAGGTGTGAGATGGACAGCTGCCAGAGAAAGAGCACAAAGCACGATACAGGCATGGACATGGAACAATGAAATGAATGATCAGTTCGTCTATTCTCATGATTTTAGCTCAAGGAAGAATGCGGACCTGCACACGTTGATCCTACTGCCATGTATCTACAAGAACAGGCAGGCAGAGGCCAGGATTCAACTTGCCCTCACTCACAAATGCTCTGTCGTGTCAAGCTAGCTTATGCCCTAGTGTTAGACTCTAACCCACAACATTCTGATCAGATTACTAAAGAATGCCACAAGTTGATGGATAAGATTATATTTTACATGCTGACATGAAACTGGTCTGTGTGTTAATGTCATGAGGGCAGATAGCAAGTCTTCCTCTGAGTCAACTTTAATGATAAAAATCCCCAAAAGGTAAGCGAGATGAATCTGTGAACACAGCATCGGATCATGATAAAAACAAAAAAACTGCGGATGCTGGAAATCCAAAACAAAAACAGAATTACCTGGAAAAACTCAGCAGGTCTGGCAGCATCGGCGGAGAAGAAAAGAGTTGACGTTTCGAGTCCTCATGACCCTTCGACAGAACTTAGTTCGAAACGTCAACTCTTTTCTTCTCCGCCGATGCTGCCAGACCTGCTGAGTTTTTCCAGGTAATTATGTTTTTGTATCAGATAATGATGGCATATTGATATTACTATTAGACAACATGGGCAGGGGTTTGTTTTATATAGTTTGGGACTATAGAACCCCTGGTCAAAAAGTATGACCCAGAGAGAGAGAGAGAGAGACAAACAGAAGCATGGTGTGTGGGTAGATGCAGAAGGATTTACTGAAAGCTGCACTCTGGGCTGAGACCAGTAACTGTAGAGTGGAAAGCACAGCCAACAAGATCATAGTTATACTGTGCGCTGTGAGTCACACGCCACCCACCAAGAGAGAGCACGGCACATGTGTGCATCAACTCCGCTTCACCATTGGCCAGTTCTTTATGACTGGATGGCACAGATGACTGTTCTCATGTAGTATTATCCTATAACACTCCTGTGAAGTATTGTTGGGACATTCTATTATGTTAGAGGCGCCATATAGGTTGTTGAAATTGCTCTTAATGTTTGTACAGCATACTCTCAATACCAGTGATGCTTTTGCAAAGTGAAGCTTTTACTGTTAACTTTACAATGTTGGTTGCTGCCCCTTGAATTCATTTTTCTGTACAGCAGTCCTGTGATTCCAAAGGAAAAGGCTTTGAGTGGTGGACTCGGTGTACAATCATTACACTCAGAGACCTGCATAAACAGATTTTCAAAAATATCTTTTACCCATAATGTTTACAACATATGGTCTGTGTATGAGCAGTGAAAGAATTTGTATGAGTCAGTTCTATAAAAGAAGGACATTTTGGAAATCTCTATCTGGAAGCAGGAATTTGCCTCTGCTCAATATCTGTCTTTGTGTCTAACTCTCAGAGCCCAACTCATGCCCAAAGGCTAATCTTAATCTGCTCCTTTTGAATGCTCTCTGCGTGTTAATTTAGCCATTCATAACCAGTTCAAAACTAAGGGTTCATTGAGAGCTGGTGCACCACAGTGTTCTGTTTCCACTTGATATAATTTATCCCATAAAATAGTGTAAAATTCAACACACAATTTCAGCCTCTGCTTCCACTTGTGTACCACTGAAACCTTCATCCACACTTTTGTTCCCTCTAGACTTAGCTCTTTTGAAGACACTCCTGGCCAGCCTCCCACCTTCCACACTTCATGAATTTGAGGGCCCACATCCAAAACTCTGCTGCCTGTACCCCTGCTTACAACAAGTCACATGCACCCATCACTCCTCTGCTCGCTAACCTACTAAGGCTCCCAGTCCAGAAATGCGTCCATTTTAAAATTTTCATCCTTGTTTTCAAATCCTGGGCTGGCCTCACCCTATCCTATTTTTGTAATCGCCTCCGAGATCTCTGTACTTGTCCAATTCTGGCCTCTTGCATGCTCCCCGACTGTAATTGTGCCATGATTGGAGACTGTTCTTTTAGCTGCCCAGACCCCAAGCCCTGGAATTTCCTCCCTAAATCTTTTGCTCTTCCTTTAAGATGCTCCTTAAAACCTATGTCTTTGACCAAGTCTTTTTGCCTCTTGTTCCAATATCTCCTTATGCGGCTTGAAGTTAAATTTTGTAGACAGTGCTCGTATGAAGCATCTTGGGAAGTTTTACATTGAAAGTGCTATATAAATGCAAGTTGTTGTTGCATTTCGAGAAACAAAATTAAAATAAGTGGTGAAGTGTAGTGAATGATTCATTGTGATCCAATAGTAGCAAAGTGCTTTTATTGAATGCCAAGGGATTTGGCTCAATTGCAAAATATGACAAATCATTTGTGACGTGGACATAGGGGAGAATTTTCCCCCGCCGGGTGAGCTGGGCGGGAGCGGGCACAGGGCGGATCACCGCCTGCAATCGGCTGTGCGCTGTCATTTTATGTGGGCAGACCAAATAAGGCCAGCCTAGCGTGACGCACACCCGGAAGCTCTGAGTGCTCCCTGTGCGGACGGGGGTGGGGGAGGAGGGAGAGTCGGGGCCTGCGCAGAACTCTCCGAGGCACGGAGCTGCCTCAGGGAGATTAATTTCATTATGAAACATCGAAAAAAAGGAAAAAAGAATTACTCTGACATGTCCCCTCAGGTGACAGTGTCACACGAGCTGGGACATGTTTATGTATTTTAATAAAAATTTGTATTTAATTTATAAACCCTTCATGAAACCTCATCCCACCCGTGGATGAGGTTTCATGAGAAATGCGAAGGCCGCCTGGGATCTTCGCCTGCCCCCCCACCAACATTAAGGTTGGATGGGCAGGCCAGACAATCGGTTTAATTAGATTATTAAAGACCTCAGCAGCTGACTCTGGTGCGCACCCACCAAACTGAAAATCGGAATGACATACGGTGACATCAGGACACACGCCTGACATCACCGCGCATCATTTTATGCACCGGCGAGAGGGGGCAGGGAGAAGATTCTAGCCGTAGCGAAAGCTCGGAATATATTATCTGTAAACCTTTAATATGTATATATGTATAAATTATTGCTGATATTTACTGCTACCCGAGAATAGTTTGGACAATGTATTGTCAAAACTCTAAAGCCACAAGTAAATTTTAAAAACTAATCTCGCATCCCCAAAAAGGAATAAGTACCTTGGTTAAAGTTGTACAGAAAAAGGCATTTGAAGGTTTCAGCTGGGACAGAGAGGCAGCCAGCAAGAGCAGCGGATGGGAACATTTTAAGGGGAACCCTTTTTAGGCCCCTTTTCCAGGAGGTTCAGTGTTTGTTTCCAAGCAAGAAACCTGACAGCACAGAGAGGTTGCTGAGCAGCTGTTGTGGAGGATGGGTATTGGAGGGAAACTAAGAAATCATTGCAAGACGAGAGATTCTTGTGAAATACAGGAGGGACAGGGAGGGAAAGCTATTTTAATTTTAAGAAAGCTGACAAATGATTCATACAAAACTCCTTTTACCAGGAGTAGTTCTGTAAGGGATGTGAGAAAGCACCTGCCCTTTGTGACTGAAGGGATATTTTCTGTTTAGCACCTTTCATGTATTAAATGCTCACAACTGTAACTCTGTTCAGAGGAAAAGGTGTTCCATGGTCAAATAACATTAACAATGGGGCTTTTCATCTCTGCTGTTTATGAGGTCTTCCTTTGCACAGAATACCCGCTTAACCACAGTGACTGGACCCATTGTATCGGAAATACTTTAAGGCAGTTCAGTACCACGTGATCTGGTGCTTTATCAACACAAGGCCTGTCTTTCCCTCGTCGGAGGTTAGCTGGAAGTGTTCTGACGTGACAAGTCCTTTCAGAGCTGCTCTCCATTATAATGTCACAAGTCATGAACACTAGCTAATCCTTGAGGTGGTGTGTCAGCAAAGATTGCTGCAAGCGACGAAAAGTAGAATTGTTGTCCAAAAGTAAACCTGATGGAGGTTCCGTTGATTGGTAGAAGGCGCAGCAGCCCTGCCTGTTGCCTGTTCAGCGCTCTTCCTTCACCGAGCCGCTTGGAACCTAAGCCATTTGCCAGAGGTTTAAGAGATTTTCAAAATGAAGCCATTTACAGGGATTGTGGGTGGGTGGGGAGGGCTGTGCTTGTGGGTGGAGATGGGTGGTGGTGGGGGTGTGTGTGGGTGGAGATGGGTGGTGGTGGGGGTGTGTGTGGGTGGGTGGGGATGGGTGGTGGTGGGGGTGTGTGTGGGTGGGTGGGGATGGGTGGTGGTGGGGGTGTGTGTGGGTGGGTGGAGATGGGTGGTGGTGGGGGTGTGTGTGGGTGGGCGGGGATGGGTGGTGGTGGAGTTGTGTGTGGGTGAGTGGAGATGGGTGGTGGTGGGGGTGTGTGTGGGTGGGTGGAGATGGGTGGTGGTGGGGGTGTGTGTGGGTGGGTGGGGATGGGTGGTGGTGGGGGTGTGTGTGGGTGGGTGGAGATGGGTGGTGGTGGGGGTGTGTGTGGGTGGGTGGAGATGGGTGGTGGTGGGGGTGTGTGTGGGTGGGTGGGGATGGGTGGTGGTGGGGGTGTGTGTGGGTGGGTGGGGATGGGTGGTGGTGGTGGAGTTGTGTGTGGGTGGGTGGGGATGGGTGGTGGTGGGGGTGTGTGTGGGTGGGTGGGGATGGGTGGTGGTGGTGGTGGGGGTGTGTGTGGGTGGGTGGAGATGGGTGGTGGTGGTGGGGGTGTGTGTGGGTGGGGATGGGTGGTGGTGGGGGTGGGGTTGTGTGTGGGTGGGTGGAGATGGGTTGTGGTGGGGGTGTGTGTGGTTGGGTGGGGATGGGTGGTGGTGGTGGAGTTGTGTGTGGGTGGGTGGGGATGGGTGGTGGTGGGGGTGTGTGTGGGTGGGTGGAGATGGGTAGTGGTGGGGGTGTGTGTGGGTGGGTGGAGATGGGTGGTGGTGGGGTTGTGTGTGGGTGGGTGGGGATGGGTGGTAGTGGGGGTGTGTGTGGGTGGAGATGGGTGGTGGTGGGGGTGTGTGTGGGTGGGTGGGGATGGGTGGTGGTGGGGGTGTGTGTGGGTGGGTGGGGATGGGTGGTGGTGGTGGAGTTGTGTGTGGGTGGGTGGAGATGGGTTGTGGTGGGGGTGTGTGTGGGTGGGTGGGGATGGGTGGTGGTGGGGGTGTGTGTGGGTGGGTGGGGATGGGTGGTGGTGGGGGTGTGTGTGGGTGGGTGGAGATGGGTGGTGGTGGGGGTGTGTGTGGGTGGGTGGGGATGGGTGGTGGTGGGTGTGTGTGTGGGTGGGTGGGGATGGGTGGTGGTGGGGGTGTGTGTGGGTGGGTGGGGATGGGTGGTGGTGGGGGTGTGTGTGGGTGGGTGGGGATGGGTGGGGGTGGAGTTGTGTGTGGGTGGGTGGGGATGGGTGGTGGTGGGGGTGTGTGTGGGTGGGTGGGGATGGGTGGTGGTGGGGGTGTGTGTGGGTGGGTGGGGATGGGTGGTGGTGGGGGTGTGTGTGGGTGGGTGGGGATGGGTGGGGGTGGAGTTGTGTGTGTGTGGGTGGGGATGGGTGGTGGTGGGGGTGTGTGTGGGTGGGTGGAGATGGGTAGTGGTGGGGGTGTGTGTGGGTGGGTGGAGATGGGTGGTGGTGGGGTTGTGTGTGGGTGGGTGGGGATGGGTGGTGGTGGGGATGTGTGTGGGTGGAGATGGGTGGTGGTGGGGGTGTGTGTGGTTGGGTGGGGATGGGTGGTGGTGGGGGTGTGTGTGGGTGGGTGGGGATGGGTGGTGGTGGTGGAGTTGTGTGTGGGTGGGTGGAGATGGGTTGTGGTGGGGGTGTGTGTGGGTGGGTGGGGATGGGTGGTGGTGGGGGTGTGTGTGGGTGGGTGGGGATGGGTGGTGGTGGGGTTGTGTGTGGGTGGGTGGGGATGGGTGGTAGTGGGGGTGTGTGTGGGTGGAGATGGGTGGTGGTGGGGGTGTGTGTGGGTGGGTGGGGATGGGTGGTGGTGGGGGTGTGTGTGGGTGGGTGGGGATGGGTGGTGGTGGTGGAGTTGTGTGTGGGTGGGTGGAGATGGGTTGTGGTGGGGGTGTGTGTGGGTGGGTGGGGATGGGTGGTGGTGGGGGTGTGTGTGGGTGGGTGGGGATGGGTGGTGGTGGGGGTGTGTGTGGGTGGGTGGAGATGGGTGGTGGTGGGGGTGTGTGTGGGTGGGTGGGGATGGGTGGTGGTGGGTGTGTGTGTGGGTGGGTGGGGATGGGTGGTGGTGGGGGTGTGTGTGGGTGGGTGGGGATGGGTGGTGGTGGGGGTGTGTGTGGGTGGGTGGGGATGGGTGGGGGTGGAGTTGTGTGTGGGTGGGTGGGGATGGGTGGTGGTGGGGGTGTGTGTGGGTGGGTGGGGATGGGTGGTGGTGGGGGTGTGTGTGGGTGGGTGGGGATGGGTGGTGGTGGGGGTGTGTGTGGGTGGGTGGGGATGGGTGGGGGTGGAGTTGTGTGTGTGTGGGTGGGGATGGGTGGTGGTGGGGGTGTGTGTGGGTGGGTGGAGATGGGTAGTGGTGGGGGTGTGTGTGGGTGGGTGGAGATGGGTGGTGGTGGGGTTGTGTGTGGGTGGGTGGGGATGGGTGGTGGTGGGGATGTGTGTGGGTGGAGATGGGTGGTGGTGGGGGTGTGTGTGGTTGGGTGGGGATGGGTGGTGGTGGGGGTGTGTGTGGGTGGGTGGGGATGGGTGGTGGTGGTGGAGTTGTGTGTGGGTGGGTGGAGATGGGTTGTGGTGGGGGTGTGTGTGGGTGGGTGGGGATGGGTGGTGGTGGGGGTGTGTGTGGGTGGGTGGGGATGGGTGGTGGTGGTGGTGGGGTTGTGTGTGGGTGGGTGGAGATGGGTTGTGGTGGGGGTGTGTGTGGTTGGGGATGGGTGATGGTGGGGTTGTGTGTGTGTGGGTGGGGATGGGTGGTGGTGGTGTGTGGGTGGGGATGGGTTTGGGTGGGTGGGCATGCATGTATAGGTGGGGGGACTGTGTGCATGAGTGTGTGAGCGGGTGGGTATGTGTGGATGGGTGTAGCGCCAGAGCAAGGATTGCCTCCTTTCTGTGCTGGTCTGACTCTATGATTGTGTTGAAGTGATGTTTGGTTCCTGAAGCAGAGTGATGTCTTACCTGGCCCCATCCATTTAAAGTCAGTGTTCAGGTGCTCCCTGTGGGGAATATGGTCTAAGTTGACCACCTGAGGTCAAGAGGCTCATCGCTGATGGGGGTTCCTTAGAAGTAGTAGTGGGGAACAAAGAAATGGCGGAGGAACTGAATAGGTACTTTGCGTCAGTCTTCACGATGGAAGACACGAGTAACATCCCCCAAGTTCAAGAGAGTTGGGGGACAGAGGTGAGTATGGTGGCCATTACCAAGGAGAAGGTGCTATGAAAATTGAAAGGTCTGAAGGTGGATAAATCACCTGGGCCAGATGGATTATACCCAGAGTTCTGAAGGAGATAGCTGAAGAGATAGTGGAGGCGTTAGTGGTGATCTTTCAGGAATCACTGGAGTCAGGGAGGGTCCCAGAGGACTGGAAAATCACTAATGTAACCCCCCTGTTTAAGAAAGGAGTGAGGCAAAAGACGGGAAATTACAGGCCGATTAGCCTGACCTCGGTCGTTGGTAAGATTTTAGAGTCCATTATTAAGGATGAGATTTCAGAATACTTGGAAGTGCATGGTAAAATAGGGCAAAGTCAGCATGGTTTCATCGAGGGGAGGTCATGCCTGACAAATCTGTTAGAATTCTTTGAGGAGGTAACGAGTAGGTTAGACAAAGGAGAGCCAATGGATGTTAACTACTTGGACTTCCAGAAGGCCTTTGACAAGGTACTGCACAGGAGGCTGCTCAGTAAGATAAGAGCCCATGGTGTTAGAGGCAAGGTCCTAGCATGGATAGAAGATTGGCTGTCTGGCAGGAGGCAGAGAGTGGGGATAAGGGGGTCCTTCTCAGGATGGCGGCCGGTGACTAGTGGAGTTCCGCGGGGGTCAGTGTTGGGACCACAACCTTTCAATTTATACATTAAAGATCTAGATGAAGGAACTGAGGGCATCCTGGCTAAGTTTGCAGATGATACAAAGATAGGTGGAGGGACAGGTAGTATTGAAAAGGCAGGGAGGCTGCAGAAGGATTTAGACAGGTTAGGAGAATGGGCAAAGAAGTAGCAGATGTGGGGAAGTCTGAGGTCAGGCACTTTGGTGGGAAGAATAGAGGCATAGACTATTTTCTAAATGGGGAGAGAAGTCAGAAATCTGGAGTGCAAAGGGACTTGGGAATCCTATTCCAGGATTCTCTTAAGGTTAACTTGCAGGTTGAGTCGGTAGTTAGGAAGACAAATGCAATGTTGGCATTTATTTCGAGAGGACTAGAATATAAAAGCAGGGATGTGCTGCTGAGGCTTTACAAGGCTCTGGTCAGACCACATTTAGAATATTGTGAGCAATTTTGGGCCCCGTATCTCAGGAAGGATGTTCTGGCCCCGGAGAGGGTCCAGAGGAGGTTCACGAGAATGATCCCAGGAATGAAAGGCTGAACATAAGAGGAACATTTGAGGACTCTGGGTCTATACTCGATGGAGTTTAGAAGGATGAGGGGGGATCTGATTGAATCTTACAGAATACTGAAAGGCCTGGATAGAGTGGACGTGGGGAAGATGTTTCCATTACTAGGAGAGACTAGGACCCGAGGGCACAGCCTCAGAGTAAAGGGAAGACCTTTTAGAACAGAGATGAGGAGAAACTTCTTTAGCCAGAGAGTGGTGAATCTATGGAATTCATTGCCACAGAAGGTTGTGGACACCAGGCCATTGAGTGTGTTTAAGACCGAGATAGATAAGTTCTTGATTGGTAAGGGGATCAAAGGTAACGGGGAGAAAGCGAGAGAATGGGGTTGAGAAACTTATCAGCCATGATTGAATGGCTGAGCAGCCTCGATGGGAAGAATGGTCTAATTTCTGCTCCTATGTCTTACGGTCTTAGGTTGACAGATGCTTGTAAATCCCTGGCTCCGGTACATATCAGTGTTATTGTGCTAAACAACCAAGCTTGAACAATCTGTGAACTAATGCTTCTGAAAGGAACATCCGCACATTAAATCTTCTCCCAGTCAGGCTCAGCTGCTCACTCTGCCCCTCTGGGTGCAGCAGAGCCACAGTCTGCCCTGTAGATGGATGCAAAAGATTGATGGGCCAATGTCAGAGAAGAACAGGGGAGTTGTCCCTGGTGTCCTGGCCAATATTAATCCCTCGACCAACATCAAAGAAACAGATTATCTAGTCATTATCACTTTGCTGTTTGTGGGGGTGTGCAAATTGGCTGCCCGATTTCCTATATTCCAACAGTGACTACACTTCAAAAGTAAGTCATTGGTTACATCTGTTGTTGGAGTGAATCACATCAGTGTAAGCGGCAATCGTTTATGCGATCTTGTTTTCTAATTGTTTTTTGTCGAAAATAATTCTCGGTTTTGTGTCTGCTTTCCTCCCAGTTGATAAGAGTGCGGCGGGGAGGAACTTCCTTGCTCCAAAATGGATCAAGTTCCTCAAATGCCGAGTCGTGATACTTCCTGAAGGGAATGGAAATCGTCTGCTTAAAATCCATTGTGAATTTTGCTGGAGGGGTGGCACAGTGAGTTGGTACATGAATTGGCAGTGACGCAGAGGTGGGATGTGGGTTTTTGGCTGCGATTCTTCTACACCACCGACTCCTCAATCTGTACCATGCAAATATGGACATGCACTAAAGCAGAGGGTAGGTGCTTCCCCTATGGGGACACCCCCAGTTTGTTTCAGTTTTTAGCGCTTCCCACAACAAGAAGGGAAAATCGGAAGGGGAGTCAATCCGGAGTTGCTGTCGCGCACATAATGGGGATCGGCAACAGAACGGCCTCAGTGGAGGTTTCGGTGCTGCCTCTACCAGAGGTGAATACCACCCTCCTCGGGATTACCTTGGAAAGCAGATACATCATTGTGTGAGGATTGGTTTCAAAGAGATTTAGTAAAAATACACTTGAGTCAGTAACTAATTGGAAGGTTTTTTTTTCTGTACTTCCAGCCATCTGTACCTTGCCGAAAAGCAAAGTAACAAAACCATCAAATGCGTAGAACTCCCACAATCCCATATATGACAAGACATCAACAACAAAAAGAAAGAGCTATCATGAAATAGTGGCTTACAGAAGCTTAATACCTCCCAAAGCACCTTACAGCCAATGAAGCATTTTTCTGGGAACCAAGGGAACAAGGCAGCCAGTTTGTACACAGCAAATTCCCAGTTATCCTGGAGGATTTAGTACCTCCAGTGATCCCATCACTCCTGTGCTATTCAGCTTTGCAGCATCCTGCCTGCCCGGGCCAATAGGAAACGGACGCTTTGAAACTTAATGGGGATAATTTTCAACTGTCGGAGCAACAGCCTTTTCCTCCCCCATCTCCAATATTTTCATAACTAATAACCAGAATTATTGTAAGAAAAAATTCTAAAAGCGCACACCTTATGGACCGTTCCAGTCATCTCTCTCCAGAGTTGTAAACAGCAAGAAAGTCACCTTTCATTCTTATTGCCTCCGGGAGGCTTGGCAGCTCTTTCTGAGTGCTCCACAATTAAGTGGGTACGATTTAGACAGGCTCCTTCTATACTGTCCCAGCAAATTCACCCTGAGCCAACCTCTCTTCCTCTGCCATTGATCCATTCTGAATCTTTCAGAGTGCCACGTTGGGTTGCTCCAATTAAGATTGTGTTGAGCTTGCTCCACTGAGCAACTATATTGGAGTTTAGTGATTCCGAGATAATTGAGCCTAATGTCTGGAAGGAAATGCTGAAACTATTGACTGCTCCTGGCTTGTAAGTGTTTAGACTGAACTTCACAATCTGTAATAATTTTTTGTCAAGAGATAGAGGGTTAGCCCTAGGAAAATGGACAGCAGCCAAATTGGCAACAGAAGCATATTTAAGACTCAATTTCATGGTATTTAAGAAATGGCCTTCCTGTACAAGAATCCCCTCTGTGACTACAAATAATCAAATGTAATAGAGTGATTCATTTCTAAAAATGAGACAATAAACCAGGACCTCTGTCGCAATGGTTCTTTGAGAGATCTTATGGTGATGTACAGATTAGAGCAGGGAGCACTCTCGGTGCACTGGCAAATATCACTCTCTCAACCAACAGCACCTCAAATGATCGAACTGGTCTTTCATCTCTTTGCTGCTCATGAGATCTTGCTGTGCAAAATGGCTGCTGCACTCTTCAATGAAGCAGTAATGACTTCAGTTCAAGAGCGGTATTCATTCACTGAGCTGTAGAGCATCCTAAGAGACAATATAAGGTGCCATTGACATAATGGAGCATTGATTTAAAAATGTAGTTATTGTGAAATTCTACTGTTGACATAGTGTAACTCTCTTGTTATTTAATGTATGGTTAGGGGGCAGGGTTCACAGAAACTTTAGTGTATCTTCTTTTAGTTCGTTTCCTGTTGTGGTACACTCAGAAATCAATGTTCTGGCTGGAACCAGGAGCCTTAAGCCCAAGTCCAACTATTGTTTGTGTAGTGATTGTTTGTATCTCACTTCTTCTCCCCCCATTAGTCTTCACACAGCAGCCAGCTTAACCGTGGTTAAAGGTTGAAGGCAGCTACTTAAGAGTGTTGAAGCCATCATTTGACCCCTACGCATTTGCTCAGGAAATTATCCATTGACGATAGGTACTTTCGGGATAGAATCTTGAGAAGGAGACCATATGGCCTGAACCAGTAGTTGTTCTGTGAAAGAGCTGACCAAGTTAGCGTCTCACCCCAGCACTTTCCCTGTAAATCTGCAAATTAATTCTCTTCAAGTAGATTTTTTTTTTGGGAATTTGGCTCCACAACCCTTTCAGGTCCATCTGGATCTTTACAACTCTCTGTGTGAAGAAATGTCTCCTCATTTTTTCATGAGTTCCTTTGCCAATTATTTTATATCTATGATATCTGACTCACTTGAGGATATAGTTTCTCCCTCATGCTTTATCAAAACCCCTCATATTTTTAAAATTGTTTTCATAATAATCATTTCCTTCTGTTGGACCACACCGTGAATATTGTAAGCAGTCCTGTCATCTCAGTTTTGGAAGGATGTATTGGCCTTAGAGGGAGTGCAGCGAAGATTTACTGGAATGATACCTAACTCAGAGTGTTAAATGACAACAAAAGTATACACAAACTCTGTTCTCTCATTGAATAATTTCTCCTTTAATTTGTCTCACTTTCTCCAAATAAAACGTGTTGCTATGGATACCCACATGGGCTCTAGTTATGCCTGTCTTTCAGTGATGTGGAACATTCCTTGTTCCAGTCCTATTCAGGCCCCCTCCCCCAACTCTTTTTCCAGTACATCGATGACTGCAATAGTGTCACTTCCTGCTCTTGACCAGAATTTGAAAAATTCAGCAACTTTGCTTCCAATTTTCACCTTTCTCTCACCTTCACATGGTCCAATTCCAACACTTCCATTCCCTTCCTTGACTTCTTCATTTCTGGGGATAGGCTGTCAACTAATATTTATGATAGGTTTACTGACTCTCACAGCTACCTCGACCAAACCTCCTCACGCCCTGCTTCCTGTAAAGACTTCATTCCATTCTCCTTTCTCTGGTGCATCTGCTCTCATAATGCTACCTCCCACAACAGCACTTCTGCTAAATCTTCCTTCTTCCTGGACTGGGGATTACCCCCCACTACCTACTGTGGTCATCAGGCAGTTTCTGATCCATTTCCCGCTCTTCTGCTCTCACCTCTTCTCCTCCCTCACAGAACCATGATAGGGTTCCCCTTATCCTCAATGATTGGTGAATCCAGGACTAAGGGGCATAGTCTAAAAATGAGGCTGAGACTAGGGTTGAAGTTAACTCTCTTCCACAAGCAACAATTTACGTTGGGTGAATTGTTCATCTTAAATCCGATAGACTTTTGTTAACCAAAAGTATTGCAGGATATGGGGCAAAGGCACATATATGGAATTAAGCCACGGATCAGCCATGATCTCATTGAATGGCAGGTTGGAGGGGCTGAATGGCCTCCCTGTTCATGTGTTCATGTCACAGGAATGTAACTGCTGTCTTACTTTTGTCAACAGTTACTGTTGACCTGTAGGGCTCCACTGTGAAGTACAGAGTCAAAGGAGAGAGAAGGCAAGAAGCTTCAATAAAAAAGTTAATTAATTGAGGTATCAGCCACAACACAGTGGGAGCACTCTCGCCTCCTGAGGCACAATGTTGTGGCTTCTAAGATCCCAACTTGGGACTTGAGCACATAACCTGACACTCCGGTGCAGTATCAAGGAAGGACGAAGCTGTTGGACACCCCGTCTGCCCTGTCAGTTGGCTGTAAAAGACGGTGCGAGACTGTTCATAGAAGAGCAGGGGCATTCTCCCTGGTGTCCTGCCCAATATTTGTCCCTCGATCAGCATCACAAAAACAGGTTGCCTGATCATAAGCACATTGCTGCCTGTGGAAGCTTGCTGTGCGCAAATTGGCTGTCGGGTTTCCTATTTTACAACAGTGACCTCACCTCAATGCCCGTAAAACTCTTTGAGACAACCTGGGTCGCTGAGATATAAATTTAAATCTTTTCAATGCATGAAATATGTAATAGAGGGAAAGACCAAGGAATTATTTTAGCGTCAACCTGATGTTATGATGGCTAGCTGGAATGTTGGGTCTTTCTTTCATTCTTTCTGAGGATGAGAGTGTTGCTGGCAAGGCTAGCATTTGTAACCCATTCCAAATTGCCCTTGGGTCCAAATATTTGGATAGCTGAATGGACTGAATGACCTTCCTCATCCACATCGATTGTGCATTCAATTTAATGCTGCTTAATAATTCCATCTTCCCTAAATGGCATTCCTATTGCACAAAAAGTAATTGGATGGTAAATTTCCATCTAATATTTAACCCATTGGGGCTGCATCTCCCTCCATCTTCCACCAAGCTTGTTATAAGACATGGAAGTCTAGCTTTTTGAAGAATTGTTAATTGGGATTGGGAGCATTGGTATCTTATGAATATTATTGAGCTGAATAATAATTGCTGACTCATCATCATCGCACTTTGAATAATCTAAAGATTTTCAATTGAAATAAAATGTTCTTCAGGAAATGAGTTACTCTGAGTTCAACTTAGTAACAACATTTGGCATGTTGCAATTTTTACCCCTTTCCACTGATGCAGAGGAGACAGAATTTGGAACTGTCCTGGGATGGTCATCGTAACATAACCAGCTTCAGCAACACGTACCTAGACCATTCACTCCAATAGTTCCATTGCTTTTGTGGCATGTTTAACTTCTGTTACGTGATGCACTGAAGTTTTTGTCCCTTATCTCTGCTTTAGAAAAGATGCATTAGCAATTATTGGAGAGAAACAGGTTCTTGTTGGCCAGCACAGACACGATGGGCCAAAGGGCCTGTTTCTGTGCTGTATAACGCTATCACTCTAAGTGAGCATGAGGCCGTGAGTGATTTGATGATGATCGCCAACAATATATGGGAGGTGTGAGTGAACAGAGGTGCATGCTGAAGTCCAAATCATGACCGTACCATAGAGTCATAGAGTAGTACTGTAAGTGAAGAAGGCCGCTCGGCCCATCACATCTGTGCTCGCTTCTTCAACAAGTGACCAGTTAGTCCCACTTCCCCAAGCTTTCCCCAAATCCTTGCCAATTTTTCTCCTTTAAGTATTGATCCAATTCTGTTTTGAATGCTGAATCTGTTTCACCACCCAACCAGCCAGTGCATTCCAGATCAAAGCCACTCTCCCATTGTGTAGAAGATTTTTCCTTATGCCACCACTGGCCGTTTGCATAAGAAATAAATTGGAGCTGGGGGGATGGTGGGAGGCAGGCCATTCGGCCCCTCGAGCCTGCTCCACCATTCAATAAGATTATGGCTGATCAAGCAATCACCATACATCTGTGCCCTCTGTTTATTGACCCATCAGACATTGGAAACAGTTTCTCCTTAAAATCATGAAGTGATGAGTAACTAAGCACCTCTATTAGATTTCTCCCAGCCTCTCTGATCTTAGGAAAACAACCTCAGCATCTCT
This sequence comes from Carcharodon carcharias, assembly GCF_017639515.1. Taxonomy (NCBI): domain Eukaryota; kingdom Metazoa; phylum Chordata; class Chondrichthyes; order Lamniformes; family Lamnidae; genus Carcharodon; species Carcharodon carcharias. The sequence goes on from NC_054494.1 coordinate 35,678,510, forward strand.
AATCTGTCCACATAACTGTAATTTCTTACCCCTGGAATCATTCTAGTAAATTACTTCTGTACCCTCTCAAAGCCTCCAGTACTTCCTAAAGTGTAAACAGCCAAGTCAGTAAAGTGAGATGTCAAACTTCTTCATTACTTTGTGAGTTTGTGTCGTTCCTAAGATTCTCTCTCTCTCTCTCTCACTGGCAGCAGTATGTACAATCTACAAGATGCACTGCAGAATGCACCAAGGCTTTTTCACAGTCCCTCCCAAACCCACAATTTCCACCACCCTGTAGGCCAAGGGCCACAGTCAGAAACAAAACTTGGGAAATCAAATTGATTCATTAAGGGGAGTAACATTATGCACATTATTTGTTTTTTTTTTTAATGGTGCTGTTCGAGAACACTCAATGGCCTGACAGCAGTGTGGAAAATGTTTCAACTTCAGTTTCCGGAACCAGGACGTAACATATGAGCAGAGAAATGTACCCAATATGATTGACTGCCAGAAGTCTTAAGTTGTTTGATATTTAAAACCATTATGTATATTTTCCGCACAGTGTTTCCTAACCTGGGCACCAGCACAATTGTGAGGGAGGATGGGGAAAGTTGGAAGGTTAAGGGGACAATGTTTACTTTAAAGTTAATTGAGTGGATTGCTGAAAGTATCTTCGTTGGTAAGTTTAAAGTTGGTAGGTGATGGAGTGCATGTAGATGTTTCCAGTTCCAGTCAGGCTCACCCAGAGAAGGTGTTGAGCCAGTATAAGTCACTTCTTTCACCAAAGAGGAGGTGGGAGGGCCAATCCCTATTATATTTCCATACCTTAACCAGCGTGTGTGTGTGTGCGTGCGCGTGTACGCATGCGCAGCCAGATGAATGACTCATGCTTTGGCTCAAAATGAGTTTGGTTGAGGTAGGGGGTGAGGATGATACTTTATGTAAATTTAGGTAGAAGTTCATTGAAGAGTAATGTTGAAAGTTCCTGTGCAGTGGTCTTTGGAGGATGTGTGTGGGCTGTATATGGGGGCAGGTTGTTTGATCTGTGAATGTAGAACTTAGACTAAGCTTTTGCTGTAATATGACCTGCTTCTTTAATTTATTGTTGAATGAGGAAACATATGTTGCTTTAGAAAAGGATTGAGGAAGGGAACAACCTTTTACTAAAAGACTTCGGTTCCAACCTGCCTTCCTTGGCTGTACACAAACATTTGGAGTCTGTATTTACTGAACTAAGCTTTTGATATTTTTGACTCACTTTCAAAGACCAATCCCTCAGTGCCAAGTCATTACTGAAACTGCTTTTATGAGATTTTAAAAACCAGGACAAAAACATCAGATAGCCTTGAAATGACATTGTGTAGTATCAACATCTGCTGTATTAATTGGCTGGATATTTTTATTATAACAGCAGATAAGGGAATCTCTTACAAAAACAACTTGCATGAATATAGCGTCTTTAACATAGTAAAATGCCAAAATCACTTCACAGCAGCGTTGGCTGACAAAATTTGACACTGAGCCAAATAATGAGATAACTGGGGCACGTGACCCAAAGCTTGACCAAAGAGATGGATCTTGAGGAGTGTCCTTAAATAAAAGGCATCAAGCGATTTAGGGAGAGAATTCCAGAGTTCAGGGCTTAGGCAGCTGAAGGCATGGCCAGCATTTGTGGATTCAAGTCGGCGATGCACAAAGGTTTAGAATTAACAAATGCATGACACACTTTTACCACAGGATTGCACAATGTAACTTCAAAGCCCATAGGGTTTTGTTTTCCCATTTGATGTCCCTTAATCAAAACGCCTTATATCGAGGGACAACTCACAAATACAATGTTAATCCAGCTTGTCAGCTCCACAGATAATAGAGGAAAACGTGCATTAATTAAAAACCCAAATTTGACATTCAGCCGTCCAAACTTCTTACAACAAACTTGTTAAAAAAAAGTAGAAAAATAGTCAGAGAGTGAGACACAGGTTGAAGTGTTTCAGGAGGTTTTATCCGATGCTTTCTGAAAGTGCATTATTCTTTGGAGGGTGAATAACCCTTTTGTTTTTAGCTGTTCTGTTACATGTCTCGAGTCACAGATGTTAGCTGCCATTTTAACTCCCCAAGCTTGCTATACAAATGAGGGAGTTTTTCCAGATAGTAAGATCTGTAGTTGACTAGAAGGGGAAAGAGCTCTTGTAAAACAGTTAGTACATTGTGAGTAGGATGCTAGCTGTCCTGTGTGGGTGGGTGTAAGTCTGTGTGTGGGAGTGCATATAGACCAAAGGATGGCCTTTTCACATTCTTAAGTGTCACTGTTATTAATGCAAATGCAAAGAGAAAAAGTCTTTAGTCCAGAGCTTGACATTTACAAGCAATTTGCAATTAATCTCTGCAGTTTATAAGCATCTATAATTACCTGCATTTGCTTATTCAGAGCTTATTCAAGGCCATTGCCTTCAAAAGGACAGGGCAGTTGAGCAGCAACCACATCACAAAAGTCCACAGATCCCACACTACCCATCAGCAACACAAGAGAGAAAAAAAAATAACTTCTATTTATATATCACCTTTCACAACCTTAGGGTACCCCAATCTTACAGCCAACCAGTAGTCAATGTTGTAATGTTGGAAATGTGGCAGCCAATTTGTGCACAGCAAGCTCCCACAGACAGCAGCATGATAATGACCAGATAATTTACTCTTAGTGACGTCAGTTGAGGGACAAATACTGGCCACTACACCGGGGAGAACTTCCTGCTCTTTTTCAATATAGTGCTTGGGATCTTTTATGCCCACCTGAAGGGGCAGACGGGGGCCTCAGTTCAACATCCCATCTGACAAGTGGCACCTCCAACAGTGCAGCACTCTCTCAGTACAGCACAGGGAATGTCTGTCTACATTTTTGTTCCCAGGTCTCTGGAGTGAGACTTGAACCCACAGCTCTCCTGACTCAGAGGTGAGAGTGCTACTAGCTGAACATACACATCCGCTGTACTGCACCCTCTCTGCTGGCACTTCTCTTTAGGCAGAATTGGAATTATTTTAGTTGTATATTGATCCTGTTAGCTGAGTGAAGCTGTCAAGCAGTGAAGCTGTTACTATTTGGCACTAATTTTAGAACTGTCAAAATGGGTATGTAAAGTTTTTGTGATTTATGGGTGGGGTGGGTGTGGAAGGTTGAAAGAGTCATATTCGGCCACGGTGCCTAGTTCTCCACCCAGAACAATAGGGTGGCAACAGTGTTATTGAACAGTGCTAGTTTCAAATGTTCAAGACCCCTGGCATCCAGCAGACGGAATTTAGTTGGCAGCGTTATTTTTCTATGGGTTGTAAGAAATGTCTGTTGTGGGGGAAACAGGGGAATTACAGAGTTTCACTCGTATCCAATCAGGTTTGAGGAAACTTCACGTTCCCTTTAAATTCGTATTAAATTTAACTTCCTTAAGTGAAGCACTCCCTGCCTTCAGCACCCCAATCAACAGGGGAATGTGTGTGGTCAGATGTACAGTTATTTTGATGCACATTTTGTCTGGTGATCACAGTGTAAAATCCAGTGTTGTTTTTGGGGGCACCAGTGTGAATAAAATGAGAACACCACAAGTTGGTTAAAAAAAACAGAATTGCTATTTCAAACCTGCAGTGAGATTAAGCCGAATTTGAAATTGCACTTCTCTGAATTGGCACCATCCCAATACAACAATCCTGTGACAATCAAAAACTCCTCTCCAATTGTTACAGTCATGCAAAGCGCCGCCTTATTGTCCCACTTCTCAAGCTTACCTTGTGTAACAGTATTGAGAAGCAGGATGACAGTCCAGACGAAGAATCGGGTTATCTTGCTCTGAATATCCATTATTAGCTTCCTCCCTCCCTGCATCAATCTCCTTTCATCTGCTAACTTCCTTGCGTGTGTGAGTGTGCAACAGTCAGAAAGAGAAATCTCCGGTGATGTTTACTGTGCAAGCTCTTGGCACGACTTCAAGCTGAGTCTGAGGGCGAATCCTTATGTTACTGACTGTGAACTAAAACACTGCAAGGAACTGGAAACTAGCGTTTGCATGAAGGCGGAATCAAAATACTCGTTTTAATTGGCTCTTGCTTCAGTGATTGGCATTGCTGCTCACAGGCAGCAGGAGAGGTTGTTTTTGAAGTTGGAAGATTTAAGTTGCTGCCTATTCCCAGTTGATTGCTTCTCTACCCCATTGACGGAGATAAGATAATATAAATGTGTCCACCAGCCTGGAAAGGTAGGACAAGCTTAACCTACAGGTTGGGGAACACTGGCAGGCCAGTAACACCCCTCTGTGCAACTTCATATCATGAGGACAGAGCTACACTCAGTGCAGTGAGACTGGGATTGCCAACACTCATTGGACATGCAAAATAAAAACAGAAAATGCTGGAAAAGCTCTGCAGGTCTGGCAGCATCTGTGGAGAGAGAAACAGAGTTAACATTTCAAGTCCGTATGACTCTTCAGAGCTCTGAAGAAGAGTCATACGGACTCGAAACGTTAACTCTGTCTCTCTCTCCACAGATGCTGCCAGACCTGCTGAGTTTTTCCAGCATTTTCTGTTTTTATTTCTGATTTCCAGCATCCGCAGTATTTTGCTTTCATCTCATTGGACGTGTCCCTGGAGGTTTAATCACAGGACCTTGCGTCTCCAATTGCCTCTCCCAATCAGACAACCTTTTTATTTCCATCTCTGGTAATTATTAACGAGTGTTCAAAGAATTTTTTTTTTTTTAAATCACAATTTGTTTTCATGCTCCAATGGTTGTTCTCCTTGGGTGCTGCTTGCAGCGGTGTCCAGAGAGTTAATTGTCCACTCCTGGTGACTCCTGGGCAATTCTGGAGAGCTGGGTGAGGCATGGGCTAGCCATTGCTTCAGATCATTTAACGTTGAATCGCTTCTGTTGCAGTGGGAAAGTAAAAGTCTACATGAGTATATTTTTCCAGCAGTGATGAATTTCTAAAGAGGAGAAGTGAATGTTTGGTACAGGTGATTTTTTTGCAAGCAGTACTTGAGGTGGGGCACTGAGTGTGGTGCACCAAACTCCTGCCCTGCTCCCCTGCATGAGCATTTTGTGTTCTGAAGTGACATTACAAAGCATTTCTCCTTCTTAAAACAAAATAATCATTTCTCTCTGGTGGAATTATTATAATTGTGAAAACAAAGGCTGTTTTGTAACTTCGGTCCAAGGGTCCAGTTCCCATCATTGGCGAGCTAACCCTAGCTTTGCTGCCTCTAATTTGTGAACCGAAACTTTTGCTGACACACAATAAATCCCACACTGTGCTTCTTTCGGGGTTTGCCAGATACAGACAAGCTCACTACCCCATCTGTCATCAACCCAGATCCCATGCCTGGTGGGAGATCCTTCTGAAGCTGAGCCATCTCAGTTTGGATACACTACCGGAGGGAGTTAAGCAATTACTGGGCCAGAGAGCATGGTGGACACAAGCTCATGTGTACACCTGCAGCCAAAAAAGTGACATCTCACAAGGGACCAAAGAGAGAGATGATATTTAAACAGGACAAGATAAGCTTACATATCAATACAGTAAGATACAGCAGGACAAAAAGGGTTCAGGATTGACGAGGACAAGCTCTTCAATACCTGATTAAATGATCCCCGTGCAGTAAAACTCTATGGCATCCCAAGAAAATTCAAGTTACAAAATGGGGGAAATTCTTTGCTGCTATGGTTGTCAATGTGTGCCAGTGAAAACTGGCACTTGCTCGGTACCTAGGCCCCACTTGCACCAAGATCTAACCCCAATTGGCAAGTATACCTGTGTCGCTCAGCAGCACTTAGTGCTGTGCACCGGGGAGAGGCCAAACTGATGGGTTTTTTGACAGACTTGCATTTATAGAGCACCTTTTGCAACCTCAGGTTGTCACAAAGCGCTTTCCAGCTAATGAAGTATTTTTGAAGTGTAGTCTGTGCTGTAACATGGGAAATGCAGGACCCAGTTGAGCACAGCAAGCTCCCACAAACAGCAATGAGATCATGATCTGATCATTTGTTTTTTGCCATGTTGATTGAGGAATAAATATTGGTCAGAACTCTGGGGGAATCTCTTCAGCTGCTCTTCACCTGAGAGGGTAGATGATGCCCAGATTGATATGGTCACTTTTGTGGAAGTCAAACAGCCTTTTTCCACCTCGAATAAATTTAAAGCTAATCAACAACGATGATCAGGGAAAATTTTATTTAAAACCATTTATTTTTGTGTTGCTCTCCATGATTATTCTCCCCAGCGTTGCTCACAGCCTTGTCCTGGAGATTAATCGCTAATTCCTGGACAATCCTGGAGGCTTGGCAACTCTGCCCTATTTTAAATAAACAAGCTGTCAGCCACTTTAGTCAGGACAAAGTGAATTGACGTGCATGCGATTGCTGTTACGCAATGGTACAGAATTACAGGAGACCAAGCTAGTACACTTCTGACAACAGTTCCAATTCTCAGGGTCAGGAATTGGCAGGGGGGGGGAGGGAGCATTTCCAGGACCTTGGCCCCAGTGAATGGGGGAATTGTGTATAGTCTGGAAATTCACTCGGAAACTCGACGCTATTTTGTATAGCCAACCATTGCCATGAGAATATGGAGCTCACTGCCACATGACTGTCTGAAGTCAGTAGCGTAGGTACCTTCAAGGACAATAGAAGACTTTGTCAGTAGGGTGAAGTGAAGAAGGTTGGAAGGAGACTTGAGAGGAACATAAGTGCCAGGATAGACCAGTCGGGATGAATGATCGGTCTCAGTGCTGTAAAATTCCATGGAATCTCAAGCAGCTAAGAGTTACAAAGAAACAGGGGGAACTCTTTGCTGCTTGTGCTGTTTGCAGTTAGAATACAACATCTAGGTCTCACTTCCACCAGGATCTGACCTCTATGCCCGAGTCACGCAGCAGTGCTTAGTGCTATCGGGGGTTGAGTGAGACCAAACTGGTGGGGCTTCTGATGCAGAAGACAGTCCTGCATTTCTACATGCAGCATCTTTCACAACCTCTGGATATCTCAATGCTCTGTTCAGCCAACGAAGTATTTTTGAATTGTAGTCACCATTGTAATGCAGGAAATGCAGCACCCATTTTGCACACAGCAAGCTCCCGCAAACAGTAATGAGCTAATGACTAGTAAAGCTGTTGTGTGTGATGTTGATTGAGGGATAAATATTGGGCAGGACATTGGGGATAATTCCCCTGCTCCTCTTCACAATAGCGCCTTGGGGGTCTTTTACATCCACCTGAGGGGGAGATGGGGCATGGTTTAGTTGGTCACATTAGCTGAGTTTGTACTCCCTCATAGTTTTCCATCGGAAAATTACCTACTTCCTTGCAACCCTACTTATTCTCAGTTATGATTGGTCATTGTTTCATATTAAAAGTGAGCCAACCAGGCAAGTTTGATACAAATATTTGGCAGATATTACACCCAAGTCTGTCACCTGAAGTGTGACCTGGAACATTTTGCTGGACGGGATATTTTATACACACTGTGCATTGCTCTACAATGTACACAAGAGGGTTGTAACTATGTGAAAACAGAGTGCCTCTGTTCTGATGATATATCACTGGTCTTCTGTAATATTACAGGGCATCCTTCTCAAGCTAACATCATTAAAGGGCAATCTGACTGCCAGTAAAACTCCTGCTGGGAAATTGCGTAAATTGTAAGGATGAAGAAAAAGAAAATATCAGTACATTGTGTTCAAGATGGCAGGATATTCTGGGACCTAGCTGACCTTTATAAAATGCTCAGCTTTTCATTTTTTGTCTTTTGTGTTGTACCCTGAACCTGCTGAATGTGAATGCTAGGATGCAACATTCTCCTAGCTTCACTTAACAGGAACATTTTTGCAGCAACAGGAGGAAGTGGAAGTAAAATAGTTTCATAATGAGATTTGCGAAATCTGTTCCTTTTGCACAGTGTGACAAACTTTGCGCATAATTAACGTTATTACAGGGTATTGACTTCAGAACACAACAGGACCAGGATTAAAACATCTGCCTGGAAGGAAATGGCTTGGCCTCATACCGTTCATTAGAATCTGGGGGATCCATTTGTATTGTTTCCCCATTGGACTAAAGGGTGTTGAAACAGGCATATCCATGTTTGACTAACAATTACCTGAGTTGTGAATAGCAGGCTGCATGGACATGAATCAGTTCCCTTACAAACAGATAAAAACCTCCAACACATTTTGAAAAAGACAAAAATCCAATAGTTTCCAGCCGTAATCATTCGCCATGTGTTTCAAAGGGTTGTGGAGGCATTATTTTCAATCTTGGTTACTCCCATCTAGATTAGTATCCTACCAGGTAGTTTGTTCCACTTGTCAATCATTATTGGCTCCACTCACCATGGCTACACTCATCTATCTAACTGAAAGTCTGCAGTTTGATCATTTTTTTGCCTTTTTCAAACTTGAACACCTGTCCTACTGTCAGAGTTTAGCTTGAAGATGTGTTCCTGGATTACCTTTTCTATTCAGTTTTTTATAAATCAGGAGTTGATGCTATCATTCAGATTCAAAAGCTTTACTGTCTTGGACTCCCTTTGTGGAAACACACACCGATTGCTTTCATTTGTAAGCAAATACTCGGAAGGTTTGCATTCTGGGTTTCTGACATGGGAGATCAGCAATGATTGACAAGTGAAACAGACTACCTGATAGGACGCTCATCTAAATGGGAGTAACCAAGATTGAAAATAATGCCTCTACAACCCTTCGAAACACATGGCGAATGATTACGGCTGGAAACTATCAGATTTTTGCCGCCTTCAGAATGTATTGAAGGTGTTTACCTGTTGGTAAGGGAATTGGTTCATGTCCATGCTGCCTGCTTCTCTGTTACATGCCTTGAGGATCCAAACTGCCTTCTTTTTCCAAGTTTGGTATCGTCTACAAACTTGAGGCCATTTCCCATTGAGCTTCTGATGTTGAAAAGTCTCCTGTTTCAAATTGTGTGTTTTTACTTTACAGTAATTTAGTGACTCTTCAGGGAACTACCCATTCAGCAGCAGAGAGGACAGCGGTGCTCAGGTAGCTAGTTCCATTTTACAGCATGAGCTGCAAACTCATTCAAGGATCAAAGCCTTCAGAATACAAGTTCAACTGAAAGTATGAAATGTTCTAGACTTGTCAGTGTCTAAATAAAATGAATACAGACCTACAAAATCAGAAACAGAGTTGAATAAAAAGTGCAACACAAATGGGTCACTCAACCCAACAACATGAACCATAATCTTCATTCCATATGCCATATACTCTTATTCCCCCTATCCTTCAGCCAGCAATCCAACCCTTCATGTATATTAGTATAGCCTCTGCTTCCATCACTAATTCTCATAGTGCATTTCAGAGCCTTGTAATCCTCCGTGTAAGATTCCTTTCCCCTACTCTCTAAGCTCCCCCAAAGCTCTTGCATGTAACCTTTACATCCCCTTGGTCTAGACCCTGTTTTTCCCCCCCACCCCACCACACCCCATAACCCAACTCAGCCATTGGAAGCAGCCTGATTTTTATCTTCTCCGTCCCATCTCTTCATTATTTTAAGCATCTCCACAACAACAACTTGCATTCTTTTCTACCCGAGGCGCTTCACAGGATTCGCAAAATTTGACACTGAGCCACATAAGGAGATATTAGGACAAGCTTGGTCAAAGAGGTAGGTTTTAAGGGGCGTCTTAAAGGAGAAGAGAGGCAGAGAGGCTTGGGGAGGAAATCCCAGAGTTTGAGGCCTAGGTAACGGATCCAGTTTCTGGGAGGTAACACTGCAGTATGGTTATCATGTTAAAGCTAAGTGCCCAGTCCACAAGCCTCCAACACCTTGGCTAATATTAGAAACTCGTCATGTGAACAGTCATTTTGTTTATCTGTTCCAATAATCTGTTCAGTGTCAAATTTTGTTGTGATAACACACCTGTGAAGAACCTTGTGATGTTTTGCTATGTTGCAGGGCGCTATACAAATGTAACTTGTTTTTGTTAAGAATGGAGTACCCTGGAGTAAGAAACACAGCAGCCGTCCTTGTACGTAACCCCCGTTGCAGAAGCATGCCACACGTCTAGCTGTTTCAACACTTACCTCAGACTCGGTTTCCTGTACATCTGCATGTTTATCCTGGCAGCCACTGGGTCTCTGACTGCCACGCTTATTTATTTCTTTGGCCTCCACACATGCAGTTCTTCAGCATTAAGCAGCCACATCACTTCAGATTTTAGAGCAGTTAGCCAAGAGCTTCTGACGCACTGTTTCCCATCCCCACCCTGCACGGCCTCCGACAGCCAAGCCTAGAGTGGGGCCAGGGAGTACACAGAATGGGTAATCAGCTGTGGACTGTGAAAATTTGATACTTGGTAAGGTTTCTGTCCATAGATATTTAGGGAATTTTCTCAGGAGGTGGACAATGAGTGTGGCCGATTGGTCGCATTAATTTTTTTTAAAAGTTCAACAGATTTTCCTAAGTTAAGTCCTTGGAGGGCATGGAGATTAAAGATTGTGGGAGGTTATTCCAGACTTTAATAGACCTCAGGGGAGGGGTGGGATGGAAGGAGTTAGCAAAGGAAGCAAATTGGGGCTGCTGATTGGAAACTCGTTGAGCTTGGTCACTTTTGGGCTTGATGTACTGCTTAGAAATATTTAACTGTTGATTCAGGATTTTACAGAGGCACATCAGCCAGTGGGGCCTTTCTTTTTTCCTGGAGACTGTGCCAACCTAGCGATGTGACCAACTGAGGAGGCACTGGTGCCTCACGTTTAACTGTTTGTATCAAAGCAAGCTGCCTGGCATTGAAGTTCCTCAGAAGGTAATGTTTTTAACAGTATATGGGTCCCAAGCAGCTATGCGGTACCCAAGGCGTGGTCAGTCTAGTGTTAGATGCAGCATTTCATTCACTGTGGTTGTGGAGTGGTGGAATTTGCGTTTCACGAAGCAAAGCACCCCAGGGATGCTGTAGAAGCTGCGAGTGGAAGTTGACTTTGTGCATGTTCAGGGGTTCAGGTGTACATCACCTGGACATCCACAAAAATCCCCTCCCCCCACCATTCCCCCCCCCACAAAGCCTCATTTCCCCTTGATCCACAGACCTCGCAAAAATTCTACCCGGAAACCTTGTCAATCTTTTGATTGTGAATGCTCATTCTATTACAGTGTAGACAAGAGTATTGCTGTTTATCTTTGCCAAAAGTACAGTAACTGCACATTTATCTTCAGTCGCACATTGGAGGGGATAGGCAATATATTGGAGGGGATAGGCAATATAAATCGAAAAATACACTTTCAAATTGGAGTGCAGGAAAAGAGAGATTGGAAGATTTACTCTCAAAGACCTTCAAACCTGGCAAGGCATGGTGAAAAGACTGTCTTTCAAAAAAAATGCGTATGGAACCTTTGACTTTATAAATACAAGCAAAGAGTACAAAAACAAGGAAATTTCAATATTGACAGTGAGGATTACAGAGCCAAGACAGATGGATAAGGCTAAAATATAGATAAGTCATGATCTAATTTAAAAAAAAAATTTGGCCAAGGTCTGTTGGCATCACTGGCAAGGCCAGCATTTGTTGCCCATCCCTTATTGCCCTTGGGGGCAGTCAAGAGCCAACCACATTGCTATGAGACCAGAGTCATGTGTAGGCCAGACCAGGTAAGGATGGCAGATTTCCTTCCTAAAAGGACATTGGTGAAGGTTTTTATGACAATCGCTGATAGTTTCATGGTCACCATTATTGATTCCAGATTTTTATTATAATTAATTGAATTTAAATTCCACCAGCTGCCATGTCCCCAGAGCATTAGGCTGGTGGTATGCATAATGTATAATGTATAATTTTAAGTTGAATTTATGTATATTTATTAAGAAAGGTGAAAAAAAAAGGTTTCAGTTTGACTTAGGTTTTGTTTATGAACCTTGGTGCCTGGGAGCCTGGATAGACTTATCACTGAAAGGTTTCAGGTGTGTGTGTGTGTATATATATATATATGTGCATTTTTAATGAGGCCTTAAAACCTCTGAAGTGAAAGAGATGGGTTAAAAGGGGTTGAAAATTCAGTGATTCTGGGGGGAAAAAAAACACAAAGTAGAAAAACCTTACTGTTGCCTAGCGGCAGTGATCCAAGGGCACAGACACAGAAAAGACAGGAGTTAAGAGAGGAAAGTTCATTGTGTGTCAGAGAGAAAAGACAGAGATGCTAAGCTGTCTGAGAAGAAAAACTGCAAGACTAGTGGGAACAGTAGCTAACTGAATAATCAGTTATGGGACTGGGTAAAGCAATCAGTTTAGCAGAGGTGCTGCTGGAGGACTGAATTTAAGGAACTCATTTGTTTGCTCTGCAGTTGGAGAAACAGTGGGCAGAATTTTGCCCTTGGTGGGCGTGTGGGCCCCACCGGCTCGGTGGTGGACAGACAGCGGACCCCCCGCCATTTTGAGTGGGCGGGCCAATTAAGGCCCGTTCAGCGGCCTGTCCAATAGGAAGCGCCATGCGCTATGTGCTTCCTGTGTGGGGGCGGTGGGGGGGAGGGATTCCCCATCTGTCAAAGTGCACACTGCTCCCTGAGGCAAAGTCCTGTCTCAGGGAGATTAGTGACAGTCTAAAAAGCTTTAAAAGTAGAAAAATAAAAATATTATTAACATTTCCCCCTCATGTGACATTACATTTATTAAAGTTTTCAAAAAAGGACATGAAACCTCATCCCGCTGGTGGATGAAGTTTCCTGTATTATCAGAAGCCGCTGGGGCTCCTGGCCTACCCGCCAGCCTGAAGCTTGGACGGGCAGGTCCTATAATTACTTTAATGATCCTGTCAATGGCCTCAATTGACCATTGACAGGTCGGCGGGCGGACCAGCTGATTTCGCTGTGCCCCCCGCCTTCCTGAAAATTTAAAGGGACCGGGATGACGTCGGGGGTTCCGCCCGACATCATCCCGCGTCATTTTCCCCTCGGCGAGCTGGCCCCGCCCCCAAATCACCGAGGGGAAAATCCTGGCCAGTGAGTTTGGAGTGCAGTTTTTGGGTGTTTTGGGGAGAGATACAAGTTGGGTGAGAAGCATCAAGTGAATGCCCAGGAATTCACTGGAAGAATACTGTTTGCAACCGTGCCAGTGCCAAGCAAGAAGGCTTTGTATCAAATTAGTGGTAACTCCTCACTGTTTTGTGTGTCTGTAAAGATGTTACTTGGATAAAGGAATAGCGTGAGTTTAAAGTGCCTTTTTGTGTTTGTAGTGAGATCTTTCCAACCTTTTTATCTGGTGTATATGGTTTGCTTTTCTTGTTTTAATAAATATTTTATCCTTTGTATTAAAAGTTCATCAGCAGGCTCCTGTGAATTTTTTCTGTCATTTTCCTCCGCTGTTTCCCCCCCGAAAAAAGCTAGGATCTATCAAGCCAAGTTTCACTCTGGGATCTGACTTGTCCAGTGTAAACAGCAACTGGGATCGTAATACTGGGCCTCTAGTTTACTAGTTCAGTGACATTCTGACCACACCAGCATCCCCACCCACCCACCCCCCCCCCACCAACCTGAAGGGCAAAACAAGCTGGAAGGACTGAATGACCTGTTCCAATACAAAAGCAAAATACTATGTAAATCTGAAATAAAAACAGAAAATGCCAGAAATGCTCAGCAGGATTTGGCAGCAGCCTTGGAGAGAGAATGAAGATCAACACATGCTCAAGGAAAGCACTTTGTGTTTCGATTAGTGTTTTACTCCATACTGAGCTCAACAATTTCAGATCGTAAACCCTGCCCCCATTTTGCTTCATTTTTCTTCGCGTTTTGATCTGAATATTGTTTTTCTCTTGTTTTTGCTTGCGGACAGCAGCTGTTTGTCATCCTGCCGTTCACACCTTCTCTTCACACGGCTTTTTGTTTCTTTTCCGTCCCGTTACCACTCCCTTTGGCTCTGCCATCAACTCTTTCTTATTTAATCATTGAACCTCACCTCTCTTTCACTCTATCACAGACCTTTCCTTTTGTTCACTTTTCACCCTCCCCCATTTCACTGGGTTAAAACCTATTACCTCTCTTACCTTTTCACAATCCTGATGAAAGGGCGAAGACCTGAAACATTGGGCTGAATGTCTCCCCCCTCCCCACCGGGAGGGGTTGTGCGGGGGCTGGCGGAAGTGAGCACGACCCCGATCGGGTGTGCGCCACCGTTTTACATCAGCGGGCCAATTAAGGCCCCGCCCAGCGTGACGCTCACCCGGAAGCGTTGTGCGTTCCCTGTGCCTCAGGAAGATTTGTTTAAGGTTCAGACATTTAAATAAAGGCATGTCCCCTCGTGTTGACAGTTTCACACGAGCTGGGTCATGTCAAGGAACATTCATTCAAAAATTTATTTAATTTATAAACACTTCATGAAGCCTCATCCCGCCCTTAAGGTTGTACGGGCAGCTCATTTAATTGATTCCATTAGTTTTAAATAGGCCTTTGAGCGTTCAGCTGGCCTGTAGCCGATTCGGCTGCGCGCTTGCCAAACTGAAAATCTAAATGACGCGCCCCCGATGTCACCGTGCGTCATTTTATGTGTCGGCTAGCGGGCCCCACCCCTGCTCGCCGACCAGAAAATTCTCCCCGTTAACTCTGTCTCGCCCTCTCTTCCAGATGCTGCCTGACCTCCCGAATATTTCCAGCATTTTCTGTTTTTATCTCTTCCTCTTCCCCTGTTCCTCTCCCTGTTCCCATGGAAGTCAATCAAGCACGAGACATGGTGATGCTGTCTTTGTGGCCTTGAGATGTCCACCGTGGTGGGAAAAACAAGCTCGCATTTATATAGCGCCTTTCACAACCTCAGGATGTCCCAAAGCACTTTACAGTCAACGAAGAATTTTTGAAGTATAGGCACAGTTGTAACGTAGGAAATTCAGCAGCCAGTTTTGCACACAGAAACTCCCATACACAGCGGTGTGATAATGATCAGACAATGTGTTTCTGTCATACTGATTGAAGTATAAATAATGGCCAAAACACTGGGGATAAATCCCCTGCTCCACTTCAAAATAGTGCTGTGAGATAAAAGCAAAATACTGTGGATGCTGAAGATCTGGAATAAAGACAGAAAGTGCTGGAAAAACTCAGCTGGTCTGGCAGCATCTGTGGAGAGAGAAACCAAGTTAACGTTTCGAGTTAGGATTGGGGTCATGCTTGCGGACTGAACAGAGGTGTTCTGCAAAGCTATCACCCAGTCTGCATTTGGCTTCCCATTTCAACACTCCACCCTGCTCTCATGGTCACATTCCTGTCCTTGGCCTGCTGCAATGTTCCAGTGAAGCCCAATGCAAACTGGAGGAACAGCACCTCATCTTCCAATTAGCCACTTTACAGCTTTCTGAACGCAACATTGAGTTCAACAACTTCAAACCATGAACTCTTTCTTCCATCTTGTACGTTTTTTCCCTTAGTGCCAGTTTGTATCTTGTTCTCAGGTATGCTATCAGACAGCCCTGACTTTTATTCTTCTGTTTTGCTTTCAGACAGCTATGACCTTATTCTGCTACTAACACCTACTCTGCACCAATGCTTTGTTCCTTTACTACTATCCCTTTCCCACTCTTTTTGCCTTTTGTTCCATAACATCTTTCTAATTTAATCTCCCCTGCCCTTTGACCTATCCCTGACCTTGCCTTTTTGCTCACCTGACAGTCTCTCCCCCCCACCCTGCCCTTTTTCAACAGCATAAAACCCATCACGTTTCTGCCTCTCTTCAGTTCTGAAGAAGGGTCAAGCAGACTCCAAAGGTTAACTCTGTGTCTCTCTCCACAGATGAGATTTTCCAGCACTTTCTGGTTTCATTGCTGTGGGATCTTGTCAGTTGGACATACAAGGCCTTGATTTAATCTCTTATCTGAAAGACTGCACATTCAGCAGTGCAGCTGCCCTGACCAGTGCTGCACTGGAGCATCAGCCTTGTGGAGTGGGCTTTAAAACCTGAACCTCCTGACACAGAAGCAAGCTACCAACTGGGCCACGTTGACACAGCTATTGTTGAGGGGCACAACTTCTCTCCCAGGGTCAGAAAATGTAAGGGCTTTCTGGTAGGGGTTATTGGATCTATCCAGTTATAAAGAAAGGCTTCTCTCTCTCTCTTTCTCTCTCTCATTCTTTTTCTCACTTGCAGTCTCTTTCAGTCTTTCCCGGATTCGCCTCTTTGTTCACTGTTGGTTTCTTGTCTTTGATTGGTGGATTAGTTAAGGAGTTAAGAAGGGGATCTTGTCGGACTTAAGTGAAAATAAACAGGAACGAGTTATAAACGTAAGAAATAGAAGCAGGAGTAGGCCAGCTGGCCCCTTGAGTCTGCTTGGCCATTTGATAAGATTATGGCTGATCTGCTACCTCAATTCCACCTTTCCAACTTGCCCCCACATTCTTTGGTTCCCTGAGAAAATCTGTCGATCTCAGTCTTGAATATACTCAACAACAAGCCTCTGAACTAGAGAGTTCCAAAGATACACAACTCTGAGCAAAGAAATTTCTCCTTATCTCAATCTGAAATGTTTGACCCCTTATCCTAAGACTATGACCTTTACTTCTAATCTCTCCATGCAGAAGATCAGCAAATCAGCATGAACCATGTTGATAAGATTGTGAGAACCAGATATTGTTGCTAAACCAGAGGCAGAGAAGAAAGGAAAGAAAGTTGGTGCACACAGGCCATGATTGGAACAGTCTGGTGTGAAATCAACTCTAACCAAGAGGGAGAGTCCCCAGTCTGGCAGAGATGACCAGACTGAGTGAGGAGCAGACTAAAATTTTGAAGAGGAGGACTGGCCATTGTCTTTCACCTCTGATGTGTCAAGTTTGTCCATGGCCTTCTTGAGTTTGCCTTATGGATTCCTGGAGTTTTTCTTGATGATTGGTCTGGTGGATAATTCGGGCATGGATGGGTTTGAGGCTTTTCTTATTCTTGAAGTGGATCAGGGTTTGCAAGAGAGCCTGTGGGAGTTTGTTATTATCTATAGAGGGTCCTCATCTGGACTGAAAACCAGTGAGGGGAAGTTCATGGGTTATGGTTGTATCTTTGCTACCTTTGTCATGGGACAAACATGAACTTGTTTGGGAACGAAAGGCAGCTTTCAATTTTGGTTCCTGTAGAGAAATTTCCAGAATGTTGCTTTTCATTTAGCTTTAACCCCCTGGCAAAGTTGCATTTTGGCCCTGTAGAAAGTGTATTCCCCTATAGGAATACTTTACACTTCTATAAATGTGGCAGAAGCTTTCTTCTGCATATAAACTTTTTTTTATTCATTCATGGGACGTGACCATTGCTGGCTAGGCCAGCATTTATTGCCCATCCCTAATTGCCCTTGAGGAGTTGGTGGTGAGCTGCCTTCTTGAACCATTGCAGTCCATGTGGTGTAGGTACACCCACAGCGCTGTTAGGAAGGGAGTTTCAGGATTTTGACCCAGTGACGGTGAAGGAACGGCTGATATATTTCCAAGCCAGGGTGGTGAGTGACTTGGAGAGGAACTTGCAGGTGGTGGTGTTTGCATGCATCTGCTGCCCTTGGCCTCTAGATGGTAGAGATCGTGGGAGGTGCTGTCGAAAGAGCCTTGGAACCAACCCTTCCAATCTCACCCTGAGTTATCATGATCTTGCTGGAATGGGTGACAGAAGCAGATTCAATTGTTACTTTCAAAAGGAAATGGAATGTATACTTGAAAAGGAAAAATTTGCAGGGCTAAACTTAAAAGTGCACCAGCAGATAAGACCGGAGATTGCAAAAATGGTAAAAAGGCCAAGTTAAAGGCTCTGTGTCTGAAAGCACGTAACAATCGTAACAAAACAAATTAATTGACAGCTCAAATAGAAATAAATATGTATGACCTGATAGCCATTACAGAGACTTGGCTGCAAGGTAACAACGGCTGGGAATCAGATTGGCAAAGATAGCCTGGAAGATGAGTTCATAGAGTGTTTTCTGGACAATTTCTTATAGCAGCACGTGTTAGAGCCAACCAGAGAGCAGGCTTTTCTAGATCTGGTAGTGTGAAACAAGAGGGATGAATTAATAACCTTATAGTAAAGGCACCCCTAGGTAGCAGTGATCATAACATGATTGAATTTTGCGTTCAGTTCGAAGGAAAGAACGGTAGGTTTAAGACGAGTGTCTTAAACTTTACAGGAACATAGGATTTAGGAGCAGGAGTAAGCCATTCAGCTGTTCAAGCCTGCTCTACCATTCAATAAGATCATGTCTGATCTGGTTGTGGTCTCAACTCCACTTTGCTATTTGACCCTCATAACCCATGACTCCCTTGTCTATCAAAAATCTGTCTAATTCTGCCTTGGATAAATTCAATGATCCAGCCTCCACTGCTTTCTGGAGTAGAGAATTCCAGAGACTAATGATCCCTTGAGCAAAAAAATTCTCCTTCTCTCCGTTTTAAACACTAGACATCTTATTTTTAAACTGTATCCCCTGGTTCTAGTCTCCCCCACAAGAGGAAACGTCCTTCTGCTATCCACCTATCAAATCCCTTCAAGATCTTTTGTTTCAATAAGGTCACCTCTCATTCTTCTAAACTCCAATGGGTATAGGCCCAACCTGTTCAACCTTTCTTCATAAGATTGGCCCTCTTACTAGGAATGAGTCAAATGAACCTTCTCTGAACTGTTTCTAGTGCAATTACAGCTTTTTCAAATAAGGAAACCAAAACTGTACACAGTACTCCAGATCTGGTTTCACCAAGGCCCTGTACAGCTGCAATAAAATTTCCCTACTTACATGTTCCATTCCCCTCGAAACAAGTGACAACATCTCATTTACCTTCCTAATAATTGTACCTGCAGACAAACCTTTTGTGCTTCATGTGTCAGCACACTCAGATCCCTCTGTACCACCGAGTTCTGAAATCTCTCTCCATTTAAAGTGCATACTGCTTTTCTATTCTTCCTAAAAAAGTGTACATGTTCACATTTTCTCACATTATACTCCATCTGCCTAGTTTTTGCCCACTCACTTATCCTGTCTATATCCCTTTGCAGTCTCTCTACCTCCTCTTGACAACTTAATTTCCTACCTATCTCGGTGTTATCAACAAATTTAGCTACCATAGATTCTGCCCCTTCGGCCCTTATCCAATCATTGATATAGATTGTAAATAGTTGACGCCCCAGCAGTGATCCCTGTGGCCCTCCATTAGTTACAGCTTGCCAACCTGAAAAAGGCCCATTTATCTTTACTGTTTGCTTCCTGTTAGCTAATCAATCTTTTATCCATGCAAATATGTTACCCCCTACACCATGCAATATTATCTTGAATGGCAACATTTGATGTGGCACCTTATCAAATGCCCTCTGGAAAGCCAAGTACAGCACATCTACAGGTTCCCCATTATACACCTTGCTTGTTATTCCCTTAAAAAACTCAAAATAAATTAGTTAAACATGATTTCCCTTTCACAAACCCATGTTGGCTCCGCCTGATCAAATTATGATATTCAAAGTATCTTGCTTTAGCCTCCTTAAGAATGGATTCTAGAAATTTCCCTATAACAGATGTTAGTCTAACTGGTCTGTCGTTTCCTGCTTTCTGTTTCTTTCCTTTCTTGAATAAAGGTGTCATATTAGCTATTTCCAATCCACGATAACCCTTCCAGAATCTAAGGAATTTTGGAACATTATAAACAATGTCTCTGCTATCTCTGCAGAGTAAGGAACATATCTTTTTATTTTCTGTTGAACTAAGGATTGGGTTTGCAATGGCTGCAGCTTGAGAGACATGTCCACTGGAATGGGATGAGAAATATATATAATGTTGCAGACCTGGAACAGAGTGTGCCATTAAAGAGAGGGTGGTGCCAGAAAGGAGTCCTGGATTTTGTGCTGCCTGGGAGGGTGGTGGGGGCAGGTTGCCTCACATCCTTTAAAAAGTACCTGGATGAGCACTTCGTACATCATAACATTCAAGACTATGGGCCAAGTGCTGGTAAATGGGATTAGGTAGGTAGGTCAGGTGTTTTTCACGTGTCAGTGTAGACTCGATGGGCCGAAGGGCCTCTTCTGGGCTGTATGATTCTGTGATATGGGGAAAGCCTGAGGAAGTAGGAAAAATTGGATAGCTCTTGTAAAGAGTCAGCACACATGTTCTATTCAATGAAGGCAGGCAGTGAAGGACAAAACTGGAGCCAATCTTTCCACCGTTGCATAAGTTATTCTTAGATACACATTACAAACATGCACCTTCTAACCCCACAGCCACAGGTTCAGTCTGCTCCTATTTGTAGGAGCATAGGTGAATCCCCGGAGCACCACCTGCATATAATTACTGTCCAATTAACAATGAGTACCACTGTGCCAAATAGCCTCCTGTGTTGTACAATTCTATGACTAACCCGTATTCTGTTCATTACAGGCGACAACTACAATACGTGTAAGTATTTTGGATGAGAATGACAATCATCCGGCATTTCAGCAACAACAGTATGAAATCACTTTAGATGAAGGGCCATCTACCTTGAATTCTTTCAACATAACAGTGAGTGCAGCGGATCAAGATGAAGGCCTCAATGGGACTGTTACATACAATATTGTGGATGGGAATATCTATAACACATTCACTATCCACAATGTCACAGTGAGTATTCAAGGTTACAGTTGAAATTCCCTTTACAATCAGGAGGAGGTTAGAGATGTGACTTTGTTATGTGTTGGGTTTGGGGAGGGGATGGTGAGGTGGAAGGAAAATCACTAGGCTCACCGTGCAAGGCGAAATTGTGAATGTAGTCATAAAGCTTTCCTCTGTTTGGAGGCACCAGTTTATACATTGGAAACATATAGAGAGCTCTGTTCTGTGAGCTGCAGATTTTTGACATCAGGAGAGCAAGAGTAAGTGCACACTCTCTTGTCACATGAAGAAGACTCCCCAATCAAAGTTTCAGAAGTTCCTAGGTTTGTGGAGATAAAGTTAAGTGCAGTCATATTAATTCCTTGTTCTAGGGTCAGATCAAAGCAGTGAAGGAATTGGACTATGAGATTTGCCATGGCCGCTACATCCTCATCGTTACAGCCACTGACCAGTGTCCGAATCCACTCCGCCGCCTGACCTCCACTGCCACAGTAAGTATTTCAACAGAAAGGAAAAGCTTTGACTCAAGAGCCACCTATTCATTAAGGCTGAAAGTGAAACATCATCAAGGGGATGCTCACACCATCTGCTTGGTCCCTGCAGTTTACTTTGAAGAAAATTGGAGGGACTTGCATTAATATAGCATCTACATATTAGAGGGGTACATGGACATCATTCTGCTGTATAGTTAACGAGCAAGGCTGTGTGTTTTAGACCATCAATTCAAGAAGTTAATTCCTGAAATATAATATTCAATTCTGGGATGGCATTACATTCCAGGGACCTTAAGTTCCTAAAGGGCCATGTCTGTGCTGGAACAATGGCCTTCGTTCATTCATTTACTTCAGATTCATTCTGGTTATGCTAATCAACTATCTTCAAGCTTAATGAATTGATTGACAGATGTAGCCAGAGTTTGGGAGGTACTGATGCAATGGAGCATGCGGATTGCCACATACAGTTAGTGGGAGGAATAAAAAAGTACAAAAAGTGGGTGTAGGGACAGATACTTTGGAATTAGATTTTAAGGTCTAATTGACCTAAGCTCAGAACCCCACCCTGTCTGGAGTCTGATAAGTTGGTAAGTCGCTGCATTAGGGCAGAACTCTCCAAGCATCTTGGGTTCTTGGGCTCCCTCGCTGACTCTGGAGACATGCAGACCACACAATTTAAATCAACACTTAATTTGTACCTATCTTAAGCAGTGGTGATGAACCAATCAGCAAATTGGTTGTTGGCCTCACGGCAGCCCTTGGATGAGCCACACAGGAACTAGGAGCAGGCCATTCGGTACCTCAAGACTGCTTCACCATTTGTTAAGATCATGACTGCTCTGCATGTGGTCTTGACTCTACTTTCCTGACTGCCCTGCATAACCCTTGACTCCCTTGTTGATCAAAAATCTGTCTAACTGGCCTTGAAAATATGCATTGACTCAGCCTCCACTGCTATCTGGGGAAGAGAATTCCAAAGATTACTGAGCTCCTCAGGGAAAAAAATTCTCCTCATCTCAGTCTTAAATGGGAGAACTCTCATTTTTTAAACTGTGTCCCCAAGCTCTAGGCTCCCCTACAAGGGAAACATCCTCTCTGCATCTATTCTGTCAAGTCTCCCCAGGATCTTGTATGCTTCAATAAGATCATCTGATCAAACCTTGGCCAGTGACCCCTCTCTTTTTGCCTCCAGCCAGTGACAGAGTTTATGGTTTCTCGTAGACCAATGGCATCGGTGAATGATTTAATTTGTCTAATCTAACAAACTGCTCTTTTTATTTGAATTGAATTTTTAAAAAAATATTTGTTCATGGATGTGGGCATCACTGGCTGGGCCAGCATTTATTGCCCATCCCTAATTGCCCTTGAGAAAGTGGTGGTGAGCTGCCTTCTTGAACCGCTGCAGTCCGTGTGGTGTAGGTACGCCCACAGTGCTGTTAGAGAGGGAGTTCCAGGATTTTGACCCAGTGACAGTGAAGGAACAGCGATATATTTCCAAGTCAGGATGGTGAGGGGCTTGAAGGGGAACTTCCAGGCACTGGTGTTCCCATGTCTCTGTTGCCCTTCTCCTTCTAGGTTGCAGAGGTCACAGGCTTGGAAGGTGCTGTTGAAGGAGCCTTGGTGAGTTGCTGCTGTGTATCTCATAGATGGTAAACACTGCTGTGACTGTGCATCAGTGGTGGAGGGAGTGGATGCTGAATAGGGTATCAAAGTAGGCTGCTTTGTCCTGGATGGTGTCAACTTGAGCCTTGTTGGAGTTGCACTCATCCAGGCAGGTGGAGAGTATTCCATCACACTCCTGACTTGTGCCTTGTAGATGGTGGACAGCTTTGGGGAGTCAGGAAGTGAGTTACTCGCAATAATTGTTACTTGTGAGGGACAGTAGTACACTTGGGTCACTAACTGTGATCGGGGAGAAAGCACCTTTGATTCCACCTCTTCGATTGGAGTGAGGTTTAATCAGATCACAATACCCAAGACAGAAATCGAAACCAAGTTTGCTCTTGAAACATAAACATTTGCACAAAACGTTTCAATCATTAGAATTTAAATGATAAATGTGTTTTTTTCTCCTGTTGCAGGTAAGTGTCAATGTGAATGATGTTAATGATGTAACTCCAAGGTTTCCTCATACTTACGAGGGTCCATTTGACATCACTGAGGGTCAACCGGGTCCAAGAGTGTGGACGTTCCTTGCGGAAGATGAAGATTCGGGCCCAAATGGGCAAGTAGAATATAGCATCATAGCAGGAGATCCCCTTAGTAAGTTTGAGCAAAGTAAGTTATGCAATCTGTAAAGCAAGGGAGCTAAAAAATGATCTACACACTCCACAAAAAATATTAATGGGTTCAATAGCAAATAATTAAAGCTTGTGTTTTAACTTTGATGAAAAGTTGAGGCCAATAGTTTGAACATCCTCAAGGGGAAGCGAGCACATGAGGGAGAGTGAGATGAAGTAACTGAATGGACCATGAAAACAAAGGGGCAAAAGAATTCTATAAGATCGTGCAAGCAACCACGATTTGGGGATTTGGAATATTCAGAAGGCCCCTTACTGTGTCAAGTTGAAATAGAGCATGAGTCTTTAACTGTCAGTAGTGTGGAGTAACGTATTAGAAAAAGACTTGCACCTTCAGAGTGCCAACACAGACACGATGGACTGAATGGCCTCCTTCTGTGCTGTAACCATTCTATGATTTGCATTGCACCTTTCACAACCCAAAGGATGTCCCAATGCAGTTAGCAGCCAATGAAGTACTTCTGAAATGCAGTCAAATGTTCTAAACTTGGGATTTGTATACAGCAAGCTGCTACAAACAACATTGAGATAATGATAAGATTTTTTTTTTGTGATGTTGATTGAGGGATAAATATTGGCCAGGAAACCAAGGAGATCTCCTCTGCCATACTTCAAAATAGTGCCATGGGATCTTTTACGTCCACCTGAGAGATCTGCCTAACATTTCATCTGAAAGACAGCAGCTCCAACAGTGCAGCACCCCCTTAGTACTGAATTAGAAGTGTCAACCTAGATTCCTGTGCTCAAGTGGAACTTGAACCCACAAGCTTCTGACTCAGAGGTGTAAGTGCTCCCCATTGAGCTACGGGTAACAGAGTGCATGCAGTGCCCATCCAGTTCAATCAGTTTTGGCAAAAGTCGTAGCCTTCAAGCACCACCCATGGTTGCTGATCAAAGTCAATTGTAGCACAGAAGTCAGGCCCACTAAAGCAAGAAGATGTTGTCCATGATGGATAGATTCATTCTGAGGGTGATAACCAAAGACCCATATGGGCAGAATATTGTTATCGGTGTGCGGGGAGAGGGCCGATGTGTAAGATGATGTGAGATGATGTCGGATGTGCGCCCTGACATCATTGCACGTCATTTCGATATTGTGTTCGGCGGGCACCTGCTGAACTGTCAATGGCCTATTAAGGCCATTAAGAACGCAATTGACCTTATTAACAGGGATGAGGTTTCCTGAAGGTTTTATAAAATTAATAAATAAGTTTTGTAAATTTCACAAACGTGCCCCAGCTCATGTGACACTGTCGCATGAGGGGACGTTTTTAAATAATTTCTTACTTTATTATTTAAAAACTTTTATTATCTACTCAATCTCCCTGAGGCAGCTCCATGCCTCGGAGATTGCTGCGCTCTAAGAGAGCAGGCCCAACTCCCCCTCGTTCCCCCACCTGCACAGATAGTGCTGGGTGCTACTGGTCACATGTTACGCTGGGTGGGCCTCAATTGGCCCACCTGCATAAAATGGCAGCACGCAGCCGATCGCTGGCAGTGATTGGCTCCGCACCTGCTCCTGCCCAGCCTGCCCGCCTTAGGTAAGATTCTACCCTATGTGGCAATTTAGAAAAGCACAGTTCCCCTTTAAGAAGAATTGAGAACATTTTTGAATTATGAAAGCGTTCACAATCCTTCAGAGGACATTTGCTACCTAATTTATATCATTTCTTGCCATACTGTGCATGTCCTGTGCACGGTGCAATTGCAAGAGACTTAGGATAGGAAGATTTGCAGCTGATACAATACACAAGGGTTATGTCATTTTGCAAAATGGTAGGAAAGAGAGAAAAGGAGAATGGAGAGATCAACAGAGGAGAGGAACAAATTCTGATGTGTGCAGCTCCTTATTCGCTGCCACTCTGTGAACAATCCCAGTGTCATTTTATACACAATGGACTTTACATGTTTGGTAGATATTGCCTGAGGAACAGAGACAGGCTTTCCAACCAACATTCCCTTTTTTTGATTTACAGATGAATTCATTATTTCTCCAGTGGAAGGGGAGCTTCGTGTGAGAAGAGAAGCTGAGTTAGATCGGGAAAGTGTTGCATTTTATAACCTAACCATTATGGGCAAAGACAGAGGAACACCAGCTCTGAGCAGTATGGTTAGTCCTTAACCTGTTTATACTCCCAATACCTTGTTCTGATATTAGCACATGACATATTCCTGCCACCAACCTTCACTTGTTGATCGCACAGGTTTTTAGACAGTTATTTCTATCAGGCAATGGCCTGCACTGTAGGTAAGTATAGGCAGATTAATCTGCGTACATCTCTCCTTCCATTATCCCTTTGTTCTCAGTCCATCAAACAAGATTTTAAAGTCTGTCTGCTTTCCTCCTTGCTCAATTCCTTTCTCTCTCTCATTGCTTTTTTTCTTTCTTTTCTACTCTTGTTCTTTCACTCTTCCCTCCTCTCTCTCTTTTCCTTCAGTTACTCCCACACAATAGGCTGTTGTTTCAGTCATTAGGAATTTTCAGGGATTATGACTCAGATCAGACTGCTCAAAGGCACCGTGGAGAGGTCTAGCATCGCTAGAAGTTTTCTGACAGTTGCTCCAGGACATTTCCCCTTCACCCACCAGAGAAGAAGTCACGAGCCAGGATATTGAGATAAATCGACATAATAGTGAATTCTGTGGACTGTACCGAGTGATTAAATTGAAGATCCTCAAACATTCACGACAGCAAATTAGAAGTTTCATCCACAATATCATACCAATCTTAACTACCAGGCCCAAATTTCATTCAAGAATCCTTTAACCTGCAAGCCACATTCTTGAGCTTTATAGGCCTGATTGGCATTTATGACATGACATGTATGAACTGACATACAATTTTCAAGATATTTAGATAATTTTTTTTTATTCATTAATGACCTCATGGGATGTGGGCTTTGCTGTCTGGGCCAGCATTTATTGCCCTAGATCTGAGTGGCTTACTAGAGTAAGAGTCAACCACATTCTGGGTCTGGAGTCATGTGTAGGACAGACAGATTTCCTTATCTAAAGGGCATTAATGAACTGACAATTGACAGTAGTTTCATGGTCATCATTAGACTTTTGATTCTAGATTTTTTATTGAATTCAAATTCCACCATCTGCCATGGTGGGATTTGAACCCAGGTCCCCAGAGCATTCCCCTGGGTCTTTGGATCACTAGCCCAGTGACAATACCATTACACCATCACCTCCCTTCAGATTGATTGTAAGGACGTGGAGTGTTATTACTGCTGATTCTAATGTCCCTTTTCTTTCTGTGACTCAGCTGGAGTATTACATCTGAATCTGGAGGTCAATGCCTGGAGATTTACTAGGATGGTACCAGGGATGAGGAACTTCAGTTCCATTGAGAGACTGGAGAAGCTGAAATTGTTCTCCTTTGAGCAGGGAAGGTTCAGGGGAGATTTAATGCAGGTGTTCAAAATCTAGATGGCCTTTGATAAAGTAAATAAGGAGAATCTGTTTCCACTGGTTGAAGGGTCAGTGAGCAGAGGTCTCAGGTTTAAGGTAATTGCAGAGAGAGCAGATGAGGAGCAAGTTTTTACACAGCGAGTTAGTTGTTAAGATCTGGAATGCGCTGCCTGAAAGATGAAGCAGATTCGATAATAACTTTCTGAAGATAGGTACTTGAACTAGAGAAATTTGTAGGACTATGGGAGAAGGAGCAGGGGTGAGCGAGACTAATTAGATTGCTTTTTCAAGGAGCTGGCAGAAGCAGTTGAATGAACTCTTCATGTACTGTAAGATTCTGTGATTCTATTTCATGCAGATACTGGTCGAAGTGCGTGTCCTGGATATAAATGATAATGATCCTGTGCTCCAGAACATGCCACGGAACTGCACCATCAGTGAAAACACAGCCGTATCCACAAGCATTGCCCGAGTCCTGGCTACCGATATTGACAGTGGCTGCAATGCTCTCCTCACCTTTAGCATCACCACAGGAAACATTAAAAATGCCTTTTTCATTAATGAAACAGTTAAGTAATTTATTGGCTCAACTGCATGGATGTGAAATCACTAATGTTAATAATGAAACAAACATGAAGCGCTAAGTTTCATTAACCCATCGCCCCCTGTGCTCTGTGCTCACTGTCCTACATTGTTTCCTAGTACAGCAGATAAAATTGTTAACCAAATGTTCAAATCCCTCCACGACCTCACCCCTCCTGTTTCTGTGACCTCCTCCAGCCCTACAGCCCTCCTAGATATCTGCATTCTTTTAATGCCATACCTTCATACATCTAGGCCTAAAGCTCTCCCCTTCTAATATCTCCACATCCATCACTGGGAACATGCTAGAATTCATTATTAAGGAGGTAGTAACAGGACATGAAGAAAATCAGGCAGGACCGGCATGGTTTTGTGAGAGGGAAATAATGTTTGACATATTTATTAGAATTCTTCGAGGATGTAACAAGTAGGGTGGATAAAGGAATAAACCAGTGGATGTGGCGTATTTGGATTTCCAAAAGGCATTGGATAAGGTCCCGCATAAATAGTTATTGCATAAGATAAGAGCCCATGGCGATGGGATAGAGAAGTGACTAACTAACAGGAATCAGGGAGTCGGGGTAAATGGATTTTCAGTTGGGCAAACTCTAACTAATGAAATGTCACAGAAATCAATGCCAGGGCCTCAACTATTACGATCTATATTAGTGACTTGGATGAAGCACTAGACTTATTGTAACCAAGTTTGCGGATAATATGAAGACAAGTAGGAAAGCAAGTTGTGAGGAAGATACAACGAGTCTGCAAAACTATATAGGAAGGTTAAGCGAGAGGAGAAAAGAATTGGCAGAGTATAATGTGGGAAAATGTGAGGTTGTTTCCTTGAGCAAGAAGAGTAGAAAAGCAGAATATTATTTAAATGGAGAGACACTGCAGAATGGTGAGAGATCTAGATGCCCTTGTACTTGAATCATAAGAAGTTAGCATATGGGTACAGCAAATGGACTGTTGCCTTTATTGCAAGGATGATGGAATCTCAAAAAATGGAAGTCTTGCCACAGCTGGACATGGAATTGGTGAGACTGCACCTGGAGCACTGGGTACAGTTTTGGTCTCCTTACTTAAGAAAGGATATAATTGCCTTGGAAGCAGTTCAGAGAAGGTTCATTAGGCTGGTTCCCGGGATGAAGGGATTGTCTTATGAGGAAAGGTTGAGCAGGTTGGGCCGATGCTCATTGGAGTTTAGAAGAATGAGAGGTGATCTTATTGAAACTTGTAAGGTTTTGACGGGGCTTAATAGGTAGATGCTTAGAGGATGTTTCCCCTCGTGGGAGAATCTAGAACTAAGAGTCACATTTTAAAAAATAAAGGTTCTCCCCTTTAAGTTGGAGATGGGGAGGAATTCCTTCTCTGAGGGTCATTAGCCTTTGGAATTCACTTCCCCAGTGTGCATTGAAGGCTGGGTCATTGAACACATTCCAAGCTGAATTAGACAGATTGTTGATATACATGGGAGTCGAGGGTTATAGGGGTTGGGGGTGGGGTGTGGCAGGCAGGAGAGTAGAGTTGAGGCCACAACCAGATTAGCCATGATCATATCGAATGGCAGAGCAGTCTTGATGGGCCAGATGGTCTACTCCTGCTTCTTGTGAGCCTATGATCTTAAGTTACTTGTTAAAACATTGCTTTTTGACTTGCCATAATGTCTCCCCGTTTGGGTCAGGGTCAGTTTTTCTCATAATGCTTTTGCAAAGCATTTTGGAATGTGCTGCTATATGAAAAGTGCTATGTAAATGCAAATTATTGCTGAAGTATTGTTGGTGTTGGCTGTGTTAAAGTAAGGTTTCTTTCAGTATAAAAGGCATACCAGCATGGGTCAGTCTGCAGCATATGTGTCCGAAGGTCGTGGGTTCCACTCCACTCCAGGATTTGTGCACATCACCTTGACTGAAGTGTGATTAGAAATGCTTCTTGCATGGGTATGTGAACTGATTATTTGTGATCCCTTGCTCATGTTAATGTCTCCTGTGATTTTTGTTACAGACTGGTGCCATCTATGTCAGCAGACCATTGGATAGGGAGCAGACGGCTGAGTATCAACTCACCATCACAGTCAAAGACAACCCAGAAAATCCTAGACATGCTCGAAGAGTAATTATTTTAAACACTATCAGACAGGCTGTTTGCTGCTAATAACCACATTATCATCTTAGCATTTAGAGATCCATCGAAGATAATTTTTTTTATTATAATTTCACTAGGATGTGTGTATTTATTATTAATATTTATATGGAATCATAAAATGATATAGAGTAGTTTAGATCATTATGAATAAGTGCAGGAGTAGACCACATGGGCCCTCGAGCCTGCTTCCCCCATTTAATAAATCTATGCCTGATCCTCGATCTAAACTTCACTTTCTCGTCCTGTTCCCCTCCCTTTTCCTTGATTCATTTTGAGTCCAAGTATATATCAATGTCAGCCTTGAATATACTCAACAACTGAGCAGCGACGGCCCTCTGGGGTAGACAAATCAAAGATTCTCCAGCCTCTGAGTGAAGAACTTCCTCCTCATCTCAGCCCTAGGCAGCTGCCCCCCTCCTCCTGAGACGATGGGCGGGATTTTCCAGCCCCACCTGGCGCTGGATCATCCAGCCCTGCCGGAAATTCTGGTCTATGCCCCCGAATCTGCCCTGCCACGTTACTGTGTCTGCCACAGTTTGATTACTGTCTAGAGTTTTGAAAGACCAATTGAGTTTATCGCACTCCTCAACTCCGTCCCCGTAGCCTTGCAGATGTTTCTCCTTCAAATGTCTGTCTGTTTCCACTTAAGTCCGAACTGTCGGTGAATCTGTTCCACGACCTCTTTAGGCAGTGGATTCCAGATTAGGACAACTCACCGCGCAAAAAGTCTCTTCAACTCACCTGTGGTTGTTTTACTAGTTACTTTAAACATTACAGACAACGTGGGCCAGAATTGGACATTGGTCAGGCGGGCTCGTTGGGAGTGGGCGGGGGCAGTCTCGGAGCCGACCACTGTCTGCGATCGACTCCGCACTGCCATTTCACGCGGACGTGCCAAAGGACGGCCCACCCTGCGTGGATGTCGAGCGGCGGCGCTGAGCGCTACCTGTGCGGGCTCCGTGCCTCAGGGAGGTTGAAGTGCTTTTTAAAAAAATAGATAAAGACACGAAACATTTAATGAAACATGTCCCCTTATGTGACTGGGTCACACGAGATGGGACAAGTATTTATTTTGAAAATTTATTTAAGTTGCATTGGCTTTCGGAAACCTCGTCCCGCTCGTGGATGAGGTTTCTTAAAAAATGTAAAGGCCACTTGGCCTTTTCGCCTGCCCATCCACTGTAAGTTTGGATGGGCAGTGGAAAATTCAACTTAATTACCTATTAATGGCCTTAATGGGCCTTTCAATTATCGGCGGACACACAGCTAACTCCGGCGCACAGCTGCCGAACAAAACATCGCACGAGTTTGCGATGACATCGGGACACGCGCCCACACGCCAAACGTAAAATTCTGCCCATAGGACCGTAGAAACGGTATCAGGGATTGGAGGATGTAATTATGAGGAGAGATGTGAAGATGAGTTTGTTGGAGCAGAGAATGTTAAAATAGAATGTAATAAAAGCTAACTTCAGAATTTTGGAAGGTTAAAAAGTGAAAGATTATCTCCACTTTGCAGCAGGTCAGGAACAAAGGAGCATAAACTCAGATAATAAAAATAAAAATTGAGAGAAAACTCAGCAGGTCTGGCAGCATCTGTAGAGAGAGAAATAGAGTTAACATTTCGAGTCCATATGACTCTCCTTGATACCAGTCTTTTAAAAGTTAGGGTTAGGGTCGAATGAAATTTTTGGACTCAAAACCTTATTAGAATTGATAGGGTTTTCACTTGGCAGGGTTATTAAAGGTACAGAACCAAGATTGAACTAAGGGAGATATTGATCATGATCTAATTGCATTGTAGAATATGCCCGAGAGGCTGAATGGACTCCTCCTGTTCCCATGTTCCTAGAATATAAAATTAATCCATGTCAGGTCAATCACAGCATTGAGGAAGGAATTAGATAATCACGAGAAGAAGGAAGATACTAATGAGCAGGATAATGATATTTAGGTAGATTGATCTGACATGGAGCCAGCCCAGGTATGATGAAGCCAATTGTCATCTTCTGAACTGGAATTCTCATGATTCACTATTCAGAGAATGCTGATGACTTTACGAGCCATAAGATCAAAATTTAATTTCTCTGCCACAGAGAGCTGTGGATGCTCAGTCATTGCATAATATGGCTCATTTATGCTTATATTCATACGCAGGGACCTATTCTTTGCAAACAAAAGGAAGATGTTAAACCTTGTGTCTGTTTTGAATTACCTCGGAGCTTGGGGAACCTCTCGTTCCCCTTTGCTATCTCCGTTAACTCTTTGGCCAACCAAAGTTGACTTGCCAATCATTCAGCATCTTTTTCTCCTGTAGTACAACTTGGAGTGATTGTTTGAAATTTGGAATTCTTGCATTTGTCCTGATGAGTGCAAGATGAAAAGCTTCAGCAACATACGTCTCTTTTCAGCAATATTCAAAACTTAATTTATTTCATCAGACATCTGAAACTCAGGATTGGATTACTTTTTTGAACTCATTCCAGGATATTTTGCTGTTAATGATCCTTTTTAAGTGGCTGTTTTGTATCCACTTCTAAGCTTGGAGTAGAGTCCAATGCAGGAACAGACTGTCAACGTGTCTGTGATACATGCCCTGATGGGATAATCAGCTCATATCGATTATTAATGCGTATTTTTCAGTGAATTATTGACAATTTCTGCTGCAGGTGTGTATCTGCTTTTCTAAGCAGAGCAGAGCAATCTGGGGACATTTGGGTGTAGAAATTGCAAATAAATCACTTTCAGGTGCATAACCAACTGGGCATACCCAAACCAGGTGTCCTGAGACTCACCCGGAATTGGGTCTCAAACTTCATTTCAATACATTGTGTGAACGGTACCTGTCCCACCTCGAGACAGCTCGTCCATTTCAAGGGTTAAATTTTGGGCTTCAACTGACAATGACAACTTGCATTTATGTAGTGTCATTAACATAGTCAAACCTCTCAGGTTGTTTCACACAGGTGCAATCAAACAGAATTTGACACTGAGCCACAGAAGGGGATATTAGGGGAGGAGGTAGACTTGAAGAAGCATCTTATAGGCAGAGAGGCGAAGAGTTTTGGGGAAGGAATTCCAGAGATTGGGCTCGAGGCATTGACAGCACAGCTAGCAGTGGTGGAGCGATTAAAATCGAGGACATACTAGAGGCCAGGATTGGAGGAGCGCAGAGGTTCCACAGAGGTATGGGACTGGAGGAGATTACAGAGATAGGATAGAGCAAGGCCAAGGAGGGATTGGAAAACAACTGTGAAAATTTTAAAGTCAAGGTGTTGCCGGACTGTTAAAGGACCTCGGATAAGCCCCATCGTAAAGGACCATGAGAAGGGGGCAGTCGATTGTGGAGCAGCAGCAATCCCTGGACTGCTAAAGAGCTGGGAGGAGGATCCTCACTCCTAGTGGGAAGGAGCATCCCTGTTCCCCCTGTACGGGGTCCTCCACTCCTCCTGGCTACACATCAAATTTCAACTTCAAACTTTTGCTTACTTTACTGGCAGTGTTTACCCATATTTTCCCAGCACCTGCTCCACTCAGCAGTGTCCAATTTAGGAAAAGAATCCTAAACCAGGCACCAGGCCCTTCATTTACATATATAAGGGACCTTGTATCTATTCAAAGCAGCCATTGCCAGGAGTGCCTGAAAAATCAGCCAATCCAACCATGGTGCCCTTGAGGTGCAGGAGACAGTGCCATGAATTTGGTAATAAAAAAGAAAAAGTTGGAAATTCTCAGCAGGTCAGACAGTGTCCGTGGAGAGGGAAACAGAGTTATTGGGTGGAATTTTATGGCCCCATCAAAGCAGCGGGCCATTCAAAAGTCAATTGGCTTTGGCAGGACCATCAAATCCCGCCAGCGTGGAATCCCACCCAATGCTTCAGGTCAATGATCTTTTGTCGGAACCAGGCGTCTGGTACTACGCCCAAGAAACAGAGTGGGATCCAAATCCTTCTCCCCCTTTGAGTCATAACTTTCATTGTATTTACCGACAAGTTCCTATTCCCATTGTTTGTTTTGTGCGACTGGCAGAAGATTGGGCAGGCATGTGACAGAGAGGGGGACTTTAAGAAGGAAATTCTGAACGAATGGGACCGCATGAAAAAAATGACCCATATCAAACCAATCACAAGGAGTATTGATGGAGTTTGTTTATTTCATGTCTTCATACACACTTTTTCCTTTCTTGGGGAAGTGCTGGAAAGATTAGCAGGCTGATTATCAACCTGTTTGAACCAAGCCATGAATGCTCCTTCTGTGGCTGACAAGTTCCAGAGGGGCATTTGAACCAGGAGCTTCTGGCTTAAGAGGCAGGGGTGCTACCCATTGTACCACAAGACAACCTCAGTGATGGAGTGACTAGGCTATAAGGTTTTCTCTTCAGTGAGTTCTGAGGTGCTCAGACTCTTCATGTACATATATATGGTTTCAGAATATTGTCTCTGTCTTACCAGGATTCTGACTTACTGACTGTCTCAATCTCGGATGAGAATGATAACCAGCCTGTGTTTACTCAGAGATCATATCAAGCTAAAATTCTCGAGAATCCAGAAGCAGGTAGGTCTCTCGATACAAACAAAGTATGGAACTGGACAAAGTTAGGCTCCGTTCTGAATTTTCTGGAATATGGATAATCAAGAATGTTAACCTGATTTCCAAAACCTCCAGCCAGCTCTATTTTGTCAGCAAGTTTCCAGCAATCCTGTCAACAGCTAGAGATCCCCATGACTTTGTGTGGAAAACTCTCCATTCTACTTACTTCTGTTAAATTATGAGGAGAGATTGCATAAATTAGGCATGTATTCCCTAAAATATGGAAAGTTAAGAGGTAATTTGATTGAGAAAAAGAAAGCCTTGCATTTCTATAGCCGATAATGAAATATTTTTTTAAGCATAGTTACTGTTGTAATCTGGGATTGAGGTTTTCAGGATTTGAAAAAGAATTAATCGGGTAGATCGAGGGAAACATTTTCCACTTTTGGAGGGAGCATAACCTTAAAATCAGAGCCAGACCATTCAGGGGAGAAGCTAGAAACATTTCTTCATGCAAAGGTTGGTAGAAATGTGGAACTCTCTCCCACTAATCTTCATTTTAACTCCGAGATCAATAGATTTTAGCGAGCCAAGGAATTTGGAGTTAGGATACAGATCAACCAGACCTCACTGAATGGAAGAACAGACGTAACTGAGTGGGCTGGATGGTCTCCTCCTGATCCTATCATCCTAACTCCCAAACAGAAACCAGCTGAAGTTTCATTGCTACCAGAAAGACTTGTATTTCTATGGCACCTTTCATGCCTTGAGAGATTCCAAACCATTTTACAGACAATGAAGCACTTTTTGAAGTGTAGTCACTGTTGTAGTGTAGGAAATGCAGCAGCTAATTGGTGCACAGCATGCTCCCACAAACACTAATGTGATAACACAAGAAATAGGAGCAGGAGAAGACCATTCGGCCCATCGAGCCTGCTTCACCCTTCAGTACGATCATGACTGATCTTGGGCTTCAACTCCAATTTCCTGCCTGTTCCCTGAAAAACCAAAAATCTGTGTATCCCAGCCTGAAATATATTCAACAATGAAGCACCCACAATATTCTGGGGTAGAAAATTCCAATGAGTCACAACAATTTGAGTGAAGTAATTTCTCCTCAATTCAGTCCTAAATAATTGTGCTCTTGTCCTGAGACTGTGCCCCCATGTGATTCCCCCAACCAGCAGAAACAATCTATCAGCATCCCCCTATCGAGCCCCTTCAGGATCTTTTGTATTTCAGTGGGATCACCTCTCATTCTTCTAAACTCCAGAGAATATAGGCCCAATTTACTCAGCCTCTCATCATAGGACAAACCCCCTCATCCCAAGGACCAATTTAGTGAACTTTGGCTGTATCACTTCCAGTGCAAGTATATCCTTTCTTAAATATGGAGACCAAAACTGCATTGGTTCAGCAGGTTAATATTAGCTAGCACACTGGGGAGAACGCTATATCTCTTCAGAGCAGTACCATGGCATCTCTTCAGTCCACCTGAGATAGGACCTCAGTTCAATGCCTGCCACATCTGAAAGATGGAACCCCCAATGGTACAGCCATCAGAGAGAAGAATTTTGGCAATCTCAATTCTGTTTTGCAGAGGAGGGAAGTACTGACCAATAGTAACTCCTCAGCCAGCATCCAAGGAATGTGCTGTCCTTTAGCACTGCACTGGGTGTCAGCCAGCAATATCTATTCTATGCTCAAGTTTCTGGAGTGGAAATTGAACCCACAACCTTTTGACTCAGGCAAGGAGCACTACCCACTGGGCCATGGTTGAACAAGGAGTCAGAATAATTGTCCATCTCTTGAAGCGAACTCAGCAAAATTGGACAGATTCAAACAAGGGGAAGCCTAAACCACAAAGCTCTACCCTACTTGCCCGTATTATATTATGATCTTAAGAACTGATTTCAGTAGTATCACTGTCAAATATACAGAAACTGTTCAAAAATTAATGTGTCACTGACCAAAACCAAAGCATCTTACCTAATTGTTTAATTTCTAGGCACACAAATAACCATGATAAATGGGCCCATTTTAGCATTCGATAATGATGAAGGACCAAATGCTGTGGTCACTTATCGATTACAGGGTAACAGGACTGAATTCTTCACCGTAGACAGGAACACTGGTGAGTTATTCCCCTTCTGTTATACAGACCGAGAAAGAAAGACTTTTATTTCATAGTGTTTAACAAATCCTGCAGAAACATCCTCGAGCATTTCACAACCGCTGAATTATTCTGATGCCCACTGATTGTTAAGTGGGCAGATGTTGCTGTCAATTTGCTTACAAACTGCAATGAGAAGGATGACCAGGCAACCAGGCTTCGGACACCATGTAGTAGGATTCATAGTCTTGAGTACATTAACAGCAAGTCTTTATTAACAATTCATGACTATATACATATATACAGTAGAGGGTAGAAGTATGGAGCTGACTGCAACCTAGGTCTTTACACATCTCTGTCCATCTCTAGACTGACCTTGGCTCTGGGTCATGTGCCTTCTTACATCACTATGCGAGCGGTACTGTACTCAGTCCCACATTAACCCTGTATGCGCCAGACCCTATGATTGCAGTATTAACTGAGGAACAGCCAGATGGTTTATTCCTCGGGCTAATGTCTTATGCAAAAAATGGCAATCCATCAGTTGAGGTCAATAGTAATAAAAAATATTCAGGGAGAGATGGAAAATAGCAAACTCGCTATCGGCCATTTTACTCTCACACAAACCAAGATCTTATCCCCTTGAGTTTCACTCTCACTCTCAGTTTATGATGGAAACTCCACTCCCTGATATGTAGGCACATAACACATCCAGGGTGAGGTAAGATTCAAGGGTTATGCAGATCTGGAAGAGACTATTTGACCAGAACCAAAATTTAAAAAATACTAATCTGTATTCTAAGATTCTATGACCCATAACCCTCTTAAATGGATTTCTGTACCACATGCTTGGACCCATCAGGAAATTGAGTTCCAACATTGGAACTGTTTCCAACATTGTACTGAGTCATTCGGATGCAAGCTAAAATCTGCAGGGCTTTGAACCTCGGTGGGCACATGTGCTTTGGATTAAAGCAAAATACTGCGGATGCTGGAAAAATTCAGCAGGTCTGGCAGCATCTGTGGAGAGAGAAAGAGAGTTTCAAGTCCAATATGATTCTTCTTCAAAATTGTCCATTGAATGTGAAGTTCAGGACCCTAGCTATTGGGTCCTTCCAGCCTTACTATCCCATGTGTGTAATGCAACAAAAATATTGCATCAAAGAAGGAAATAGTTAAATTTGACTAGTTTTCCAATAATAAAAATCCAAGAATGTCCAGTGAAGAGAAAGGGATGTGAGTCAGGGATGGTTGAAGGGTTTAAAAAGAAGTCCTTAACCTTGAAAAGAGGACAATGAGAGGGGACCTTCTTGAGGTTCAGCAACAATATCAAGGTACTAAACATAGCCAGAGCTGTCAACTGCTGGTAAAAGGCAAGATGAGGACTGATGATAGGAGGCACTTTTTCCACACAGACTGAGCAATACTTTGGATGGAACAGAGGCTATTCATTGCAGAGGTTTATTCATTGCATTTTTGGGGTAGAATTGATTTATATTAGCTTCTAGGAATTGCTCAGATATTCTGTAACTATCTTACCTATCACCAATGATGTGATCATTTTAATTAATGCATTTGATGACTTTTGTCCTTTAAACATTTTCCAGGGATTGTTTCTGTGGCACCAGGAAAAAGCATTGACAGGGAGTTGTTACCCAATGCAAGCCTGGAGTTTACCTTGATAGCAGAAGATATTGGCCTGCTGAACAGTGTGGCTGGGCTTGTAATAACAGTCTTGGATCAAAATGACAACACACCAGTCTTCACCCCTCCTTCAATGACAGTCCACGTTCAGGAAAACAGCCCCTCAGGTGAAATAAGTTATTACAGGGTCATAAGTGTCAGTGATCTGTTAGCGCAGACTCGATGGGTTAAAGGGCCTCTTCTGCACTTTGTCATTCTGAGATTCTGTGAACTGCTATTCCTAGCCTGGCTAGTTGACAAATGTCAGATAACTTGGAAGCTATAGCTATATCTTGGAGAGTCGGAAATTGCCCACATTTAGTGTGTACTAAATTGAATGCGACAAGGGAGTAAGCCTCATAAATTTCCTTGTATTTGTACACTCTTTCATTGGTGCTACCAGGAAATTAGAAGAATATAGATGAGTGTTAGCCCAATATGGGTGGTGGCCTCTTCCATCTCATTCCCCATCCTACCTTCTACCGTTTATCTGTTTTTGCACCCGTGTCCTCTGTTGTGTTCTCAAGTTTGATGTATTTAATCTTGCTCCTTGACTTAACCAGTGCCACTTGCAACCATGGATTAAACTGCCAAATACTCGCATCGGACAGATTGCAGAGCTCATGGTATAAACTCACAAATGGTCCATCCCACCTCCTTGGAACATAAGATAGCATAATTCTTCTAAAATCTCCTTGTTGAAAGTTTTGGCGGCTAAGAGATCCATGATGTCTGGGGGCTGGATCTGATAGGATGGCACATCTACCTCTCTGCTGGCTGCAAGGATCCCAAATGAAATTGCCTACAAATAGACACATAACGTATACATATAGACATCTACATATAGATTGGACAAGACAAAATGGCAAAAGTAGCCTGGATGATGAGTTAACAGAGTGTTTTACGGGACAGTTTTTTAAAGCAGCACATTTTAACAGCAAACAGAGAGCAGGCCAAACTAGATCTAGGGGGGATGTGGGAGAGTCTTTTCACCCAGAAGGTTGTGAGGGTCTGGTGCTCACTGCCTGAAAGAGTAGTAGAGGCAGAAACCTTCAACTCATTTAAAAGGTGTCTAAATATGCACCTCAAGTGCCGTAACCTACAGGGCTATGGACCAAATGCTAGAAAGTGGAATTAGGCTGGGTGGCTCGTTTCTTGGCTGGTGCAGACAGGATGGGCCAAGTGGCCTCTTGCTGTGCCGTAAACTTTCCATGATTGCATGAATTCCGCAAAGATGAGTGGCAGCTCAGAAGATTGGACAGATTAAAAAGAACAGCAAAGAATGGCTAAAAGATTAATAAGGAGAGAGAAATTAGAATATGAGAGAAAGCTAGCTAGAAATATAAAAACAGATAGTAAGAGTTTCTATAGGTATTTAAAAAGGAAAAGAATAAGTGAAGTGAGCCTTGGTCCTCTAGAGAGTGAGAATGGGGAATTAATAATGGGAAATAAGGAAATGGCGGATGAACTGATCCTCTTCGCTGTAGAGGATACAAATGACATCCATAACCAGAAATAATTATGAATCAGGGGGTGAAGGGGAGGAACTCAAAATAATTACAATGACCATGGAAAGGGAACTGAGAAATTTTATTTCTTTATTCATTGGATGGCATTCATTGCCCATCCCTAATTGCCCTTGTTCAGAGGGCATTTTTTTAGAGGGTGTTGTGGGTCTGGAGTCATGTGTAGGCCAGACCAAGTAAGGATGGCAGATTTCCTTCCCTAAAGGACATTAGTGAACCAGATGGGTTTTTAATTACCAATTGGCAATGGTTTCATGGTCATCATCAGACTTTTAATACTGGACTTTTTATTAAATTCAAATTCTGCTATGTGCTGTGGTGGGATTTGGACCTAGGTCCCTGGAATACCAGTCCAGTGACAATACCACTATACCACCACCTCCCCCAAAGGCTTAACACTAAAAGCTGACAAGCTCATGAGTGGGCACAGGAGATAGGAGTGGACCATGTGGCTCATCGAGCCCACCATTCAGTATGACCATAGTGATCTTGGTTTACAACTCCACTTTCCCACCTGCTCCCCATATCCCTTGATTCCCTACTCCATCTGAGAGAATCTTAATATTTTCCTTAACCTGAAGAAGATTGATGCATTGCTGTGTTTTCTTGTGTTGTAGGTTTCAGTGTTGGCCGGGTAACAGCCACAGATGCAGATATTGGTGTGAACCAGCAACTGAGATACCGGATAGAGGGAGGCGCCCAGGATAAGTTTATCATTGACCCCCGCAGGGGAGTTATTAAAGTGGCTAGTGGTGTAACGGTAGACCGAGAGGAAAGGGGCTCCTACACACTGATTGTGGTAGCGATGGACCGTGGTACCCCACCACTGTCAGCAAGTGCCATTGTGAATATTGTAATTGATGACAGCAATGATTGCCGCCCCGAGTTTATTAACCCTGTCCAGACCATAAGCATCAGTGAGTCAGTGACAATTGGTACTATCATAGCAAACATCACAGCTACAGATCGGGACCTGCAACCCCAACTGGAGTATTACATCATCGAGCTTGTTGCCAAGGATGACACTGATGAAGAGGTACAGGAACAGCAAAGGGCCTTTGACATCAATTTTCAAACAGGTAAGCTTTACGAGGAGCAAAAACAGAAAACACTGGAAATACTCAGCAGGTCTGGCATTTCTGGAGAAAGGTCTTTGCCCCAAAACTTTAACTCTATTTCTCTCTCCGTCAATGCTGTCTGGCTTGCTGAGTGTTTCCAGATTTCCTATTCTTATTTCAGAATTCCAGCACATGTAGTACTTGCTTAACTTTTACGAGGATATTGCATTTTTAAAAACAAATAACCCCATGAATGAGAAGCCAAGCAAACCAGTTCAAAAATAATCAATACTGCCTAGAGTGATAGTGATTTTGGATTCGATCAGCTCCTCCTCGCACCTGAGACTACTGCTGATCACAAAGATGATTTTGATCTAACATCTGGATCACCTGTCACAATGATGAACATCTCTCCCAAGAGAGGGAAGAGTGAAGACTGTTAGTGTGCATCCCATCCAGTGATAATAAACCTCACCCCCGGCACAGAGAGCATTTATCCCACTAACATGCTTGTTATTTTTTTTGTCCAGGTGCTGTGTTTGTAAAAACTCCTTTGAATAGGGAGCTGGTAGCTACCTACGAACTTACGATATCAGTACATGACAATGCCAGTGATGTAATCAGTCATTCTGTCAGCATTCCCAATGGTAAGATTTGCTCACTCAATTTGTATGTGGTCAGTTCAGAACAGCACAGTTCATGTGGGAAGAGACATCTCTTAATTTCTGTGTTGAACTGTGTCCAGTCTTGCTATGGAAGTGAAATGCTTTGAAAGCTTCTGTACATGAAGAAAGCTGCTATTTTGGAATAAAGCCATGAGTTTAAAGAATATAGGAGACAGTACAATGAAGGTTCACCAGGTTGGACCCTGGCATGAGAGGGTTGCCTATAATGAGAGCCTGAGTAAATTGGGTTTCTATTCTCTGGAATTCGGAAGAATGAGGTGATTTTGTTGAATCTTTTAAGATTATGGAGGGGCTTGAAAGGGTAGACACTGAGAGGTTGTTTCCCCTGACTGGGGAGTTTAGAACAAGGGGGTACAGCCTCAGGATAAGGGGCCAATTATGTAGAACTGAGATGAGGAGAAATATCTTCACTCAAAGTGTTGTGAATCCAGATGGGTCGTGGGTTCTCCTTCACTGAATATATTTAAGGCTGGGATAGACAGATTTTTGGTCTCTTGGGGAATTAAGGGATATGGGGCGTGGGCAGGAAGGTGGAGTTGAAGCCCAAGATCAGCCGTGATCGTATTAATGGCAGAGCAGGCTTGACGTGCTTTATGGCCTCCTGCTAGCCAACTACGTCCTTTAAGAATTGAGGAGGAAGTGAGGCATTCTTGTTATCTTATGTTTTACCAGATGGTTTTATTGACAAGAGGTAAGGTGTTGTATTATCATGGGGATGGTATTAGAACTATCTACTGCTAGCTGTTAGACGAGAGACAATAAACAATCTTGATAGTGTCCTTTTCAATCGTATTTAAAGCATATAAGCCAGAACTCCGAGGGTAAGATGTCAGCGTATTCCTGGAGCAAAACTGGAGATACTGAAGGCAAAATGCCAAGAGACTGATCATCTCAGAACTTGCGGTGTTACTTAGATTGTATACCAACAGCTGCTTAATTCCATTCCAATTTAACTTATTTATGCTGGCTTGTAACTTCTGTAATATTTATAATAAATATTCAAACAAGGCTCCATCTAGAATCTTAAATATCACAGAACTGAACCTAATATTTTTAAGATGTAAGGGAAGGAATCAAGTCCCAGAACAGTCTCAGGACTGATCCCTAGCCACCAAGTGACTGAATTAACAGGAAGGACTAGAAAATGGCATCTTTAAAAGGAGGTGACCTTAGAGGGGTATCCAAAATGGTGGAGTTTTATCTAAGGGGGACAAAGGGGCACAGACTCCAACTGGTACAAGGCAAATTTAGGGTTGAAATTGGAAAGCTCATCACATTTCTTTTTTTATTCTTTCATAGAATGTGGGCGTCACTGGCCAGGCCAGCATTATTACCCATCCCTAATTGCCCTTGAACTTGAGAAGTTTGCTAGGCCATTTCAGAGGGCAGTTAAGAGTCAGCCACATTGCTGTAGGTCTGGAATCACGTGTAGGCCAGACCAGGTAAGAATGGCAGATATCCTTCCCCAAAGGGCATTAGTGAACCAGATGGGTTTTTGCAACAAGCAATGATAGTTGTCATGGTCACCATCACTGAGACTAGTTTTCAATTCCAGATTTATGAATTGAATTTGAATTCCACCAGCTGCCATGGTGGGATTTGAACCAGTGCCTCCAGAGCATCAGCCTGGGCCTCTGGATTACTAGTCCAGTGACATTATGCCATTGGAGTGCATTCAGTACTTAAAATGGACTTTGAAGGAGGATTGCAGAGAAGATAACACCGTGATTATTTAAGGACTGTGTATTAGTTCTGTGCAGTGGAAGACAAATTTACAACATACTTCAAGAAGTTTATCACATAAAGATTAATTATGAGGGGTGGTACGGTCAGGTCAAGGGAACAAGAACATCCGAAATAGAAGCAGGTATAGGCTATTTGGTCCTTCGAGCCAGCTCACCATTCAGTAAGATCATGGCTGGTCCATCTCAACATCGCAGCTCCAATCTATTAAATCCATCATATTTCACCTCTCTTCTATTTTTACTTAGTTCTGTTAAAGGGTCATCCGGACTCGAAACGCTAACTATGTTCCTCTCCGCAGATGCTGCCAGACCTGCTGAGTTTTTCCAGGTATTTTTGTTTTTGTATTAAATCCATCTATTTCTTTGGCCTATTTCAGCAAAGCTAACAGTAAATGTCCTGGACGTGAATGACAATCCTCCCCGGTTCAGACCATTTGGGGTGAATATTTTCACTGAGAGGATTCTGGAAGGAGCAACGACTGGCACAACACTGCTGTCTGTATCGGCCGTAGATCCTGATAAAGGCCCCAATGGACTGGTCAACTACGAACTCCTGAATCTTCCTCCTGGGGACTACATCAGACTGGAGGATCCTGCAGCAGGTGAACACTGAGGAGGGAATTTTGAAAATACCCTATCAATATTAGGTCCAGAGTAGGTCACAACACACTTGCCATCATTGAACGCCATCTGTCACAGTTTACCCAACTCACTTAATCTATCAATGTCCCTTTGCAATTTGCTGCTCTCATATACACTATTCACTGCCACCTAACTTGCACTCTTTGAAATTTAATACTCTTGCGTCTGCCCTGATGAGTATAAAATGAAAAGCTTCATCAGCATGTCTCTGTTTCCGGCAATATTTAACTTGGTGTCCTCGATAATTTGGATATATGAAATGCAGTGATTGTCAATGTTTATGGGGATTCAGCACAAAATAGTTTGAAAACTTCTATTTAAGCCCTGGATGGGGATTTGATACACGGCAGAACTGATGTCATCTGAGCAATTGTCTTTAATACAGACTTTCCACATCATCACCCACCTTCCCCCCCCACCCCACCCCCATCCCATTCCCACTTCTCCTGGCAGGGAAAATAGTTGCAAGCAGGACGGTGGATTACGAAGAGGTTCAGTGGCTGAATTTCACATTGCGAGCGGTGGATCATGGATCACCGCCTCGATCTGTAGAGGCTCCGGTTTATTTACAGATCGTGGACATCAACGATAACAACCCTGTCTTCGTGGAGTCTTCCTACCAGGTAACTGTGTCATCCCTGTGAGTAACATGTAACTCATGACTAATTGTCAAACGTCAGAAGATAAGAAGTTGGAGCAGGAGTGGGCTGTATGGCCCCTCGAACCTGCTCCTCCGTTCAATAAGATCACAGCTGAACTTCTAACTCAACTGCACTATCTCACCCTATCCCCATATCCCTAAGTGCACAAAGAACTGTTGATCTCAACCTTGAGTAGACTCATGACTGAGCATCCACAGTCCCTCTGAAATAGAGGTGAGTGTAAAA
The DNA here is from genome assembly GCF_017639515.1 of Carcharodon carcharias. Classification (NCBI taxonomy): domain Eukaryota; kingdom Metazoa; phylum Chordata; class Chondrichthyes; order Lamniformes; family Lamnidae; genus Carcharodon; species Carcharodon carcharias. The sequence goes on from NC_054494.1 coordinate 35,722,877, forward strand.
AAAAAATTCTCCTTATCTCTGCCTGGAGCAGCTGACCCCTTATCCTGAGACCATGACCCCTAATTCTAGAATCTTCAACCAGGGGAAATAACCGCATTGACCCTGTCAAACCCTCCTGATGGCAAGATTTGACATTACACCTGTGCCTTATAGAAATGCACAAAATGGTAGGTTGTAGGCTGAATAATTGGAATACAGGTACAATATCCAAAATCCAGCGGTCCAAAAACTAGGCATTTTTCTCCTGGGAGATCTGGGCACAACTCCCGGATTAGAGTTAGCGTGGGAACAAAGAGGCCAATCTCAGACTGATCCCAGACAACTGAATCTGCGAGCATTGCACAAACTCTCGTGGAGAGGGAGCTCCAGGAACAGAATGAGGGGTTCCTGGGGTTGCACTCGGAACTGCAAGCCCTCACACAGGCAATGACCTCAGGTGGTCAGTGTCAGTGTGGGAGATGGATTGGGCACCCGGCATCCCAGCTAGGTACCCCGTCCATCAGTAGTGTGCAGGGAGGTCCAGAGCGACCTCACGTTGGCACACGAGTTGCCTGTCATCTCTGCAGTTCCTCTCAGGGTGCTCTGCATGATGGCAGCAACTCCTCCACCCCTCTGCCAGTGATCGTGGCATCTGATGAGGCTGCGGTGACTGGGGAGATGCCAGCTGTAGAACTGGCCGCTTCCTCCCAGGCAGGGCCAGCATGTTATCTTCTGTTGTTCAATGTTTTGTTTATGTTTTACTGGTCTGTGGTTGAAGACCAGAGAAGGTTCTGTTAATTTGCTTGGACTGTCAACATGAGATAAATTTTCTTTTGTCATAATGGCCTGAGTATGATTCATCTTTTTTGATTTAATGTGGTGCAGGGTACGCCAGTGTGTAATGCTGGGCGTGGGTGGCTCGAAACTTGATTGCACAGGCACTGAGTGGACTTTGGGGTCAAAGGAAAGGGTCATTGCAGACACCTGGGATGGAGGTGTCAGCCCTGGCATGAGGTGGTAGTGCTTATTTGTCAGCCTAGCTGAAGGAGCATTGGATCAAGGTGTCCCTGCCTCCCTGGAGGTTACAGAGATCTGCCTCCATGTCCTCAACATTCTCCTCACTGTGGTCCTCTTCTGACTCACTACTGGGTTCATCCTCTGGGGCCTGTGGAGCTGTGTCAACATCCTCTTCCTCCAGTGGGTCCCCCCTTGCCAGTGCCAGATTGTGGGGAGCACAGCAATACAACCATGATCAGTGACACCCGCTCTCGGGGGTATTGTCATGCTCCCCCTGAAAGGTCCAGGCATCGCAAGCGAATTTTCAGAGGACCCTGCAGTTCTCTCTATCACCGCCCTTGTGGAGGCTCCTATTATACCGCTGCTCTGCCCCTGTTCTTGGGAGGTGAAGAGGCGTCATGAGCCACCTCTCCAACGGGATAGCTCTTGTCACCCAGCAACCATCCATCCAGTCAGATTAAAGCACTGAAGAGCCTCGGCACCTGGGAGTGTCTCAGGATATACTCATTATGGGAGCTGCCATAGACTTGTAGAATCAGCATCCTGTGATCACACACTATCTGCACGTTCATGGAGTGAATCCCTTCCTGTTGACAAAGGCACCCGGCTGACCCACTGGCGCCTTGATGGCCACATGTGTACAGTCGATGGTACCCTGGACACGGGGGAACCCAGCAATCACTGCAAAGCCTCTGGCTCGCTCAGCCTGGCTGGCCTCGTCCGTATGGTAAAGAATAAAGGTCAGTACCTGCCTGAACAGAGCTTCTGTCACCAGCTTCACACAACCGTGGACAGCTGATTGGAACACTCCACACAGACCCCCCATCTCTGGAAAGAGCCGGATGCATAGGAGCTGAGGGCCACTGTGACCATCAGAGCCACTGGCATGGGGTGTCCACCCACACAGTCGGAGATGATCTCAGGCCCAATCATCTGGTAAATAGAGGTCACTTCGGCATTGCACCTCGTTCATATTGAGGTAGCTGCATCACCTCCTGTAAGCCCTGGTGGCAGGATAGTGGCGTCTTCTGCAGCCCCTAACACCTTCGACTTCTTGCTGACCCTGTGCCCCCTGTGTCTGCCCCTCTCCTCCCACAGGTTCCTCCCCTGGAAGCTGCATTGGGGACACCTGCCCTCCTCCCCCTTCTGCCCCTCTCATCCTCCTCAGAGGAGGTGCCTCCAGCGGAGACCACAATCCCCACTGCCAGGGTAGCAGAATGCTGTCTGATTCCTGGAAGGGTCCACACGGTCTGAAAGCTCCGGCATCCTCGGAGACACAAAAGAGTTCTAAGATGAAGCCTAGAAATGCTAACAATGAAGGCCCAGATAGAGATGAAGCTGCCAAATATTAAGAAGTCACCAGCAGCACAATACCTACCAAACTCCTCACCACTCACACTGGCAACGCTGCCGACCCTTTTTATCCCCTCTGTGGGTGAGGTGTTTGAAATTGTCGGCTGCCCGGTTTGCCCGTACGACGAGCGCAAAATCGCACGGGCAACGAGAAATATTGGTCAGTTGCCCTTTTAATGGGCTTAACTGGCCTGTTAATTAACAGCGGGCACAGCTCCGGCACCCTCGTGTGCCCACTGACCGAAACATCACGCAAGTGCGCGATAATATCGGGACGCTCGCCCGACATCATCTCGCACTAATTTACGCTCAAGTGGGTCGGGCGCCGGCCGGCCGGCTCGAGCGTAAACCTCTCCCCCTCGTATTGTGCGGGACTGCGCCTTCTATACAAAGCAGCAAGCACAAGGAAGAGACAAAGAAATGCCAGACTTGTGATAGATACGAGAACCAGAAAATGTTCAAACTCACAGCTTCAAGCCGTTGCGAAGGGACGTGACTTCAGTGACAGTAAGGCCAGCAAGGCGTTTCGAAAAGTTCGGGAATGAACCCCCCACCCCCCCCCCCACCAAAGTCGTGCACTTACATTTGCGTGGTAGCATTTGTTCACTGATTTGCTGCCAGGAGCTGTCCTGTTCAGAGTTACGACCCATTTACCCTCCTTTTTAAAAAGAAGGGAACCTGCCTGTTCCACCAAAATCCGGGAAGATCCAAAATACGACATGGCCTCCGCCCCAAGGCTGGACATCGGACCTGTATCAACACTGGGAGCTGCCATCCTCAACCACGGCCTTCAGAAGGTATCTCCTATCCACAATGCACCCACTGCGGATGGAGCTCGACTTTGTGCAAAGGCGCACAACAGACGATAGCGAATTGGCAGCCATCCCTCCCAGCTTGCATTCCCGTTGAAGTGAGAGTGGAGCAGCCACTCTCGATATTCCCTGTACCACAGGCAAAATCGGTAATGACAACCAATCACGCCTCTCAAGGTAACACGGGCCTTTGCTGGTCTTTGTAGCTTCTGACTGTTCCCTCGCATGCTGCTGTCATGTGAGGCGCTGGCACTAACTAATTTCTCTTTCTCTAACTGGGTGATCGTACAGAAGACAGTGCCTGAAGATACCTCCTTGGGCATCGTGATTCTCCAAGTTAGTGCCGAGGATGCAGACAATGGCAGGTTCTCGCAGATTGAATACAGCCTTGTGGACGGAGAGGGAAGGTTCGGAATCAACCCCACGACGGTAGGGCCTATTTTATAAAGCGTTTAAAAGGATCCTTTTGAGAAAAGCATACTTCCTGGGGATACAGGCTCTTATTGTGAGGTCCGTCTTTATTGCCCGTCCCTAATTGCCCTTGGAGAATGTGGTGGCAAACTGCCCTCTTGAACCACTGCAGCCTATATGGTGGAGGTACACCCACAGTGCTGTTCCAGGGTTTAGAGTTAGGTAGAATATACAGCACAGAAACAGGCCATTCAGCCCAACCAGTCCATGCCAGCACTTGTGCTCCCTACAACTTGTCACAGAACAATCGACCATGAAAAATGCCAGATTGTAATAAAACACCAACTGGTTGATTCATTCAGAGAACAGAACTTGCCACCCATACCTAGTCTGGCCTAAACACCACTCCCACCCCATTCTACAGGGTTGACTCATAATTTGCTCTCAGGCGGTCCACTCTGCTGTTATCAATCGCTATAAAAGAGCAACCAGGGATGAGCCGTGAATGTGGATTTGCCCATGTCATACCCACCCCAAAAACAAAGTTTTAAAAGGTCGCTCATAATTTCTTTAACTGGGCTTTATTTTTTCAAACTTTAACCTTAGGGTTTACATCTGTTATTTCAGTACCTAGATTATGGAATTATGCAACACTGAAAGAGGTCATTCAGCCCAACATCTCTGTGCCAATTCTTCGAAAGAGCTATCCAATTCGTTCCATTCCCTTGCCCCTGCCCCCATAACCCTGCAAAATTTCTCCCCTTCAAGTATTTATGCAATTAGCCTTTGAAAGTTATTATAGAAACTACGAGTAGGAGTAGGCCTTTCAACCCTTTGAGTCTTCTCCGCCATTCAATATGATCATAGCTAATCCTCTATCTCAATGCCACATTCCTGCTTTCTCTCCATACCCCTTGATGCCCCTAATAACCAAAAATTGATCAATTTATTTCTTGAGTATAGTGATCTCAGTGACCCAGCCTCCACAGCCTCTGTGGTGGAGAATTCCACAGGTTGACCACCCTTTGAATGAAGAAATGTTTCCTCATCTCAGTCCTAAATGGCCTACCCCGTATCCTGAGCTTGTGGCCGCTGGTTCTAGACCCCCCAGCCAGGGGAAACATCCTCCCTGCATCCAGTCTATCTAGCCCTGTTAGAATTTTATACATTTCAATCAGATCCCCTCTCATTCTTCTAAACACTATTGAATACAGGCCCAGTTGAACCAATCTTTCCTCACACGACAGTCCTGCCATCCCCGGTATCAGCCTAGTGAACCTTCGCTGCACTCCCTCTATGGAAAGTATATCCTTTCTTAGGTAGGGAGACCAAATCTGCAAGCACTACTCCAGGTGTGGTCTCACCAAGGCCCTATATAACTGCAGTAAGACATCCCTACTTCCAAACTCAAATCCTCTTGCAATGATGGCCAACATATCATTTGCCTTCCTGATTGCTTGTTGCACCTCCCTGTTTACTTTCACTGACTGGTGTACAAGGACACCCAGATTCTTTTGCACATCCACGTTTCCCAATATATCACCATTTAAATAATACTCTGCCTTTCTGTTTTTCATACCGAAGCGTATAACTTCACATTTATCCACATATGCCCACACACACAACTTGTCTAAATCGCCCTGAAGCCTCCTTGTATCCTCCTCACAACTCACCACCCTGCCCAGTTTTGTGTTGTCAGCAAACTTGGAAATATTGCATTTGGTTTCCTCATCCAAGTCATTTATATATTTATATCATGAATAGCTGGAGTCCAAGCACTGATGCCAATGGTAACCACTAGTCACCATCTGCCATCCAGAAAAAGACCCATTTATTCCCACTCTCTGTTTCCGGCCTGTCAACCAATTGTCAATCCATGCCAGTATATTACTCCCTCGATCCCTTGTGCTTTAATTTTGCCCACTAGCCTCTTATGTGGGACCTTATCGAAAGCCTTTTGGAAACCCAAATTCACCACATCCACTTGTTCTCCTTTATCTACTCTACTAGTTACATCCTCAAAAAACTCCAGTAGATTAGTTAAACATGATTTCCCTTTCATAAACCCATGCTGACTTTGGCTAGCCCTGTTGATATTTTCTAAGTGTCCTGTTATCACGTCTTTTATAATAGACTCTAGCATTTTCCCCACTGCTGACGTTAGGCTAACTGGGGTTACATTTGCCACCCTCCACAATCTGTAGGAACTGCTCCAGAGTCTATAGAATTTTGGAAGATGACGACCAATGCATCCAATATTTCCAGGGCCATTTGCTTTAGTACTCTGGGATGTAGATTATCAGGCCCTGGGGATTTTTCAGCCTTTAACCCCGTTAATTTCTCTAGCACCATTTTTTTTACTAATACTGATTTTCTTCAATTCCTCCCTCTCACTAGACCCTTGGTTCCCTAACATTTCTGGGAAATTATTTGTGTCCTCTTTTGTGAAGACAGAACCAAAGTATGTGTTCAATTCTTCTGCCATTTCTTTGTTCCCCATTATAATTTCCCCCGTTTCTGACTGTAAGGGACCAACATTTGTCTTCGCCAATCTTTTTCTCTTCACATACTTATAGAAGCTTTTACAGTCAGTTGTTATGTTCCCTGCAAGTTTACTCTCATACTCCAGTTTCCTCTTCTTGATCAATCTTTGTGCACACTTTTGCTGAATTTTAAACTGCTCCCAATCCTCAGGCTTGCTGCTTTTTCTAGCAATTTTATATGTCACCTGTTTGGATCTAATATTATCCCTAATTTGTTTTGTAAGCTATGGTTGAGCCACCTTTCCTGTTTTATTTTTGTGCCAGACAGGAATGAATAATTGTTGTAATTCATGCATACATTCCTTAAATATTAGCCATTAGCTATCCACTGTCAACGCTTTTAGTAATGTTCCCCCAATCCATCATTGGCAACTTGCACCTTATACCCTCGTAGTTCCCTTTATTTAGATTCAGGGCCCTAGTTTTGGATTCAACTTCTTCACTCTCCATCTTAATGGACAATTCTATCATTTTATGGTCGCTCTTCACCAAGGGACCCCGCAAAACAAGATTGTTAGTTAATCCTTTCTTCTGGCACAATACCCTCAACAAATTGGTCTAAAAAAACCATCACGTACACACTTCAGAAAATCCTCCTCCACAGTATTATTGCTAGTTTGGTTTGTCCAATCTATATCTAGATTAAGGTCACCCATGATTACAGTTGTACTCTTACTGCATATGTCTCTAATTTCCTGCTTAATGCCTTCCCTTACATCTTCATTACTGTTTGGGGGCCTATAGACAACTCCCACTAACATTTTATGCCCTTTGGTGGGTCTTATCTCCACCCAAACAGATTCTATATCATGATTTTCCGAGCCAATATCCTTCCTCACTATTGCATTGATTTCCTCCTTTACTAACAGTGCTACCCCACCTCCTTTCCCTATTTGTCTGTCCTTCCTAAATATTGAATACCCCTGGACGTTCAGTTCCCATCCTTGATCACCCAGCAGCCATGTCTCTGTAATTGCAACTATATCATAACCATTTATATCTATTTGCGCTGTTAATTCATCTACCTTATTGTGAATGCTCCACATGTTAAGATGCCTTTAGACTTGTCTTTTTAACCTTGTTAGTCTTTTTAACCTTAATAGTCATCTTAACTTTATTTTGCACTATGACTCCATTTGCTTTTCGCCCCTGTTTTCTCTGCCTTCCACTTTTGCTTCTTAATTTTCTGTCTTTCGTTTCTATCATTGTTCCCCCCCACTCCTCTGCCTCCCTGCTCAGGTTCCCATCCCCCTGCCATTCTAGTTTAAACCCTCCCTGACAGCACTAGCAAACACCCCCTCCCCCTCTCCCCCACCACTCCCTCCGAGGACATTGGTCCCCATCCTGCCCAGATGCAACCTGTCCACTTTCCCTAGAACCAGTCCCAATGTCCCAGGATTCTGAATCCTTCCCCTATACACCATTTCTTCAGCCATGTATTCATCTGATATATCCTGTTATTTCTACTCTCACTAGCACGTGGCACTGATAGTAATCCTGAGATGACTACCTTTGAGGTCCTACTTTTTAATTGACATCCTAACTCCCTATATTCGGGAGATTGTAGGACCTCCACCTTTTTTTTTTTACATATGTCGTTGGTACCAATATGTACCACAGCTACTGGCTGTTCACCTTCCCCCTTCAGAATGCCCCCTGGCCTCTCTGAGACATCCTTGACCCTGGCACCAGGAGGCAACATACCATCCTGGAGTCTCTTTTGCAGCTGCAGAAATGCCTGTCTGTTCCCTTTACTATTGAACCCTCTAACACTATAGCTCTGCCTCTCTTCTTCCTCCCCTCTTGTGCAGCACAGCCACCCGTGGTGCCGTGGACTTGGCTCCTGCTGCTTTCCCCTGAGAAGTCGTCTCCCCCAACAGTACCCAAAACGGTATATCTGTTAGAGAGGGAGATGGCCACAGGGGACTCCTGTACTACCTGTCTTCCTCTACGCTGCCTGGTGGTCACCCATCCCCTTTCTGCCTATTCAGTCTTTACCTGCGGTGTGACCACCCCACTGAACATGCTGACACCATAACCTCAGCGTCTCAGATGATCCACAGTGAATCCACCTGCAGCTCCAGCTCCGAAATGCAGTTAGCCTGCAGCTGCAGCTAGACACACTTCATGCACACATGGTTGCCAGGGACACTGGAAGTGTCCATGACTTCCCACATAGCGCAGGAGGAGCATATTGAATCTGCTTCCATCAACCTTTCAGGCAGTGCGCTCCAGATTGTAACAACTTGCTGCATAAAAACCTTTCACATCATCTCACCTCTAGTTCTTTTACCACTTAATCACCTTAAACGGTATCCCTTCCGCCAGTGGGAACAGTTTCTCTTTATTTATTCTGTCAAATTCCTTCATAATTTTGAACACTTCAATCAAATCTCCTCTTGATGTTCTCCACTGTAAGAACAACAATCCCAGTTTGTCCAGTCTCTTCACAAAACTGAAGATGTTTTAATCCCACATATTTAAAGATCAGTGCAGCTAAACTTGTATTTAAATTACATGAATAATTTAGAATATGTTATTAATTTAATGAAGTACTTTTCAAGTAGACAATTACATGTTGCCGAGCTGTTAACATTGCTGATAATGCACTAAGGAGTTACATCCCATTGTGTTAATGGGATAGGGAGACATGGTTAAAATGTGAAGATTATTGCAAATGAGTAGAAATTGCAATGATAATTATTTTATGTTCTTTTTTACATAAAGGGGGACATTTACATTCTGGCTGCCCTTGATCGAGAGAAAAAGGATCACTACACACTAACAGCCGTTGCCAAGGACAACCCAGGTGATAATCCAAGTAATCGCAGAGAGAATGCTGTCCAGGTAACTCCTCCACACCTCCTGACAGGCGATTCCAATTGTTTCCAGCTCCTGGGTGAATCTACAAGGGGATGCTATTACACAAAAAATATTCTGACACTGAATCCTCTGTAGTTACCACACTGGGCACCGCACTGTAGGAAGGAAATATTGGCCAACACAGAACCACCAAAATAATACCAAGACTAAAAAGATTAAGTTATAAGGACTAGGTTTTGTATTCCCTTGAGTATAGATGATTAATGTATAATCTGATTGAGGTGTTTAAGACAATTAAAGGATTTGATAGGGCAGATAGAGTGAAACTGCTTCCTCTGGTGGAGGGAGTCCAGAACAAGGAGGCAGAACCTTAAAATTAGACCCTGGCCATTCAGCTGTGATGTCAGGAAGCACTTCTTCACACACAGGGTAGTGGAAATCTGAAACTCTTTCCCTCTCCACCCCGACCCCACCCCAAAGCCGTTAAGGTTGGGAAATTGGAAATTTCACAACTGAAGTTTAGAAATCTTCATCGGCAAATCTATTGTGGGCTACAGGACAAAGATGCATAAGTGGAGTTAAGATACAGATCAGCCATGATGTACCTGAATGCTGGAACAGGCTCAGGGAGCAAAACATCCTCCTCCTGTTTTGATGTTCACCATTCTTGTTCTCAACACCTTCTGGGCCTCAGTCCAAGACCTGTTGTTGCAATGGCCTCTAGCCTCATATCTTCTCTCACATCCTCCTCTCTTCCCTTCATTTCAACACTAGTAAGATACCCTTTAGCCCACTCTCTGGCACTCCCTCCCAAAGCCCCTTCATCTCATCCCTTCTCTATGAGCATCCATCTCAACACCAATCTTTTCAACCAAGCTTTTATTCTCCCCTTCTAACCCCTTCCCCCGTGGATCAATAAGCTTTCTCCTTTAACCTTCCAGTTGATGTTAAAAGCATTGTAGAAGATGCAGATTGAGGTTTTATGGGCAAGTACAACAGCCCCACAGCATGTAACAATACCCCCCAAATAGAACACACTGCCGACTGTGAAGGGAACACAGGCGCATAATTCAAAGGAATCAAACGATTTTCAAGATAATTTAACGTGATGTATATTTAAAAATGTGAGTATTGCTCAAACAGTTGAAGCATTTGGTTTATTGAACATGTTGCGACAAATGTCCAAGTAAAGGTGCTGATTTGGTCATCAACATACCAAGTATTTCAAAGTATAATAAGCAAATTGAAGGGAATCCTACACAACGTGTTTCAATATCCTTCCAGCTCCAGTCCAAGGTTCCAGAACCTTGTGTCTACATAAATCTTCCATCGATGAACAAAGACGATTGACCACAAGAAGGGGAAACTGTTCAAATGTCACTGCGAGATAAAAATACTTAACAATAAGATGTGTTAAATTTATCTATCTTTGACTTGGCTCTCACTATAATACTTAATACTAGTGAATTTAAAATTGCTATTGCCCTTGAAGCTTAAATAAAGATGCAGCCATTCTGTCTTTGACCTCCTTTGAATAATGACACAGTCCACCTGAACTGCTGGGGCAGAACTCAGTTCAACAACTTATGTGGCTGTACGTCAGTCCCTCAGCACTGCCATTATGTGACTCAGGTTGTGATCTCACAACTGAGATGGTGCTCAAACCTATATCCTTTTTATTATTTGTTCTGGGTGTCGCTGGCTAGGCCAGCATTTATTGCCCATCCCTAATTGCCCTTGTTCAGAGGGCATTTAAGAGAACAGCATTGCTGTGGGTCTGGAGACACATGTAGGCCAGACCAGGTAAGGACAGCAGATTTCCTTCCCTCAAGGACATTAGTAAACCAGAATGGGTTTTTATGACAGTCAGCAGTGGTTTCATGTTCGTCATCAGACTTTTAATTCCAGATTTTTTATTGAATTTAAATTTCACCATCTGCCATGGTGGGATCAAACCCAGGTGCCCAGAGCATTACCCTGGGTCTCTGTGACACTAGTTGGTGACAATGCCACTATGCCACTGCTTCCCGTTTTGATACAGAGGCAAGAACACAACCGAGTCATACTGGTACGTCACACACGTACCCAAGTTCTACCTCGGCCCCCAAACCAAAAACATAAGAGTCTTGCATTCACCTTATTGCTAATTATCTCAAAGGAAAATGGGCCTAAGAAACCCTAAAGAGAATGTATGAACACCATGAGGGACTTACTGGGCAGTACAGTGCTTCTGAACTTTGATCTTCAACCTCTAACCTGGATAGGAGCTAACCAAGACAGATGGATGAAGATCTGCTCTAACATGAAGCTGTCCTGATCTTGGGCAAATTGAATGGGAGTAGTCGCAAGCAAGATGCCAGAGAGGTTGGGAACATACACCCATTCCCAATTTGCAACAACAGCTCAATACAGTTCAGACCAGTACTCTTATTTCCCAATTTTAACTTTTTTTCCTTCTGGGAACTTACCTTATATAGTACCATAACATAATAAAATGTCCTAAGGCATTTTGCAAGAGAATTACCTAACAAAACTTGACATTGAGCCACATAAGGAGGACATTATGGCAGCCGACCAAAGCTTCGGTCAGAAAGGTAGGGATTAAGGAGAGTCTCGTAGGAGGAGAGAGAGGTGGAAAGGTTTAGGGAGTGGTGTCCAGAGCTTAGGAACCAAACAACTGAAGTCACGGCTGCCAAGGGTGGACCGATTAAGATCAGTATACTGACGAGGTGAGAGTTGGAGGAGTGCAGAGATATCGCAAAGTTTGGAACAGAATCATCGTGGAGAAGGAGACCATTTGGCCCATCTGTGTCTATGCCAGCTCTCTGCAGGAGAATTCACTTGTTCCCACTGCCCCCCCCCCGCCCCCCCCCAAGCTCTGCAAATCTCTATCCAGATAATTACTCAGTTCCCTTTCGCAATCCACAATCGAGCCTGCCTCCTCAGGCTGTGCATTCCAGATCCTGGAGGAGGTTACAGAAATATAGGGAGAGGGTGAGGCTATTGAGGGATTTGAAGACCAGGATAGGGATTTTAAAATTAATGTGTTACCATTCTGAAAGCTATAGGCCAGCAAACACATTGCGCACAAAATGACAGTATCACTTAGAAAAGCAGTAAGAGCAGCCAAAGGTGAAATGAAAGTCAAGGACTAATCTCCAGATTTTGGCGCTGCCTCTTCAGAATGTTATCTGCAATTTTTATGCTAACCAAGAGCCTCGCCTCCATTCCATTGCTTGGCACTGACAGTAAGCTAGGAATACATAACCGATAAATTCAAATAATATTTTTAAACGTTTCAAAATAAACTTTAAAAGGAACAGGATGCAGCAGGGCACTTTCATCACAGTCCTATCTCTGTCCAAGGCTTCTTTCCTGTTCTAGAACATTCTTCCCACGCCAGTCTGCTGCCCACAGATTGAAACATCATACAGGAAAGGACACGACGTGCTAATGACATCAGTGAGAGGGCTAAATGTCAGAAAATGTTGCCAGGTGAACGGACCCTTTCAATTTATTTGATATATTTTTGATCATGATTCTTACTTCGTATACTGAGCTTTCTGATCGGCTGTGAATGGTTCAACAACAGACTCTCGATTGTCAATATTGATCGACTCTCAGGATCCAGGTCAACGCGCATCCGCTTCTCAGCACAGATGATGTCTCCAGTGATTTATTTTAATTTCAATTAGCAGGAAATCAGAATAACTGAGCTCTACCTCCGATTCTCCACAATCCTGGAAAAGCTTCCCTGTAGTCCTTTTCACCGCCAAGCGCAAGATCCCAAAAGGACTGCGCCGCTGCCACAGTTGCAGCTTGGAAGGCTGAGGTCGATTTGTAGAATAGATCGATGGGTATAAGTAGTGAGCGATTGGGACCAAAGTCGGATAGGTGGAGTTGACATACAGATCAGCCATAATTTAACTGAGCGGCAGGTCAGGTTCAAGGGGCTGGATAGCCTCCTGCTGTTCCTAAAGTTACTAACTCAGGCACACACAATGTTGATGGCCATCAGCTGCAATCTTCCTACTTTACCTTTGGAACCTACCACAAGCAGCCAAAAAATTGAGGCCAGCTGGACATGAGAAATAGGAATGGGAGCAGACCGTACTAATCTAAACCCTGCTCCATCACTCAGTACGTTCATGGCCGATCCTCTACCTCAAGTCCACTTATCCCCATATCCCTTGATCCTCTTAGTATCCAGAGCCTTTTAATTACTCAGTGACTGGACTGTTGGGCTGAGGCATTCAAACATTCAAAAGCCTCCGAATGAAGAAATTTCTGGCCATCTCAGTCCTGCAAGGCTGACCCCCGATCTTAGTCTAGATTGGGAATATCTCCAAGAAGCTGGACACCCTCCAGGACGAAGCAGTCCACTTGATTGGCACCACGTCCACAAATATTCACTCCCTCCACCACCGATGCATTTTAGCAGCAGTGTGTACCATCTACAAGATGCACCGCAGAAACTCACCAAGGCTCCTTCAACAGCACCTTCCAAACCCACAACCACTACCATCTAGAAGGACAAGGGCAGCAGATAGATGGGAACACCACCACCTGGAAGTTCCCCTCCAAGTCATTCGCCATCCTGATTGGAAGTATATCATCATTCTTTCACTGTCGCTGGGTCAAAATCCTGGAACACTGTCCTTAACAGCACTGTGGGTGTACCTACACCACATGGACTGTAGTGGTTCAAGAAGGCAGTTCACCACCATCTTCTCAAGGGCAACAAGGGATGGGCAATAAATGCTGGCCCAGCCAGCAAAGTCCACATCCCATGAATGAATTAAAAAATCGCCAGCCAAGGAAAACTGCCTCCCTGCCTCCTTCCTGTCACACTCCAAGATCAGGTCACTATGTCTAACTGCCTCACTCTAATAATGTAAGATTTACATTTATATAGCACCTTGCACAATCTCAGACCATCCTAAAGCCCTTTGAAGCTGATGAAGCACTTCTTGAACTGTAGTCATTCTCCTAAAGTGGGAAATGTGGCTGTCAATTTGCACACAGCAAGCTCCCACAAACAGCAATGAGATATTCACCAGATTTTTTTTAACAATGGTATAGGTACTGGCTGCAGGACATCAGGAAGCGCTCCATGAGTGGCCTTGGGACCCTTCATGCCCATCTGAGAGAGCCGACGCCGCCTCAGTTTAACATCTCATCCAAATAATCAGGGATTTGATTAGGCAAAGCCCAGAGGTGGCAAAATCTCACCTCTCCCCCTGACCACTGGTGTTTCAATGGACACCCAGCCAAAGGTTGTTCTGCCTCTTTCGCACCTTTTTTTTTAAAAAAAAGCTTAACCACTTTCCTAGGATTGCTTCACTCTCTTCTGAGAAGTGAAAGAGGAAGTGGTTACTTTTGTAATGTGTCACGTTTTTTTGCAGACTAATAACAAAGGGCTTTGAGCACTCTCCCAAGTGATTGGCAGAACCATAGCGAGAGGACATCAATCTTTTTTGTTAGTAAGCTGCAGCTCTGTACTTTTACTTATTTAAAGTTACGGAGTTGGGGGATGGTGGAGTTTAGTTTCCAAGATTTCCCAATCCCATTGTTCCCTGAGGTTTACCTCTGACAATCCCTGCCTAACCTCTCTACCTGCATTGGTAGAGCACCTTTCACTACCTCAGGATGTCCCAGAGTGCTCTACAGCCAATGAATTACTTTTGAAGTGTAGTCACTGTTGTAAAATGTAGGATAAACGACAACTTGTCTGCACACAGCAAGCTGCCACAAACAACAATGTGATAATGAACGGACAATCTGTTTTCATGATGGTGGTTGAGGATAAACACTGGTCAGGACACCAGGGAGAATTCCCCTGCCCTTCTTTAAAATAGTGCCATGGAATCTTTTACATCCAGGAAACCAGATAAAGCCTCGGTTTTAATGTTTCAAGAGACTAACAGACGAGTACTGGGCTCTCCACACATTTCTTTGCAGACTGCCGTGATTAGGTTGTGTGTCAGACGAAACGGATCAGCAGAACTTGCCTCCAGTCTCTAGTCATCAGGAATAATTAACTTGCATCTTTTTGTTTATGCCACAGTTATGCAGTGATTGGAATTCTACACAGACTCTTCATCACTATACATTGATATATTTGCAGCTCAAATCATCTTGAATTAATGAATATGAACCATTGCAAAGATACAGGCACATTCACACCCAGCCTGTGGGGACCGCCAGGAAATAGACTTGTCTGGAAGAGCCATTTTGCCCTTTTAAGACTGGCTTGCAGCAAATGAAAAGCAAATCTGTTTTGAAACTCAGCCATGTAGTTTGGGCCATTTTTCCACCCTGGCTGCCCAATGCGTTAAGTGTGCCTGAGGTGCTCTGGTGACTGGCAGCTCCATCTCTTTGTGCTCCACCTTTTACATGCTGTCGGGGTTTCCTACTGCAGCCCCTTCCCAATCCCCCTCCCCTCCTCTTCTCTGCCCCCTCCCCACATCCTCCTCCTCTCCCTGACTCCCCCAGTCCTTCAAACTGCTGAATTAAAAGGGATGCAGAGGATTCTAAGCCACTTGGTTCAGATCACATTGGGGCATGGGCTCTGAACTTATGCTATCACAATTGCCATGACCCACTGGGGATAGTGTGCTGTAATATCAGTCCCGCTGCTCCCTGAGCCGTGACAAATGTGAAAAGTTTGACCAAACCACCAGATTTCCCCAATTCTACCTAACTGTTTAATTTAGGTTAACAGAATATGAGTATCAGGTTTGTAAACTTAATAAGTAAATAACTGTTTATTAAACAAAGTGTCCTTAACCAGTGGCAAAAGAAAGAAATATGAACTGCTAACTTCTAACACTATAATTTAAACTCTACCCCCTTCTTAAATCCCTATACACACACACAAACACACACACACATATGACACATAAGACTCACAAATTGTGGATTTTAAGGGTGGGATAAAACAGTTCAATAACACCGATTCTAGAGCACAGGATTCGATGGGTTGATGTTGATCAATGTCTTCCAAATTCCTTTCAGTTCTTTGTTGATGACACAAGGTGGTCTTCTAGCATTTTCAGTATTTAGTTCACTGGTGGAGTACTTGCCTTTCAATGTCTCCAACAGTGATTTTCCCCTTTACCTCTTGACAGGGGTTTTCAGAGAGAGAGCAGGTTATAGAGATATGAGGAGAAAAAGCTAGCTAGCTATTACTGTGGAATTACCGGCATCTTCCACACACAGGAGAAGGAGGTTTTAAGTCTTATTCCTTTCAGGCTAGAAGCTATTCTGCTGCCCTGTCCTCACACAAAACCTAGTCACCCGATCAGGAACCAATTAAAATGGTGTTTCCAGGCAGCTCCCTTGGTCCAGCACTCCTTTCCAGCACCATCCTGTTTTTCATTGCACACTCTGTTCCAGGTCTGCAACATTGTACACACCTCTCATCTTGTTCCGGTGGACATGTCTTTCAAACTGCAGCCATTGTAATCTTAATCCACAGTTCAACAAAAAATAAAAAGACATGTTCTTTACAACAGTCCAACAGAAACAAAAAATATGCTCCTTACATGTCTCCACTCTTAAAAGAGATGAAACGCCATTTCAAAATGCATTTCATCACGAGGCATTTGACACATGGACAACAAAACATGAGACTTACTTTCATTCATCCTTCCTCCCCCTTATACAATCTTATACAATCTTCAGAATTTCTTAGCCCTTTAACTTATTTTAGTATTTTACACCTGGGACAAGCATCTGCGGTCACACTATCTTTACTGGCAATGTGAACAATCTTTACAATGAATGCTTGAAACAACAGACTCCACCTAAACAGTTTTGCATTTCAAGTTTTAAACTGTTCAGAGAACATCAGCGGATTATGGTCAGTGTAGATTAGTGTTTGTTTGTTATCGTGCCGGACATAAACTTCAAAGTGTTGAAGAGACAACAACAATGCTAGAGTTTCTTTTTCTACCATGAGTACTTCCTCTGAAATTGATTTAGTTTCTTGGAAAAGTACCCCACCAGCTTTTCTACCCCTAATTGATCATCTTGTAATAGGACTGCACCTACCCCCAAGTCGCTAGCATCAATTGCCATTTTACAAGATTTGGTAAAGTCAGGGGTGGCCAACACTGGTTCATTTATTAAGATTGCCTTCAGCTTTCCAAAGGCTGCTTGGCATTCTGCTGACCATACCACTTTTGCCTGTTTTCTTAACAAATTGGTGAGAGGTACAGCTACTGTGCTGAAGTTAGGCACAAACTTCCAATAAAACCCACGCATTCCCAAAAATCTCAGGATTTCTTGTTTAATTTTAGGAATGGGGAATTCTGTTAGAGCGTTCAGTTTTGCTGTTCTTGGCAACACTTGCCCTTGTCCTACAATGTGACCCAGGTAAGTTACCCTTGCTTTTGCAAATTCATTTTTGGCTAGATTTATGATTAAGCCACCCATCTGCAATTGCTTAAACAGGTCCTCTAATTGTTTTACATGTTCTTTCCATGTGTTTCTATATATGATGATATTGTTTAAATAAACTACACAGTTGGGGATTTCAGCTACGATTGATTCATAAGTCTCTGAAATGTAGCTGGGGCGTTTTTAAACCCAAACAGCATGACTCGACATTGATACAAGCCGCTTGGTGTAACAAAGGTGGATATTTCTTTAGCCCTTGATGTTAATGGCACTTGCCAGTACCCCTTCAGTCAATCCATTTTTGAAAGAAATGAGGCACTGCCAACCCTATCGATATAATCTTCTAACCGAGGAATTGAGTATAAATCTGTTCTCATTACTACTTTCACTCTCCTGTAACCTATACAAAGTCTAGTAGATCCATCCGGCTTAGGAATCAATACAACTGGTGAACTCCAGCCACTTTGACTAGGCTTAATCAATTGATTGTCCAGAATATATCGAATCTCTGTTTCCAACTGAGCTTGTTTTTCTGGGCTCAGCTGATAATGATGTTGTTTTATCGGCACTGACTCTCCTATGTCCACATCCACGTCATGTTTTAGCTAATATAGTACATCCAGGTGTATCCCTACAAATTCCCTTCTACTTCCTAAGTAACCTTAGATCTTTCCTTGGTCCTTCCTCTTAATATGAGAACACACTGTCTAACTGTCCCAGTATTGTCATATTGGTGAATTCATAGGAGGTTCGCTTTGGGCACTGTCTACTTCTCCTTCTACCTTGCCCTTATTGTCTCTCATCCTCCGCTACTCCTACCACCTGGCACACTTGCTCCATCTTATCTTCTCTGCGATGATAATGCTTCAGCATGTTTATGTGACATAACCATTTCTTCTACCTACACTCAGAAGTATGTATCAGATAAGCCACTTTACTAACTCTCCTAACTATCTTGTAGGGGTCACTGGATTTCATTTTCAGGGGTTCAACCTGCAAAGGTAGTAATACCAATACTTTGTCTGCTGCTTGGAACATTCTAGTTGTCGCATATTTTTCTGCCTATTCTTTCATTTTGGCTTGGGAATTTTTTAAGTGCTCTTGTGCTACTTTACATGCTGCTGTGAGTCTTTCTAGAAACAAGGACACATAATCCAACATGGAGGATTCATGTTTCTGCTTTAGGAACTTTTCCTTAATCACTTCTAATGGATCTCTTATTTCATGGACCATAGATCAATTCAAATAGACTAAATCTAGTAGTTTCATTTGAAGAATCTCTAGTAGCAAATAGTAAGAAATCTAACCTTTTGTTCCAATCCTTTGGATATTCACAGCAATAGGTCTTAATCATGGTTTTGAGAGTCTGATGATATCTCTCTAAAGCTCCCTGTGTCTGTGGGTGATAAGCGGTAGACTTTAGGTGTTTGATACCCACATTGCTGGTTATGTCCTGGAAAATTTGAGACATGAAGTTAGAACCTTGGTCAGATTGTATTTCAATTGCTAGGCCATAATGAGTGAAAAACTGAGTTAACTTTTCCACTACCACCTTAGCTGTAATTGTCCTTAAAGGAATAGCTTCTGGAAATCAGGTTGTCATATGCATGATTGTAAGGATATGCTGATGTCCTGCTTTTGTTTTGGGTAATGATCCTACACAATCTACTAATACCCGACTGAATGGTTCTTCAAAAACTTGAATGAGTATTAAAGGTGCTGGCTTGATTACATGTTGAGGTTTACCTACTACCTGACATGTATGGCATGTTTTACAAAATTGCACTACATCCTTATGAAGCCTTGGCCAGGTGAAATGCCTGTTTATCGATGCTTGGGTTTTCCATATTCCTACATGCCCTGTCATAGGGATTTCATGTGCTACTTGCCATATCTCCTTATGACATTGGGGCAATATGATCTGATGAACAACCGTCCATCCCTCATCCACAGGTCTGTGAGGGTGTCTCCACTTCCTCATCAGAATTCCGTTTTTAATGTAATAGTACTCCGAAACTCCTTCTGCCTCAGCTTCAGTGTGAGCTGACTGTGCTGACTTGTTTAACCCTGGATCAGCTTTCTGATTCTCAATTAATAAAGACCTGCCAAACACTTTCTTTGAATTATTCTTATCCTTAAAGAAATTTTCGGCTACTCTAACATCTGCTCGTGGTATTACTTTGACCTCTGCTGATGGACTTTGTTTAGCTATTGCCCTGGTCACCACACACGATGGAAAAATACCAGGAACTTGTTCTTGTAACTGTTGTCCCTTTAGCCTCTCTCTTACTTTCTGTAATTATGGGCCAAACTATAACCTTCACTCTGCCAAATCATTCCCCAGGAGTAAATCAACTCCATCCACGGGTAATTTCTTAACCACTCCTACAACTACCGATCCAGACAACAAATCACATTTCAATTGTACTTTGTACCGTGGAACCGGGATATACTTTTCACTTATCCCGCTTACCAATACTTTAGCTTTCATTGAACTCTGCAGGGAAAACTAGATCCTTCTCCAGTGAAAGTGTTTGACTAGTACCTGTGTCCCTTAAAATAGTTATGGGGTTAGCGGCATCATTTGATGAGAAAAGGGTTCTCTTTCCTTTAGACAAAAACCCTTTATATCTCTCATTCACCTTATTCACTTCACCTGCATTCACAGCAGTGTTTACCTCCAGACCCTTATTTGTGGTTAACGCTTCAATTTGATCCATGGCATTTTCTTTTTGAGTTCCCTTTTCGGACTCACTGTTACAAACTCCAGTAAGTCCCCGGGCTTCCGGCATTCTGAACGAACGTGCCCCACTTTATTACAATGGAAACACTTAGGCCTTTGACTTTCATCTCCACTCTCAGTACTTCATTTCCTGATCTGGGGAGGAGATCTCAAGGTATTCCCAGCTATCCATTCTTTATCCTGGCTACTTGCCTTCCTTTCACTCTCCGTCTTTCCATCCTTTTCAAATTTATGGGGGTGATGGAAAAAAAAGTTTAGTTTTATGGATCAGCTCATAATCAGCAGCCATTACTGCTGCCTGTCTAGCAGTTGCAACCCTTTGGACTTCAACATGGGTTCTTATTACAGAAGGTAGGGAGTTTTTAAACACTTCAAGAGAATGGTCTCCCTGAGAACTTCATAGGTAGTTTCAACTCAAATTCAAGTAAGTTTGCCCAGGCTCTTTCCTTAAATTTCAAAACTTTGGTCTGTATACTTCAGGGACCAACTCATATGCGCTCAAAATGGCCTTTTCACCACCTCTTAATCCCTAGAAATCTCCTCTGACAGTGAAGCAAACATTTCCTGTGCTCTACCTATCTATTTGCTCTGCATGGGCAATGTCCAGATTTCCTTTGGCCAGTTCATCTGTTTAGCTACCTTCTCAAAAGAAATAAGGAAAGCTTCAACATCCCTTTCCTCAAATTTTGGAAGAGCTTGTACAAATTTAAACATCTCCCCACTGGGTTCTGATCTGGAAATAAGTCCTGCCTCACCTACTGGTGTCTCTTTTTAAAACTGTCAGCGTTTTAAGTTGGAATTGTCTCTCTTTTTCTCTTTCCTCCTTTTCTAACTTTGTCATTTCTAACTCCCCTTGAAATGTCCTTTCTCTTTCCTTTTCTACCTGGCCCCTTTGGAATGCTCTTTCTTTTTCTGCTGTCTCTAGTTCCATTTTTTCCCATTTGCAACTGAATTTGAGTCCATTCCAACGAACCACCCCTTGGAGAATTCGGTCTCTCAGGTATTCCTTCCAATTTCAAATGCTGTGCCATCTCTTTGATTATCTCTGCCTTCCAGCTTTGGCAGGCAATCCTACTCTTAACTTACTTGCCAATTCGATTAACTTGGCTTTTGGGATCGCTTGTAAAATTGTCAGGGACATCTCTTCCACTTGCGGGAAAGCTTTAGCAGTTTCCAGTGCCATCTTATTTTTGACAGTACAAAGCTGGTGTTTCGTTTTAACTTTTATTACTTACGAAACCTGCACCCAAATCGTCGTTGTCTTTTGTTCCAAAATATCCCGGACTCGAGCCCCCAAACTTTGTCATGACCCACTGGGGATAGTGTGCTGTGATATCACGTCCCACTGCTCCCTGAACCACGACAAATGTGAAAGGTTTGACCAAACCACCTGATTTCCCCAATTCTACCAAACTGTTTAATTTAGGTTAACAGAATACGAGCACCAGGTTTGTAAACTGAATAAGTAAATAACTGTTTATTGAACAAACCGTCATTAACTAGTGGCAGAAGAAAGAAATATGAACTGCAAACTTCTAACACTACAACTTGAACTCTACCCCCTCCTTAAATCCCTGTACGTACACACACACACACACACACACACACACACACACGACATATAAGACACACAAATCATGGATTTTAAGGGTGGGATAAAACAGTTCAATAACACCAATTCTGGAGTACAGGATTGAATGGGTTGGTTTTGATTGATGTCTTCTAAGTTCCTTGCCGTTCTTGTTGATGACACAATGTGGTCTTCCAGCACTTTCAATATTTAGTTCACTGGTTGAGCACTTGCCTTTCAATGTCTCTAACAGCGATTTTTCCTTTGCCTCTTGACAGGGGTTTTCAGAGAGAGAGCAGGTTATGAATATATGAGGAGAAAAAGCCAGCTAGCTATTATTGTGGAATTATTGGAATCTTCCACACACAGGAGAAAGAGGTTTTAAGTCTTACTACTTTCAGGCTGGGAGCTATTCTGCTGCCCTGTCCTCACACAAAACCTGGCCACCTGGTCGGGAGCCAATTAAAACGTTGTTGCCAGGCAGTTCCCTTGGTCCAGGACTCCTTTCTGGCACCATCCTGTCTTTCATGGCACACACTGTTCCAGGATTGCAACATTGTACACATCTCTCATCCTGTTCCAGTGGATGTGTCTTTCAAACTGCAGCCATTGTAATCTTAATCCACAGTCCAACAGGCAATAAAAAGTTATGGTCTTTACAACAGTTCAACAGAAGTAAAAATGTATGCCATTACACTATCACATTGAGGTGCAGGTGCAGCAGAAGCATTTTTGAGCTGACTTAAGCTACAGCTTGTCGTAAGGACTAATGCAGTTGTTATTTGTCGCTACAGGTGCTGGTGACTGTTCTGGATGTTAATGACTATCGTCCCCAGTTCTCCAAGAATGTGTTTAGCACCAGTGTTTATGAGAATGAGCCAGGAGGGGCATCTGTGGTAACCATGACTGCGACAGATCTGGATGAGGGTGAAAATGCAGTGTTAAAGTATAGTATACAGGGGCCTGGTGTAGGTAAGATAACTAGTTATATAATCCCTTTAAGGGAACGATGTACATTTTATTTGAACATATTTCTGCTCCCTCTGCTCTTCAAAGCTCTTAGTTTGTGTGTTGCCCCAGGTGCCTCATTGCTCCAAAGTTGGTAGAGAATGGTGCTAATCTCTTCCCAAATCTTCCCCACAGCATCTTGTAGTTTTATCCAAGAGGGATGGCTTAGCTTGCTTTGATGGGCTTTCTTCTCCTTTCATCTGGTTGGGGATGGGGGGATGGGGGTGGTGGGGGGTGGGGTGGGGGGGGTGGGGGGGGGGGCCTCACCTCCAATCAGTGGCCAGAATTATTCCGTCAGCAATTTGGGAGTGGGGCCCAACTTGCCCACGGGAAAATGACGTTGGGAGGAACCCCCCACCTCATCCCGCCCCATTTAAATATTCAGGAAGGTGGGCTGTCCACCCGCCGACCTGTCAATGACCAATTGAGGCCATTGACAGGATAATTAAGCTAATTAAAGGCCCTGCCCATCCAACCTTATGGAAATGTAATATTTATTAACATGTCACCCCCCCCCCCCACAAACAATTGTTGCACATATCCAATATCTTGCAGTGGTGCTGAACTGGCCAAGCAGAGTTCCAAACTACTTGCAGTAAATAAATCATATCAACATTTCAGATTACCATTAGTGGGAGAATAAACTAGCCCCCTGTGCAAGTATAGCAATTAGAGTCAAGCAAAAATCCAATATGTCTTATTAAAACTCTTCGCAATGAATATTAAGTATAACGATTATGCACCATAACAATCTACCATTGATTGACCTGAAAGGCTAAAAATTATTGTTGTCGGTATTTGTGAATAAATTTCCTCTTCCTACTTTAGCGAATGCCTCAACCTGCTCTTTTTATTGTCTCGTACTCTGTGTGCCTTGCACACAATATGCTACTCTCTAAGCGTAGCTCTCTCTTCCCCACCGCTTGCCCTTCTCTCCACTCCCCCTCTTCCTCTCAGTCCATCTCTCTGTCCCCTTTTTATTTATATTTATTCATTCACGGTATGTGCATGTCATTGGCGAGGCCAGCATTTATTGCCCATCCCTAGTTGTCCTTGAGGAGGTGGTGAGGAGTCACCTTCTTGAACATAACTGTGTAGCTTGCTAGGCCATTTCAGAGGGCAGTGAAGAGTCAACCACATTGCGGTGGGTCTGGAGTCACATGTAGGCCAGACCAGGTAAGGACAGCAGATTCCCTTCCCTAAAGGACATTAGTGAACCAGATGGGTTTTGACAACCATCTGTTAGCTTTATGGTCATCCCTTACTTTTTTCCAGATATATTTAATTAACTGAATTCAGGTCACTGATGAGGTAATGAACTAATATTTTCAGATTTTGAGCCCAGGCTTTGGATTCCACGTCCAGGAACATACCCATCAGTGTGTCCCATCTACAAGATGCACTGCAGGAATTCACCAAGGCTCCTTAGACAGCACCTTCCAAACTCACGACCACTACCATCTTGAAGGACAAGGGCAGCAGATAGATGGGAACACCACCACCTGGAGGTTCCCCTCCAAGCCACTTACCATCCTGACTTGGAAATATATCACCGTTCCTTCACTGTCACTGGGTCAAAATCCTGGAACTCCCTTCCTAACAGCACTGTGGGTGTACCTACACCACATGGACTGCAGCGGTTCAAGAAGGCAGCTCACCAGCACCTTCTCAAGGGCAACTAGGAATGAGCAATAAATGCTGCCAGCGAAGCCCATATCCCATGAATGAATAAAAAAAATTGCACCATACCCACCTACATATCCTCTCCCCCTCTC
Source organism: Carcharodon carcharias (assembly GCF_017639515.1). Classification (NCBI taxonomy): domain Eukaryota; kingdom Metazoa; phylum Chordata; class Chondrichthyes; order Lamniformes; family Lamnidae; genus Carcharodon; species Carcharodon carcharias. Next base: position 35,747,314 of record NC_054494.1, read on the forward strand.
TCCCTTATACTCAAACACTGCGTCCTAGAAATTCACCTGGATCAGTTTTCACTGCACAACATGGCCTATGTGCCAAAAAGGAGGTCCAACAAACACTGGAAAGGTTACATTGGGTCATCCTTTTCTCTGTTCCTTTCAGAGGCTTTTAGGATTGATGAGGACACAGCCATGATTACCACCACCCGGCTCCTGGAATCCTACGAGAGGTTTAATTTGACAGTTGTCGCCACTGACCAAGGCGAGCTACCGCTTTGGGGGTCAGCTTTGCTGAAGATTGAAGTGATTGACGTGAATGACAATCGGCCTGTGTTTATCAGGCCTCCCAATGGGACAATACTGCATGTTATGGAGGTAAGACTCTCGGTGCAGATTTGCTAATAGTGAGAAACGCTCAGACAGACCAGTAACAGAAAAGCTTCACAGAATCATAGAATTGTTGCAGCACAGAAGGAGGCCATTCGGCCCATTGTGTCAGCACCAGCTCTCCGAATGAGCAATCGCTTAGTGCCACTCCCCTGTCTTCTCCCTGCACATCCTTCCTTTTCAGGTAAGAGTCTAATTCCTTTGTGAATGCTTCATCTTAACTTCACTCTCAGGCAGAGCGTTCCAGATCCTGACCACTCGCTGCACAGAACGTTTTTCCTCATGTCACTTTTGCTCCTTTTTACTTTAAATCTGTGCCCCCTCACCCTCGATCCTTTCATGAGTGGGAGCAGTTTCTCCCTGTCCACCCTGTCCAGGCCCCTCATGATTTTGAACACCCCTATCAAATCTCTTCTCAACCTTCTCTTCTCCAAAACAATTCTCTCTTAAACAAGAAGATATTGGTTAAGAATAAAGAAGAATTCTAAACTCTTGAAAGACAGCATTAGAAATGGGTCAGTAGTTCTTTTTTTAGTTTTGCATATCTCGTTGCAGAGAATGTATCAGATTATCAGAAAGGGGAAGGAGAACATAAAAATCTGGAGCTAATAAAAGGCCATTCAGTCCATCAATTCCATTCTATCCAGAGCCTAGTTTCATTGGCACAGTGCACATTGGCACCAATGCATATATCTTGTCTGTACCCATAGAAATATAAACAACTGGAAAATATGGTTGGCATTCACTAGATTCATCTGCAAATGTAAACATCTCCTCTACTGCTCAATTGTTTTTATAGCCCAAAAGAAATACGAACATACAAACAAGGAGCAGGAGAAGGCCACTCAGCCTCTCAAGCCTGCTCTGCCATTTAATAAGATCACGGCTAATCTGATAGTAACCTGAAACCTGCATCCCGCCTACCCCCAATAACCTATCACCCCCCTGCTTACCAAGAATCTATCCACCTCTGCCTTAAAAATATTCAGAGACTCTGCTTCCACCACCTTTTCAGGAAGAGAGTTCCAAAGACTCACGACCCTCTGAGGGAAAAAGTTTCACCTCATCTCCGTTTTAAATGGGCGACCCCTTATTTTTAAATAGTTGGAGATTCTCCCACAAGAGGAAATATCCTCTCCATATCCGCCCTGCCAAGACCCCTCAGGATTTTATATGTTTCAATCAAGTAAATGTATTTGGTTCCCTTCTAATTTTTCCAGCACTATCTATACCAGCATGAAACCTTGCAGCTCAGAAATTGACCCATGACTCGAGACTGTGACACCTCAAGCATTTATTGTGCTCACTCTTGTTTCCTAGGAGAGAGATGCAGGATTCAATGTGTATGAGGTCCTGGCCACTGACAACGATGAAGGTTTGAATGGAGCGGTCAGATATGGCTTTCTGAAGACAGCAGTCAACAGAGATTGGGAGTATTTCAGCATCGACCCCCTCAGTGGAATCATCAGTACCACAGTCAGACTGGACAGGGAGAGGCAGGCTGTCTATAATGTGAGTGATTGGTTTAGCGTACCCTGTAATCCCCATCCTTATACATGCCGCACTTCTGATTATAGTGGGAAGGAACATTTGGATCCGAGATCCATCTTCATGTGCTTTACTGAAAGCTGCCCAGAAATATGTTGATATTGTTTCTTGTGGTTGTGCTGACAGGGTTATATGAAGATGACTGGGAGGAGACTTGTCGAGAGGATAGGTGCAGCATGGTCCCATTGGATGAATGGCCTTTCTCGTGCTGTAAATTCTGTGTAAAGCATGAGAGAAGTAACTAATCTGACCTTGAAGTTCAAAACTCTTTGCAATGTCCGGTGCCTGGCCCTCAAACGATGAGCTGGAGCTAAACTGGTCGTGAAGTTCAATTAAATGTTTGGTCACCTCAAAAGTCAAAACCCTGACCCGTGAGATAGCTATTACCGTGTCACCTTTGTAACAATGCCAAGCAGCTTTGGGGCCTGCATTGATTCAAGCAATCAGTGATATAACCAGGGTAAAACCAGAAAAAGATGGAAATACACAGCAGGTCAGGGAACATCTGTGGAGAGGGAGACAAAGATAACCTTTCAGGTTGAAAACCTTTCATCAGAACTGATTATAATTCAGCTCTTTATTGTAGCAGAACAATCTGGTATATACAGGGTGGGACTGAGAACAGCACAGTGCTGCCTACACACTGATGTAAGAAGGCTCATGACCTAGACCTAGGGTCAGTGTTGTGTTAGCCAGAGACATGTTAAGTCCTGGAGCTGGACAGAGAGCTCCATGCCTGTGCCCTTCACTGTACATTTGTATATTGTTACAAGTAGTTAATAAAGACTTGCTGTTAACATTTAGAACACTACGAAGACTTCTTTAAAAGACATGTTCTGCAAACAACACCATCGCAACACTTATCTGACCTCCAAATGCAGATGTGATAAGCATGCTGTCTCGCTTCCTAGAGCCTGTCTCACTGCTCTTAATCTTCTCACTGTATAGAGTATAACTACCGCTCATTGTGATGCCTGGTGTAAAAGAGTGCTCAGTCAAGTCCCTTGCTTTGTCTTATTTCGTTGCAAGGGTGAGGAACCATTCCCACCCATGCTCCCAAATGTTTGAAAACCACTGCGATTGAGCGTAACACTTGTGCAGATCTCCCTCCTGCCTGGTAATGCCAGATGCAAGCAGCAGTATAGCCCAGGTCTGATCAGCCATGCCACACACTGAATGCAAGTTTAACTGCAGGCTTAAGAGTCATTAAGCAAACTTGGATAGATGGCTTTTGGCCACTGTTCACACTGAATACTAAGAACAAGTAAATTTTGCTTTGTAACAAAAACAAAAATAGCTGGCAAAACTCAGCAGGTCTGACAGCATCTGTAGAGAGGAACACGGTTAACGTTTCGAGTCCATATGACTCTTCATCAGAACTAAGGAAAAACAGAAATGAGGTGAAATATAAGCTGGTTTAAGGGGGGGTGGGACAGGAGGACCTCGATAGAGGGCCAGTGATAGGTGGAGGCAAAGAAGAGATTGCCAAAGATGTCATAGACAAAAGGGCAAAGGGGTCTTGACGGTGGTGATATTATCTAAGGAATGTGTTAATGGTGACATTAAGGGTAGCAAGCAGGACAAGCAAGTGGCAGATGGCCCTTGTGGGGGTGGGGTGGGGGGAAGGGATCGAAATGGATGGAGATATAATGATAGATCAAAATAAATTTTAAAATAGGTGGGAAAAGAAGAATATATTTTAAAACTTATAAATTATTGGAAAAAGGGGGATTGGAAAGGGGGTGGGGATGGAGGAGAGAGTTCATGATCTGAAGTTGTTAAACTCAATATTGAGTCCGTACTTGGCTTCATTATCACCGTTCAAGCATGGTTTCCCAATATAGGTGTGTGATTATTTTGATCCTGTCTCATTGCTAGCAGTGAAAACCCAGCCGCAGCTAATCAGTAGTTTGGAAGAGGAGGCGCCATGTATCTCCACCTTTGTTATCCAAGTGAGAATTGACATCACTGTGTCAACGAATGAACTGGAGGCAGAGCAGGAATAATGGCAGGACTCACAGTGAACAGGGTCTATTTAAAAAAGTTCACGATGAACTACAGCAAACAGAACTCGACTACAGCAAGAATCTCCCAATAAAAGCAAGGTTATTCCGACAGCAAAGTGCAGTGGGTGGAGGATAGTTTCATCACACACATTGTCTGAATTAAATCAATCTCATTCACTCCATTGCATGATTGAGGAGGGAAATTAGCCAATCATCTCTGTTTCTGGCTGGGAATAGATTTGCCATTATAGAACAGTGTTATAGTGAAAGAGCAGAATGGTATCAGTGAGTCTTTCCCTCATAGTTTCTTTATGTTTTCTCTTTATGTTTTCTTTTTAGCTGATTCTCCTGGCATATGACCTTGGGCAGCCTGTTCCCTATGAAACCACACAGCTTCTGCAGGTAGCGCTGGATGATATTGATGACAATGAACCACTCTTTCTCAAACCACCGGTAAGAGCATTTTGATAAATATAGTAAATACAGACAGATACCCGGTAACAGGTTCCAAAACTGTGAGGAATTGTCTATATTGCACATAAGGATCTTGCAACACAGATGGAGGCCATTCAGACTATTATGCCTGTGCTGGCTTTCTGAAAGTGTTGCTGATTGGTCCCATTCTCCTGTTATTTCCCCACAGCCCTGCTAATTTTTCCATTTCAAGTTCACGTGAAATTCCTTTCTGAAAGTTACAGTTGAATTTACCCTTTCAGAGAATTATAGAATGATTACATCACAGGAAGCCATTTGGCCCATCGAGCCCATGCCAGCCCTCTGCAAGAGCAACTTAGCTGGTTCCACTGGCGGAGCAGGCTCGAGGGGCTGAGTGGCCTATTCCTGCTCCTTGTTCATATGTACCTGTAGTCCTGCAAGTTTTTCTCCATCAGTTGCTTGTTCAATTTTTTTTTCACATCCACCACTGAATCTGCCTCCACCACACTCTCAGAGAGTGCATTCCAGATCCTAACCACTCACTGCGTAAAAAAAGATAGTCTTCATCTTCCGTTTGGTATTTTTGTCTAATATCTTAAATCAGTGTCCTCTGGTTCCTGAGCCACCCACCAGCCAAAATGGTTTCTTCCAAACTACCCTGATCAAAAACCTGCATCGTTTTTAACACTTCTTTTGAACCTCCCATTAACCACCATTGGTCAAAAGAGAGCCAGTTGCTGTGACTCATACAAGAATAGAACTTCAGAGGGACAAGGGGAGCATGGAAATCTGTGTGAAAGTGAGATGGGATTTTCCAGTGCGACCCTGCCTAATTGTACTGGTTCGTGACAGGTTTTGTGTTCAGCAATATTCTCAATACCAGCGCAATTTTGGGCACAATTTGCTTATTTTCTTCCATCTTTGTCGGTGCTTCTTCAACCTTCTGAAAAATGGCTCCTTTGAATCCTGTGTACTTGTCTCACCCACCCCACTTTATACATCACCTGCTGAATAGGCAGCTAGACCTATTCACTGGCTTAACGGAGAGGGCTGCATCCTAATGTCTCACCATTGCTGTTGACAGCATTTGTCCTCTCTCCCTTTAAGGGAAATTGGTTGTTCACAAAGTGTGGTCGGGCACAGGCAAAGCTGCAGCTCACCAACCCACAGGCCACGTCATCTCTTTGCTGAATCAGTGTTTTCTTTTCTCTGTTAGAAAACGCTGTGTTTGTTAATCATATTTAGCACAAATCTTGAGGATGAAAGCACCAGGCAGCACATTTGTAACCTTCATCAGCTGTGGTTCAGTCAGAAGGACTGTTGAACACAGAGTCAAAAGGTTTTGGCTTCAAGGCCCAAATCCAAGGGCTTCAGTGCATATTCGATGTTGGCACCTCCCTGCAGTACTGAGAGAGTCCTGTATTGTCTGAGGCACTGTCTTTCAGATAGAATATTAAACAGCGACCCCACCACACCCCCAAATCTGTCTAATCCAGTGGATTAAGTGGGTGTTATAGCTCTTATGTTACTATTTGAAGAGGACCTGGGGAGTTCTCTTCATCAGCCTGACAGTTCAGCACAGTACTGAGCAAGTGCTACACTGTCGAGGGTGCCATCTTTCAGTTGAGGTGATAGACCAAGGTTCCATCTGTCTGCCTGCTCAGGTGGATGTAAACGATCCCATGGCACTATCGCAAAGTAGAGAGCAGGGGAGTTCTCCCTGAAATCTGGTTAGTATTTATCCCTCAAACAACATCACTGAAACAGATTATCTGGTCATAATCACATTGCTTTGGGGGATCCTGCTGTGCACAAACTGCCTGCATTGTGACAATGACTACACTTCAAAAACATTTCATTGGCTGTAAAGCACTTTGAGACGTCCAGTGGTCATGAAAAGCGCTACATAAATGCGAGTCTTTTCTCTCTTCATCAGCTAATTCTGCCAACTACGATCATTCACGTCATTGTTTGCAGGAGCTTTCTCTGGGCAGAATTACTGCCTACATATCTCCACACGTGAAGATAGTTCACCGAGACATTTCTGAGAAACACAATAAATTACAGAGTAATAGTTTGAGGTAGGAGTAACCCTTCAGTCCATCTAGCCCACCTATCTCCAGTCCCTTAGTGTGTTTTTAATGACTGTGAAATTCATTGACAAGAACCTGCTGAGTTTCCTCTTGAAACTCTTTAAAGTTTCTTAGTTCCCCACCTGGACTGGTGATCTGTTCCACATACTTAGCATCTTGTTAGCATAAAGGTTCCTCCTCCATTTTGTATTGAGGTACAATATAAATTTTTCACAACTGGTTGGCTTGCAAGCCTGCTTCAAGAAACATTAAGAGTTAATCAGGTACCTTTCCCCTGATAAAAACAAAAAACTGTGGATGCTGGAAATCCAAATCAAAAGCAGAATTACCTGGAAAAACTCAGCAAGTCTGGCAGCATCGGCGGAGAAGAAAAGAGTTGACGTTTCGAGTCCTCATGACCCTTCAGCAGAACTAGTTCTAGAACTAGTTCTTACCTTTCCCCTGATGTTTGTTCTACAGTGCCAGACCAAAAGAATAGCTTGTATAGCCCTTGTTACCGATCAAGTAGAATGATCCAACATTCTCTGAATTTAAAAAGAGAGGTAATTTCATTGAAATGAGAGGGTTTGACAGGGTAGATGCTTGGAGGTTGTTTCCCCTGCCTGGAGAATCTGGAACTAGGAGTCTCAGTCTCAGGATAAGGCATTGGCCATTTCGGACTCAGTTGAGGAGAAACCTCTTCAATCAAAGAGTTGTGAATCTCTGGAATTCTCACAGAGAGCTGTGAATGCTCGGTCACAGATTATGTTTCAAGACTGAGATCAACAAATACTTGGACATCAAAGGAATCAAAGTCTTTGGGGATAGGGTGAGAAACTGGAGTAGTGGTAGGAGTCTAGCCATGACCTTACTGAATAGCGGAGCAGGCTCAAAGGGCTGAATGGCGTACAGTATGGACAAGGAGCAGGAGTGGACCACTTGGCCCTTCAAGGCTGCTCTGCCATTCAATAAGAACATGGCTGATCTGACTGTAATCTGAGCTCCACATTCCAACCTACTCCCAAAAACCTTTCACCCCCCCCCCACCCTTGCTTATCAAGAATCGATCTAGCTCTGCCTTAAAAATATTCAAAGACTCTGCTTCCACCACCTTTTGAGGAAGAAAGTGCCAAAGACTCACGACTCTCTGAGAGAAAACATTCCTCCTCATCTCTGTGTTAAATGGGTGACCCCCTTGTTCTAGGTTCTCCCACAAGAGGAAACATCCTCTCCACATCAAGACCCCTCAGGATCTTTTACGAGCAGGATTTTTTGTTCGGGGAGGGTGCCTGCGATCAGCAGGTCCGGGAGCGGCTGGGGAACAGACCGCCGGCCACCGTCGGCCCCTGACCACCATTTCATGCTGGCTGGCCAATCACCGGCCAGCTCACTGAAAGCCCCCGGAAAGCAGAGAGCTGCCTCATGGAGCTGAAGAACCAAAAAGCAACAAATAAAGATTTTAAAATTCCAAAAAATATGTCCGCGCGTCAGAATCAGTCACCTGCACATATGGGTGATGATAAATTCTGTCCCCACAATTTTTTTTTTAAATTAGTATCGGAAACCTCATCCCGCCCTTGGATGAGGTTTCCTCAAAAAGGCAAAGGCCGCCTGATCGGTTTACCCGCCCGCCAACTGCACCATTGGACTGACAACAAAAAATCTCTGCCAATTATAACCTTAATGACCTTAATAAGCCTTTTAATTGTCAGCGGGCACACTGTTGACTCTCCTGATGTCATCTCGCGCTATTTCATGCTCAAGCGGGTCGGGCATGTGCCTGCACACCAAGTGAAAAATTTGGCCTCATGTTTCAATCAAGTCACCTCTAACTCTTCTAAATTCCAGCGGATGTAAGCCTGGCTTCTCCAGCCTTTCCTCATAAGACAACCCTGCCAATCCAGGTATTAGTCTAGTAAACCTTCTCTGAACTGCTTCCAACGCACTTACACCCTTCCTTAAATAAGGAGACCAATACCGTACACAGTACTCCAGATGTGGTGTTACCAATGCCCTGTATAACTGAAGCATAACCTCCCTACTTTTGTATTCAATCCCCCTTGCAATAAACAATAGCATTCTATTAGCTTTCCTAATTATTCCAGTGGGGTTCCACAGGGATCGGTGTTGGGTCCCTTGCTGTTTGTGGTATATATAAACGACTTAGACTTGAGTGGAGGAGGGTTGATCAGTAAGTTCGCAGATGACACGAAAATTGGTGGGGTGGTAAATAGTGAGGAGGATAGTCTTAGATTACAGGAGGATACAGACGGGCTGGTCAAATGGGCTGATCAGTGGCAAATGGAATTTAATCCGGATAAGTGTGAGGTGATGCACTTGGGCAGGACAAACAAGGCATGGGAATACACGATGAATGATAGGACCCTGGGAAGTACCGAGGATCAGAGGGACCTTGTTATCCACCAGTCCCTGAAGGGAGCGAGACATGTAGATAAGGTGGTTAAGAAGGCATATGGGATACTTGCATTTTTTCACTGAGATATAGAATATAAGAGCAGGGAGGTTATGCTGCAACTGTATAAAACACTAGTTAGGCCACACTTAGAGTATTGCGTGCAGTTCTGGAATCCCCATTATAGGAAGGATGTGATTGCACTGGACAGAGTGCAGAGGAGATTTACCAGGATGTTGCCTGGTCTGGAGAGTTTTAGTTATGAGGAGAGATTGGATAGACTGGGGTTATTTTCCCTGGAGCAGAGGAAATTGATGGGGGGACATAATTGAGGTGTATAAAATTATGAGGGGCATAGATAGGGTAGACAGAAGGAACTTTTCCCCCTGGTGGATGGATCAATAACCAGGGGCATAGATTTAAGGTAAGGGGCAGGAGGTTTAGAGGGGATGTGAGGAAGAATATTTTCACCCAGAGGGTGGTGGGAATCTGGAACTCACTGCCTGAAAGGGTAGCAGAGGCAGAAACCCTCATAACATTTAAGAAGTATTTGGATGTGTACTTGCGATGCCATGGCATACAAGACTATGGGCCTAGTGCGGTAAAATGGGATTAGAATAGTTAGGTACTTGTTTGACCGGCGCAGACTCGACGGGCTGAATTTTCCCCCCGTCGGGGGCCAAGTTGAAGGGCGGGCGCACACAGGCCCGCTTCCAATTGGCGCCCCCATTCGGGGGCTTGGTGCCATTTTACATGGGCCGGCCAATTAAAGCCTGCCCAGAGTGACATCCGCACAGAAGTGTTATGTATTCCCTGTGCGAGCAGTGGGGGGATCCCAAAATCGAGAGTGAGTGAGCCTCAGGGAGATTGGCTGAAAATGTAAAAAACCTAAAAATAGAAAAATAAAATTTCCCTAATTTGTCCCCTCATGTGACAATGTCGTATGAGTTGGGACACGTCCATAATTTTCACAACTTGATTAAAATTCTTTAAAACCCTACGTGACACCTCCTCCCGCCCGTGGACGAGGTTTCGTGTTTGTCCTAATTCGCGCCGGGGCTCCTGGCCAACCTGCCAACCTTAAGGTTGGACGGGCAGGTCCTTTAATTACTTAATTGACCCTGTCAGTGGCCTCAATTGGCCATTGACAGGTCGGTGGGCGCACAGCTGATTTTGCAGCCCCCCCCCCCCCCCTCCCCCACCTACCGGAAAATTTAAATGGGGCGTGGTGAAATCGAGAGTTCCGCCTGACATCACCGCGCATCGCTTTACATGTTGGTGAGCAGGCCCCGCCCCCACCCGCCGACGAGAAAATCCTTGCCCGATGGGCCGAAGGGCCTTTTCCTGTGCTGTACACCTGAATGACCATGAGCAGAATTTTATGTCGGGTGGCAGACCCCACACATCAGCGCTTAAAATGTCGCGCGCCGACATCGGGCGAGCGTCCTGATGTCTCCGCACGTCATCACGATATTTAGCTGGGCGGGCACACGATGAAGTGCAACGTGCGCCTGCCATTAATTAAAGGGTTTGTTAAGGCCCTTAACTCAACAATCGACTGATTTTGAGGCGCCCATGCAATCTTCGGCTTGGTGCACGGACGCAACAGGCAGGCGAGTGAGTGACTTTCTAACAAACCTCATCCACGGGCTGGATATGTGGGCTCAGTGGGGTTGTCAATGTTTTATGTGAAGTATTTATTGCAGCAAGTATTTTAAACTTGCCTGTGTGATCTGAAGCAGTTCAGAACCAATTCCAGCAGCTTTCTCTGTACTTTGAAGCTTCAGCTCAGCACTTTGCAGTCGGGAATCTTTACCGGGCCTGGAATTTTCCGGAGGCCTCCTTTTAGCCTGGGTATGGGTTCTGACATCTCCACTGGAGGCAGCTCCTCTGAGGAGGGAGGGCTAGAATAAGGAGGAGGCCAGGAGTGGACAATCAGCCTCCAGGGGAGCCACCTTTGGGAGGCCAGGCGCAGGCACAAGGGGCGCAGGGCCAAGAGGTTGTCCAAGGTGGAAGGGGCCGCAAAAGACGCCACTATCCTGCTGCCAGGGTATACAGGCGGCGAAGCAGCTACCTCAGTATGACTGAGGTGCAGTGCCAAAGGAGGCTCCAACTGTCAAGGGAAACAGTCAAGTACATCTGTCAGATGATTGGGCCTGAGATCTCCCCTGTGTGGGTGAACACCCCATGCCAGCAGCTCTGAAGGTCACAGTTGCCCTCCACTTCTGTGCATCTGGCTCCTTCCTGGGGTCGGTGGGTGATCTTTGTGGTGTCTCCCAATCAACTGTTCACACTTGTGTCAAGCAGGTCACAGACGCTCTGTTCAGACGGGCATTGACCTTCATCCACCTCTGCTGTGACCAGGCCAGCCAGACACAGTGAGCCAGAGGCTTCGCGGCCATTGCTGGCTTCCCCCGTGTCCAGGGTGCTATAGACTGTACACATGTGGCTATCAAGGTGCCAGCAGGTGAGCCCGGTGCCTTCATCAACAGGAAGGGCTTCCACTCCATGAACGTGCAGATAGTGTGTGACCACAGGATGCTGATTCTACAAGTCTGTGCAAGGTACCCAGGCAGCTCCCACGATGTCTACATCCTCAGACACTCCCAGGTGCCGGGGCTCTTCAGTGCTCCAGCCCGGCTGGATGGGTGGCTGCTGGGTGACAAGGGCTATCCCCTCAGAAGGTGGCTCATGACGCCTCTCCGCTACCCAAGAACAGAAGCTGAGGAGCACTACAATAGGAGCCACGGCTCCACAAGGGCTGTGGTGGAGAGAACCATCGGTCTTCTCAAGATGTGCTTCCATGCCTGAACGCTCAGGGGGCGCACTCCAGTACCCCCCAGATCGTGTCTCTGTGATAGTGGTTGCATGCTGCGCTCTGCACAATCTTGCGCTGGAAAGGGGGGACACAGTTGAAGATGAAGACCTTGACATGGTGGATGCAGCTGCACACAATGACCCCAGCAGTGGCTCAGAGATTGAGGAAGCACAGGGCAATGATGAGGGGCAGCACGCCGACCCGCAACTATACCAAGGAGGCAGGGACACCCAGGACACTTTAATCCAACGAACCTTCAGCTAGCTCCTCACACTTGGATCAGCAGGAGCAGCATTGCCTGGCGCATCCATACACGGCACTTAAGTGCTACATCTTCCACTTCATCAGCTGCAACTAAGGGCTTAGCACTTAAATATCAATATCCACTCAAACACTCTTGAGATGTCTGTGAAACACACAGATGCAGCACAAAGGAGACAAATGTGGACTTTATTCCCATCCATCAGATGGTGCCACAAAAAACAAAACATTACTCTGACGTTGACAAATATAAATTCCCTGATCTCGGGGCAACAGAAAAGCACCAGTGAGAAACCTGTGGTGTGCCTAACGTGCCTTATGCTTATGTTTGCGGGTGCCTCGTCTTGGTGCTGCCCCATCGCTCGGAGTGGCTTGTGAGACAGCTGCTGACTCTGCTGTCCTGTTGGCCTCGATCACCTTGGCGGACGTTCTGTGGCCTGTGGAGCCTGAGCTGGCCCCACCTGGGGGCGGGGGGAGTGGCCCATTCCAGAGCTGGCACCTCCCCAGTTGACACAGCCTCAGCGAATGCAACAGTCACTGGCAGAGGGGCAGAGGAGCTGCTGCCCTCATCTGGAGCGCCCTGAGAGGAGCTCACGGTGATGACAAACAGCTGCTGCTGCACTGACGTGAGGTCACATTGAATCTCCCTGCTCACTCTAGACGGATGGGCACCGAGCCGGGACACTTGGTGCCCAGAACATCTCCCACATTGCCAATGACCACCTGTGGCCATTAGCGCTGTGAGGGCTTGCAGATCAGAGCGTAACCCCATCAGAAGCTGATCAATCCGCACAAAATGGTGGCGAGGCCCATTTCACCGGCAGCGATCGGCTCCACGCCGGCTGCCAATTGGGTCAGGCCCACCCGCCTGACAAACATAAAATTCGGCCCTCTGACTCTATTTGCCGTACCTGCATACTAGCCTTTTGCGATCCATGTACCAGGATACCCAGATCCCTCTGCATTTCAGAGCTCTGCAAACTCTCACCATTTAGATAATACATTTCTTTTTTAATTTTTCCTGCCAAAATGGACAATTTCACATTTTCCCACTTGCCAGATCTTTGCCCCCTCACTTGACCTATCCATAAGCCGTTGTAGCCTAGTCCTGCTCCAATTGTTTTTACGTTCCTAACACATCTCTCAGAAATATCTCACTTGGTGAATGTCAGAATGCAAATTTTCTTTTTACTGCAGCTGCAACAATACATTCCATTGGTGCATTTTCCTGTGCTGAAAAGAAAGTTGTTCATTTACTTTTAGCTCCTTATCAAATCCCAGAAAGATCACCAAGAGGTTCACACACTTTATAGTTACATAGGGAAGAGTGCACGTTGAACAATACCCCTGAATTGGAAAACATTTCTCATGGGGAGGGGAACGAAGGCTGGCTGGAAGGATTATTGTTAGTGCTAAGGACGTTGAATGGATGCTTCAGCTTTAAATGTTCTCACTCCTTTTTCACTCTCTCTCACTATACGGTACGTTGCTAACCCAGTGTTGCACCTGTGTTTTATTAGAGGAGTTTGCAGTACCAGCTGCTCTTTGTGCCCGAACACTCTGATCCATCTACTGTTGTGGGGAATGTAACGGGAGCGATCGATGCTGATGAAGGATCCAATGCTGTGGTCTATTACTTCCTAGCAGGTTGGTTCCCAGGCAGTTGAGTTGTGCCCTCATTGCTTGCCTAAACCTTGCATCTGGTCAACTAGCTCATGTAATCGTTGCCAGCACCTCCTGCTCTGACACTGAAATGATTGTAGCTTTGACACTTCCAGACTGCGCTAATCCAGCACACTCCTTGCCAGCATCCTATCCCCTACTTCCATAAAATCTAATTTCTCCAAAGCTCTGCCATCTTGAAACCTGTCCTGCACCGTGTCCCATTCATCCATGACCATTGCCTACCCTCGCTGACTTTCACTGACTACTAACATCATTGATTTTGTTGAAATCCCATATCCTCGTCATTCAAATCATCGCGCTCCACAACCTTGCACACCTACTTCTGTGAGTTCCTCCAGTCCTTTAACCACTCTTAAAGGCTGCCTTCTGTTCAAACCCCTCCTTTGGTAGCAGAGACTTCAGACACTTCGGTCCAGATATTTTGGAGTCTTGAAACCCATTTCTTCAGCCAAGCTGTCCGTTGCACTTCTTGATCTCTCTCTGCATGACACAACATCTGTTTCCAACATCCATCCTTGAAGTGTTGGAATATTTCTCACCTTAAAGGTGCTGTACAAATGAACGTTGTGATATTGAAACACACGCCAGTTTGCCCCACTTGCAACCTTCACCCTCAATCCTGTACTTCATTCTAGAATCTTTGGCAAGCAATATTTACTGCATCATTTCCCTTCCACACCAGTACCTGTGCCCAATTATGGATGGTGCCCTACAATGGACCTAAGCTTCTCAAATTAATTTAATCTATAATCCTTACTGCCAATGAACATAGATAACTTCTTTTCCTTTAATTCCACTTCAAATGTTCACTCCCCCCACCACCAACGCACAGTAGCAGCAGTGTGTGGACCATCTACAAGATACACTGCAGCAACTCACCAAGGCTCCTTTGACAGCACCTTCCAAGCCCGTGACTTCTACCATCTAGAAGGATAAGGACAGCAGAAGCATAGGAACACCACCACCTGCAAGTTCCCCTCCAAGACACACACCACCGTGACTTGGAAATATATCGGCCGTTCCTTCACTGTTGCTGGGTCAAAATCCTGGAACTCCCTCCCTAACAGCACTTTGGGTGTACCTACACCACATGGAGTGCAGTGGTTCAAGAAATCAGCTCTCCATCACCTTCTCAAGGGCAATTAGGAATAGGCAATAAATGATGGCCTTGCCAGCGATGCACACATCCCATGAAAAAATAGCGAAAAGATCCCAGCTGGATTTGAGCTCTAGACACAGAATAGGATGGCAAACATTCACAGGTAGCCTTGGCATCACCAGGAATTATAACAACACCTGTAAGGATACAGCTGTGAACTGTGCAGTTGTAAAATCACAGGGAATAATAACAAACATTCTTGAACATTTCAGTTTATTAATTATATTAGGATAGTGGACATGAGAAAAATTGTTCTTTGACTAACAAATTGGGTAATGAAGAGCCTGTTAATTTTTCAATTGGTGTGGGAAGATGGGACATCACAAGGATTAACATGTTGGGCAACCAATGGCAGGAGTGTGGGCGGCTGGGACTTTGGTGGCAGGTCATGTGATGAAACGTCCAGGAAGACGTTGAACCAGAGTTAGCAACCATACCCCAGAGGTGGATGTATGAAGAGGTTAACACGTTTTTAATCTACAGTAATGCAGCATCACCATTTAATGTAATTGCCATTGACCGCACAAGATGAAATAACTTATTCAACTTATTTGTTAATGTAGCTGGAGATCCAGATAATAACTTCCATCTGAAGCGGGATGGGCTGCTTAAGGTGTTGAATGATCTGGACCGAGAAACCAACCCATTCTACACCATCATTGTCAAGGCCTCCAGTAACCCGAACTGGAGGCCTCCGAGGGGGTACAGCCAACTTTTCGACCCCAGCACTGACCTCACCCTACAGGAAGTCCGCATCTTCCTGGAGGACATCGATGACCAGCCGCCCAGGTTCATAAAGTCGGAATACACAGCCGGTGCGTTCTCAAATTTCAGTATCGACACCCCATGAGTTGGCACATTTTGGTAGGAAGAACAAGGACGTATACTGCTTGAATAATAAGTGTCTGAATGAGGTAGAGAAGCAAAGACATCTAGGAGCACAAAGACATAAACCGCTGAAGGTAGCAACACAAGTTAATAAGGCCTTTTTAAAAAAACATACGTAGCACTGTGGTTCATTTCAACACGGATAGAACTGAAAAGCAGAGAAGTCACATTAACCTTGTATAGATTTTTCTGTGGTGAAACTTGGAGAGCTGTGCACTGTTCTGGCCTCCATGTTTAAAAAAAAACTGGATAGAGGCACCAGACAAAGTGCTAAATAAATTCACAAGGATGATACCGGAACTGAGAGGAAAGGCTGAACAATCTGGGGCTGTTTTACTCTGGTAAAGAGAAAGCGGAGGGGTGACCTAATAGCAAACACTTTCATTATCTTAAAAGTCCTCTCTGGTAGACATGGAAAAGATGTTCCCATGTGTTGGTCGTCTAAAAGTGGAGGCCATAAATCTCAGGTATTAATTCAGGAGAAACTTCTTTATCCAGAGAATGGTGAGAATTTAAAACTTGGTACTGCACAGAGTGGTTGAGGCAAATGGCATAGATACATTTCAAAGCTAGCTAGACACACAAAAGAGAAAGCAATGGAAGGATATGCTGATAGGGTGTGGTGAGGTACAGTGGGAGGAGGCTTCTATAAACAGTGGTATTGACCAGTTGGATTGAATGACCTGTTTCTGTTCTGTAGGCTGAATATAAACTTTTAGACACTGTTTTCCTATTGTCTTTTTTCATTATTCCCTAAATTAAATGCTTAAACTGGGGATGCTGTAGCAGCTAAACTAATCACAGATTTGAGAGGGAAAGTTAGTAGCTTTACGTTCACAGTAAAATAACTGCAAGTGTGACTATGGTGTGTTGAGACAGGTCTCTTTCAAAGCACTGTCAAAGCTCCCAGGTTTGGACAGCTTTCTGTCTTTTATGGTAAATTCAGCTGCTTGCCGTGCTTTGCTTGTTAGAAAGTTAGTAACTATTCAGAGAAAATGAAAGAATGGAGAATAGGCTTTCCCAGCATTCATTGAAGTAAGGAAAGTCCTCTATTAAATGTGTAAAAGCTAATGCCATAGCCAGTTTGGTGTCTGCATGATGCTTTAAAAAGCACTGCAGTCAAACAATAACCAGTTTGATCAAACCTTTGATAATCTTGTGTCTGCCAGAAAAGATCATCTGTCTTGTTAATTGATAGTTTGGCCCAAACTAAATCAAAAACTTTGTTGCCCAGTAGAAACAGCTGCCTCGCTGCAGATGTGATTTGAAAACACTAACCCACATTAATTTCAGTAAAAGAAACCTTCTGTACACTCAGACGGCACAGGTAAATGTACCTAACAGGCATCTACCTCTGATGAGTAATGAAGGAAGTGCAAAACCCCTACACTATGTTTCCTATCTCAGCATTTCACCTCAAATGCAAAAAAAGGTTTCCATTCACATGAGGATGTGAGTATTGAGGCCACAGGACCAATGACGACATCTAGTATTCTCTAATCAGGATTTCAACTCAGCCATTTCTGAATTCCCAATTAGCCATGAGGCATGCGCCTAACGTTTTGGATAACCCTCATCTAAACAAGGCAGTCCTGTTGTTGACATCTGTGTTCGCATCCAAGTCGCTATTTTGAAAGACTAAGCTCCATTTCTGTTGCTGGGATTCACCTACAGGAAAAGATGAGCTTGTTTGGGTTGAGTGGCTTGTTCCCAGCCCAAGGCTATAAATATCTGTAAGGTGTTGCTTTCCTGGCATTGTGATTGTGATTGCCTGCAAATTCCACTGGTACTAACGGATCTTCTTGCTGCCTGTAGGTGTTGCTACCGATGCTAAAGTAGGTTCTGAGCTGATCAGAGTGGAGGCTTATGATGCTGATATTGGAAACAACAGCCTCATCTTCTATCAAATTGTTAACATCCGCTACATTCAGCTACAGTTCAACGAATCTGAAGATGTTGGGAATGTCTTCATAATTGGTAGGATCTTGAGAGATATGCGGTTCAGTAGACCATGGTGTCCCTCTGTCTTGCCAGCCACACTTGCTGCTGTGGGACCTTAACACCAAGCTCTTGATATGACTGTGTGCCAAAGTTGGGACTTAACAAGTTGGCATGAATTTCCTTTGTCTCAGATTTTAATACAAACTTGGCATGTAGAGAAACAGCCCAAGGCACTTCACAGGAGTATAATGGAATAAAACCAAATGCCAGGGAGGAGATATTAAAAGGGATCTTCAGAGGATTGATCAAAGCTGGCTTTTAAGGAAGAAAATGATCACTGGCCACCTTGCCTGCAGCCTCCTGGGGCCTAGCTCTGGAATTCCCTCCTTAAACCTCTGCCCCTGCACCTCTCTCTCCTCCTTTAAGACAGTGCTTAAAACCTACTTCTTTGAGCAGGTATTTAGTCACCTGTTGTAATACCTATTTATCGGCTCAGTGTCAAATTTTGCCTGGTTACCCTCCTGGGAGGGAAGTTATACTTTGTTAAAGGTGCTAATAATTGTAAGTTGTTACAAATGAACAGGAACTGAGGTATCTGGAGTGTACAGTCCAGACTTGTCTCATGTGGCCCCAGTGCTTCAGCTTGGGTATCCTCCTTGAAGCCGTAGGGGGAGATTTGCAGAAATGAACGAATTCCACTGAAGATCAGAGTGAGGAGGTTCATAAATCAGGCCTTCCCCCAATCCCACTTTCTCCCTTGCTTTTCTATTGGGCTCAGAGGCAATAGGAGTTAGAGGGTTACAGCGGGAAAGTGTGTTGCCAGTGGTGCATACTGTTAGTTTGGTGGCGAGAGACTTCTGGGCTATCCATGAAGAATCTTGACTTTATCATCTTCGATTCTCTCCCAAAAAACTGACATATTTACAAAAGAAACTGAAAAGATCAAAAATATAAGATATCCTATCCTCATTCCTCATATAGTGTCAAAGTAGATTAAGGAATTTCATAAAGTCTAATTAGACAATTTGATTTTTAATCAAATCATAGTTATTTGAGTTTGTAAAAGTGATTAACCTCCATGCACCTGTGTCCAATATCTATTGGATATGGACTTGTAAGAATAGGATTCTTTACAACATTCACATTCTGAAGTGCTGATAACTTCTGCTCGTTTTGCAGGGGAGCAGGATGGCATTGTGAGGACATTTGACCTCTTCACAGCCTACAACCCTGGCTATTTTCTGGTGGACATCATGGTTTCAGACCTGGCTGGACACAACGATACATCGGTGATCGGGATTTACATTTTGAGAGATGACCAGCGTGTCAAGATTGTCATCAATGAGATCCCAGAGAGGGTGCGGGAGTTTGAAGAGGAGTTCATTAAGTTGCTTTCCAACATCACTGGAGCCATAGTTAACACAGATGACGTACAGGTAATGGACTCTTGGCAACTTATTCAGGCCACTGAAGCTCACTCAGACCAAGAGTGGCGAGCGCATCATCCTCACCCATATTTGGCAATGAGATAATATTTTAATGCACCAACTGTTTTATGTAGGGTGGTATGGCAATTATGTCACTGGATGGGTAATGCAGAGGCCGCGACTAAGCATCCAGAGAGTGAAAGTTCAAATGCCACCCCCCCAGCCCAAGGCTGCTGAATGCAGGCAGAGGGAATGCAGAGGAAAGGACAGCTGAAAGCGCAGAGTAACACACTGGTGTGCAGGGCTTGAGTAGGGTTGCCAACCCTCCGGGACTGTCCTGGAGCCACTGAGAGTTAAAGCTTAATGTCCAGCATACTGCTGCAAGTACCTGAGAAGGAAAATCAAAGGGGCCTTAAAAATAAATTGTGCTTTTTTAAAAAAAAATGTCTTTAACTCTTGTTCACCAGTTGCAGAAATGTTAGATAATTGGGGATTAAAATTGCTGTTTGATTGGCTGTCAAGAATCACCCAATTGGGTAATGAGGAGACAAGTAGCTTTCCCATTGGCCATGTGATGGCAGGGCACCATGACAATCCATGTGTCAGGCAACCGATAGCGGCTGTGTTGAAGGCAGGTGATCACGTGAAGCACCTCCAGGAACATGCCCAGCCGGAGTTGGCAACAGTCTGGAGCAGGTGGACGGATGGCTAACAGGCTGGTCTAAATCAGCACGTGACTGAGAACCAGTGCAGCGAATAGCAGAGATTGGATTGCAGGAGAGTTCTCAGCAAACTTAGGATCAGTCAACTGATAACGAGACAATATCCTGCAGCCAAGGGTCACTGATGGGTGAAAGAACTGAACACAGCAAAACTCCTTCGGTACTGACAAGAGTTGATGTTTTGTGTCTTTCTTTACAGTTTCACGTTGATCAGAAGGGCCGGGTCAATTTTGCCCAGACGGATGTTCTGATCCATGTGGTGAACAGGGAAACTAACCGGATCTTGGATGTGGAGAGGTGAGTTGACTGCTTTACTCCAGGGTGTGGGCTGTCTTTACCTCTGCGATTAGAGCTGGGTACTGATGATCCCATCAAACTCGCAAAGGCGCCTGTTTTCATAGGTTCTCTATTTGCCCAATAGTTCACAGAAAGTTGCATAGAAGTGGAATGTGGGCAGTTAAAGGAAAAATGCCCTGATTGGCTGAAAACAGCTTGCATTTATAATAACGCCCTTAACATGGTAAAAAAAAAAACTCTCCAGAAGTTTAATCTGAAGTTTCAACTTGGAAATCTGGTGCCTGGAACAAAAAGGGAGATGAAAAATTAACGGGAGACATTATGTGGAAGAAATCCAAGGCGTAATTGTCACCTTACAGAAAGGAGCAAGTTATGCGATGGCTGCAATAAATGCAGCTGACTCTGTTTGAGGTGGCTGGAAGGAAAAAGAAAGAACTTGCATTTATTTAGCACCTTTCACAACCTCAGGGTGCCCCAGACCACTTTGCAGTCAATGGAAATGCTATGATGGATTTGGTTTTTTTTTTAATTTAAATGAACCCATGAAAAGTCTACAAACCAGTTGCCGAAACGTTAAAAACCTGCAAAGCAACAGTTGTCAGCTCGTCGAGAACAATAATGTTCGAAACAGAATTGTGGATCTTGGATGGAGGGAAGTGATACCAGCAGAGTGTACAGCCTGGGGAGATGATGCAAGAGAATATCCTGTCTGATTTCGGACACTCCATTACCAAAAAGGCAACATGGTTTTGGAAATCGTTCAACTGGACAAGAAAGAGGATTGTTCCAAAATAAAAACGGGAAGTTCCAGGAAGCCTCAGCAGGCCTGCTAACAACTGTGGAGAAAGAAGCAGAGTTAACATTTCAGGTCCGATATGAATCCGCTTCAGAACCGGATTGTTGTGAATCTTGGACCTTTGGACTGAGAAGAGGCCAATTTGTTCTCCTGGTCTCAGAAGACAGTTTATCAAAGACCAAGGAGACGATGCTGACTCATTTAAAAACTGAAAATCTAATCGAATTATGTCAGAGAGATATTTTATTTGGAACAGGGGAAAGGGGAAACAGGTGCATGATTTAAAAAAAGATTAAGGAAACTACACGAGTTAATTGAGGAATTGCTCACACTTCACTCACCAATGAATGAATGACCCTCTATTGTAGCAAACTTCGACTCCACTGTCACAGTGAGCCCAGAAATAGATTCACTTCCTTTAACAGGGATGTGATGCAGGGGGAAAGTCACTCTGGGACCCGGAGGGGGGCAATCTCTTTCTTTATCGGAGTGATGCATATGAGGAGGCAGGAATTTCCCTGTATTCCAACACTATTAAACTTGTACATGAACCATTTACAGTCGGATAATGGGACAAATATTCTGTTATATGCACTGAGTCTTAGATCATGAATATTCAGACATTTCCTCAGCATTCTTAAACTTCTAACAGAACCTGGGTTCATGGAGATGAGAGCTTGGCTGTTTGCAATACAGTATTTATCTGCCATATATGGTGCCAATTTCAGGTAGGATGAAACTTCCTCTACCCTGTCCCAAAAGCAGAGCTCAACCTCAGCCACAGTGGACCATTCTGTTCTTGCTAATGACTGTCTAGTCACTGTTGAATTCTACTTTTTATTCTTAGAATGTGAGTATCACTGGCAAGGATACCACTGATTGCCCATCCCTAATTGCCCCTGAGAAGGTGGTGATGAGCTGCCGCCTTGAAACACTGCAGTCCATGTGGTCTAAGTACAGCCACAGCGCTGTTAGGAATTTGACCCAGCGACATTGAAGGAACAGCGATATATTTCCAAGTTAGGATGGTGTGTGGATTGGAGGGGAACTTGCAGGTGGTGGTGTTCCCGTGCACCTGCTGCCCTTGTCCTTCTAGATGGTAGAGGTTGTAGATTTGGAAGGTACTGTCTTAGGAACCTTGGTGTGTTTCTGTCGTGAATCTTGTAGATGGTACACACTGCTGCTACTGTGCGTCGGTCGTGGAGGGAGTGAATGTTTGTGGAAGGGGTTCTTGAATGTTGTTGCAGCTGCACTCATCCAGGCAACTGGGGAGTATTCCATCACACTCCTGACTTGTGCCTTGTAGATGGTGGACAGGCTTTGGGGAGGAGTCAGGAAGTGAATTACTCACTGCAGGATTCCTAGACTCTGACCTGCTCTTGTAACCAGCGTACTTAGATTTATGCTATGTGACCTGCACTAACGGAGAAGAATTGTGGCATTGGAGCAGAGTGAATCAGGTACACGTTCTTTAGAAGCACTGTTACGAATTATTACATTTAACGTAGTGAGCCAACCTATCTGCTGTTAGCTGTAACACTCTCTCCTCTGATTCAGAAGACTCCAGGGCAGAATCGAAGCTGATAGTGCCAGTGCAATACTGAGGAAGTGTTGCAGTGCTGAAGATTAGACTTTGTAACAAGGCCCCTTCTACCCTGCCGGGTGCATGAAAAGATCCTGGGAAACTACAACTGAGAAAAGTAGGGAAGTTTCCCTCATGTCCTGGTCAATTTTTATCCCTTAACCAACGTCACCCAAACGGGTTATCTGGTCATTATCATGTTGTGGGCGCTGGGGGCTTGATGTGCTCAAATTGACTGTGGTGTTTCCACATCCAAAGGACTTCATTGGCTTTAAAGCACTTTGGGACAACATGAGGTGGTGAAAAACACTAGATAAATGCAAGTCCTACCTGTGTGAAAGAGAGGCTGAGACTATTGGAATCCTTTCCTTGTGATCTTTATCTAGTTCTGGGCCCTCCTATATCACCCTCCCACATGTACACGCTCTCACTCTGGGATCTCACCCACGTTTCACCTTCGCACAGAGAAAGGAGAGGCAAATAAGACAGTTGAGTGTGGTCCTGACCTTGTTGCACATCTGAGTAGCAAGTCAACAGATAAACATCAGGAATATGGACTTTGGCTATTATTTTCCTGGAATGCTGAAGCTAAATGTGGCAGTTCCACCCCTGCCATAACTGCGATCAATTGTCCTGAACAGACTGGGAATCAAACCTGGGACCTGTGTGGTATGATGGTTGAATGCTCCATCACACCATGCCCTTGATTGTCCCCACAGAAGGAAAGTCAGAATGTTGAGCCTTCAACACTGTGAGATTCTGTTACAGGATAATCCAGATGATTGATGAAAATAAGGAGCAGCTGAGAAATCTCTTCCGGAATTACAACATCCTCGATGTCCAGCCGGCCGTTAACGTTAGGGCAGCTAACGACATGACGTCTTTACAGGTAACGTTGAATTCTATGGCTAGGCGTTAATGTAAGTCACAGGTTTTCTGTCATTCGGATGCAGACTGGAACCTAGGCTGCCAAAAGAAACTTTAAGGCACTTACCACAATGATAGGCCAGTAGCTACCTGTATGTAGGTTGCATTCCAAATGTCATCTCTGTCTGCGAAAAATTCAGTTGTATGTAAACAAATTCAGTTGTGGCTTTCCAAAGGGAATTGGATAGTTATGTGAAGAGAAAAAAAAATTGCAAGGCAACAGGGGAGTAGGACTAGCTGAGTGACTCTTACAGATAGCAGGCAAGGACATGATGGGGTGAATGGCCTTTTTCTATGCTGGAACCATTCTACGATCCTAGCTGCAGACCCCACCCCGCCCACCCTAAAAATTTGTCCATGTAGCAACTCTTTTCCGGGGGGGGTGCTAAACAACCTCCATCGCAATGTTTGTCTTGAAGCTAATAATGTATATAATAAGAAAATATTTTTCTTTTAAAATAGAGGTTTAGTCTGCAAGTGTGTCTTAATTGGATTAAAGCCAGCTAGTCTGGGTGCCTTTGATATGTACTAGTTTTGATATGTAAGGGAGATAGCGTGCATTTGCAGTTTTTGAATAGAGCAATCAAGAAGTGGGGTGAAAACTGACAGTTTTCTAGCAGCTACCAAGCAATATGTTTATATTACTAATAAAATTGGCACTATGAATGGGGTTTCACTGTTAAAAGTTGAAGTTCAAAGAGGCCAGTGAGACAATGTGAATTTGAATTTGATTAGTGGTGGTAGGTATAACTTCAGTAGTTTTCAGGTGTACAGGGCAGATGTAATATCAAAAGGCAGATGTAAGCCTCCAACTGGCTCCACAGTGAAAAGAACTTCATTTTGAATTCGTAAAGTAAAAATGCTTTGCCTGGTGTTTGGTTAAGTCTATGGGTGGCTGTTATCTTAATGGAGATTAGTTTGGGAATTTGTTTAAAAGTTATGATAGTAATCATTTGTAGCTATGTGTATATATATATATATATATTTTAACCTGTGTAAACTAATAAAATGTTTTCCTTAGTTTAATGTAAAACCTCGAGAACTGATGGTCTGATTCCTGAAGTTAGAGTCGCATCTCTAACATAACACTTAAAATTATAGGTTATGACAGTTGTTTAAAGTTTCCCTCTGGGATTTTTAAATAACTCCACTTTACCAACTGCATCAGTCATAACAGTGTTCAAGAAACGCACACTGGTAACAAGGCACAACTGTGGTGCCATATCGGTGAAGGACATAAAAGTCAGTATGCAGTGTCCACACCTAAAACTGGCTATCAACCTCTCTACCCCACCACCTCTACAATTACCCAAGGGAAGCAGTCCTTCACCAGCTGAGTTGGCTCTTAATTTCCACACATGTACTGAGACTCAAGGCCCAATATCGGGCCCCAATTTTGGGCCTCCCTGTTTTGGCCCAAGGACAGCACCCCGTACGCAAAAAAAATTAGAGCACCCAAATTTCTACCCCATCATTTATTTGCTGCCCTTTAAAAAAAGGTGCAACTTATACTTGAACCAATACAGAAATTGTCCTTGGTGGTGGGATGCAGTGTATTATTTTTATCATGTTATTTTTTGCATTCCTCATCAAGTTGCTTCTCACGACTAGTTGAGAGCACATGCAAGAGATGTGATTCCAAGGCCTTGTCAATCCACTGTCATTTTTTGTATCACCAAGTCCCCTACTAGTACCATCACTTGCTGATAACACGAACTATCACGGCCAGTAAAGGCACCAAATTAAGCCATGTTTAAGATGATTAAAAGGATTTGACAAGATATATGCTTCCTCTGCTGGATGAAGGCAGAACCTTTGTATTAGAGCTAGGCTGTTCAGCAGTGATGTCAGGAAGCAGTCCTTCACATATAGGGTAGTGGAACTCTCTCCCCCACAAAAAAGATTGAGGCTGGAGGCCAGTTGAAAATTTCAAAACTGAGATTGATAGATCTTTAGTGGACGAAGGGTTTTAGGGACACAGAAGCAAAGCAGAAACATAGAGAATAGGAACAGCCATGTTCAAGTCGGGCTCTTGGCCTGTTTCTGTGCTGTACGTTCTATGCATTATGATACGATTGCTTCCTTAAAACCTTCTTAAAACCTACCTCTTTGACCAAGCATTTGGTCATCTGACCCACTATCTCCTGATGTGGCTCGGACTTTGTTTTATGACGCTCCTGGGAATTGCCTCGAGACATTTCATCATGTTTAAGACGCTATACAAACATAAGTTATGGTTATTATTGCAGTGTTATTACTTCATGGACTGATTTCTTCACATGTTTTATTACTCACTGCATGTTAATGGGTCAGATGGGGTTTTCTGAGCTGATTGAGAAGATGCTATGACTATTGCTGGTCACCAAGGCCCCAGGAATCTTTAATTCAGCTCCAAAAACTGGAAAGGTTCACTGCATTAGTGTCTCTCGGCACAAAATTCGCATGTTGGTATTTGTAAATCTTACTCAGTGGAGCATTAAATAAGTTTGCCATCTTCTGTCCTGGCAGTCTAATGATGCAACAGAATTGGTGGTGAATCATAACAATCAATCTCCATCAATTAGTCTATGATTAGTCAATGAATAAACATTTATAATAGTATCCACTGCATGAACATGCACTTTGCATTTAACATGGTGGTGGCATAGTGGTATTGTCACTGGACTGTTAATCCAGAGACCCAGGGTAATGCTCTGGGTTTGAATCCCACTACAGCAGATGGTGAAATGTGAATTCAATAAAAAAAATCTGGAATTAAAAGTCTAATGATGACCACGAAACCTTTGCTGATTGTCCTAAAAACCCACCTAGTTCACTAATGTCCTTTATGGAAGGAAACCTGCTGTCCTTACCTGGTCTGGCCTGCAGACTCTCAGCAACGTGGCTGACTGTGAAATGGCCTAGCCAGCCACTCAGTGGGTGGCAATTAGGGGTGGGCAATAAATGGCTTAGCCAATGATGCCCCCATCCCATGAACGAATAAAAAAATGACATAGTGACGATACTGCAGAAAAGGATGTATTGTATGTGAAACACTTAGTGATATTTAGAGGTAATGGAAGGTGCTGTACAAATCCGAGCTCTCTCTCTCTCTCTTCCCCTTTTGCAGATGGCGATAATTATTCTTGCAATTTTACTGTTCCTGGCTACCATGCTGTTCATCTTCATGAATTGGTATTACAGAACAGTGTAAGTGCCATCATCATCCACATTTATATTACACAAACAATGAAATAAACCATTGGATGCATTTGCGTGTGTGAGATGCCGGGCGTGGGATTTCCTCGAAGCCATTCCTGCTTCGCCATCATAACTTTGCAGCCTTCCAGCAAGTTAGAGCGGAAGAATGGGAACAGCTCGGAGGATGCCATGCTTGAGTGAAACAGAAGTTGGTCATCGTACAGGCAGAGGCTAACCGGGGTTTTATTCGGTGTAGAGGAAATTCCTTCAAAAAGAAGACTCTGCGGTACCACAGCAGCCTGTTCGGTCCAGCTCCTGCTGTGCTTCAACAGCTCTGTGATAGGGTGAATGCCAACACCCACTGCTGCTGCTTTACTCAGAGACAGGTTGGATTCAGGGAGTGAGGAGGCTTAAAAGCAGCAGCGGAAGCCAGGACTGATGGTGGAGTCACCACTCAAATATCACATGGCGAGAGTTGTGACTGAGGGGAATGGTATCTTTGTGATGTTAAGAGTCTTGTATTTTTGGGGGAGGGACAGAAATTTCATCCGAAGTAGGGGTGTGAAAAGGATTTTAATGGATCAGCTGTCTGTTTACGGACCCCATCCACAAGTCAGTGGAAAGGATTATAATGGGCACATCATTCCCTTGTTGCCCTGATTTGTTCCCATGTCAAAATTCAAAGTGCTGCCTGGGGTGCCTTATATTTGACTCACGTTGTACATGAGTATATACAGCCCGTGCAGAGACGCAATGAGTTTCAGGCACTGTGATGGAACGAGACCCAGTCCTTTCAAAGGGGATCACCGTCACCGGATGGTTGTTGACAATATTTTTGAGTGGAGCTTGTGAAGATGAAGGTTAAATTACTTTATCTCTGTCACTCACAGCATGTCCCCCGGTTAAGGCAGAATAAAACAATATATTTTAAGTACATGTCATCCAACGTAACCTGCACCCTAACTGAACCATGGATCCATAAGGGCTCAGCCAGCTCTGAAGCCATGTTTCTAGGCAAACCCACTGCGCAAACAGTGCCTGTTTCGACAGCTGCCTTTGTATTGGGTTTAGTCGAGTACCGGTGTCAATAACTGCTGACACATGGATCTCACACAAACAAAGTCAACTTGCCACAGCCCCTGGGCGGAACTGGTCCAAGAACAGCAGTCAGCCTTAGCAAATCTGGCAAGTTAACAGTTGACTGGCCTATCGAGTGTACAGCACCAGACAGTGGTAACCCCCACGCCAGTTAGTTAAGCATTGAGCTTCATCTGTGACACAGTGCTGTTTAGCATTTATGTTAAGGGCAGGAAAAGGCTTTTTCTCCACCTCTGCATCTAATCCAACTGTAATTTGAAGTCAGCTGACTCCAGTCTTCCTCCCTAGCAGATTATTACAAATGTTTGTCTCCCTCTTATCGTTCTTTGAATGGTTACAGCACAGGAGGTGGCCATTCAGCTCATTATGCCTGTGCCGACTCTCTGCCAGAGCAACTCAGCTAGCGCCAACTCCCCGACCTTTACCGGTAGAGAAGCATTCTTTTTCCTTCTTCAGGTCTTCATCCAATCTTCCACCACACTCTCAGGCAGCCCTTTCCAGTTCCTAACCACTCACTGTGTGACAAGGTCTCAAAATGAGTGTCCTCTGGCTCTCAGCTGTTCCGCTAACGGGAACAGCTTCCCTTTATCTACTCTGACTAAAGCCCTCATGATTCATCAAAGATTCTCTCAACCTTCTCTTCTCTAATCTATCCATGTAACACACGGGGAGGGAGGAGTGAATTTAAGGTGTTTTGAAATAATTTTATAACTATGCCCTCATTATGCAAATGGTACTTCCCCTCAAATTAATAACCTGGCTTCCACTCACCCAGGCCATTTAGTACTTACATAGTTCAACGTGATCACCCCGAATCTAGGCTGGAAGACTTCTCTAATCTCCCCTCAACAACTCATCTGCTTTACACATGGGCGCAGTACTTGCTGATCTTGCCTGTAATGACCTCAATCTGTGGTGACAAGTGCTTCCCTCTTTATTCTAAATATTGAAACAGTCTTTGTTTATTGCCAACAGACACAAGAGAAAGCTGAAGGCTATTGTAGCAGGCTCCACTGGTAAGCAAAGTACTCAGACTTGTCAGTGTTTTCAAGCACATTACATGTTAAAAAATATGATCAGTAAGTAACACTGCAAAGTTTGGGATCAGCAGGTTGAGGGTGAAAGGCCCCACAGCGAAACATCAGCATTAAGATAAATAAACTAGTGGCACAAAGATGGATAAATGATTTAATCATCATTACAGAGACATGGTTACATGATGACCAAGGTTGGGAAATAAATATTCCCGGGTTTACACTATTTTGAAAAGACAGACAAAATGGCAAAAGAGGAGGGGTAACCCTGATAATATAAGGACATGAGTGAGAAAGGATCTGGGCTCAGTACGTCATGAAATTGAATCAATAGGGGCGGAGATCAGGGATTGCAAGAGTCAGAAAATGCTGGTGGGTGTAGTTTAACATGGATGGAGGATTGATTAGTGGATAGGAAGCAAAGAGGGTTAAACAGACATTTTCAAGTTGGCAGGTTGTGACTGACTAGTGGAGTGCTGCAAGGATTAGTGCGAGGCCTTTAGCTATTTACAATCCATATAAATGATTTAGACAGAGACAGAGAATAATGTATCTAAGTTTTCTGACACTACAAAGCTAGGTGGAAATGCAAGTTGTGAGGAGGACACAGAGAGGCTGCAAAGAGACATAGACTGGTTAAGTGAGTGGGCAACAAGATGGCAGATGTAGTATAATGTAGGGGAAGTGAGAGTTTACTCACTTTGGTTGTAAGAATAGGAAAGCAGAATTTTTTTTTAAAGTTGTGAAACTTGGAAATGTTGTTGTTCAGAGGACTTGGGTGTTCTCATACAAGGAACTCGGAAAGTTGACATGCAAGGGACAGAGGGCTTCAGATTCATGGAGCATTGGGACCAGTTCTGGGGAAGGCGGGATTTGTACAGGATATGATGGTGTACACCTGAACAGAACCGGCACACATGTCCTTGCAAGAAGATTTGCCAGTGTTGTTGGAGAAAATTTAAAATAGATTGGCAGGGGATGGGAACGTGAGGGCAGATTCAGATAGGACAAATACAGAACAGGAAGCGAGAGATAGAAAATTAGCAAGTGACTCAGAAAGACAAAAAAAAAGCAAAGGTTAAAAAGTGTACAGCGCAGGGATTCGGTAGTGTTAAGAGGTATATATTTAAATGCAAGGGGTATCACAAACAGAGCCCGATGAGATGAGGGCACAGACACATGGCAGAATGGTATCATTGCTATAAACAGAAGCTTGGCTTAAACGGGCAAAAATAGCAGCTCAACATCCCTGGATATAGAGTTTTCAAGCAGGATAGAGAGGGGACTTAAAAAGGTGGGGCTGTAACATTATTGGTTAAAGAATCAATCACAGCTGTGAGGGGGGATGATACACCAAATGAATCATCAAGTGAGGTCATATATGTTGAGCTCATAAATAAAAAAGGGGGCAGCCACACTTATTGGGAGTGTACCATAGACCCCCAAATAGTGAGCGGGAGATAGAAGAGCAAATACGTAGGCAAATTTCTGATTGCGAAAACAAAAGAGGGTTAATAGTTGGGGACTTCAACTATCCTAATATCAACTGGGATACAAACAGTGTGAAGGGCACCAAGGGCACAAAATTCTTGAACTGCATTCAAGAGAACTATTTTACCCAGCACGTAACAAGCCCAATGAGAGGGGGTGAAATTCTAGATTTAGTCTTAGGAAATTAAGCTGGGTAAAATGATGAAGTTTGAATGAGTGACCACTTTGGAGGTAGTTAGATTTAGCATCATTATGGAAAGGGATAAAGGTAGAACAGGAGTAAGAGTTCTAAATTGGAGAAGGACAAATTTTATGAAGCTGAGAGGTGATCTGGCGAAAGTGGACTGGTTACAGCTACTTGAACAGTAACAGACCAGTGGGAGGCATTCAAAAGTGAGGTCCTCCAGGCACAGTGTAGACCGACCCCCACAAAGTTAAAGGGTGGCACTGCCAAATCTCGAGCTGCCTGGTTACCTAGAGGCATAGAGCATAAAATAAAGCAGAAAAAGAAAGCTTATAACAGTCGCAAAAAAATTAACACGCTTGAGAGCCTAGGGGAGTATAGAAAATACAGGGGTGAAGTTAAAAAAGGAATCAGGAAAACAAAGAGAAGATATGAAAAAATATTGGCAGGTAAAATCAAAGAAAACCCAAAGATGTTTTATCAGTTTTAAGAGCAAGAGGATGACTAAGGAACAGTTAGGAAGGCAAATGGCATATTGGCCTTTATTACAAGGGGATTGGAGTACAGGAATAAAGAAGTGGTGCTACAATTGTACAGGGCTTTGGTAAGACCAAACCTGGAGTACTCCTTGCAATTTTGGTCTGCATTTTTAAGGAAGGATAAATTTGCATTGGAGGCAGTACAGGGAAGGCTCTTTATATTGCTCGCTGACATGAGAGGGTTACTCTTTGATGAGAGGCTGAGTAAATTGGGCCTGTATTCTCTGAAGTTTAGAAGAACGAGTAGTGATCTCATTGAAACATCCAAGATCCTGAAAAGGTAGATACTGAGATGTTGTTTCCCTGGCTGGGGAACCTAGAACAAGGGGGCACAGTCTCAGGATAAAGGCTGATCATTTTGGACTGAGGTGAGGAGAACTTTCTTCACTCAAAGGGTTGTGAATCTTTGGAATTCTCTACCCCATAGGGTTGTGGATACTCCACAGTTGAATACATTTAAGGCTGAGTTAGACAGATCTTTGTTCTTTCAGGGAATGAAGGGTTATGGGGAGCAGGCAGGAGAGTGGATTTGAAGTCCAAGATCAGCCATGATCATATGGGGAATGGTGGAGCAGGCTCAGCAGGCCATAGGCCCTCTCCTGCCTTTACTTCTTATGGACTTATGCACTTATTTTGTCTAACGCTTAAGTGATGTTCTAAAGATGTACTGCACAGCCAGAGGCATTGTCTGCTGGATTAGGTGGATTAGATCCCATGTTCCCATTCAAAGAAGAGCAGGAGATTCTCCCAGTGATATGGCCAATGTTCCTTACTCAATCAGTTTTACTAAGAAACAGATTATGTGGGCATTTGTTTACTTGTCATCTGTGGAATCTTGCTTTGTACAAATTTGCTGCTGCAATCTCCTACAGTGACTGCAACACATCTGTAGCTTGTAAAGCACTTTGTATTTACCATCTCCTCTGCTATCTCACAGTTTATAGGGCTTTAATGGATTGCTGCCATTGTCAAACAAATGCTAGTTTCCACACTGGATGGCGAGCTAGGCATAAACTGCAAATTCTCTGACTACACAAGCTACGTGTGACCTTATCCTGTGTTTATGTAACAACATTTAGACTTTGAGGCCTCATAGAGACTCTGTTCAATCTGAGCTGCAAATACATAGGGCGGGATTTTCTGGTCCTGCAAGTGGCGGAATTATCACAGGCAGGACAGGAAAATTTGGAGATTGACTTTTGGCTGCTGTTCAGAATTTCCTGCCCCATCCATGACAGTGCCCAGTCCCATGACAGTCCCTGAAGGGACCAGAAAATCCTGGCCATTGTGTATTGCATGGTTTAAGAATTATGTCCTTATAAAACAGCTAATCCTTTAGTTCACCATAAGCAACACTAAAGGACAATTCACTATTTCTAGTCGAAAGCCCTAGTTAATATAATAATCATGGGAGTTAGTTCATCAGTATTCATATCAAACTTCCCTAATCTCCCAAAAGCACCACCTGATCATAGCTTCCTTTTCATTTAGTGGAATCTATTTGTAGTCCGACTGTTTTTCCCTCTTTGCATAATTCTGTGTGTTGCTTTCTGCTCATTTTTGTGCTCAATGTCCTGAAGGGACAGGAGCAGAGTGCAGCACATGTTGAGAGCCTCAACATCATGAGCAGTCATTGAAGTTACATGTGTTTCTGTTTAGGTAACCAAGGGTTTATGGACATACTGGACATGCCAAACACGAACAAGTATTCATTCGAAGGGTAAGTGACATGACAGCCTCCACTTCCACATCCCACTTCACTGATGAGAAAGTAAAGAATGAATTGGGGCAGACATAAATAAATTGGGGCGTTGTGAAGCTAAAATCTCAGGAACCTGTGTTCCCAACCAGCTAATTGGCAATAGGTGTTTGGTCATTGCAAATGGAGAGGGATGTTCCCTTTGTTTTCCCTCAAATTGACATTTTTGATCCAGTATTTCACCTCTCCCAGGAGATCACATCTAATGGATAGGGAGTGTCTTAATCCTGATGCATTGTCATCAGAACTGCATGTGAAAAATGAGATAGACCAGATAACCTTTTCCTGACTGACAATTAATCTATGTTCTCCTTCTCGAAACCTATTTCGAGCCCATTTTATGTTGCATGAAAGTACTGTTTGTGTCACCTGATCCTAGGACTTTGGGGGAATTTCACCAAATTAATTCTACCTTGATTAAAAGCTACTTGCTACAGATGTTCGGTAAGTCATTTGAGGTTTTCCACCTCAGGTTTGAGTTAGATTATGCCTGATGAAGCAACCTAGGGTTACATAAAGCCTTTATCTTGGGAAATTCCATATGAACTTCACGAGTGTGATCAGAATTGTACACTGAGCCACATGACGCGATTTTAGGATGGTACCCCAAAGCATGATCAAAGGGGCAATACTGGAAAATGTACAGGCTTTTAATACTACCTTAATCCTGCTATATGTAAGGCACCAGTCTCACTCACAGTGAAAATCTCTTGTTGCAGGGCAAACCCAGTCTGGCTCGATCCTTTCTGCAGGAACCTGGAACTCGCTGCTCAGGCTGAACATGAAGATGACCTGCCAGAGAATCTCAGTGACATCACTGATCTCTGGAACAGTCCAGCCAGGACCCATGTATGTTCACTTGCCATGATTATGGTCCCTTTGTGCTGATTGTTAAACTGCAACTTTCTGCTCAAATGTATTGTAACAGGAGCTGAAGGGAGCAGATACATTTGATATTCTATAAACATTTGATATTTGATATCAGATACATTTGATATTCTATAAACACTGTTGAGGATGTACTTACTTATTAAGAATTCCTGACAAAATAGTCAGTCAGATATCTAATTCCAATTGGTTATTCACAATCTAAGGTGCTGATTTATTTTGAACGATGGGATGGGGAGAACACTCGTCTCCTCAAGGCCACCACTCTAACTTTAGGCATCTTTCCAATAGTGCCAACAATCCCAGAATGAGCAGCATTGTAAAGTCATAAAAACAAAAAACTGTGGATGCTGGAAATCCAAAACAAAAACAGAATTACCTGGAAAAAATCAGCAGGTCTGGCAGCATCGGCGGAGAAGAAAAGAGTTGACATTTCGAGTCCTCATGACCCTTCTGTCGAAGGGTCATGAGGACTCGAAACGTCAACTCTTTTCTTCTCCGCCGATGCTGCCAGACCTGCTGACAAAGGGTCATGAGGACTCGAAACGTCAACTCTTTTCTTCTCCGCCGATGCTGCCAGACCTGCTGACAAAGGGTCATGAGGACTCGAAACGTCAACTCTTTTCTTCTCCGCCGATGCTGCCAGACCTGCTGAGTTTTTCCAGGTAATTCTGTTTTTGTTTAGCATTGTAAAGTCTATGATTCTGCGAGAGCCCCTTGTGCAATAAACAGGGATCTCACCCTCTCGGTCTGCATGTCAATCACAGACTAGTGAACCCACAACGACCCATCTATGAAGGATAAGCTAATGGCAGAAGGTGCTGCATGGATGTTTCTCCTGAAACTGATTTTTAATTGCAAAAAGCACGCAGCAGTCATGTCCTGTCACCCCAGTCCACGTTGAGCTTACAAGAGTAACAACCGAACCCTTCTTTAAATCGGTATAACATCTGAGATCTCAACAAATCTAACCTTTCCTTTAAAGGGTACATTTGGCCGTGAACCACCCACATCTAAGCTGGAGGACGATCGATATTTGCGTGCAGCCATACAGGAGTACGACAGTATTGCGAAACTTGGACAGATCATGAGAGAAGGCCCCATTAAGGTATGTTGGACTCTGCATTCTTATAATTCAAAGTATTTGTAAACCGTTGTAGTATATTGAGCAAGATGATGGAATGAGATGGATCTAGCACATTGGGGGTTGAACAAAAATTACCCCTGCCAATACTTTGTATGTTTTTTTTTAAAAATTGGAAAATGTAAATATTGTAGTGAATAAGGAGAAACAAGGATTGGCAACCAGAGGTGAGTTGAGGAAAATCTGAGTAACACAGTGAGCTGCTATGAGGTGGAATGCACTGCCTGAGAAGGTGATCAAAGCAGATTCAATAATGACTGTCACAAGGGAAGTGGAGGAACACAAGCGGAAAGTAAAAGCAAATGGGATTCATTAGGTAGTTGATGCAGGCACGAGGGGCCAAATGGTCTCCTGTGCTTTATCATTGTTATGCTGCTACTAATTTTCCCGTGAAGACTAGATTTCCGAAGGAACTACTATTTAGAAGGGGCTAGGACCTCCACAAATATTGAACAGTGAGATTGAGAGCGTGTAGCTGTGAAGGTTTAGCTGAGCTCCCAAGTATTCATGAAGCAGTGTGTGTTTTACCTGCTGTGCATTACCTCAAGGGCTCCCTCTTGAAAGTGGTTCTGGATGACTACCTGCGGCTGAAGAGGCTGTTTGCTGCTCGCCTGGCTCACAAGTCCGCTGCCAGTGGGGATCGGTCATCCATGGTGGAGGTACAGCTGGTGTGAAACTGGCCAGTTTGCAGTGTGAAGTGTGGCTTGTCACTTTAATCAGTCGAGTGTGGAAACCGGGTGTCATGTCGTTCAGTATGAAGTGCCATGAGTTCGTGAGGCTAACATAGTGAACAGGGAGCTGGAGGAGAGGGCATGACACCACTCTAACTGCAGGGCTCAAAGCTAATCATCATACATTC
Source organism: Carcharodon carcharias (assembly GCF_017639515.1). NCBI lineage: Eukaryota > Metazoa > Chordata > Chondrichthyes > Lamniformes > Lamnidae > Carcharodon > Carcharodon carcharias. Next base: position 35,782,831 of record NC_054494.1, read on the forward strand.
CTCTTCATATCTATCACTCCCCTTCAGACGGCCCCTGGATTGGATTACAACCTAAAATCTTAATGTGAATCCACTCCCCTGCTCAAAACAATCTTACACTTCACTGCAGTTATCCGTGATTTATTCTGCAAAACTAGTGAACTCACAAGACCTTCATGATAACGAACCAAAACCTGCAGCAATCTTGGACATTCTTGGATTGTGACGAGGACTGTTGAATGTGAACTGCCAGTGCATTTCTGGTAAGACCACACCAAATCATGATTCACACTGTAGCTGTGAGCCTGGAGAAGCATTTGACTTACTTGGAGGGAGTGTTCCTCCTCTCACCAGTCACTGACCTGCTCTGGCTCCAGGCACAATGTCACCAGGGACCTACTAATGTAAAATGATTCCAATTTGCATCAATCCCTATGCACTTTTTGACCCATTTGCCTGCAGCACTTTACAAGCTAATGTGAGAGACCAAAAGGGTTGTAATCCAAGCAGCTGGGTAACAAGGAGAGGTTGGTTTGAAATGGATCCCTCTGTATTGTGTTTCTACTTTCAGAATCTCACTTTCCTTTTTAAGTACCAGCCCATCCGAATCATCAAGCTCAGTTTGTATCTTTCAAAATGTTCCTCAGCTCAGTTGTAGTAATGCTTGATATTACCACAGATTGTTAAAAAATAGACATTCTCTTAACAAATCAATTACAATACTTGCCTTATCTACTGTATGACCAGAGGGATAAAATGTAGTGTTTAAAGGATGTGTTACAGAAATGTTGGTTAAAGGGAAGGGGACAGCTAAGTCGCTGTTTGAATCTTTGCAATTTGACTATTGATCCCTCTGTTGTCCAACTGCTCTGGGACAATGTGCATGTGGTTCAACTCTGCCCATTGTAACCACAGCACCTTCAACAATGGTCTCGCTTTTCACAGCGCCTCAATTCTCAGTCCTTCCAAGTTCCATCCTTGGGCCTCTTTCCTCCTTTTCTTTAACGTGTTGCTCCTGACATCATCACCTAATATCATACATTGAGCCTCTTGAATATAGTGTTATGACCGTGTGAGGAGCGGTGAAATGACTCCCCTATGCTACCACTCCAGATCTGACCATAACAGGGTTTTTTTGTGAAGTTAGAGAGGCTGTGCTCTGCTGATACTGTGGGAGTCCAACTATTTATGCTTTCAGGTTATAAAGAATTAGTCAGGTAGGTTTTCTGAGGTTAAACGAAGGACAAAATAAGTTTATTGAAACTGTTTTCTAAATTTTAAAAAACTAGGTAAATCACAACCACCACTCATATGTCTCTCACATTCCCTAGGCCCCACACACACACTAGTACTGATGGTGGAATAAGAGGATAGGCTTAAGGATCTTTTACAGTTCCTGAAGATAAAACAAAGGAGTATATGGGTAGCCGTTCTTTGACTGTCTCGATATGGTGATTCCACGCTGCAGCTGCAGCTGTTCAGTTGCCTCCTGGGTTTAGTCGTATGGAGCAGATTTCCACGTTTTATTCCCAAAAAATTTCTGTTTGCGGTAGATATCTCTTCTCAGAATGGTTACTTTGCAATTCTGGGCACAATACTTTCAAGAGAGACACAGAGAAGGCAAACCGTTTTGACCTGTTTTCAGCCCAGTATTCTGACCTCTCTGGCTAGGTAGATAATCCTTAAAGTCCTGGTGGCTGCTTAATTCAAGGGGAATTTGATTAATCCAGGTTTGCTGCATTCATTGTTTTTAGAACAGGTAATTGCATGTTAATGTCTGATCAGGATAAAGCCACAGGAGATGGGGTCTACTTCACACTACCAAATGGTTTAAATGGCTGTTCCTTTTCATCCCACATGATAGAATGTAAGTTTGTATATTGTAGCTGGCGTCCCTCCATTGTCTTAATGGGATTACAGTTTATTAAAATCTGGCCAGAAAAAGAATTAGAAAATTGTATTTTTTTTTTAGAAAAAACATGCTCACAACAGTAGATAGCAAAGTAGCTGAAAGGTGACAGGTGGGAGTGAGATTGTGGAACACTGTGCAGGAACAGAAGGCTCCCAATTGCAGTCAGGAACATAAACCAGGGAATATGATGCTTACTGATGGGTGATAGCTACAGTACTCTCTTAGCTTACAGAACATATACATTTGATCTTTTGGTTTAAAGAATGAAAGGAGAGATGATGACATCTGTATCGAGGTAGTGCTCCCTACAACTGAAAATCCCACTTATTTCACAAATGATCTCATTTGAGGTATGAAGGTATAAGTGCAGCCTTATTCCACGCCATCCTCAATTTATTTATCCTCCATTTGAATTTTTCTGAAAGTAGAAATAGTTTCTTCACGTCTACCTCTGCAAAATGTATTACTTGGCACTTGGTCTAGAGATTCCCTCAGCCTTCTCTTCCCTAGGGGAAAATTTCAATCTCTCCATAGTGATATCAGCACGGGTTGGATGTTCGAGTGTCTCTATGTTTTTGTAATATGGAGATCAGAGTTGAGTGGATGCTTCTGAATTCTTGAGCTCCCATTGACTGACAATAATGGTTTGTGTATCTGCAGTACCCCATTCAGCATGTTCCAGCCCAGGCTGCATATGGTCTCATTCTTCTAACCAAAATTCAGCAGGTCACTAGTACCAGTGTTGAAATCCTGGAAGCTGCTGCCTGTGTACTTGAAATTTTACAACTTGCTGAGCTCAGTGATCGAGATGGGTGTGTGCTTAGTGCAAGCTAAAGATCTGCACTAGACTAATATTCCGGTTTTCATCCACTTCTCCCTGCCCCTCCCCCAGCAGCTGATTCCCAGTGACATGGAAGACGATGATGAGAAGCCTCCTGGTCGTGGAACTCTGAGGTTCAAGCATCGGCACCCAGTGGAACTGAAAGGCCCTGATGGCATCCATGTAGTGCATGGCAGCACTGGCACCTTGCTGGCCTCCGATCTAAACAGTTTGCCAGAGGATGACCAGAGGGTCTTGGTAAGATCCCTGGAAACCCTGAACACAGAGAGTGGGAGCTATGTGGACAGGAATGCCAAGACAGAGTCTGCAAAGTCCACTCCGTTGCACAAGGCAAAAGAAAGGGTGATGGAGATTCCACTGGAGATCACAGAACTTTGACAGCAAGATCCAGGAGCCCTGAACACAAACAATTGTTGGAGGGTAGCTGTTGAAAATAAACAAATGTTGTCTAGGATCACTTTTTTTTTTGCGGGACCATTCTGCCACACCCCACTCTTTTCTGCCCCACAATCAATGATGAGACCCCCACCCACCACCCCCAATGACAACAGCAACAGCTTCCCTTTTTAAAAAACCACTGCCACCAACACCCTCTTCTGCCCCACCCCACCCCCACTCACCATCCAAAAGTGCACTCCTGCTTGACTTTGCATGTATGGAGGAGTCCAGGAGAAGCAATGCTACAAGTCCAGCCAATATTTGAAGCAGGGTCCTGGAGTACACTGGGCTCCAATGTAAAGCTAAGTTATAGTGTAGTGTATAATCTATTACATGGAACATACACTTCCTCCATTGATTTCATAAAGTCATAGTAAAAATACTTAACAGCAAAATAATTAACCACAGAAATCAAGCATTTATTTTTTTCTCCTTCAGTATGATATCGTGAAACCAACAGAATAAATAACAAGTATCTTAAATGAGCAATACTAGACTCTAAACTGGATATTACAAAGATACAAAACTGACTGGGAGGGCACCACCTGCTGGCGAATCAAGCCTGCTACACACTCCTACCCAAACATTTCCGAGCCCATACTCGTAACTTCCCAGAAAAGAGTGCACGGCTATAAGTGCAACAAAACATTTGGAAAATTCTCTGCCCCCTATTAGAAACCAGCCCACCCCTTATTGAAAATGAGCAGCGCCAATAGCCAAACAATACATTTCAGAAAAGAAACAGAAAATGCTGGAAGAACTCAGCCGGTCCAGCAGCATCTGTGGTGAGAGAAACAGAGTTAACATCGAGTCCCATACGACCTTTCTCTCCACAGATGCTGCTAGACCTGCTGAATTTTGCTTTGATAACACATTTCAGGAGCTCATTAAAGAGACAACCCATCAATATCGTACCTAGTCCGACTTATTTTAAACTCTTGTCCACCACAGGTACTCCCAATTCTGACAAACCATCATGCTCTCTGTAGGCATACAGACTTGTCCTTAACATTTTTTTCACTCACTTCCTGTCAAGTCTCTTCTGCCTCTACACTGCCTTGAATGAAACAAACCAGTTCTTTAAGCTTCGAATTTTAGCTCTCTTTCTGACATTTTCCCAAGGCCATTCTATCACCACAGTAACGGGACCAATACCAGTACTCCAGATGTGTTTGAACCAGCAACTTGTGCAATGATGCAGTACATGTCAAGTGATTTCTTCATACAACCCAACACCCTCTTTGTTTTGGCTAAGGTTCAGGAGCAATACAGAAAAGCTAGGCACTCCATGCAACACTTGCATCCTACAGTCTCAGAACTCCTTTCAACTTCAATGTATTCTTTGTTGGCCCTATCTCTATGCATCCTGTACTATTTTCCACTTTAAATGCCAATGTTTGGTCCATTTGTTTGTATGTCTCAACCATCATAACACATATGTTAACAGACAAATTTACTGACCTTAGCCCAACACCATTTGCTTAAAGCAAATGCCTAGTACTGATTCCTTGGGAGGGTGAGGAGGTAGGTCACCACTGGTAACTTGCCTCCTGCCTGATTCACTTCAACTTTGCCTGTGGGACTGACCCAGTTTCTAATCCAGCATAGCAAACTCCCACCAATGCAAATTGCTACCCTGTCAAGACAATTATCACAAGGTCCCACATCAAAGACTTTCCAAAGGTCCAGGTACACGTCAACATGATTCCCCTCAGCCTGGTAACTTCTTTAAAACACCAACATTTCCCTGGCATTATCTTCATTACCAGAAACTGCGCTGAGTACCACACCCCTATTTGGAAAATGGATGTAAATGGCAACTTAACCCACAGGCAGGAGCAAGTTACCAGTGGTGACCCCTACCCCTATCCCAGGAATCAGTACTAAGCACACCAACATTTACTGTTCACAGTAAGCACCCAGATCGTGGGGTTGGGCCAATATTACAACAGTTTACAATAGCCATATTACAGCCCTGACAACTGAAGGCAGAGTGGCTGAAATGAACAACTTGCCCAAAAGGCACTTCAGAAAACAAACCCAAAGGAGGATCCATCAGGATTGATCACTAAAAGTTTGCTCAGGAGGTAGGATTCAAGGAGCATAAGAGAGGGGGGTTTTAGGGAGGTAACTCAGTTAACACCCAAGAAACTAAGTCAAATGTTACACATTTTGGGCTTCACAAGTGCCCTGAAGTTATTGTGGGCTACCAGTGTCCAGTGCTAAAAAATCAACTTCATGCCAACATTATTTAAAACTGTTATAAGGTGGAAATTCCTCTCAACAGGGAAGCAGTGAACACTAACTCCCTGCACAATTTCAAGGCTACAGTTGGGTACAAAGTTGCTGGTGTTTTTTTTTAATAAATGTGTAAATTTTTACAGACTTGTAAATAGATTTGCTATAAATTGTTAATGTGCATCATCTGGCTAGGTGCTAAGATGAGAGAGATTAACTGGAACCTTGAATGTTAATTTTGTTTGTCTAACCACAAAAATACTGATTTGAATTGTGCCTCATGATTTTGACTAATTTTATCTCAACCTGTATTACATAATCATTCTTCACCACAGGCTCTGTGTTGGAGAATATGGAGATGAAATCAGGTCAGGTGCCCATGAGTTATGATGTGTAATTCCTTTGAAACTGTTATGCACAGGGGATTGAAGAACTGGGAATGGAGTGAGATACACCATTAATGTCGGTTTTCCAAGTCTTTACCAACTCTCAATGTTGAAGCAAAAACTGTCTTTTGTGGGTGGTAAGGATCCTATAGCAGTTTGCATGGTGCGAGACAGTTGATCCAGCGCCTTAGACATCAGTCAACACAACCAAACACCAAAGTGGTCTCGAATCCATCTACCCAAGTCACTATTGCAAATAATTCATTGAGTGAGACACGGTGAGAAGATCTGGCATATTAAGGAGCCACCTGAATTATACTCATTGCATTGCCAAGAACTTCTGGTGAGAACCTTGCTTGCATCTAAAGCACAACCTTCGCAATAACACTGATGGACAGAGCTCCAGCTTACAGGGTTCTGCCAGCTCCCTGTCCAGCTTTCTGAATGGAAGCAGCTGGGGTCAACTCTCCTTGGACAACTTCCAATTAGCTCTGTTGGCCTGAACAGTCAATTAGAAAAAGCAAAGCAAGACATTGAATTAAAAAATATCCACTGCACGATACATGTATCATTTTAAAAAGGGAGCAAAGTAAAATATTAGATTCAATGGGTTACACAGTTGTGTAACTCTTCAAAGGGCTTATGGAGAGAAGAGAGTAAGATTTGTTTTGATTTGTTCTGGCACAGACACAAGCAGACCAATTGGTCACCTCGAGTGGAATGAACTTCTGTGTTGCTGATTTTGCTGTTGAAATATTGTGCCTTTGTGGTGCAAGCACTTAGGGGCGGTCTGGTTAAACCTGAGAAAATTACAATAGGAATGGTTGGAATTATAGAGTTTGTGGCAGGGGCTGAAGACGATGGTTTTCAATGGTTAGCTGGAGGAATTTACAGCTCATCCAGGAGTAGATGTCAAACAAATAGTCTGAGAACACCATGGCAGTGAGGAGAGACCCATGGGCCCGTGGAAAAGCTCCTCTCCGCTCTTTCAAATTAAGGCCATTGGATCATTTAAGTCCAACCTATAGGGAAGTCTGAGCCTTAGTGTTAACATTTAGTTTCAAAGCTTCCCAACAGTGCAGCACTCCCACAGCATTGGAATATCAGCCTAGATTGGCAAGGGTGCCTTTGGAAGCAGTGACAGAAGCAGCCCCTCCAGATAAATGTAAAATGCTCCTCTGTGCCTCATCAGGAATTCCCACAACCTCCCCCTTACAAAAATTATCCCATCACTTATCTGTTCCGCCCCCCCCCCCCCCCCCCCCAACCAATTTAAGTGGGAGGTGAACTGGTGGCATTTAAGTGAGCCCCAACTTTAAACGATTCTGGGCATGAAAATTAAGCCATGTATTCCACTCCCCTGCCCACCGACAACATTCCTGTGTTCAAATTCAGGTAATTTTTCTCCAGTCATTCTCCAATTTCAAACATAAAATCTTCAATTGCACAGAATCCCAAGTACTGATAAATACACTAGCAGTGCAGGAAGCCGCCTTGAGGGAAGTTACCACCTGCTGGCACCTCACAAAGTAATTTAAGCCCAGGAGCAGGTGATTCAGCCCAAGAGCTCACATAGACAAAAGAAAACAATGCAGGAAATCAGAAACAGCACCATGTTGGAAACAGGTAAGGTAGCATCTGTGGAGAGAGAGGAAAAGAGTCAACGCAAGAAATAGAAGATCATCATTTCGGCCCTCAAGCCTGTTCTGTGATTCATTATGATCACGATGTATCTTCTCCCTAATTATGATCACGATGTATCTTCTCCCTAATTATGATCACGATGTATCTTCTCCCTAATTGCACTTTGCCAGCCCCTCCACCTATGCTTCAATTCTGAGACACCAAAAATCTGTCTATTCGAGCCTTCAGTTATACTCAGCGATGGAACATCCACAACCCTCAGGTAGAGAATCCCAATGATTCTCGCACACTTCCTGAATAAGGTCTTAACTTTCTTCGGTCACTGACTTTTCATCAGAATGGCGGAAGATCATCGACCTGAAAAGTCAATGTTTGTATGTGCCACACAAGGGCTCCTGCTCCAGACCGTCCCCTTCGAAAAAGTATGGTGCCGTGGCTGATGGGGCCATTCCATCGTACAAAATAACTTGCGCGCTCCAGGAATTATGGCATTTTATAAGCGTCTATGAACGTTTTCAATAAGACAAAACCAGTTTCCACTCAAGTAAGCAACGAACTGCTGCCCACTGTCCAGTCCTAACTGGCATCCTTAGGTAAAGAGAGCACAAGGATGGAAGGCCACAACTCTCAACACAGACAACATGAAAGCCTTCCATTTTCACTCTTCGAACTGAAAGGGAAAGCTCCTAATCTCTGTTTACCTTCCTCTCACATTTGTCCGTTACTGCCAATTCCAAAGAACTAACAGCAAGGTCACTTCACTCATCCTGCATCGGTACAAATATGAAGGCTTACACCCGCCTTTTTCTTCAATAAACAACACGTTTAAATAGTAAAATTCACACCAGTGGCTGTTACGCTACAGCCTTGTGTTTCATCAGTTGAGCATTGCCGAAAAGGGAACTGATCGATGTAGGTATAGATATCAACCAACTTGGAATTTATACAGCACCCTTACCTTAATGAAACACTCAAATCTGCTTCACGTGACCATCAAACAGAACTAAACATCGAGCCCCTAAGGAGATATTGGATAGGTTAACTTCAAAGAGGTTTTAAGATACTTCTCAAAAAGAAAAGGCAGAGAAGTTTAAAAAATTCCAAAGCCTAGGCAGCTAACAGCACGGCCACCAATGGTAGAGTTATAGAAATTGGGGGTGCTTAAGAGGCCAGAATTGGAGCTAAGGGGGAGTTGGTGAGCAAGATGGTGCAGAGAGGAATAAATTGCGCTTGACTTCCACTATCCCCACACTCACCTCTCCAGGAGGTTCCCGGTTTGCTGGGCCCTTTCACCTGCGTGACAAATTAAGCACATCAGTGCACTATTATAAAACACATATTCCTGTGTAAATAAACTGCAACTCAAACAGTGAAAATAAATTAACAGTTTATTTAATTTTAACTTCTTTTATATAAAGTGCACTGGGGTGTAGGATTGAGCACCATGCTCCTGCAAAATCCAACTGAAAAATACCACTATGCTCATTTTGAGGTGTTGGCTGGCAGTTCTTAATGGGAGGAGAGGCCTATATGTGTCTTCAGGTATTCATACAGTACGTAGCTGATGCAGACGGATGGAATGGCTTTGAGCAAGTTTGCGGTAAATCCACAGTAGAACCCGAGAAAGCCATCCTTAGCCAAAATATTCCAGAAGTATTCCCTCATCCTTGGCCTTCTCATTCCCTTTGCGATGACTAAATACAAATAAAAACTAACAGATCAGTGTATGTGAACAAACAATCATTTCTGAACAAACACAAGCTAAACTTCCAGCTCTATTCGAGTGGCAAATGAGTTTTTTTGCTTTGGCAAATAACATTCACTGTTCAGTATATATATAAGTTACCCATTTGTGCTCGTGTATAAGGCAATCATGAAGAGTGGAACTAGGAATCCTTAGTTGTCAGCCAGGGTTTAGTTGGTAGTACCATCAAATTTAACAGGAGGAGTAGGCTATTCAGCTCTTGATGCCTGCACAATTATTCAATAAGATGATGGCTAATTACCCAACTCCACTTTCACACTCCATCCAGCATCACTCAATCTATCAATCTCTGTCTCGAATATACTCATTGATTGGGGGCCCACAGCTCTCAGGGGCAGGGAATTCCAACTCTCAAGAGTGAAGAAATTTCTCAGTCTTAAATGGCTGACCTCTAATCCTGGGACTGTGACAATCTTCCCACCACACCCTGTACCCCTCCACCCCCCGAAACACCAGAGCATCTACCTCTTCAAGCCCTTTCAGAGTTTCTGCTTTAATTAGATTACACCTTATTCTTCTAAATTCAAAGGAACATGGGCCTACTCTATACAATCTTTTCTCCTAGGACAATCCTCTTATTCTAAGAATCAGTCTAGTAAATATTTATTGCACTCTCTTTAAAGGTAATTCAATCCTTCCTTGGGCAAGGAGACCTAAACTGTACATAATACTCCAGGTGTGGTTTCAAAACCCTAAATATCTCAGTAAAGAGTTTTTTTTCTCTCACACTCCTATCTCTTCACAATAAAGCCTTACATAAGCTTCCTCATTGTTTACTGGACTTGCATGTTTATCTGTGGATGAGGGCATTCCAATCTCTCTGAATACCAACATTTCCCAGCCTCACCAGTTAAATATTCTGCTTGTCTATTTTTCCTACCAGCCTCACATTTTTGCACGTTAAATTCCTGCCCACTCATTTAACCTGTCTAGATAATTTTGTAGCCTGTGTGCTCATCACCACTTAATTTATCACCTAGCTTTGTATAGTCAGTAAACTTGGATGCATTACACTGCTTCTCCTCATGAGTCAATGTAGATTGTAAATTGTTGATCCAAAAGTGATCAGTGATTCCTTGTTTTCTGTCAGTCAACCAATCCTTAATCCATGCTAATTTTACCCAAAATCCTAAGAACTCTAATTATGTAATCCTCTTGTGTGGCTTAAAATCCAAATACATCACATCCGCTGGTTCCACTGTTATTTACACTGCTGGTTACAACCTCAAAAAAAAACATTTGTCAAACACTTTCCTTTTCATAAAATCCTTGTTGACTCTGCCTAATGATTTAAATGCCATTACCACATCCCTAATAATAGATTCTAACATTTCCCGACCACTAATGACAGGCTAACTTCGTTCCCAGTTTTCTTCCTCCTGTTTTCTTAAAGAGTGTGGTTATGTTTGCTACTTTCCAACCTAGGCAATTCTGGAGGATCAAAGCCAACATATCCACTACCTTAGTCGCTACCTCTTCGAATGCTCAGATGCAGGCCATGAACTCCAGGAGGATTTGCTTACTTTTAACTTCTCCATTTCCTTTACTAATTCCTTCAAATTCCTCATTCCCATTGGACCCCAAGTTCACCACTACTGAAATGTTTGTATCTAAACGTGAAGACAGATACAAAGGGTCTGATTTTAAACTGAGGAGGTGGATTGGTTTTGAGTGAGTTAAAATCTCTAAAGTATTTAATGTTCCTCTCACTTCCTATTCCCAATTATCGCCACACTTCCTACTTCACAACACTGACTACATTTCAAAAAATGTAGTCATTTGGGCATGGTGTTTGGAACATTCTGAAGTCACCAAAACATGCTTTATAAAGACAAGTCTTTTTGCTCAGTACTGAATGCCAAATCAACAGCTGCTCTATTTTCTGAGAACCTCTGTTCTCTGCTACACTCACCTTCTGCCTGCATGCGAGTGTGCATTAGCATCAGTGGGTAACTGGCCAATTGGCCAAATATATTCGAAGTGGTGGCACTGCCCACCACCAGCAACATGTTGGGCCTCTCGTTCTCCGTTGTGTATCTCTGTACCCACAAGTTCTTCAGGGTCTGTCAGAACAAAATTAGGACTCTCAAACAAACAGCAATAATGGACTTAGAAGGCAAATCGCACAAAGACTACTAAGAATACACATCATAGAAATCAGTGCGCTAGTAAAGATGGAAATTAGAAGTTTTATCGAGGGATTTAATCTAATTACAGGTGATCTGTTCAAGTGTTATTGTGCTTACATTTATATAGCACCTTTCAGAAAGTAAAATATCCCAAGGCACTTCACATGAACATTAGACAAAAACTGACACCTAGCCACATAAGGAGATATGATTGGTGACCAAAAGTTTGATCAATGAGGTAGGCTCGAAGAGTGTCTTAAAAGGAGAGTCCTGGTCTTGCTGCTTCAACTACTTTGCTATGTGAGGCATGAACAGCAAACTAACAACACTAAAACAGACTTGGTCACTTATCTCATTGCATTCTTGAAAATTCACTGCTCTATTTCCCAACTCACAGCAGTCACTACACTTTACCAAGTACTTAATTGACTGCACAGAGGGGGTGTTCTGAAAGGTACCATTTTAATCCAAGTTCATTCTCTTTCCCCGCCCCCCCCACCCCTCCCAACACTCTAATGCTGCTCATGACATTTCTAATTTGAAGGCACTTTAATGCAAGTACAAGTTGTTAGCATTCTCTTCTGCACCTGCCCAAACAAACACCAACCTCATACACAGCCAAGTCAATACCAGCATAGGGGATGATTCCTAGGATATTTGGGACATAGCCCCTGTAGAAGGTGGAAACTCCTTCATACTTGAATATATTGCTGACATGGCTGTAGAGTTCTCGAGGTTCCCCTGTTTTCCGCAACATCATTCTTGTTTTCAGCATCTAATAAAAGCAAAACCAATTGCAGAGTCATTAATCCCAATGATCCACATTTAATAACATTTCAGAGTTTAGCACTAAATTAAAGGGTGCAAGAGTATCGCTACTTCCTAGTCGTCAACTCTCATACTCCAATTAAAGTCTATGCTCCAGGTAGAGTCTTCAAAAGGCATACCAATTATTCAAGGTTATATTCAAGTAATTTATTCACTATCTTGCAATTGTAACTGAGATCCCTTGTGGGTGTGGCCTCTAATTGATGCCTTCCCATTGCTCTGAGTGCTGAATTAATTTGGTCTGGCACCAACCGACCTACTGCATGTTAATCTGTCCAAAATATGCACAAGTATACAAATTACTAAAAAGGTAGTTGACAGGAACGGCTAATAGGATATTGGCCGTTATTGCAAGGGAACTGAAATACCAAAGTAGTTATATTGGTTTATATAAAAAGCCCTCATTAAGACTCCATTTTGGTCAGACTGCATTTAGAGTACACTGCAGAGTTTATTTCTGATGCTGCACCTCCTTATACTGGCCTTTGAAAGAGTGCAGGACAGATCCAATAGCATGATATTACAGCTAAAATGACAGGTCTCACATTTTAGGCTTATATTCCCTTGAGTGTAGAAGATTATGAGGTGATACAATTGAGGTATCTTAAGATGATTGAAGGATTTGATAGGGTCGAGAGAGAGAAACTATTTCCTCTGGGTGAGACCGGAACAAGGGCATGTATAACCTTAAAATTATGGCTAAGGGTGATGTCAGGAAGCACTTCTCCACAGAGGAGTGGAAATCTGGAACACTCCCCCAAAAAGTTGTGAAGGCTAGAGGCTAATTGAAAATATCAAGAGAGATTGATTTTTTTAGGCCAGCGTATTAAGGGTTACAGTGAGGAGGGGATAGGCAAATGGAGTTAGGGTACATATCAGTCATGATCTAACTGAATGGCAGAACTGGCTCAAAGGGCTAAATGGTCTCGTCCATTCCTTTGCGTGCGTATTTATTCATGAGATTTCTCATACAGGCATTAACCCATTTAAAAAAAGGCTCAACACCTCTACTGAAGCACAGAAAGGAACTCAAGGGTGTTTTTCAAATCTTTCATGGGAGACGGGCGTTGTTGGCAAAACCAGCATTCATTACTCATCCCAAATTGCCTTCGAGAAGATGGTGGTGAGCCGCTGCCTTGAAACTGCTGTTGCACATCTGGTGTGGGTACACACAGTGCAGTTAGGAAGGGAATTCCAAGATTTTAACCCAATGACAGTGAAGGAACAGCAATATAACTCCAAGTCAGGATGGTGTGGGGCTCGGAGGGATATTCCATTAGCATCTCAGCCTACATGCGTGGATCTTAACAGCCTCCTTTTGTTCAGCTCAAAGCATCAACTCAGATGCAATATCTGTTCACCTTTCTCTGTGGACAGTTTAAACTTGACCCAAATATTAATGACAGTGACATTAAGCAACCATCAGCAGTGAGCAGTGCTATACATTTGTGGTCAAGTTAAGTTGAGATTGCTTTCAATTACAAAGAGGTAATTAAGAAATTGAACCCAAGTTTAAGCATTAAATAATATTCCTCATGGTAGGAACTCAAATTAATTTGCAATTAGACATAGCAGTAGAGTAAGTAGATTTATGTCATGAATCCTTTTTATTTAGGGGAGGTGGTGGCGTAGTGGTATTGTCACTGGACTGGTATTCTAGAGGCCCAGGGTTTAAATCCCACTATGGCAGGTGGTGAAATTCAAATTTAATAAAAATCTAGAATTGAAATCTGATGATGACCATGAAACCATTGCTGATTGTCATAAAAACCTATCTGGTTCACTAATGTCCTTTCAGGAAGGAAATCTGCTGCCCTTACCTGGTCTGGCCTACATGTGACTCCAGACTGGTTCTTAAAATGCCCTCTGAACAAGAGTAATTAGGGATAGGCAATAAATGCTGACAGTGATGGCCACATTCCCATGAACAAATAAATGTGGATTTGTGTGTACACACAGAGGTACTTATTTACTTTTATTCATGGGATGTGGGCATCGTTGGTTAGGTCAGCATTTATTGCCCATCCCTAACTGCCCCTGAGAAGTGGTGGTGAGCTGCCTTCTTGAAACGCTGCAGTCCACGTGCTGTTAGTCACAATTAGGGAGTGATAGTTAGGGAGTGAGTTCCAGGATTTTGAGCCAGCAACAGTGAAGGAACAGCTGATATATTTCCAAGTCAGGATGGTTGAGTAGCTTGGAAGGAACTTGCAGGTGGTGGTGTTCCCATGTGTCTGCTGCCCTTGTCCTTTCAGATGGCAGCGGTCATGGGCTTGGAAGATGCCATCTAAGGAGCCTTGGTGAGTTCCTATGCATCTTGCAGATGGTACACGCTGCTGTCACTGTGTGCCAATGGTGGAGAGAGTGAATGTTTATGGATTTGGTGCCAAACAAGTGAGCTGCTTTGTCCCGGATGGTGTTGAGCTTCGAGTGTTATTGGAGCTGTACTCATCCAGGTAAGGGGAGAGTATGCTTTCACATTCCTGACTTGTGCCTTGTAGGTGGTGAACAGGCTTTGGGCAGGCAGGAGTCAGCAGGATTCCTAGCCTCTGACCTGCTCTTGTAGCCACAGTATATGGCTGGTCCAGTTCAATTTCTGGTCAATGGTAACTCCAGGGTGTTGATGGTGGGAGATTCAGCAATGGTAATGCCATTGAATGTCAAAAGGCGATGGTTAGATTCTCCCTTGTTGGAGATGATCATTGCCTGGCACTTGTGTGGTGTGAATGTTACTTGCCACTTGTCAGCCCAAGCCTGGATATTGTCCAGGTCTTGCTGATTTTGGACATGGACTGCTTTAGAATTTCAGTCATCATGAATGGTGATGAACATTGTGCAAACACCAGTGAACATCCCCACTTCTGACCTTAAATGGAAAGAAGGTCATTAATAAAGCAGCTGAAGATGGTTGGGCCGAGGACATGACCCTGAGGAACTCCTGCAGTGATGTCCTGGAGCTGAGATGATTGACCTCCAACAACCACAACCATCTTCCTTTGTGCTAGGTATGACTTCAACCAGCAGAGAGTTTTCCCCAATTCCCATTGACTCCAATTTTGCTAGGGCTCTTTGATGCCACACTCAGTCAAATGCTGCCTTGATGTTAAGGAAAGTCATGCTCACCTCACCTCGGGTCCACATTTGAACCAAGGTAATGAGGTCAGGAGCTGAGTTATCCTGGCAGAGCTCAAACTGAGCAGGTTATTGCTAAGCAAGTGCCACTTGATAGCACTGTTGATAATCCCTTCCATCACTTTACTGATGTTCAAGAGTAGACTGATGGGGGGCCATAATTGGCCAGGTTGGGCTTGTCCTGCTTTTTGTGTACAGAACATACCTGGGCAATTTTCCACATAGTCGGGTAGATGCTAGTGTTGTAGCTATACTGGAACAGCTTGGCTAGGGATGCAGCAAGTTCTGGAGCACAAATTGCACAAGTGTTATTGCCGGAATATTCTCAGGATCCATAGACTTTGCAGTGTCCAGTGCCTTCAGCAGTTTTTTTAATATCACCTGGAGTGAACTAAACTGGCTGAAGACTGGCATCTGTGATGCTGGGGACCTCTGGAGGGGCCGAGATTGATCATCCACTCGGCACTTCTGGCTGAAGATCTTTGCGAATGCTTCAGCCTTACCTTGTGCACTGATGTGCTGGGCTCCCCCTTCATTGAGATTGGGGATATTTGTGGAGCCTCCTCCTCCAGTGAGTTGTTTAATTGTCCAACACCATTCATGACTGGATGTGGCAGGACTGCAGAGCTTAGATCTGACCGGTTGATTATGGAATCGCTTAATTCTGTCTATCACTTGCTGCTTATGCTGTTTGACATGCAAGTATTCCTGTGTTGTGGCTTCACCAGGTTGACACTCATTTTTAGGTATGTCTGGTGCTGCTCCTGACATGCCCTCCTGCACTGTTCATTGAACCAAGGTTGATCCTCTGGCTTGATGGTAATGGTAGAGTGGGGTCTATGCTAGGACATGAGGTCACAGATTGTGGTTGAGTACAATTCTGCTGCTGCTGATGGCCCACAGTGCCTCGTGGTTGCCCAGTCTTGAGTTGCTAGGTCTGTTTGAAAACTATAAGGTTTGGCACGGTGGTAGTGCCACACAACACGATGGAGGGTATCCTCAATGTGAAGATGGGACTTTGTCTCCACAAAAACTGTGCGGTGGTCACTCCTACTGATACGGTCATACACAGATGCATCTGGGGCAGGCAAGTTGGTGAGGATCAGGTCAAGTATGTTATTCCCTCTTGGCTCCCCTGCAGCTACGTCCTTTAGGACTTAGCCAGTTCAGGCAGCACTGGTGTTACCGAGCCACTTTTGGTGATGGACATTGAAGTCCCCCAATCAGAGTACATTCTGCGGCCTTGCCACCCTCAGTGCTTCCTCCAAGCAGTGTTCAACATGGAGGAGCACTGATTCATCAGCTGAGGGAGGGTGGTACATGGTAATCAGGTTTCCTTGCCCAGGATTGACCTGACGCCTTGAGGCTTCATGAGGACCAGAGTTGATGTTGATGACTTCCAGGGCAACTCCCTCCTGAGTGTGCCACCACCTCTGCTGGATCTGTCCTGCCAGGATAGTGGTGTCTGGGACATTATCTGTAAGGTATGATTCTGTGAGTATGACTATGTCAGGCTGTTGCGTGACTAGTCTATGAGGCAGCTCTCCCAATTTTGGCACAAGCCCCCAAATGTTAGTAAGGGGACTTTGCAGGGTCGCCAGGTTTGCCACTGTCGTTGACCATCCACCGTATTTCTGCAGTAACTAATTGGTCTGCTTGCATTTATTTGATGGCAGCTATTAAGGAGATGTTGGTTCTGTTGGAAACTTCAAAGTAATGGGGAGGGCTTCTTTTCAATTTTGTTTAAAGAAATAATGTTGCATCAACCCTTTCAGAATTAATACAAAGAATTGCCCCCACCCACTTGAGTCACTTAACATAATACAATTTTTTTCCATACCTCAACTGGGTAAGTGGCTGTTTGAGAGAATGCACCAGCCATTGACCCTGCAAGAAATCTCTCTTTAATTCCCAAATGTTCTGGTTCAACTGCTATTACAGTCTTCAGCTGCGAACACATTTCAGAAATAAATTAGCAACCACGAGGAAAACTTGGTTCTGAAACCTAATTTGCCATTTGTTACTTCTCAAAGCAGCATGTAAAAAAAAAGCTCGCTCCATCTATCAAAACTACTTCAACCAGACTTGTTATTAAATACTGGACGGCTCCCCAACTCTTAATAAAACTAAGTTCATCCTCTTGTTTCTCCTAGTGACGCATAGCTGATACTTGGACTTTGTGCTTTAACATTTTTGTTCTAAAAGATTGGTTTCTTTCCATTTGTTACTTTAATGGGAAGTAGCAGTATTAATATTTCAAAAATAGACCTTTTTAAAGTTGTTTTACGCGGTCTGGCAACCTGTATCCTAACATTTCTCCCTGCAACCGTCCCCTAACTCTGAAATGCCAGAACGTGCCAATCGAGTTTGTGAACTGACAGCCCTTTCTAAATACTTCACACCCCAGCCTTTGGCTGGAGGGCAGTTCATCAAGGAAATAACCAACTCCCATCCTTTGTATACTTTGAAGATACTGCAACCGTTACAAATGATATTCAAGCCAGATGAAAGTGTGTCACCTGGATATGGCACTTTTAAAATGGTACTGAGGTGTAATACCTGCACCAGGTGCAAAATCTTACTGCACCCATGGATCTCCCCAAGCTCCTAATAAAGTCAGATGATAGCGATCCATAATGACCAAAACATTGTACTATACCACAGATCACGCATTGTTTAGTTGCTAAATAGATGTTTGACCGGCACAGTTCCTTCAAAGCCACTAACTTCTGCTCAGTAGAGAGCACTTCCCAGCAATGCTCCTAATATTTTTTTTTCAATGTGGAGGCCATTTATTTAATAATGCAGTCTTGCAAAAAATTTCAAGGGGCCGACTTTCAAATTGCTGCACAGCTTTAGTGGGAACATTGCTTCTCAGGTCAGCATATAATTGTTGGGGAGATGGTGGCATAGTGGTAATATCACTGCTAATATCCTGGGGACAGGGGTTCAAATCCCAATGTGGCAGCTGGTGGAATTTGAATTCAATTGATTAACAAAATCTGGAATTGAAAGCTAGCCTCAGTAATGGTGACTGTGGAACTATTGTCATAAAAACCCATCTGGTTCACTAATGTCCTTTAGGGAAGGGATGTTTAATTGACTGCCACTCCTCTTCAAGAAATGCCTACCTTGAAGAAGTTTTGTTCCTCTCTGCGCCTATCACTGCTTGCTTGTCCCTACAACCACACCACCACCCCCCCCCCCACCCCACCCCCCCACCTTAAACCAGCTTATATTTCACCCCTCTCCCTATATTCACTCAGTTCTGTGGAAGGGTCATAAGGAATCGAAATGTCAACTCTTTTCTTCTCCGCCGATGCTGCCAGACCTGCTGAGTTTTTCCAGGTAATTCTGTTTTTGTTTTGGATTTCCAGCATCCACAGTTTTTTGTTTTTAATCTGCCATCCTTATCTGGCCTACATGTGACTCCAGATCCACAGCAATGTGGTTGACTCTTAACTGCTCTCAAGGGTGATTAGGGATGTGTAACAAATGTTGGCCTTGTCAGTGACACCCACATTGCATGAGTAAATAAATAATTGCCATATGGTCAAAAGTGCCACAGGTTCAAAAGTGCTCATTGGTTTCTGGATCCATTCAAGGTGCATCCAGCGTTTTATTATTTTACAGTTGCAACAAACTGCAGCACCAAGACAAAGCTAGAATTCATTATCATACATACCTCCTCATAGGCCATGAATTTGAATGCCAGCTCAGGCCCAATTTTGAGAATATTAGTTAGATTCCCTCTCCACATTGAACTTACACCTCCCTCCACAATCATTGATTTGATGCCACCAGAAATCTTCAATTTATTATCTCGCGAAGAATAAACCTGGAGAAAACAGCACCAAAAAAAACTATTCTGATTACAGGTTAATTAGCTAATGCTGACTAAGAGCTGAAATAGTCACTTCCACCACCAGCTGCTAGTTACCGATGTACCAGTGTAGAAGAATGAATATAGGCAAACATTGGACGAAGCACTAAATTTATACAATGCTAATATTTCATTTTTGTATTAACCTGGCAAAAGATTTCAAATTTCATGATGCCAGCTCATTTGATACAGTACAATTTATGTCTGTATGTAAAACATTACATCAATTATCTGCTCAATACCCTGTTTGTTTCAAATAAACACAAGCCACCGAATGATATTGTATGAGAGGTTATAACAAGGAATGAACAGGCTGGGGCTCCTTTCTTCAGGAAAAAGACAACCCAGTAAAGGTCTTGAAAACGTTGAAGAGGTTCATTACAGTGGATCCAAGGTGTAAAACTTAGAAATGCCCAGCACAGCGACCATCGAGCCTGTGTCCTGCTCTTGGAGAGAGTTGTCCCGTTAGACCCACTGCCTTGCTCTTTCCCCATGTGACCAAACTGACAGCAGGGTTGTGATATTTAGCACTACTGTGTGAATTTGGGTAACTGTCACCCTTTACTACATGCTCCAACCAGATATCAGTAGATTACTTGTTAATTTCAGCCTCCAGGACACAGGAAGCCAAGATAAAATGCCACCTTCACTTCGTCTAATTACTGAAGGGACTGTGGAAAATGGGATTGAAATGGGTGGTCAAAACAGGCTCACTGGGCTGACTGTTTGCTTTCTGTGCCCTTAAAACTCAAAAGGTAACTTGTTTCTATCCACATATATCCTCAATATCCACATCCTGACTAGCACACTCAGGAATCTTAAACCAGACGCTCCAGCATCTTGAATTTGGTGATAGTTCCTTCCTGAGAGTAGTCGCCTAGCCAAGATATATTTTCCCTTTTTCATTCATTATTTTCAGGCTGGAGGGGCAAAATCATAGGTAACTAACGCTCCTTTTCATAGAATGATACAAGACAAAATGAGACCATTTGGCCCATCAAACCTCTGTTGGGATGACAGAAACCAACCCCCTTAAAATCAACACAGCTGCATTTTCATAAGCCTGCAATACCATTCCCTTATGATAAGGCAGCAAACATCTGAAGAGACACTCGCACCCCTCCCAATGCTGAACTCCTATAATATTAGTGCAGTTCATGGTGAACAGTGAGGTCAACTTTTGGGGTGTACCGAAAGCATGGTTATAGCAAAGTAACTCCAAGTTAGAAGCAAAAAAAGCCGATTGATCATTTGGAAAGCATGAATGGCAAGTTTCAAAATTACAAGCATAATGACAATAAACAACCCTACCTGCATCAGCACCCTTAGTCGGTCAAATGGAGCAGTCACTGTTCGTGAGACACCACCAGCTGTGCCTCCTGCAATCAGATGGCCCCACCACTTCTCTGGTTCCTCGTTCTCCAAGAATTCCTCACAATTGGTTATGTCATCATTGATAGAAAAGATCTGCAGGGTGGGGCAGGGCAGAAAAATAGGGAAGGGAATCATCAAGATGGAAAATGAATTTTTTGAATAAACTTTGTTGCACTTCCACAGCTCTTGCAGTTTAAAAAAAGAGTTAGTAAAAATTGCTAAATGTTAAATGTAAAATGTACACTGTGGTGCAAAACTTCCAGAATAACTTCAACTTGCATTCTTGAGCATGTCACTGAACTCACATCACTTTCCAGGGCTGGAGGAAACTAACAGCGTTAACAACAGCAAGGGTGCAAAAGGCAGCAACTTGCCTACACACAAACCTCATCCAACTTATAGATCTTCTTGTAATCTTCCTTGCTTGCAGCTCTGTGATATTTCAGCAGACAATAATCCTAGGAATAACTCCTTTTTCTAACTAATCTCAAATGATTTTCATTTTCAGAGTGTGAGCACTTCAGCTGTTTTAAGGTCACATTTTTATACCACATTTGAACTTTAGAGCCCATTATTAGCTAACCCTGCATAAAGCAGGCATCAGTGAGTATAAAGGGTACTTCGCTGCCTGCAAAGCACTTTGAAATGTCACCAAGAGACTAACTGCAGTATAAATGCAGTCTTTCCAAAGTGGCATATGCATTTATCAAGGGCTGCAATCACTCACTGTTTAACCTGAGGATTCATTTTGGATACTCTACATACACTGTTGAATCGCCAGATGTCAATCATAGTTCGCATGTTATCCTCCACTCTCATTATGTAGTTCTTCCGCCACTCATTCCAGTCCATGTCCATATAATCATTCTCGTCCAAGCTGATTAATTGCAATAGAAAGAGCAGTATTGGGTTTCTTGACATCTTCTGTATTGTTTTTGTAAATACATAAATTGACACACTGAACATTAAAACATTTTACATAATGGCACAGTCAGTTCACTAGTTTGTGCTTTTCCAGTGTAAAGATCCTATGACACTGACCAAAGTGTGCAGGGAATTCTCCCTGGGTCCTGACCAGCATGCGCCCCCAACCAATACCAAGAACAGTGAGTTGAACTGGTCATTTATCTCACTGCTGTGCACAAATTTGCAGCCACGCTTGCCTGCATTACTTTATTAGAGTGACCACTGCTGCGCACGAGGGCAGTTGCTAATGTAGTGTATTAGCTGTGAAACAATTTGGAACATCCTGAAGATCTCCAAGACTCCACCCAAGGAGAACTACTTTGCCTCCAGAACCGAGATTCAAATCCACCTCACATCTTTGATGGTTTTATGATCCCATGAAGTGAAACTGGGTCGTCTCAACCCAGTACCAAAATGGAGGTTGGCCAGCAACTTTCATTGAAAGAGTGACTTAAATAACAGAACGTGGCAAGTCACTTAAGAGCATTATTAATACAAATCTGATATCAAAGCCACACAAGGAGATTTCAGGACATATGACCAGAAGCTTGGTGGATGCCTTAAAGGAGGAAACAGGTTGACAGGCAGATGGTTTATATGGAGGGACTTCCAGAGCTCGGGTTGTAGGAAGATGAAAGCACGGCTTCCAATGGTGCAACAATTAACACAGCGGATGTGCCAGAATTGAAGGGGAACTGAGTTTCCAAAGGTGTGGAGGGCTAGGGGTGGCTACAGAGATAGGAAAGGGCAAGACTATGATGGATTTCAAAACAAAGATGAGGATTTTGAAATTGTGCTGTTGTCAGACCAGTCTTCAGCATGAATCAGGAAGCAGAGGGGTGGATGGGTGAACAAGACTTGGTGCGAGTCAAGTTATAGGCAGGAGAGTTTTAGACAAACACAAGTTCACAAAGGATGGAAGACAGACAGTAATAAACCATTTCTAATTCAGGTTTTCCTTCCTGAGAGAGGGAAATGCAATTACTGAACACCACTTATTCTCCACACATTAATGCAGATCAGTGGCAAACACTTACTGAAGTTCAGCCATCCATTAATTCATAAATTTATACTTCATGTAGTATTATAAAAAATGATCAATTCAGTGGGGCATTTAGTGTTACCATTTAGGCAATACACCAAATATTGCTACAATCTTGGAATGAAAATCTAACAGTTACATTCATAGTATTACTTTGGATAAATGGCACAAATGGGCCTTTCAGCCCAACAAGTCCATGCCAGCGTTTATCCTTGACTCAAGCCTCCCCCCGTCTCATCTAAGCCTGCCATTGTAACCATCTATTCCTTTCTCCTTCATATGCTTATCCAACTTCCCTTCAAATGCATCTATTCTATTTGCTTCAACCGGTCCCTGTGATAGTGAGTGCCACCTTCTCACCACCTTTTGGGTAAGGAAGTTTCTTCCAGATTCCCTATTTAATTTCTTGGTGGCTATTTTATATTGATGACCTCCAGTTATGCTTTTCAGCAAGTGGAAACATTCTTTCTGTAAGCACTTCGCTCGATTTAACTATTCCCAAAATAGTCAAAGTTTCCTCAAAACAAGATAACTTTTGGGTACAAAATGCCATTTCCAGTAACCTTTTAAAATATTGGATAATTTCCATGTTCTTCTGAAGTAAGCCAATAATATGTATTGTAAAACTCTAGGAAAAACTCAATGTGAATTCTTCATATGTGTCTACTAATGTTTTAAGCTGGAAGCTTGGAGCTTTTCTCTGCCCCTCATTCTTAACTTCACTTAACAGGATCTTTTCCAGGTTCCTGTACTTCCTTCGTCTAGAAGGTCTGCTTGGGACTTTCTCCTGTTCTACTCCCCTGTATTCCTGGGGACTTTCTTCTTTAGCTTGGAACTCTCTATCTGAGCCTTGTAGGCTGCCTCTGCCTGGCAGCTGCCTTCAACATTGAAATCAAAAACTGCCATTTCTAATTTCTTGTGTGTGTCTGTGGAAGGCACCTGCCTGTCTGGACCCCTGTTGCTAGGCAACAGCATAGTTTTTCTACTCTTGTGTTTGCTTAGCTTCTCTCACAGTCATAAACTCTCATTAGAAATGCAGGCACCTTTCAAAGTGAAACTAAAACTCAACTTGACTTTTTCTTAACACACAGATACAGAAATACAAATCAAACTTAAACATTAAACCTAAAACTCATTCCTAACACCCACAAATACCAATATAACTTAAACTATCTCTATTTCCTAACAAAAGTAAGCCACCTTCTTAAACCACTGCAGTTCATCTATTGCAGGTACACCCACAGTGCTATTTGAGAGAGGTAGTTCTAGGATTTTTATCCAGCAACAATGAAGGAACGGCGATATAGTTCCAAGTCAGGATGGCATGTGGCTTGGAAGGGAACTTTTAGGTGGTGGTGTCTGTTAGGAAGGTGGTGACGAAGGAGTTTTGGTGAGTTTGATCAGTACATCTTGCAGATGGTGCACACTGCATTCACTATGTGTCATCAGTGGATAGAGTGAACGTCTAAGATGGTGGATGGGGTCCAATCAAGCAAACTGCTTTGTCTTGGATGGTGTGGAACTTCTTGAATGTTGTTAGAGCCACTCTCATCCAGGCAAGTGGGGAATATTCCATCACACTCTTGACTTGAATAATTAATAGGGTGACTTCCTGATTTCTTGAGGTCTCTTATTATGATACAACTTTGGAAAAATTATGCTACAGAATAAAAGCTGGTCAAGTCAAGTAATGGAGTCTACAATCTAGGACCCTGTTAAAAATGTCAGGTGCTGTGATGGGGTCTTAAATGGGCGGCTTTGAACTTTGTGCAATTAGGATTTATTTTAATAAACATTTCTTGCATAATTTCAATTGACTTACTGTTGAAGAATTTTCTTTGCATGATAAAGATTAAGACTGACATGCAGCCTTCCCATGAGATGCATAATCCTCCACCTGCTTATATTGCCTACAAACATACATATATTAACACAAAATCAAAATACTACAGATGCTGGAAATCAGAAATAAAGACAGAAAATGCTGCAAACGCTCAGGTGTTTTTCTCCAGATGTTGCCTGACCTGTGTATTTCCAGCATTTTCTGCTTCTAATTCACATTAGTTCAACTGTATTGAGAGAAAAAAAAACAAAGCAAACTGCTGCCAGATGCTGGATAGCCAAATGAGAAACAGAAAATGGTGAAAATATTGAGGTCAGGCAACCTCTGTGGCAAGAAAAACAGTTAACATTTCAGGTGGTGACCTTTCATCAGAACTTAAAACTTGTTTGAGGGGTTGTAGCAAGAGGGGAAATGGCACAATCTAAGTGCACACAGTTAAGGTTGACAATGCAGCATTTATTACACCTACCTGGAGACATAAGAATCAACCACTGAATGTGGAACTGGAGCCACGTGTAAGACAGAAGGACACAGATTAACTAGTTTGGTGTTTTTCTATAACAACCTGGCAGGTCTCATGGTAATTTGCTGCTGGTTCACAAATCGGAAGATTTATGGAGTTCATTTGTACACTTGGTGCAATGTTCTCCAAAAGTCTTGCAAGAGACCTCTCC
This sequence comes from Carcharodon carcharias, assembly GCF_017639515.1. Taxonomy (NCBI): domain Eukaryota; kingdom Metazoa; phylum Chordata; class Chondrichthyes; order Lamniformes; family Lamnidae; genus Carcharodon; species Carcharodon carcharias. Next base: position 35,807,902 of record NC_054494.1, read on the forward strand.
TACTCCCAACCACCCCCATAAATAATGATGGTTCTAGGATTCCAAAGAGAGTCAGCATCATGTGGTTTAACCCTGAGCCATATACAGAAACATCAAGAGTTCCCAATCCTACTTAACATCCATTCATAGTTGGACATTTCTACAAAATGACTGCATGCTTCCTGTGAACCTAGCCAAACAAAGCAACCGTCAGCAGTCAGTCACACTCCAGTAGCACAAAAGCACCTTTAGGTTAACACTGGACTCACCACTTCTGTTCTTTGAAACTTTTCCAAAGCCGAGCATTAGTTTCATGTTGTGCTTCATTAGGAATATCCGGAATGCTTCAAAGTCTCTACCTTCCAAACCGTCCTTTAAAGTCATTTTATTTGGAAAAAGAAATTTAAAAATAATTTTAATTTGCTCAACTCAATTCATTTCTTCTGGGAGTAAGGAGAAGGGTGAGGAGAGAGACACAGCTAGAAAAGAGAGGGGGGGGCAACATGCATTCCAGTTAGAGATGGAGTTACACCAGGGTGCCTGAGGTGGTGAAGGAAAGTGTGCTAACAAAGTACACCATCCTGTCCTCAGTTTTACTCTTGACATAACAATGTATAATAACATCTTTATATTTTTATAATTGCAAACTTGCATCATTGTGCCCAGGAAATTAAACATTCTTTTTCTCAATTGAGGAAGATCAACTCTTTTTTTGGAGTTATTGCAACTGTTTTCATTTACACCAGTTGCAATAGGAACAGTTACAGCAAAGCAATTCCTACTAGTGATGCTAATAGGTGAGTGCTTTACTGTCGTAGGACATTTCCCCTGCTAATCAACTTAACAGGAAATTCCCTTCACCAATGCAAGCTTCACAACTTAGCTGCAGCTTCTCCACACTGAATCCAATACCCTGTTAACCAATCAGCATAAATTGAAGCACACTAGAGCTTGCCAGTCAGACTACATCTGGGGCACTACATGGTTGGTGAGAAGGTCCAGAGGAGAGCAACAAGGATGATTCCTAGTTTAAAGAATCACAGCTTCTCAGAGGATCAAGAACCTTAAATCTATGCACTTTGTAACAGCATATATTTAGAGATGACCCAGAGGTCTATGAAATAATTAAAGGGACTGTTAGAGTGGCTACTGATTGGTGGAGCAAGTTCAAGTTCATAGGTTATATAATAGATTATTCCAGTTTGACAGATTGAGGAATGAGGACATGAGTTTCAACTACACAAGGATAGTAATTGACTGGATGTTTGGTGGTGGTTCTTTTCCTAGAGAGAATTCAGTCAGTGTGATGGGTGCTGATTCTGCACTGACTTTAAAGAGGAGCTGGACTGCTTTTTGACTGGGGCAGAGATCCCATCAAATGGAAGGCAAGTGGCTTGGCCCATGAGATTTTCTGGACTTGCTTTCATTACCCAAAGAATACATTCTGTTCCTGGTTCTGGGAATCTCCTGCCTCCACCAGGAAATTATGGGGTAGAGAGAATGGTTGGTCACAATGTTCCAAGTCACCATGGTGTGGGGCAGGCTTGGTGAACCAGTTAGTCTTTCCCCAACCCTCCATTTCATTACGTTGCATATCACAGAGAGCAGTCTATGCACAACACAGGGCTAGCCATCAGTAAAGACATAAAAACGAACATTATTTCCCAAGAATATTCACGGCAGTAGAAGTCATCATAACTGCATCTTTAATCATGTACATAAACTACAGAAGTCCCAATCCCATATCATATTTAATTTTACAATATCAACTTCCAAAATGTAGTCACATTTAGAGAGCAATTTATAAATTTGGGCTCCCTTGGAAGCCTGGATGCTACTGTAGCCAATATCAGTTAGCACTTTTCAGTTTTAAATCAAGCAATGATGTTAAAATAGTGGGCACAGCCCTTATTAAACACACACTAATATCACCAATCTGTGTGAAGTTTTTGGGACTTTGATAAGAATTGGCATGGTATATAGGGAGAAACATTTCCAGGGGAAGACTAGGACAAGGGGACAGAACCTTAAACTGAAAGCCAGGCCATTCAGGAGAAAAGTTAGAAACCACTGTAAGCAAAGGGTGGTAGCAATATGCAAAAGAGTTGAAGCTAGCTCCATTAATCGCTTCACGAGGCAGATAGCTTTTATGCCCTTGGCTAGCAAAATCTAAGGGGTTAAGGCAGGTGGATGTCATGATACAGATCAGCCATGATCACATTAAATAATGGAACAGGCTTGAAGATTTGATTGGCCTCCTGCTCAGATCTTCAAGGCTAGAGTTTGTAACCAAAAATATAGACCGAATTCTTCACAGGTATAACTCATGCTTTGTCTTATAATATACTGACATTTTAAATAAGGTGGCTTCTTCACATTTAACAGCACTGTACCTTTGAAATTTTTTCCAATTCAAGCATTAATTCTTTAGCATCTATACGACCATCCCCGTGGACATTTAGCCTCTTGTAAAGATCTCCCCAAAGATCAAGTGTCGCTGATGGCTCACCCGAGGCACTTCGTTGGAAAATCTCTTTCATAAACAGGAACATTGCGAGGGCTCCTAAAACACAAGAGAGAAATTTCCAACACCCCACAGATTTTGAATAAAGCAATTAGCAGGTTCTACTTCATCTGATCCACACCCCTGTTAAGCAATAGGAAAGGCCGCTAATACTTGACTTTGAAAACTGAAACATATTCCTGTTAACTGAACAGCATACTAGTTCAGGTACACCACTGTACAACTTTCAGCTTCAATGTGTATGCAGTTTGCCTCAAACTCTCTCCCAGCGAGTTTCATCCGTTCTTGGAAAGCTCCCCAGACAACTGAATGTCAAAGTTAATTGTGGCTAATTGCATTTCAAAGGAGGGGCAAGGAAATAGCTATCATGCATCTGCTTCTGACCAATGGCAACTACATGAACATCCAGTGTGCAGAGGTCACTCTCCGTCAGCAACATGCTCACCTTTAGTTCAGGATGCAGGTTGAAAGTCCATGTGAATACAATGGGGACAGACGTTCTGGAGAAGCATCAGAGGTGCAGTCCTTTAAATGGGCTGTTTCAATGGAAGCCTTATCTGCCTACACAGGTGGACATTCAGAGCTACAAATAGGAAAATAGATGTTCATGGTGGTATCAAAAGGGATAGCAACACTTCATCCAAACTGCTGTTTTAATTTAATAGCATTAAATTACATGGCCCGAAAAAACACAAATTCCTTAACTATAAATACTGATTAATAAATGGCTGCACTAAGTTTCTGGCCAGTGGGCCGGAAGATGCCAGCGAACATATCACAGAAAATGTCTGAACGCCTGATATGCATGTGCCGCTTGCTTTACCTTGCCCATAAGTACAGTGGATGTACCTACTTGGACTGCAGCGGTTTAAGGTGATGTCTCACCAGAACCACTCAAGGATAATAAATGCTGGCCTTGTCAGTGATGCCCCACATCCCATCAAGAAATAGATAACCAATTACATTGGCAGCCAATGGTAACTAAAAGCCCTGTTATCTCGTGATAGAAAAAAAAACCTTGGAGAAACTGTGAAGTTTCCAATTATCAGGTAATCTTCTGGTAATGAAGCTATTCAGCATGCGTTAAAACCTGAGTTTAGCTGGGAGCGGCAAGAGATTTAAGGGATCCAGCAGCCTCACATCATTCGCTACCACATTTTAGTCATTAAAACATTGAAGATGGGTTAAAATAAAAGGTTGCATCAAGAATTAGCTGATTGATAAAAAGTCTGTCTGTGCTGGCAGATCAGGTGAGAAGTGATGGGGCAGGGTGGGAGCATAATGTAATATGATCACCAGGAAAACATCCAACCAGAGTTGACAACCCTACGTTAAATACAAGCCTTTTAATATATCAAGCAATAGATGTGCATAAATAAGTCAAGAGGGCAATGTTTAAATATCCAAACAATGACGACCTCAGCTTCCAGGACAGTATAATCCCACGGTTATCCAAAGTTCAAAAGCTATCAAATATTCCACTATGGTACCAGAGAATCTGGGATCCTTTCTTGGTAAAATAAACGCTCAAGAACATGTTATGGTCCCGATCCCATCACTGTAAATGCTAACATCTCACCAACCAAAGGCATCTTCCATTTTATTGACTGAGAAAGATTTTTCGATTCTTGGAGATGTCACAATGCTGCAGTGACATCGCACTGGAATCAACCAAAGGGAGTGCTTGGAGGGGGAGGAACAATAAACAGCTCTCTGTCTGTATTGGTTTCATTAATGATGATCAATACCTGGTACATGGTTTACTTCATTTTGATACCTGTGAATAAAAGCTAGCTTAGTTCCAGGGGAAGCACTCTGGAAGAAACACCAGACAGAAGGTTGCAGGTTTCAGTTCCAGACCAAGACTTGGGCAGGTCACAAGAGCGCAAGAAATAGGAGCAGGAATTGACCATATGATCCATCAAGCCTGCTCCACCATTCAATACAGTCATGACTGATCTTGGATTTAAACCCCATATTCCCACCTGCTCCCCATATCCCTTAATTCTCTGAAACCAAAAATCTGTCTAACCCAGCCTTAAATGTATTGAACGATGGAGCATCCACAACCCTCTGAGGTACAGAATTCCAGAGACTTGCAACATTTTGAGTGAAATAATTTCTCCTCATCTCAGTCCTAAATGATTGTAGTTGTAATTGTTGGAGGTCAGTCATCTCAGCTCCAGGGCATCACTGCAGGAGTTTAGGGTAGTGTCCTAGACCCAACTATCTTCAGCTACTTCATCAATGTCCTTCCTTCCATCATAAAGTCACAAATGGGGATGTTCGCTGATGATTACACAATGTTCAGCACCATTCGCGATTCCTCAGATACTGAAGCAGTCCATGTCCAAATGCAGCAAGACCAACATCCAGGCTTGGGCTGACAAGTGCCAAGTAACATTTGCGCCACACAAGTGCCAGGCAATGACCATCTCCAACAAGAGAAAATCTAACCATCGATCCTTGACATTCAATGGCATTACCATCGCTGAATCCCCCACTAACAACATCCTAGAGGTTACCACTGACCAGAAATTGAACTGGACTAGCCATATAAGTACTGTGGCTACAAGAACAGGTCAGAGGCTAGGAATCCTTTGGCAAGTAACTCTCTGCCTGACTCCCCAAAGCCTGTCCACAATCTAGTAGGTACAAGTCAGGAGTGTGATGGAATAGTCTCCCCTTGCCCGGATGAGTACAGCTCCAACAACACAAGAAGGTTGACACCATCCAGGACAAAGCAGCCCAAGCCACAAACATTCACTCCCACCATAACCAATGCACAGTAGCAGCAGTGTGTACCATCTACAAGATGCACTGCAGGAATTCACCAAGGCTCCTTAGACAGCACTTTCCAAACCAACAACCACTACCATCTAAAAGGACAAGGGCAGCAGACACAGGGCAACACTTATGAAGCGGTAGATGACGTGTCCCAGCGGATTAAATACATGAGGGAACCTTGATCATATAGTCACAACGATTTAGCAATTTGCGTTTTATTTCGAGATGCATGCCCTGAATTCGGTGTAACAAGTCCACTAAGACTTGAAATTTTTTAGGAAACTAAATTAAACATTTATTAACAAAAGAAAAAATTTCAAGTACATACACAGGTCTATAAATTACTATAATAACTCCTAAAACCCCTAATTAATCTGGCTTCCAGTTATAACCCCATTTAAGGCAACAGTAAGCAAAAAATTAGATTTTAAATAGATTCCAGCCAGTTAACACAATACCCTGGACAATAGAATTCAAAGTGGTTTTTCCCAGCTTTGGTTTCTGTAGACAGCAGCTTAATGCACAAATACTGGAGACTTTATCACACTTCTAGGAGACCTTGCAATGCCTTTCTCTCTGACACATAGTCTCTTCTCCTTTGTACATGTTTCTACCTTTTAATGCAAATTCAATTGTTCCCATATGTCTTTGGAACATTACCTTTCTCATAATATAAATCTATTCATGGTGCTAATATTGTCAGTAACCTTTAGAAAAAATAAACACGCTGCTTGGCCTAGCTTCTCTGGCTAGGTATATCATCCTACCATCTCTTTGAAATTCAAGCTTCCCTGATTTATCTAAAAATGGAACTTCTCTTCACCTCATTTTAAAACTTCAGCCATGTTTACCTATTTAGCATTTCAAGCCTAGATTTTGAAGAATTGAAGCCTCCAGATCAGCTGTCTCCAATGTAATTAAACCCCCCACACACACAGAAACTACCCAAACCCCACTATTAACCTACTTTTACAATAAATAACAATAATATTATGAGAATTATTATACTCTCCTGACACCACCACCTGGAAGTTCCCCTCCAAGCCACTCACCATCCTGATTTGGAAATATATCGCCGTTCCTTCACTGTTGCTGGATCAAAATCTTGGAACTTCCCTCCCCGAACAGCACTGTGGGTGTACCTACACCACATGGACTTCAGCGATTCAAGAAGGCAGCTCACCGTCATCTTATCAAGGGCAGTTAGGGATGAGCAATAAATGCTGGCCCAGCCAGCAAAGCCCACATCCCTTGAACGTATGAAAAAACTCAGCCTCTCATCATAGGACATCGTCCTCATCCCAGCGACAGGCTAACTTGGTCACACTTAGTCATTGGTTGCCATTTCAGAGTATCTGGACTCGAATTTTCCGAAGAGTCTCCAATAACCCAGATATGGCTCAAGCGGGTAAATTAATGCCTATGGACAGTTCTAAAGTTTTGACATTGTGTACTATTTATTTTTGCATGCTTGTTTTTAATGTGTAAAGATCAGTTTTAGCTTGAAATGGAAGTGCAGTGAGTTTCACAAAGGCTCAGAGAGGGTAAAAAAAAAGAGACCATGGAAAGATTAAAGGGAAATTAGATTTATTTTTATTCATTCATGGGGGTGTGGGCTTTGCTGGCTGGGCCAGCATTTATTGCCCATCCCTAGTTGCCCTTGGGGTGGTGGTGGTGGTGAGCTGCCTTTTTGAATAGGTTGATAGGTCTTAACTAGGTTGATTAGAAGGTAAACTAGAAATGAGTGTAGTGCATATGGTAAGCATCCCAAAGAATTTTCCCCAATACCATAATGTGGAACTGGGGAAAACTTTAGATTGCCATAGATGATGAAACCAGGAATGGCAAAAGCATAACATATCACTGTTTCTCTTCCTTGTCCAAGGCATCTCAAATCTCAATAGATAATGCCTAATTCGTGTTATCCTATTATATACCCCACTGGCTATTTAATGTGTATATGTATCCTGTGTGAAGAGAGCAACTCAGAATACACTTAAAGGCTTGGCAGGAACTCCATCTAGTGGCCCTACCAAGAGTTTGCAAAGCAGTTTGATATCCGGCTTACAGAATTGTTACAGTGCAAAAGGAGGCTTTTCAACCCATCGTGTCTGCACTGGTTCTCTGAATGAGCAATTCACTTAATGCGATTCTCCTGCTTCCTCCCCATAACCTTGTACATTTGTCCTTTTCAGATAACAGTCTTATTCCCTTTTGAATGCTTCAATTGAACCTGCCTTCACCACACTCTCTGGCAATGCATTCCAAACCTTACCCACTCTTCAGAAAGAAGCCATGTGGTGTGTTATAAGTTCTAAATTTCCGCACCCCCCTTCCCCCCATCTGACAGGCCATTATTCCATTTATCAAAATATTAAATAAATTAATGTTTTCACTATAAACTGATTTGATTAGTTGGTCCCCTCATTACAGGATTTGCATGCTGAATATATACCAGTTGTCGCAAATTTCATGGAAAAAATCTGAAGAGATCTGAAACAGACTGTATGATACCGCATCAGTCAAAACCAGAACTGGCCCAGTCTCAAAAACTCATCAGCATGGCTAAACATAGCAAAACCAGGCTACTTATCAGCACAAGATTGTCCAATAGCAGGGATCAATCATGAAAAATCTGAAGAAACTTGGGCTGCTCAACCTTCAAAGGAAATTACATAACAGACATAGAATGTGATAAACCGTAGAAAAAGGCAACCTTGCATCATATGAAATAGAAACTAATTACTAAGAAAGAGCATTGAGCAGAAAAGGCACATTCAGGATGGCTATTCAATTTTTTTCTATAAAGATCAGCATGTAGAATGGACCCAGGTGTGTTAGGAAAGGCAAAGACCCTGAAGCCATGCAACAACAGAAAGAAACTATCGAGCTGGTCTAACAGTGAGGTGGGTCTGCAGTTACGTGAGCTAAACGGTTCTTCCTCACCCTGGTTTACCTTGTGGGAAGGTGGTGGCGTAATGTAATGTCACCGGACTAGCAATCCATAAGCTATGACATTTAGGGCTCAGCCAGGTTGGTCAGACTGGGTGACCGTTTTGCAGAACACCTTCGGTCTGTCTGCAAGCATGTCCCAGACCTCCCTGTCACTTGCCGTCTCAACACTCCACCCTGCTGTCATGCCCACATGTCCATCCTTAGCCTGCTGCAATGTTCCAGTGAAGCTCAACGCAAACTGGAGGAACAGCACCTCATCTTCTGACTACGCACTTTACAGCCTGCCGGACTGAATTTTGAGTTCAATAACTTCAGATCATGAACTCTCTCCTCCGTCCCCACCCCCTTTCTGATCCCCCCTTTTCCAATAATTTATCTTTTCTATTTCTATGAGACTACAGGGGGGTCCAGAGTTGATGTTGAAGACTCCCAGGGCAACTCACTCCCAACTGTATACCACTGCTGCCACCTCTGGTGGGTCTGTCCTGATGGTGGGACAGGATGTACCCAGGGATGGTGGTGGTGTCTCGGACTTTGTTAGGTATGATTCTGTGAGAATGACTATATCAGGCTGCTGGTTCTTTTCCCACCTATTTCCATTATTTTAAAATGTATTTCCATCCATTATTTCATCTCGACCTTTTAGCCTATTTCGATCCCTTCCCCCCACCCCACCCCCGCTAGGGCTATCTGTCACTTGCTCATCCTTTCTCCCCTTAATGTCATCATTAGCACATTCCTTAGTTAATATCACCGCTGTCAACACCCCCTTTGTCCTTTTACCTATGACATCCTTGGCAATCTCTTCTTTGCCTCCACCTATCACTGGCCCTCTATCCAGCTCTACCTGTCCCACCCCCCCTCTACCAGCTTATATTTCACCTCATTTCTATATTTCCTCAGTTCTGATGAAGAGTCAGATGGACTTGAAACGTTAACTGTGTTCCTGTCCGCAGATGCTGTCAGACCTGCTGAGCTTTTCCAGGTATTTTTATTTTGAGTCAGTAGTGGTGCTACCAAGCCACACTTGGTAACAAAAATTGAAGTCCTCCAGCCAGAGTGAATGTTCTGGGGACTCGGGTTCAATCCCACCACAGCAGCTGGTGGAATTTAAATTCAGTTAATAAATCTGGAATTAAAATCTAATAGTGACCACAAAGCCATTGCCAACTGGTGTAAAAATCCACCTGGTTCACTAATGCACTTTAGGGAAGGAAATCTGCCGTCCTTACCTGGTCTGGCCTACATGTGACCCCAGACACACAGCAATGTAATTGACTCTTAAATGTCCTCTGAAATGGCCTAGCAAACCATTGAGTTGAATGTCAAACTGCTATGAAGTCTAAAAGGAATGAAACTGGATGGATCACCCAGCATCAACCTAAGCACCGGAAACGACGATGACATGCCAAGCCCTGTTGACCCTACAAAGTCCTCCTGAGTTCCAATCTCACAATGGCAAACTATGAAACAATGTAACTTCATCTGAACCAGATGGAAACGGGTTTGTACTCGAAAGAATTACTGGCATCTGGGGGCTTGTGCCAAAATTGGGAGGTCTGTCCCACAGACTAGTTGAGCCAACAGCCTGACACAGTCATTCTCACAGAATCATACCTAACAAAGTCCCAGACACCACCACCATCCCTGGGTACGTCCTGTCCCACCAGAGGTGGCAGCAGTGGTATTCAGTTGGGAGTGAGTTGCCCTGAGAGTCTTCAACATCAACTATGGACCCCCATGTAGTCTCATAGCATCAGACCAAACATGGGCAAGGAAACTCCAGATAATTCACATACCACCCACCCTCAGCTGATGAATCAGTACGCCATGTTGAACACAACTTGGAGGAAGTACCGAGGGTGGCAAGGGCACAGAATGTACTCTGGGTGGGGGACTTCAATATCCATCACTAAGAGGGGCTTGGTAGCACCACTACTGGCTGAGCCAGCTGAGTCCATCTTCAGCCAGAGGCGCTGAGTGGGTGATCCATTTCCGCCTCCCCTAGTCCCCAGCAAGACAGATGCCAGTCTTCAACCAATTCAATTCACTCCGCGTGATATCAAGAAACGGCTGAAGGCACTGGGCCCCGACAACATTCCAGCAATAGCACTGAAGAATTGTGCTCCAGAACTTGTCACGCCCCTAGCCAAGCTGTTCCATTACAGCTTCAACACTGGTATCTGGCAACGTGGAAAAGTGCCCAGGTATGTCCTGTCCACAAAAAGCAGGACAAATCCAACCCGGCCATTTACCGACCCATCAGTCCACTCTCGATTATCAGCAAAATGATGGATGTCATCGGCAGTGCTATCAAGCAGCATTTACTCCGCTGCTCAGACACCTAATTTGGGTTCTGCCAGAGCCACTCAGCTCCTGACCTCATTACAGCCTTAGTCCAAACAAGAACAAACGTGCCTCGCATTTCAGAATCCCCATAACCAAAACATGAATTTCACTGAATTGACTCATCAATCATCTATCTTAAAAGAAAATTGATTCCACAGATAAGCGATTTGGAATCCACAGCAAGGTCTTCACTGCTTTACCAGAAGTACTGGTAATTCTTCACTACAGCAGCACATCTTCCTAACCTGGTCTCAATGTGAGCACATTTGTACGATAGGCTAATCTCCAATGTAGGCAGATCTAATACTTTTATTGATGCAGTCAGTGGGGGAAGGTGGTGGCATAGTGGTATCGTCACTGGACTAATAATTCAGAGACCCAGGGTAATGCTCTGGGGACCCGGGTTTGAATCCATGACAGATGGTGAAACTTGAATTCAATAAAAAAATATGGAATTAGAAGTCTGATGACAATCATTGTCGATTGTCGTAAGAACCCATCCATTTCACTAATGTCCTTTAAAAAAGGAAATGGCCTAGCAAGGGACTCAACTGTCACCACCACCTTCTTAAGGGGAATTAGAGATGGGTAATAAATGCTGGCCCAGCCAGCAACACCCGCATCACATGAATGAATAAAAAGTAGTGAATGCCCACATTTTTACAAAGATTAAAAAAGGGGCAATATAATTTGTTTTATTTGGTTTCATCAGCTGCAATACACTTTACAGCAAAAATGTAGTTACATGGGCCAGCATTTTATAAACATCTACTCACTGCACAAAATGAACCAGAGCATGGAATGATCAACACAGTAAGCCATTCAGCCTATCATGTCTTTGCAAACCCACATTCAAACCATGTAATATTATTCACAATACCTTCTTCTAAAAGGACCACCATAAGCTGTTTAAGAGCATTTCTCCATTAAGTTGCCTGAGTTGTGTAAATATTAAGTGGCATATTAACTGGGCTTACTGGACACAATGGTAACATGAGTCAGCACCTTAATAGCGCAGTGAGGTGTAGAGAAATTGTATGTTTAATTCTGATAACGTTGCACCATTGCTGACCTCCACTGCTATAGGGCAAACACGCCATGCCAGTGAGTCAGCCACAAATACTTATCCCTTCTACAGCTAGAGCATGGCGTAGCAAGATTAAAAGTAAGGGAACAGAAGAGTTCAGCATGGACCCTCAGAAGAAGCAGCATGTACTGATGAATCACAAGACAGTGTGCACGCACATAGGCTTCTCAAGTCCAAAGTTCAGATCCTCAGTCAAGTCCAATACAACCTTTTAACAGCATCGTAGACCCTCTGTTACATCACACTGCTCTTAAAGCAGAATTCAAAACATATATTTTTAAATACAAAAGTTTATAATTTAATAGCTTATATATTAAGTACAATTGCAACTATTAATCACAGTTGCACATGGTGAGATCACTTGTGCCAGCTTAAAGACTGTTAATAAAGTTACAAACAAGATTTGCTGAAGTAAGAGACAAGTCTATTCTCAAATGGATTTACACTTGAGATTCTATTGTTATATGATACTGATCAAAAGACATCAAGTTCAATATCACACTTCTGCTCCACCATCGCCAAAAGATTGACAGTACATAAACTGAGCACCCGAAGTTAAAAAAAATTCTATTTTAAACACAGGACAGTGAATGTCACATCTCTTATGACAGCACAGCGTTGTGCAACAAAAGGTGAAGCTGTGGAAACTTAACCAGGAGTAGCCAGGGATGATGTTTAGAGGCAGTGGAGAAAGTGCAGATTTACTAGGAAGATCCCAGAACTGAAGTTATATCCAGCAGGAAAGACTGGACAGGCTCTTTCCTTGATTAAATAAGGTTGAAGGAGCCTATAAGGAGAGGTCATTAATCTTATGGAAGTGTCTGATAGGACAAACTGAGAGATGATGTTTCGACTAGTGGGCGAGATCCAAACTAGGGGCTAGAAATACAACATGGTCACCAATATCCTCAATAGGGATGTCACAGAAATTTCTTTATCCATAGAATGGTTAGAGAATGTGGAAAGTACTATCACTAGCTGCAGCCAGAGGCATTTAAGGGAAAGCTAGATGAACACAAGGGAGAGACATATAGGATACATTAGTGAGTGGGAAGAGGGTCACGTGAAGCATAAACACCAGTTCATGCTTTGACTATTATACAAACTAGATTCCTATCTAACTCTCCACGTTGGGGACATCACTGTCACTGCCTGCCCATTAATGCAGCAGACAGATTAAACGAAATTGCCAAAGTTGTGGAGCTCCTTAAAAAGGTTGGCAAGTGTAGACGCCTGACCTATTGGCTTTCTAGGACATCAAAAGCGTCTAACAGTTATGCAAATTTCTGGCAGGACTCAGGAGCTTCAAAGACCCACTGAGGAAACAGTGTCCGAAGGTCAGAGAGCAGAAAGAACACAACCCTCGTGGATTCAAAGAGGTAGAGGGTTCAAGCAATGACAAAGACTTGCAATCAAGTGCCAAGCAGGGCACAAGTTACCAAGCAATGCTAAAAACCACAGCTGTGCCAGAACAAGGAGGGAGAAAAATTAATACCATCTATTAGAACAGCAAGCAGGGAGGAGGTGATTAGAAATACAAGTGCCGCCAGCATTTCTCAGGGTAATTGAATATTTAGTGAGGGAAAATAATTTGCTTTATCTAGTCAAAGATATGGATCTGAAAATCACAGATTAGCAACTCATGTACTATAAACTGATTTTCAGAATGCCATGGTAGATCCCATTAATGCAGAAAAGGCTTCTGTTAGAATTGATTCAGTACAGACGCTGAGCTTACATTCTGAATGTTTAACTGTAACCAATGGCAGTCGCCAACAGAATTTGCAAACCTACACTTTAGTTTAATATTTACAAGATAAAGATCACTTTAGTTTTCATAAGTGACCACACTTCAGACTTTTGCAGATGGTCTGAATGCTTTCATTCATGTTACTGCTAGGTTTCGATTTTTGTATACACCAAGTTCATTTTCTAAAGAAAAAATTTGCACCAGTCACCAGCATCACTAATGTGAGAATTTGTGCACTGTCACAAGGAAATCCATTTGGATAAGAACTAATATACTATTTAATAAGTACTTTTCTTAATTTACCGATACAATCATTGTTAACTACCACCTGCCGATGCACAAGATTTTGAGGTTCTGCCCACGGAAGATGTGGATTTATGGCTTGTGGACCCTTTCTCATTTCATTCTTATGCTCTTGTTGAAATGGGTCCAGGTAGTTTTGTCCTAGCAGTAGAGGAGGAGCAATCCATTTAAATAATGAAAATTCAATTCAACAACCTTTTTTTTTTAAAGCAGTTTTCACAACAAAGGTTAGCCATTGCCCTGAAGCAGTGGTAATAGTGGCTTAAGGTCCAAAACCTCTTAGCTCAACTACTTCCTATACATACAGGTTGGAGGGAAAAAGACTGCCACAACACAGCCATTGTTCAATCTTTGTAGACTGGTCACTGCAGAGCCCACCAATAATCTCATCAGCAAATGAAAGTTCATCAGTTCTCTAGTTCTTTTGTCAATGACTTGTGCTTCTTCTATCCATAGGTGAATGTACAACATTTGTGTCATCGTCAAATCTGTAGGAGTCATCGTTTCTCTAATTTCTTAAACTTGGCTTCTGTAATTAGAATGGAACAAGGCAGTTAGAATCTTCAAGAGGAGGAATACTACACAGAACAGGCTTCAATAAGGATTTGCTTTATCAGTCATATAGGTCTGCAAATATCTTTGCTCGCAGGAGCTTGGCAAGGTTTGCCTGCATGGCATTGTATATTAGTTTCACAGAACAGATAAAGGCCACAGCTGACCACCAAAAGGAGCAATGGTACCCAAGGTAAGAAACATGGAATTTTTCAATACAAGCCCTGGGATATGTCATGTAATTCTCTTCGTCCACCCTAAGCAACTTGTACAGTATATATATTACTCTCAGTGTTGCGCCATCTCACAGTATGTCCTATAATTATGTTTGAAGCACTACAGCTTACAAATAGGCAAACATTTTAAACACAGGGACATCCAGAATTGAGGTCATAAACTCAACAGTCGGGAATTCCAAGCCATACTTCAGGTTTGGAAACAGGAGTCTGGAAACTAATTGAGCCCCTAAGAATTAGGAGTTTTATAGGAGTTGATGCATGTGTAGCTCAAAAAAATTTTATAAAATATGATCCCAATAAATACAATTTTGCTTTTAATACTTTCCCCAAAGTTACCCGAGAGTGCTGGCAGAAGTAGCAAAGATTGCAAGCAAAGAGCATAAATTACCACCTAGCTTTTTGGAGTATGCATCCAGTCTGTAGGCTGCTTGTTCCAGTGCTGTGACTTGCTCCTCAATCTGATTAATCTGTTCAAGGTATGGCTGCAGACTGGCATCTAAAAGATAAACACCATGTAGATTTCAAATCAACCACTCAGGGCTACACAAGACATCTAAAATATCATTATCAAATAATCTGCAGAAAACTGGTTCTACGTCTGTAAAGAGGGGGTAGGGCACAAATGCATTTTGTTAGAGACAACCTAAATAACCAGCAAAAGTTTTAAGTACGATTGCTTAAAGAGAACACGCCCAATCATAGCAGTCCAAATGGCTTCACTATATTGATCACAAATGTTTTCTCTGTCCTGCTGCTTTTGTCTATACACATTGTATTCAACAAAAAAAATATCTGCTGCATGGCCTATGCTATTCCAAATTCAAACACAACCTTCTGTGTTGGGCACCATTACTGAAAACTGCTCATATCAGCATCACCTATGATAGAGTCCTTTAGCACTATCACTGTAAAACAGAAACTTCAGGAGGTTTGTAAGTTGCTCAGCTACATGCCTTCAGACTGTTTTAAGTCTACTGTCACTTGGAGATGAAAACAGAAATGAGGCTTCCAAGTCCTGGATTAGTTTCTCTCCCAACAGCCTGCTTGAAAGATTAGAAACTATTGTGCAGAATCCCACCACTCAAACACAGCGGTATACATGACCAGTGCACTCTGGTTCTTGGATTTGATCTTATGATAGCTGAGTGCCACATAATGCCTCAAGCCAATTGTAAGTCGATGGCTTACTTGTCATTATAGCTTTTGTCTCAACATCAAATGATGACTCCAATTTAGGAGCAAAAAGGATCTGATTTGAGCAAGTCATCTGAAAGACAGCACCCCCAGCCCTGCGTCATCTCAGTACTGCACTTCAGTATCAGCCTAGTTTTGGCATCCAGGCCCTAGATCAGGGCTCAGTCCTTGATTTTGACTCAGTTAGTGAGAAAATCATCAACTGAGAGAAGCTGATGTAAGGTGGGGGACTGCCCTTGATCGAGTGCGTCATCAAGGTGCCCTAGCAAAACTAAAGTCAATGGGAATCATGGGGGCAGGGTGTAAAATCTTTGCACTGGTTGGACTCATGCCTAGCGCAAAAGAAGATGCCCGTGCTTGTTGGAAGGCATATCTTTAGCCCCTGGACATTATTGCAGGAGTTCCTCAAGACAACGATGTAGGCCTAACCATTTCAATGACCTTCCCTCCAATATAAAGGCCAGATTGGGGACGTTCACTGATGATTGCGCGCTGTTCTGCTTCATTCACAACTCCTCAGATAATGAACCAGCCCATGCCTGCATGCAGCAAGACCTGGACAACATTCAGGTTAGGGATGATGGGTGGTGCGAACGTTATTTGCCATTTAAGTGTCAGCAATAAACATCTCCAACAAGGGAACACCTAACCAACTCCCATGACATTCCACAGCTTTACCATCAACCTGAAATTTAACTAGAAACTTAACCAAATAAATGCTATTACTGCAAGGAGCAGGTTCAGAGGTTGGGAATTTTGCAAGCATCTTGTCTCCTGATTCCCCAAGGACTGTCCAATATCTACAAGGCACAAGTAAGGAATGTGATGGAATATTCTCCACTTGCCTGGATGAGTACAGCTCCAACAACACAAGCTGAACATCATCCAGGACAAAGAAGCCTGATTGACTGGCACCCCCTCCACCACTGGCACAGTGACAGCAGTGTGTACCATCACAAGATACACTACAGCAACTCATCGAGGCTCCTCTGACAGCACATTCCAAACCTGCAACCTCTACCACCTTGAAGGACAAGGGCAGCAGATGCATGGAAACACCACTACCTGCAAGTTCCCCTCCAAGCCACACTTGGAACTACATCACCATTCCTTCATTGTTGCTGGACCAAAATCCTGTAACTCTCTCCCAGAAATCTGAAATAAGAACAGAAAATGCTGGAAAAACTCAGCAGGTCTGACAGCATCTGTGGAGAGAGAAACTAAATTAACACTGAGTTTCAGAGCTTTGAAGAGTCATACAGACTCGAAATGTTACCTCTGTTTCTCTCTCCACAGATACTGTCAGGCCTGCTGAGTTTTTTCCAGCGTTTTCTGTATTTATTATAAACTCAGCGTGCTGTTTAGCAATTTTTCTACCTCCACTGGAGCTTTACCTGCAAGTTATGACCATTGCCTGAAGCACTGGATTTCTACGCCAGTAAATTCAAAAATGCTCAGATTGGCAATTGTGATCCTCACTCATCTTGAGAAAGTTACTTTGTGCAGGGAAACCCCAACATTTTTGTTCCAAGAGTTGCTCCTAGCATCCATTGCATTTGAAGAAATCCAGCCAACTCTTGCTGTTTATAAACCTCAGTATAACTTGACAACTGTCAAGATAAGGCATCAAGCAGCTTCTAGTCTGGAGAACTCCCTCTACTTAAGCCACAAAACGTATTTAAACAGCCCCTACAAAGGAATCTAAGCTTGTGGCCAAATGGTATTAGCAGCTAAACTTTACAACCCAAGCACCAGCTCATCCATGAGCAACTCCCATTAACTACTCACTTATTGAAAATTGAGATGCCCAAACACTCACATTTCTGATTGAGATCTTTGAGGTTACGGTTAATATTAACAGCAATCTCCTTCATCTCCAGGTATTTAAGGCCGGTCAGTTTGTTCATGTTCTCCAAGAGTTTGTAATCTTCACAGGTAGCTAAGGCAGAAAGAGATTAACACGCATCAGTAACTCAGTGATGAATTCTGTTTGTAATGTATAGCTCAGCAGTAAACCTGTCAAAGACAGAAAAAGGTACAAGTTTACTACTCCTTATTCAATAGGGACATGAGCAATGTCCAACTTCAAACTTCATGGCAACAATCAGCAAGTTGAAGATTGGTTTCCATGTAGTCTTCCAGCCTATTTGAGCTCATTCTTCAGATCGCCAACCATAGCATCTCTATTGTACATTATAGTATTGTCACTGGACTGGTAATCCAGAGACCCAGGACAATGCTCTGGAGATCTGGGTTCAAATCCCATCATGGCATATGGTGGAATTTGAATTTAATAAAAATCTGGAACTAAAAGTGATAATGACCATGAAACCATTGTCGATTGTCGTAAAGACCCATTTGGATCACTAATGCCATTCACAGAAGGAAATCTGCCATCCATACCTGATCTGGCCTACATGCAACTCCAGACCCACAGCAATGTGGTTGACTCTCAAATGTACAAGGGCAATGAGGGACAGGCAATAAATGCTAGCCCCAGCATAGAGCATGGCTCTGCAGTTTGATTGCTGCACAACCAATATCGAACTCACCTGTGAGCTCTCCTTGCAGGTAGACAGACATCTTGGTAAACATGTCCTTACACAGCTCATTGATGTCTGGTTCGGAAGGTTCCGTGGCTTCCTCTGCTGTTTCCACTCCAAAATCATCTATTGGCAAAGTAAAATTGTAACATTAATGACTGAAAGGGACAACAATTTGGGGGGGTGGGGGGGGAGAGAGAGAGAGAGAGAGAGAGAGGAGAGAGGGGGAGGGGGGGGAAGAGGAGAGAGGGGGAGGGGGGGGAAGAGGAGAGAGGGGGAGGGGGGGAAGAGGAGAGAGGGGGAGGGGGGGGAAGAGGAGAGAGGGGGAGGGGGGGGAAGAGGAGAGAGGGGGAGGGGGGGGAAGAGGAGAGAGGGGGAGGGGGGGAAGAGGAGAGAGGGGGAGGGGGGGAAGAGGAGAGAGGGGGAGGGGGGGAAGAGGAGAGAGGGGGAGGGGGGGAAGAGGAGAGAGGGGGAGGGGGGGGAAGAGGAGAGAGGGGGAGGGGGGAAGAGGAGAGAGGGGGAGGGGGGGAAGAGGAGAGAGGGGGAGGGGGGGAAGAGGAGAGAGGGGGAGGGGGGGGAAGAGGAGAGAGGGGGAGGGGGGAAAGAGGAGAGAGGGGGGAGGGGGGGAAGAGGAGAGAGGGGGAGGGGGGGGAAGAGGAGAGAGGGGGAGGGGGGGAAGAGGAGAGAGGGGGAGGGGGGGGAAGAGGAGAGAGGGGGAGGGGGGAAGAGGAGAGAGGGGGAGGGGGGGAAGAGGAGAGAGGGGGAGGGGGGAAGAGGAGAGAGGGGGAGGGGGGGAAGAGGAGAGAGGGGGAGGGGGGGGAAGAGGAGAGAGGGGGAGGGGGGGAAGAGGAGAGAGGGGGAGGGGGGGAAGAGGAGAGAGGGGGGAGGGGGGGAAGAGGAGAGAGGGGGAGGGGGGGAAGAGGAGAGAGGGGGAGGGGGGGAAGAGGAGAGAGAGGGGGAGGGGGGGGAAGAGGAGAGAGGGGGGGGGGGGGAAGAGGAGAGAGGGGGAGGGGGGGAAGAGGAGAGAGGGGGAGGGGGGGAAGAGGAGAGAGGGGGAGGGGGGAAGAGGAGAGAGGGGGAGGGGGGGAAGAGGAGAGAGGGGGAGGGGGGGAAGAGGAGAGAGGGGGAGGGGGGGAAGAGGAGAGAGGGGGAGGGGGGGAAGAGGAGAGAGGGGGAGGGGGAAGAGGAGAGAGGGGGAGGGGGGGAAGAGGAGAGAGGGGAGGGGGGGAAGAGGAGAGAGGGGGAGGGGGGGGAAGAGGAGCGAGGGGGAGGGGGGGAGGGAAGAGGAGAGAGGGGGAGGGGGGGAAGAGGAGAGAGGGGGAGGGGGGGAAGAGGAGAGAGGGGGAGGGGGGGAAGAGGAGAGAGGGGGAGGGGGGAAGAGGAGAGAGGGGGAGGGGGGGAAGAGGAGAGAGGAGAGGGGGGGAAGAGGAGAGAGGGAGAGGGGGGGAAGAGGAGAGAGGGAGAGGGGGGGAAGAGGAGAGAGGGAGAGGGGGGGAAGAGGAGAGAGGGGGAGGGGGAAGAGGAGAGAGGGGGAGGGGGAAGAGGAGAGAGGGGGAGGGGGGGAAGAGGAGAGAGGGGGAGGGGGAAGGGTTGGGGGAAGGAGACAGGGAAGGGGGAAGGGTTGGGGGAAGGAGAGAGGAGAGGGGGAGGGGGGAAGGGTTGGGGGGAGGGGGGAGGGGGGAAGGGTTGGGGGGAGGGGGGAGGGGGGAAGGGGGGAAGGGTTGGGGGGAGGGGGGAAGGGTTGGGGGGAGGGGGAGGGGGGAAGGGTTGGGGGGAGGGGGGAGGGGGGAAGGGTTGGGGGGAGGGGGGGAGGGGGGAAGGGTTGGGGGGAGGGGGGAGGGGGGAAGGGTTGGGGGGAGGGGGGAGGGGGAAGGGTTGGGGGGAGGGGGGAGGGGGGAGGGGTTGGGGGGAGGGTTGGGGGGAGGGGGAGGGGGGAAGGGTTGGGGGGAGGGGGAGGGGGGAAGGGTTGGGGGGAGGGGGAGGGGGGAAGGGTTGGGGGGAGGGGGAGGGGGGAAGGGTTGGGGGGAGGGGGAGGGGGGAAGGGTTGGGGGGAGGGGGAGGGGGAAGGGTTGGGGGGAGGGGGGAGGGGGGAAGGGTTGGGGGGAGGGGGAGGGGGGAAGGGTTGGGGGGAGGGGGAGGGGGGAAGGGTTGGGGGGAGGGGGAGGGGGGAAGGGTTGGGGGGAGGGGGAGGGGGGAAGGGTTGGGGGGAGGGGGAGGGGGGAAGGGTTGGGGGGAGGGGGGAAGGGTTGGGGGGAGGGGGAGGGGGGAAGGGTTGGGGGAGGGGGAGGGGGGAAGGGTTGGGGGGAGGGGGAGGGGGGAAGGGTTGGGGGGAGGGGGAGGGGGGAAGGGTTGGGGGAGGGGGAGGGGGGAAGGGTTGGGGGGAGGGGGAGGGGGGGAAGGGTTGGGGGGAGGGGGAGGGGGAAGGGTTGGGGGGAGGGGGAGGGGGGAAGGGTTGGGGGGAGGGGGAGGGGGGAAGGGTTGGGGGGAGGGGGAGGGGGGAAGGGTTGGGGGGAGGAGACGGGGGGAAGGGTTGGGGGGAGGAGACGGGGGGAAGGGTTGGGGGGAGGAGACGGGGGGAAGGGTTGGGGGGAGGAGAGGGGGGGAAGGGTTGGGGGGAGGAGACGGGGGGAAGGGTTGGGGGGAGGGAGACGGGGGGAAGGGTTGGGGGGAGGAGACGGGGGGAAGGGTTGGGGGGAGGAGACGGGGGGAAGGGTTGGGGGGAGGAGACGGGGGGAAGGGTTGGGGGGAGGAGACGGGGGGAAGGGTTGGGGGGAGGAGACGGGGGGAAGGGTTGGGGGGAGGAGACGGGGGGAAGGGTTGGGGGAGGAGACGGGGGGAAGGGTTGGGGGGAGGAGACGGGGGGAAGGGTTGGGGGGAGGAGACGGGGGGAAGGGTTGGGGGGAGGAGACGGGGGAAGGGTTGGGGGGAGGAGACGGGGGGAAGGGTTGGGGGGAGGAGACGGGGGGAAGGGTTGGGGGGAGGAGACGGGGGGAAGGGTTGGGGGGGACGGGGGAGGAGACGGGGGGAAGGGTTGGGGGGGAGGAGACGGGGGGAAGGGTTGGGGGGAGGAGACGGGGGGAAGGGTTGGGGGGAGGAGACGGGGGGAAGGGTTGGGGGGAGGAGACGGGGGGAAGGGTTGGGGGGAGGAGACGGGGGGAAGGGTTGGGGGGAGGAGACGGGGGGAAGGGTTGGGGGGAGGAGACGGGGGGAAGGGTTGGGGGGAGGAGACGGGGGGAAGGGTTGGGGGGAGGAGACGGGGGGAAGGGTTGGGGGGAGGAGACGGGGGGAAGGGTTGGGGGGAGGAGACGGGGGGAAGGGTTGGGGGGAGGAGACGGGGGGAAGGGTTGGGGGGAGGAGACGGGGGGAAGGGTTGGGGGGAGGAGACGGGGGAAGGATTGGGGGGAGGGAGGGGGAGGGAGGGGGAGGGATGGGGAGGGAGGGTGAGGGAGGGGAGGGAGGGGGAGGGAATGGGAGGGAAGGGCCGAGGGAATGGGAGGGAAGGGCCGAGGGAATGGGAGGGAAGGGCCGAGGGAGGGGGAGGAAAGGGGAGGGAGGGGGAGGAAAGGGGAGGGAGGGGGAGGAAAGGGGAGGGAGGGGGAGGAAAGGGGAGGGAGGGGGAGGAAAGGGGAGGGAGGGGGAGGAAAGGGGAGGGAGGGGGAGGAAAGGGGAGGGAGGGGGAGGAAAGGGGAGGGAGGGGGAGGAAAGGGGAGGGAGGGGGAGGAAAGGGGAGGGAGGGGGAGGAAAGGGGAGGGAGGGGGAGGAAAGGGGAGGGAGGGGGAGGAAAGGGGAGGGAGGGGGAGGAAAGGGGAGGGAGGGGGAGGGAGGGAGAGGGAGGGGGAGGGAGGGGGAGGGAGGGGGAGGGAGGGGGGGGGAGGGGGAGGGAGTGGGAGGGAGGGGGAGGATGTGGGAGGGGGAGGATGTGGTAGGGGGAGGGGGAGGATGTGGGAGGGGGAGGGGGAGGATGTGGGAGGGGGAGGATGTGGGAGGGGGAGGGGGAGGATGTGGGAGGGGGAGGGTGAGGAAGGGGGAGGGGGAGGATGTGGGAGGGGAGGAAGGGGGAGGGGGAGGAAGGGGGAGGGGAGGGGGAGGGGGAGGAAGGGGGAGAGGGAGAGGGAGGAAGGGGGAGAGGGAGGGGAGGAAGGGGGAGAGGGAGGGGAGGAAGGGGGTGAGGGAGGGGAGGAAGGGGGAGAGGGAGGGGAGGAAGGGGAAGAGGGAGGGGAGGAAGGGGGAGAGGGAGGGGGAGGAAGGGGGAGAGGGAGGGGGAGGAAGGGGGAGAGGGAGGGGGAGGAAGGGGAGAGGGAGGGGGAGGAAGGGGAGAGGGAGGGGGAGGAAGGGGGAGAGGGAGGGGGAGGAGGGGGAGAGGGAGGGGAGGAAGGGGGAGGGGGAGGGGGAGGAAGGGGGAGGGGGAGGAAGGGGGAGGGGGAGGGGAGGAAGGGGGAGGGGGAGGAAGGGGGAGGGGGAGGAAGGGGGAGGGGGAGGGGCGGGGAGGGGGAGGGAGGGGGAGGGGCAGGGAGGGGGAGGGGCAGGGAGGGGGAGGGAGGGGGAGGGGGAGGGGCAGGGAGGGGGAGGGGCAGGGAGGGGGAGGGGGAGGGAGGGGGAGGAGGGGGAGGGAGGGGGAGGGAGGGGGAGGGGGAGGGAAGGGGAGGGAGGGGGAGGGGGAGGGAGGGGGAGGGGGAGGGAGGGGGAGGGGGAAGAAGGGAGGGAGAGAGGGGAGGGGAGGGAGGGGGAGGGGGAGGGAGAGGGAGGGGGAGGAAGGGGGAGGGGGAGGGGGGGGGAGGGGGAGGGAGAGGGAGGGGGAGGAAGGGGGAGAGGGAGGGGGAGGGAGGGGGAGAGGGAGGGGGAGGGGGAGGGGGGGAGGGGGGGAGGGGGAGGGGGAGGAGGGGGAGGGGGGAGGGGGGGGAGGGGGGGAGGGGGGGAGGGGGAGGGGGAAGGGGAGGGAGGGGGAAGGGGGGAGGGGGGGAGGGGGAGGAGGGGGAGGGAGGAGGGGAGGAGGGGGAGAGGGGGAGGGGGGAGAGGGGAAGGGGGGAGAGGGGAGGGGGAGGGGGAGGGGGAAGGGAGGAGGGGGAAGGGGGGAAGGGGGGGAGGGGGAAGGGGGAGGAGGGGGAGGAGGGGGAGGGGGAGAGGAGGGGGAGGAGGGGGAGGGGGGAAGGGGGAGAGGGGAAGGGGGGAGAGGGGAGGGGGGAGGGGAGGGGGGGAGGGGAGAGGGAGGGGGGGGGAAGGGGGAGAGGGAGGGGGGGGAGGGGGGAGAGGGGGGGGGGAAGGGGGGAGAGGGGGGGGGGAAGGGGGGAGGGGAGAGGGAGGGGGGGGAAGGGGGAGGGGGAGGGGAGGGGGAGAAAGGGGGGGTTTTGACTCTCCTCAGCGAATCCCCAGCCTCCCCGTCCTGCTCACCCGTCCTCCTCGGTCCTCCTCCCCCCACCGCCTCCTCCTCGCTGCTCCCCGCTCCGGAGTCGGTGACTCTGCCAGGAGGGGCCGCTTCCTCCCGCTGTCCCTGTCCCTGTCCCTGTCCCTGTCCCTCCGCTGCTGCTGCCGCCGCCGCCGCCGCCGCCATCTTCCCTCCCCCCAGGCTCACGTGACCTCCGACCAATCAGCCACGCCGGGGGACCTGCCGCGTCGCTTCCGCCCGACCAATCAGGCGGCGGCTGCGTCGGCACGTGACATCCCGCCCGCCCCGCCCCGCCCCGCCCCGCCCCGCCCCGCCGGTGAATGTGGCACGTGATAGAGACCCAGCCAAGCCCTTCAATCAGACCAAGGCTGATCTGCAGCCCTGGTCCCCCATCTCCAGCCCCTTCCCCTGCGACCATAACACAAAACAAAGAGCTGCTTGAAATCGCAAGAGCAAAAGGAACTCTAAATAAAGTGACAGCCAGGAAAGAAAATGTCATTATTTTGGCCAGTTGATCAGAACTGGAAAAGCTACAGCCATCCCTTCCAGGGGGGCAACAGATCTAGGCATAGTTGGATGGCGCACACAAAGAGTGGCTGCAGATCAGCTACAGTAGATGTTTGAGGATGGAGCAAGACCGACTGACGTACCGTGGCAGCAGCTCTGGTAGCAGCTACACATTGCAGCAAAAAATAAAAGTGAATCCTATATTTATGATGATTATGAGCTAGCATCAACTTTTTTTTGGGGGGGGGGGGGGGGGGGGGTGGTTTGTGGAAAGAGTTGAACCTTGTGCGCACATAGGAACACCACCGCCAGCCAGCTTCCTTCCAAATCGCACACCACCTGATTTGGCACCTCACCGCTCCCTTCCCAAGGGCAACTAGGGATGGGCAATAAAGGCTGGCCCAGCCAACGAAGCCAATGTCCCATGAATGAATTTTGAAAACCTATATCGTCATTTGTTCACTGTCACTGAGTCCCAAACCCTGGAACACTTTTCCGAACAGCATAGTCGGTGTTTCTACACATGCACTATGGTGATGGCTCACCACCACCTTCTCAAAGGCAATTGTTGCCCATTTCCCATGAATGAATTGAAAAAGATACTTATGTATTTCTATCCATTGTTTCATCTCTACCTTTTAGCCTATTTCGATCCCTTCCCCCCACTCCACTAGGGCTATCTGTACCTTGCTCGTCCTTTCTACCCTTAATGTCAGCTATTAGCACATTTCTTAGCTAATATCACCACCATCAACACCTTTGTCCTTTTGTCTGACATCTTTTGGCAATCTTCACCTATCACTGGCCGTCTATCCAGCTCTACTTCTCCCACCCCCCTTAAACCAGCTTATGTTTCACCTCTCTTCTATTTATCCTTAGTTCTGTTGCAGTCATATGGACTCGAAACATTAAAGGTATTCCTCTCCACAGATGCTGTCAAACCTGCTGAGTTTTTCCAGGTATTTTTATTTTTGTTTTGGATTTCCAGCATCCACAGTTTTTTGCTTTTATGAAAAAGATATTTCCCAGCTTACCACCTGAATGGCCTGGTTCTGATGCTGAGGTTAAATCCCTGAGTGTTGAACTACTTTTCTCTATTAATTGCTTTCAAAACCCTTAAAGTCACACTTAACCCTCAATATAACAGGGGTACAAGCTTGGTTTGTCTAATCTCTCCTCATAATCTAGCACTCCGGGTCTTGGCAACATTCTGCCGAAGCTAGACAGCCTTGCAAGGATCAATTCCACAGGATTGTCACATTACAATGTTACAGCCACAAGTTCCATTCCCTTGTGATTAACACAAAAAAGGGAAAATATAAATTGTAAAATGCTGGAAGAATGCAACACAAAGCACATTAATGCTGGCATCAGCTGCTTAGTTGGAGTTCCTGTGCTATTTCCAACAGATTCTGCTTTTATGTCATTCTATAATATCCCAAAGAGAAGTTGCACTTGAGTTCAAAGGTTTTTTTTTAAAAAAACTTAAAATCTCTTGCAAACTGCAAGTTAATTTACTTTATAACAGACACAATTCCCCATCCACCCAATCTCATGCCTACCTTCAATGTCAACTTAGGTACAACAGTAGTCATAGCAAACACATAATGCTGGAAAGACTCAGCAGGTCTGACAGCGTTTAATTCACTGCCACCTCTCTTCCAGTAATGTCAACCCGAACTTGAAGTACTGCTCTTCTCTCTGACAGACATATGCTGTCAGACCTGCTGAGTTTTTCCAGCATCTACCGTGTTTGCTATGACCTGCTGTTGTTTGTTTCAGATTTTCAGCACCCGGAGTATTTTGCCTTTATCTTGGCAGTCATAGCAATACTTTTCAGGGTTGCCATTTAATTAGTTTCGGCAGCAGTTTATTCCAGCATTGCTATCAACATTGAAAAACTGGTTTCATTACGTTCATTGCTATCAACATTGAAAAACTGGTTTCATTACGTTCTTCAGGATACAGCGCTCTTACAAATTTTTTGCATTCCATCTCAATCTTTGTTTGAAGTGTTGGACAAGTAATGTGACATTGGTTAAGTACATGAAGGCAAAATAGTGGCAGGAAATTCATCTGAGCATAGATTATCAGCCAAATGATTTGACTGTGCCATAAAATTCTACACTGAGCTCGTCATTAATTTAAAAGCAAAATACTGTGGATGCTGGAAATCTGAAGTAAAAACCTGCTGGATATACTCAGGTAGGGCAGCATCCATGGAGAGAGAAACAGGGTTAAAGTTTTGAGTTAAATGTGACTCTTTCCCTAGAACCCAGTTCTGAAGAAGTCATATTCAACTGGAAATATTAACCGTTACTCTCTCCACAGATGCTGCCAGACCTGAGTATTTCCAGTCACTAATTAGGGAAGATGTGAATTAATTCTTATTTTTTGACTAATTATGAACAATTTGCCTATAAAGTGACATGTAAAGGATGATAAAAGGCCACCTCTCCTGGGTCTCACCCTTCTGTATCTCTGACCTTTACCAACACAACCTTTTGACTCAAGCTGTAAGACCGCTATCACTATGATAAAAGTGACAGTATTTAGGTAGACATTTACCTGGAGTCATTGATCCTGGTAGCTTTAATCTCTGGATTTGTTTGCTTTCTGTATTTTTCTCTTGACCATCTTGCAAGCTGTGGTGTTGAAGTCACTTCTCTATTCCCTTCACGTTTCTAATGTATAATGTATTTTCATGTCTTTCTCTATATAAACTCATCTCCTTGGCCCTTGTCCTGTTTACATGCAGCCCATTTTTTCTGTACCACTGTTTATCCATGTTATTTGTAATATAAAATCATTTCCTTAACTAATTTAGTCCCTTTAATTCTATTTAAATCATTTTGCAACATCCTGAGAATGCGATAAGGAACTACATATATGTGGTTTCCCCTCAAGAACTCGAAAATTCTATTAAAGCATGGTGATAAACTGAGGACAATGGCTCCCAGTTTCTCTCCCCTCCGTTAGCAGAGGGGTCAATAACCAAGGGGAATAGATTTAACTGATGGAAGGGTTGGAAGAAGTGGAGAAGAAACATTGGCACCAAGAAGGTGGTGGGATCTGGAAAAAGTGAAAAAAAAAGCCTGAAAAAGAGTGCTAGAGGCAGAAACCCTCATTGCACTTTAAAAAATACTTGGATGTACACTTGAAGTGCTATTACCTGCAAAGCTATGAACCAAGAGATGGAAAGTGGCATTAAGCAGAGTAGTTTTTTTTTGGGTCGGCTCAGACAGAACAGACCGATCAGCCTCCTTCAGTGCTATAAATTTCTGATTTCCAAGCAGTATGTTTATGAATCTAGCAAGCAAACTAACCAAATCAACTAATTTTTCTGGAAAAGCCTCATCTCCAACCTGTTCCCAACAAACTCAAAATCAAACCTCACCACAAGAAGTGCATATACATATAGTAATCAAAACCCAAAACTTCTAAATAAAACTTCAAATGAGAACAGTTAAAGACAGGTTATTGCAGTAAACTCATCCTACCCTAAATATGCCACTCAGCTGTGAAAATATCCTCAATGCCATTAAAATATATTTATATTCCACACACAGTAGATCTGTAAAATACAAGTAATTTTTTTCACACATTCATGGGGTGTGGGCATCGCTGGCTAGGCCTGCATTTATTATCCATCCCTAACTGCCTTTAAGGTGATGGTCATGAGCTGCCTTCTTGAACTGCTGCAGTCCATGTGGTGTAGGTGAACCCAGTATTGTTGGGGAGGGAGCCCCAGGATCTTGGCCCATGATGAAGAGGGCAGAAGATTTAAAATTAAACAGATGCAATGAACATGTACAAACGTTTTTATTTAATCACGCAGGAGGAGTTACAAATGGAAATATTTCACAGAGCTCATACAACAAAAAAAAACATTTTCCCCTTACATCTGCCACACTGATCCACGATGTGCTCACCAGCAGTAAAACTAAATGGTGGTACATTATATTAGTTTAAAAACTTCACACAAGAACTTTGTCCCCTTTACAAAAAAAATGTCACAGTCAAATATTACTTGCATTTTAAAAATTACAAAGGAAACGCAAAAAAGTCCACCAGATCCAACACTGCCCATAATGCAAAACAAAATCTGTGACAGGTCTCTTCACTTCTTAAAGGATTTCAAAAGATGTCTATTCCCTCTTGTTATAATAGCTTGTTGCCGCCTGGAAAACAGAAGGGACAACACAGCAAGGTTAAGCTTTTACCTCAGTTTTTATTCAAGTAAGAGAGCACACACTAACCGTGTGAAGTACTGGGCTGGCCGAGACATGTTTACTCTATTTGTCAATATTTGTTTAGCAGATTTGAGGAGCAAAACTATGTTTTTGTTTGAATGGTAGTATCTTCAAGGAATTATCCAAGTCCTCCATGCTCTTGGGCCCAGCCTTCAGTCGTTAAGCCAACTGCATTTACAATACATAAACTATATTTCACACACGGCAGATGCTGTAATATACAAGTCCATTAACATTACAGACATGATTCACTCATCACTACTGTGCTATAGAAAGAAAAAAAGCAAGCATTATTTAGCAATTGGTAGTACATTATCAAATTACACACTATTAATAGAAAGCGCAATGTGTAAGAACGGCTTTATCCACTGAAGAAACAGGAGGTCATGGCTATATTACCACTTAACTTGAGCCTGTAAAGAAAATATCACTAAATAATTTTATTTTTAAAAAAAGGAAAAACAATGTCTGCGTGAATGAAAGTGTATAATTAGAGTTTTTTTTTAAAAACTGTCTTTTAATCTTTATGGTGAGACAGAAGGTTGGAAGAGACCATACCACAGGGCATCTCGAATTCTGTCCACAATGTGCAGGCTTGTGCGAATCGTGTGGTCATGGTGACATGGCCTGCAATGAAGCTCCCACTGGCAGGTACAAACATAACGGTACAAGTCAGAATTAGACTGGTAGAATTCTTATCAGGCTGTTGCTCTGATATTCTTAAAACCCATTATGGTACATTACCTGAGATCTTTTACTCATTAAGTGCTCAAATAGGACTAGGTTATCCTTACACTATTTACTGCTGTATATATTTATGTAAAAATTCAAAAGAAAGCGTTAAATGGGAGAGTAAAAAATGTTATACCCATATTTAATGCTTACAATAAATGCAGTATAATTGCATCATAAAAATATAATTGATTTATGAATCTAGATTACTAAACACAGATTAAAGAGCTAGTTCAATCTAGAGGCAAATAGTTATGGTGACGCATACCAAATCAGTTCTGCCCAAGCTCTGAATGTCTTTCTTAATAATATTGCAATCTTTACCCGCTTCAGAAGTCCACAATTTAGCTTTTACTTGCATGCTGGAATTGTTTTCATACCTACAAGATGGTCGCAATCAGGGAGAGTTGTGGTCCACAGACAATGAACAATTCAAAACGAAGCAAGCTATCAATTTTTCGTACATTACTGGGAGTCTGCAGTTCAATGGATCAGACCAAGGTACCAGTTGTCCTCTCGCTCTCTCCTCCTTCCTTTCCCCATTCGCATGCTTGGCTGGGATCCATTCAAAACTTCCCCACTGCCCCAAGTGTGTTTAGAAACATCACTTTTACCCGTCAGAGTGATCAGTGAAATTAGAAGAGTCAAATAGCAGAATAACCCTATTTTAAAGAAAAATCCAAGTTCGTAGCCATAATCCCAGATTGAACAATTCAAAAAAAGCAAGATTCAGACTTTTAGCAAACGAGAGTTCAACTTTACTCTTCTACACAAACAAAAATTGCCAGAATACATTAAAACCTATTAAGATCGTTCTAGTCTCTCCAGCCAACCAACGGAGGCCGTTATTTTACATGGCACAACAGCAGCATACGTCTTTAAGGGCTACAAAACTTCATGAAAATTAGTGAAATAACATCTAACTAGTCACTTAAAAAGTTTCCACAACAGATTCAAATAATCTATCTTCAGGTTATTGGAATAGAAATAGTTTTAGATAAATTTGTGGTCAGGAGCTTTTATATATGCACATATACAGAAAGTTTTGGTATCTTCAAAGAGCAAGGGCAATTTTAACCATTTTGAAACCAAAAAGCATTGAACTAGCTTTTCAATTACAATTGTACATGTTTTCCTCTAATACCTGTGAAACATAGGCTTTACCTTGATCATGGAGAGCTTCAGAAAGGCCAAGTCATCTAGTAAGGCCTATACTGAGTTTGGCCACTTCCTCCTCCTCCTCTCCTAGGAGCTTTACCATAGGTGCCTGGTTGACCTGAAAGTAAAATTAGTTGAAGAAAAGGATTTGTCAACTCTCAAGCTGTTGACTACCTTTTGAACTAAACTTCTGTTCACCCAACACCTTTGCTCGGAAGCGTCGGTTTGGCTCAGCCGGCAGTACTTCTTCAGTCAGGGGGCAAAGAGTTCTAAGCCCCTTCTCGGACCCAAACACAAAATCTAGGTTGACGCTTACAATGAAGTAGAGTTCAACAGTTGGACGTGCCATCTTCCAAATGAGATGGTAAGCAGAGGCCTAATCTGTCTACTCTGATGGATATGGAAGATTCCATGGCACTATTTGGAGGAGCAAAACTCTGGGCAACATCCATCCCTCAAGCCAGCACCAAAAACAGAATGGCCATTTATCCCATTGCTGTTTTAGCAATGACTGCCATGCCTGCCTACATAACAGGAGCCACTACACCTCAGGAGTACTAAATTGGCTTTGGGTATGGTGAGGATGGTATGCAATCTCTAAACCTGCTTGTCAAGACGCGTGGAATAAGGCACAACTTTATCCGGGCATTTGACAAAATTGACCATTTTCAAGTCATGTTCATCACGGCATTAATTGTGAGACTGTAACGAGGAATCTTCTGCTTGCAATCACACAAACGTATAGATCAAATCCAGTTTGCCAACCCTATTTAGATTAAGCCTGCATTCTTTCCATCAAGTGTGATCAGCGTATGCAAGGAAGGAAGAAAGATTCCTTTGTTGCAAACGTTGAGAATGCCTAGAAGTTCAATTCAAATGGAAATGATCTGTCTGTTCACAGCACTGCTCTAACCAATTTGAACAGCAGAGCAGTGCTGGCAGCAGGCACTTGTGGTTCATTTGAATTTACAGATATTTTTCCAAACAATGCTCTCTGTGGTCACTGTTATTTTATATGGTATGCTGACAGTTTAAGCAGAGCTGTAGCTGTGTAATTCTGTTGTGGACTGCTCCCCAAGAGCACCAAATAGTTCCCTTTCACAGGCTAAAGATTTATTGCATTTAAATAAACACCCCTGGAAGTTCAACATCTATCCAAGATTTAACTTTAATCCTTTAAGCCTTATTTCAGCTATGCTCAGCAACCAATGTTGGGTGAGTAATCAATCACTATAATTGGTCTCCACTGTGGTCCACATTTGGTGCAATCTTTTTCTGATGTGTTATCTTTAAAGATCATTTCCTAAGGAGTTTTGGGGGATTGGGCAACAGGACCATTAAGGAGATCCCAGAATTTCACAACACAAATAACTCCGGGGAAGCAGGGCAAGCATGACAGGGTAAATACACAATTTAAGAGAGAGGTGATTCTTGAAACATTATAAACTTTCCAAGGCATAACAGCGAGTTAGCAGAAGTTACTGAGGCCTAAAGTAAGGACACAAAAAACTAAGGGAGGGCAATTTCTTATTCCCATCTCACAGAGGCATTAACTCCTTGTTGCTTTATTGTTCCACTGGCACTGGTAGGCTTCTATTCCCAAGGCTTACCTCGGCTATGTGAGCTAAGTTATTTGGCAACATGAGGCATTGCAGCCAATCCCGATCCTGTTCTCATGCAATATCTACTGAAGGGACTGATGAGATAGCAAAACAGGAGCAGAAACCCTGGACAACATGCCCTCTTGGGCTCTCCTGGGGCGTTTGAGGCCAATTCCAGTATAAGCCATCAGCTGTGACTCAGAGGTGGGACTCTCGCCTTGGAGTCAGATTGTGGGGCAAAGTCCCACTCCAGGGACTTGAGCATGAAATCTAAGCCAACACTCTTGTGCAGTACTGAGGGAGTGCTTCATTGTCAGAGGCGCCCTCTTTCGGATGAGCCCGTCAGGCAGGCGAGAAAGATCCCAAGGCACTCCTGAAAAAGCAGCGAAGCTCTCCCCAGCATCCTGGCCAATATTTATCCCTCAACCAATACCTAATACAATGCTCTGAACAACACTGAACATTGCTGTGGAACTTGGCTGTGCACAAATCGGCTGTGTTTTTAATCACGTCAGTGGCTACACTCCAAAAATTAATTAGCTGCAAAGCACTTTGAGATGTGTCAAGAATGGGAAAGGTGCCTTTGAAATGCAAGTCTTTCTTTAATACCTACCACTGTCCAAAATGGAGATGAACTAATTGCACCCAACAGCTTTCCTAGTGTATATGGTTCAGCTACTGACAGCCAGATGAGCCATCAGGAGGTCCAAGCAAAGTTTTGGGTGAAACTGCATGCTTTTTTAAAAAGGAGGTATTTCCACCATCTTCCCTTTTCAGGTTTCTCCAGGCCACGTACTTACTGTGGGTTGGTCTGTGACCCACTATCAGAGTGAAGTCTGCCAACATCACTCAAATCACTTGCTCGAGAGACATAGCAAGTCGCTCTCCATTTTGCCTCTCCACTGCAGATTAGTTGACATCGGCAACTCAGCAGATTGACAGACCAAGGGACTACTTACTGGGCTTTGTCAATAACTATTGAGAAGCAACTCCTGGTCTATGAAACTTACTGTTATAATCACCATATCCCTGTCCATAACCATAATAGCCATAGTTGTATGCAGGGTAGTCATAGCCACTATATCCACCATAATTCTGGTTATAGCCATAGTTATAATTTCCATAACTTGGGTTCCAATAGTTACTGTTGTAGCTTTGACTCCAGGTCTGGCTTTGTCCTAGAAATGGCAAACACAAACAGTTAGCAATTCAAAACAGCAAAATCATACATAGTTATAGCATCTGACAAATTAAATTTGCCTATCCTTAAAAGGGTTCGATAGGGTATGTTGGAAATGTGTTTCCCTTGGCTGGGGACTGTAGAACTATGTCTCAAAATAAGGGGTCAGCCAGTTAAGACTGAGATGAGGAGAAAGTTCTTCACTCAATGGGCTTTGAATCTTTGGAATCCTCTATCCTGAAGGGCTCGGGATGCTCAGTTGAACATACTCAAGACAGCAATCAACAGATTTTTGAAGACTAAGGGAAGTAAAGGAAATGGGATAGTATGGAACATAAAACTGAGGGAGATCAGCCATGAATTTACTGAATGGCAAAGCAGACTTGCAGGGCCGAATGGCCTGTTATTACTTATATTCTTTTATGTGCAAAAATAAGTGGAAGAACCCAGGTCAAGTGGGTCTCCATGTACCTGCAGGAGAACACTACAAATTTTCATGTAGCACAGGGCACATTGCATCTTTCCTGGAGGAATCCACTTACTTCTATTCCCAACTACAGCTGCGAGCTAGATGGCTGACTATCAGAGGGGAAGGGAAGAAAGCACTAGCTTGGCTGAGGAAGTCACACTCTTATCACAAAGCAGAAGACTGCAGATTTGAGCCCTTCTCAGAACTTTAACAGACAATCCAAGCTGAAATTCATAGACAATACTGAGGTACTGCCACATTGTGAGAAGTCTTATCTTTTGGGTAAAAGGGCAGGTGGAGGGCTGCCCACCTGTTTGGGTTGCATTACCCTGCGACATTATTGATTAGTCAGGAGTTTTACAATGTTGTGGCTAACATTCCTCTCTCTCACCAACAAAATCAGATAAATTATTCCAGCATCCACAGTTTTTTGTTTTTATTCCATTCATCTGATAGTTGTGTATGGGATTTAATGAAAGAAACTCTTGCCTGTATGGCGGTGGCCACACTTTCCCTTAATTGCAGGTGATTTGGGACTCCCTGAAGTGCTTTTTAAATACAAACTTTTTCGACACAAACATCCCCATCAGCAGTACACTTTTCCCAAGTGACCACAGTTAACAGCATAGGCAGATATACTGACATGGGAAGAATGGCCATTATGTCCACTGCCCCAGCCATGATCAACAAGTTCAGCAGGGAACAAGAATCAAAATTAAGAACATGTACTCCATGGCTCCAATTTCTACCATATGGTACATTAATCTATTAACCTCTGTGTGGACAATCTAGGCAGCCATAATAAAATGGGAAGTATTACATTCATGCAGTTGGGGTCAGAGAACTTGGATCTAAGAACATGGATACAGCCAAGAACCATCATCTTACTCTCAGTAGGCGAGGAGTGCTCATAAGTGTCCTAAATGGACAAGTGGTCCATTTCTGACCAGTTAACATCTCTCACCTTGATGAGCATAATGTTAGAAAAACTTCACATATATACAACATTGTAAAATGAACACGTGGAAATAATTTCAAAATTTTAGTCTTGTGAACTCAGGTGGCTTTTGTAAGCCTCAGGTTTTGATCTTATGGCTTTATTCAATTCTTTTGAATTTTTCATTTCTAGGGAATCACCAATTTCTCTTACACTGCTCAAAAGATATTTCGACAAACTTGCATATAGCAGTGGCTATTTCTACAAACCCATGTTATAACTGCTATAATTCAAGGATTGTGCCTCTACAATAGGAGCTCTAAGTCATGACCTCCGCTGTACAGGGGAAGCTTCCCATTGCTAAGATCGCAATACATTATACCTCCTCTACCTCTTCCTCTTCCGGTGAATCCACCTCGGCCTCCCCACTGCTGCTGCTGGTACACTTCCTTAGGTTGGGCCAATTTGATTTCGACCTTTAGGAAGAAACACACAGAGAAGCAATTAAGTTTGTCAACATATGCCAGACACTACAGATTTTATAAAGAAATACATTCGAACTTGTATGGAATCATGTAGACAATCATTGGATCTACACTTATTCCTGACATGAGAAACGTATATATCTGAAAAAGTCAAAAGCATTTGCTACATGACCACCCACAATTGCAAAATGTGCCACACCTTGCTCGTTCCAACATCGTGGAACTTCTTTTCCATTATTGTCTTCACTGGATTATCCTCTTTGAATGTGATGAAACAGAATCCTCTTCTCTTGTTGGTCTTCGTGTCCATGGGGAGCTCAATGGATTCGATCTATGAAGTAGACAAAACTAATTATTTTGTTTAAGTAAAGGTGTGCAGTAATGTTTCTAAATTTCAAGGCAACAACTTTTTGCTCTTTTATGTAACCTCATTGAGCGCAACAGGACTTCATAAGCAAAGTAGCTCCAAAATAAAGCTTTTGCTTTTCCTTTCCCTTTTAGAGACCAGGGTCCATTACAAACTATTATTCAACAATCAGGAAATATGACTCCAAATAGTACACCCTCCGACTTAAATATCCTGTAGAATAAAAGGAGATGACTGTGCTTATGATAGGACTGAAAGCACCGCAGAGGGGAATTTCAACCAAACTTAACATTTAAACAGGAGCTTTAGAACAAAGAAATATGGACATTTTAAAAGGCAAATTAACCCACACAGCTCCTATTAAACAAAAACTCTGTAATAACAGCACTTTAAAATGGTAATCAGTTGGGGAATGGTCGGTACTATGGAACCGGGATAAAACAATACAACAAAAATTGAACATTTAAAATCTTCAGCAAATGGAAGTAGTCAATCAATTTATTGATTCAAGTTTCCATACGAGAAGACTTATTTCTCAATGCTGACTATATTTACTACACAAAATAGATTTACATACATATGTATCCCACTAGTTGTTGAATAAACCAAGGTCTTACCTCTCCAAAAGTTCCAAAATATTCTCTCACTTTTTCTTCTGGACAATCAGGATCCAAACCACCAACAAAGATCTTCTTGATTTGCTCCTTGCCCTTCATAGCTTGAGCTTTCTTGGGATCAATAACTCTCCCATCAAGTTTGTGTTCCTTATTCAATACCTGAATGTTAAAACAAAAGACTAATTTATATGTTGTTAGGTGAATGGATCACACTTCAATCCTATTTTATTTGAAAGTGGAAATTGAAATTTACAAGTAAAATCCTTTTAAACACAAGTCTTTGGAAGATTGATCATTTTATTTATTTTTTTAAATTTTCATCTTCAAGTAATTGAAGGCCTATGACATTAACTCACGCTTGAAGGTCACTGACTAATTAATGGACTTCAATATGTGCTTGTATCATCACACAGCAGTCAAAGCTCAGCATCCTTGATATTGAACTGTTCCAAATAGTCAAAACTGGCTTACCCTTAATTTTTGTGTTAAAGAGATACATTGAAATTCATATGTTAAAAATAGAGCTGCAATAAAGTATAACTCAGTTTCAGTAATACTCAAAGTTTCGGCCAACAATTCAAGGTTAACCAAGTTTGGTTTTTCGCAGCAAGTTTTATCGTCATGAGTGCTAAATATTTAGACAACCTAAAGCTTCCAAGCTCAGGGCATGGCTGTTACAAAGTAAGGTGGATGTGATATTTTTCATGTGACTAGGTAAACAGAGTAATACGTCAAAGTTGTTTTTGTTTTCAACCTTTAAAGGATAGCATATTATTCCTGCGCATGGATGGTAAATAGATCTAACTGACCAGACCCAGGGGCACATTAAAAAAAAAGCACCTAATCTAAAAGGATATCTTTTAATTCATTTTAACAAAAATACTGCTATTGTTGCCTAGGAATCAAGATAAAGGTTGTTACATGGTTAGGCTAGTGTATCAAAAGCTCTGAAAATCACCAAAACAGAACAAGCAAAATCAATTTCTCTGATGAACGAACCAACGTGTTTGAGGGTAAAACAATGTTGACCAAGCATCAACACTCCATTTTACATGGTACAGGCCCTACCGAATTCAGAGTGACATTTGATCCTCAAGGTCAGCTGGAGCATAAAAGGCACCCCAGTGGACTAAATTATTGCCAGTTACTCCACTCCCATTTCACCTAAACTCTGGATTAATCATTTACATAATCCACCACAACTTCACATTCTGAAGATCTACAGAACATCAAACTTTCCAAAAGTGCATTTTAATCATTAAAAGATGGATTCCATCTTTGCTTCCAGCACGGCAATTTAAGTAACCCATTCAGTCTTCCAGCTGCCATATATTATTCAATTTATTCTTCAATCACCTCAGCTATTTCCTCTCCTTCAGAAGGGGGCTGTTTGCCAAGCATTCTATTCTTCAGCTTCAGTTACAACTCCTCCAACAATGACGCAGTCTATGCCAGCCTACCATAGAGCAGCATACAGGTTTGGACAACAGCAAACATTCACACCACTGAAGCATGCCTATACACAGCAAGACTTGGACAACATTAAGGCTTGAGCTGATAAGTAGCAAGTAACATTCGCAGCACACAAGTGCCGGGCAATGACCATCTCCAACAAGAGAGAATCCAACCATCCCCCTCTTGACGTTCAATGGTATTACCTTCACTGAATCTCCCACCATCAACATCCTGGGGGGTTACCATTGACTAGAAACTGAACTGGACCAACCATATAAATACAGTGCTGCAAGAGCAGGTCAGAGGCTGGGAATTCTGCGGAGTAACTCACCTCCTGACTCCCCAAAGCCTGTCCACCATCTACAAGAGACAAGTCAGGAGTGTGATGGAATACTCTCCACCTGCCTGGATGACTGCAGCTCCAGCAACACTGATGGGGCTCAACACCATCCAGGACAAAGCAGCCCACTTGATTGGCACCCCATCCACCACCTTAAGCATTCACTCCCTCCACTACCGACAGGCAGCAGTGTGCGTACCACCTACAAGATGCACTACAGCAACTCACCAAGGCTCCTTCGACAGCACCTCCCAAACCTGCAACCTCTACCACCTAGAAGGACAAGGGTAGCAGATGGATGGGAACATAGCCACCTGCAAGTTTCCCCTCCAAGCCACACAACATCCTGACTTGTAACTATATCACTGTTCCTTCATATCGCTGGGTCAAAATCCTGGAGCTCCCTCCTTAACAGCACTGTGGGTGTACCACATGGACTGCAGCAGTTCATGAAGGCAGCTCACCACCACTTTCTTAAGGGCAATTAAGGATGAACAACTTCCTTAATGAACATGAACATTTTCAAAAATGCTGGCCTAGCCAACGACATCCACGTCCTCTGAAAGAATATTTTTTAAAATGCGCTATACAATGACTATTTCCAACTCGATCTTCAAAGGGACCATCAGCATCTTGGAGTCACCAACGAAATGACTAGCTAGACCAGCCACATTAGTACTTCTACTACAAGAGCTGATCAGAGGCTGGCGCCTCCGCAATGAATGACTCACCTCCTGACCTCAAAGCTTCTCCATCATCTTTAAGTCAGCAGTGCGAAGTATTCACCTGTCATCCAAATGAGAGCAAATGCAGCAGCACTCAGATTCAACACAATCCAGGACAGGGCAGTTTGCTCGATTGCCTTTCCTGCTACTGGGCTCCATTACTGGTGCACTGTGGCTGCAGATTGCACTAAAGCACTCTCCAACATTACTTTGATTGCATTTCTGAATCACACAACCAAGGAGAACACCATCACATCAAAGTCACAAAACAACCTGACAAACATATTTTGCCATCCTATCAATCACGTTTCAAAATCCTTTGGAATCCTTTGTTTGACAATATTGTGGGAGCACCATCATCACAGGGACTCCAGTAGTACAAAGCAACAGCACACAACCCCATCTACCTAGCACAACTGAGATAGACAATAAATGCTACCTTGTCGACATCACCTATGTCCTGAGAACAAATAAAATGTTAGTTTAATATAATGTTTGGTATTTCCTAACATTTAAAGGAAAAGTAGGTAGGCATCCCAATATGATCAACGGCCAGTACAATAAAACAAATCTATCCTAACGCTGCAATGCAATACTGAGGGATCTCTGCACTGTCAGAGATGCCATTGTTCAGGTGTTAAACCAAGGCACCACCTGCCCTCTTAGATGAGCATAAAAGTTGCCACACAATATTTATCCTTCACCCAGCGCCACTAAAGCAGATTGTCTGAATGTCCCATTGCTGTTTGTGGGACTTGCTGTTCACAAAGTGGTTGCCATCTCTCCACCATTACAGTGGTGGCTACACTTCAAAAGCACTATAGGGTGCCTGGTAGTTGCGAAAGGCACCAATTAATATAAAAAAGGGGAGTTACAGGTTGCCTCAGACACTATATATGAAGGCTACATTTCAGTGCACAGGAACTGGCATCAGCTTAAGAAAACAATTTTGCTGCAATCACAAGCTAAGTGTTGGGAAAGGCCAAAATGGTAACTATTACATTATTAAAAGCCGATTACATCACAGAGCTTCTTCTGCAATATAAATGTTCTGAGTTCACGCTGTTTATACTTTGGGCGGGGGGGAAGAGGAGGAGCGAGAGGAGGAGGTGGGATCCAGAAAGGATCAACTATAGATAAGCACTGCTTAAAATTATTTATACTTTTGGTCACCAGCCTCCCCATGTAACACAGGGGGTTATTATATCCTGTGCTGCCCTCTGCACATGGTTTTCCAGCCCACATGGCTGAAAGAGCAGCATGGTGTTCCACACTCCAGAGGCATGGGAGCTCCTGCTTATATGGGCCGACTGCCTTCGGAGGCTATGCTATAATGTAATGGAATATGAGATGATAAATGGCCAGATAAACTTACATTTGGGGCTCCGATGCCCCACAATTAATGGGTGCTGACATGTTGCACGTGTTTATAATCTGGATGATGCTTGCCAACTGTTTGCTAACAATATGCTTTATTAAAATCTCAGTTGAAATAGGTAACAATACAAAATGTTTATTTGGTTTCACAGTCTAATGCATCAGTATACAATTTCCTTTCATCACATTCAATTGATTTTGCCCCTCGGGTTTTACATGACATCCCCAAGGAAAGGAGTGTGATCAGGAGTACACATGTATCCCGCCACCCCCAGTTTTGCCATTGATTAAATAAGCTTTTGTATCAAATTCCACTACCTGCTCCAAGTTTAAGAGTCATAATGGCCACAGGGCTGCCACATATTAATTTCAAGAGTGAATTTCAGAAGAAACTGACTCATCACAAGCAATGCTTCACTTAGCTTAAGAATTGCCTTATGTATAGATTCCATTAACACAAGGGGCACACATAGCTGAATACTCCAGAAGTCAACATAGATTAACATCTGTTTTTGTTCCCCCTCTGCTCTACGAGCAATGAAAAAACACAATATTGCTTGTTTTTGTGGAGGGCTGTGTTGGTGATGGAGAGAAAAATAGCTGGTTCCAATTCCAGTAGTTCAATAGTGATCTCTGATGAAAATTAAATACAAGATCAGAATCAGCTTTTGCTGAAACTGAGCCATCAGTGCTGTCCAGGGCCCTTCCACTTTGTGACAAGTTGCCAGAAGGCTTCTGGCAGTTACATAACCAGCATGAAATTTCCACCATCAGAAGCGATGTTGTAAGAATGACCGAGCATCAAAACCCAACAAACATACAAAACCAGGTCACTTATTCAATGAGTCAAAACACTGAAGGTAGGGATGAGGAAAAGTCCCATAATGCAGAGGGTCAAAAGCTATGCCTTCCTGACCAAACAATAGTGTAAAAGGAGACAATATGCATGAATTTGCTGCCATTAATTTCCACTGGGATTACAACTACCACAACTACTGTCTTGTTGTAGTTCTTATACACTTCTTCATTGCTTTGAAACTTGGGCAATGGAGTAAACCATTCTTGAAATTTATAGCTCTTGGCTTGTATTTCCAGCTTCCTGACATTTTTAAATTATAACTATTTTTAAACTTTCTTTCTTTGGTCTCCCACATCTTATTCTGGTTAAGCTATCCTGACAAGAGGGCCTTTTCTTCCACGCACATGTGATTCTAGCATCCATATTCACCCCTTCAGTATTCTTTCTACAGTGGCACCAAGCTGATTTAGGTCCTACTTGTGCAGCAACACAAATTACAAGCTGTGAGCATAAATCCACACCCAACTGCAGAAAATCAAGAGTTCCAGCACATTATCTTACAGTGTCAGCTTGGTGTACTGATAGCGTTCAACAACTCTCATGTCAAAAGGTCATGAGTAATTAATTCCCAGCTCAGACCTGAAAACAATCTAGGCCAATACAGCACTGAGGGAATGTGGCATTGTTGAAGGTGCTTACTTTTAAAGCTAAGCCCACATCATTCAGCCGAAAGTGAAAATCCACTCTACCATTTTAACATTTCTCACTTATCCACCACTGACAACAGATCAACTGGCCACCATCTCATTGTACAAATTGGCTTGGCAACATTAACAGTAACTGCATTTCAAATATAACCCCACTGGCTGATAAACACTGCAGGAAAGAAATACTGGCCTTGGAGAGGGTGAAGGGCAGATTATTTAGAATATCAGGCCTGAATGGGTTACATTATGAGGACAGGTTGCATAAATTTGGTTTGTATTTTTTTTAAATTTTGGATGGTTGAGAGGTACTCTAATTAAAGATGTTCAAAATGTTTAAGGCGATTTGATGTGGTAGATACGGGGAAATTGGGGGAAAGTGCAGAAGTAGGCATAATCTTAAAGCTACAGCTGAGTTAGTTAAGAATAAAATCAGGAAGGATTTTTTTCCCTCACATAAAGGGAAGAAGTCTGAACCCAATTTTCCCCAATAAGTTATACAGGTTTTTGTTAGGCAAGTATATCCAGGGACACAGAACTAAAACAGATACAGCAAATTAAGTTGTGGTACAGATTAGCCTTGATCTAATAGAACTGCAAAGCAAGTTTGAGGCTGAATGCAAAAATCATGTGATTTTGTTTCTATTTTATTAGATACTGTAACTGTCAGATAGGAATATAACTAATTGTTTGTGTTCTTTTAGTCTTAAGTACTGGAGAAATCATAAGGAAGAAGGTTGTATTGGAGAAATTAATGGGCCTGAAAGTTAGGTCCCCAGGGCCTGATATTCTGCATCCCAGAGTGTTGAAAGAGATTGCTATAGAGATAGCAGATGCATTGGTGATCATTTTCCAGAATTCTATAGATTCTGGAATGGTTCCTGAAGATTGAAAGGTAGCAAAATGTAACCCCACTGTTTGAGGGAGGGAGAGAGCAAACAGGGAAATAGCCTTACATCAGTAGTAAGGAAATTGCCAGAATCTATTATAAGGATGTGATAAATGGATACTTCGATAATCATGATTGGGCATAGTCAGCATGGGTTTGCAAATGGGAAATCACGTTTGATGAATCTGCAGTTTTTTGAGGATGTAACTAACAAAATTGATAAAGAAGAGCCGACGGATGTGGTATACTTGGATTTTCAGAAGGCTTTTGAAAAAGTCCCCCAATAGAGGTTGATTAGCAAAATAAAAGTACATGGGATAAGAGGCAATATACTGGCATGGATTAAGGATTGGCTAATAGGCAGAAATCAAAGTAGGAATAAACCGGTCATTCTCACGTTGGCAGGCTGAGACTAGTGGGGTACCGTAAGGATCAGTACTTGGACACCAGCTGTTCACAATATACATCAATGATTTATGTGGGGACCAAATGTAATATTTCCAAGTTCGCGGATGATACAAAGCTAGACGGGAATGTGTGTTGTGAGGAAGATGTAAAGCTGCTACAGGATTTGGACAGACTTAGTGAGTGGGCAACATCATGGCAGATGATGGAAAAATGTGAGGTTATCTACTTTGGTAGAAGGAACAGATGTGCAGAGTATTTCTTAGAAGGTAAGAGATTAGAAAGACTTCATGTACAAAGGGACTTGGGTGCCCTTGTTCATAAGTCACTGAAAGCCAACATGCAGGTGTGGCAGACAACTAGGGAGGCTAATGGAATGTTAGCCTTTATCGCAAGAGGGTTTGAATACAAGAGTAGTGAAGTCTTACTTCATCGTATAGGAGCTTGGTTAGACTGCATCTGGAGTACTGTGTGCAGTTTTGGTCCTCTTACCTCAGAAACGATATTACTGCCATAGAGGGAGTGCAACGAAGGTTCACCAGACTTGTTCAAGGAATGACAGGACTGTCTTATGATGAGAGATTGGGGAAACTGGGGCCTGTATTCTCTAGAATTTCGAAGAATGAGAGACGATTTCATTGAAACCTACAAAAGGAATAGACAGGGTAGATACAGGTAAGATGTTTCCCCTGACTGGGGAGTCTAGAACCAGGGGACACAATTTCAAAATAAGAGGGAAGCCACTTAGGACCAAGATAAGGAGAAATGTATTTACTCAGAGTTGTGAATCTTTGGAATTCTTTACCCCAGAAGGCTGTGGAAGTTCAGTCATTGAATATGTTTATTGAATAGGTACCTTGCAGTAAGAAATGGGGGAAATTATAATGGGGAATAAAGAAATGGCAGAATTGAACACATACTTTGGTTGTCTTCACAAAAGAATACAAATAATTTCCCAGAAATGTTAGGAACCAAGGGACTAGTGAGAGGGAGGAATTGAAGAAAATTAGTATTGGTAAAAAATACGGTGCTAGAGAAATTAATGGGATTAAAGGCTGAAAAATCCCCAGGGTCTGAATCTACATCCCAGAGTACTAAAAGAAGTGGCCCTGAAAATACTGGATGCATTGGTAGTCATCTTCCAAAAAATTCTATAGACTCTGGAGCAGTTCCTACAAAATTATGGAAGGTGGCAAATGTAACCCCACTATTTAAAAAAGGAGAGTAAAAACAGAATTACAGGCTGTTAGACTAACATCAGTAGTGGGAAAATGCTAAGAGTCTATTATAAAAGACATGGTAACAAAACACTTGGAAAGCATTAACGGGATTAGACAAAGTCAGCATGGGTTTATGAAAGGGAAATCATGTTTAACTAATCTACTGGAGTTTTTTTGAGGATGTAACTAGTAGACTAGATAAGGGAGAACCAGTGGATGTGGTGTATTTGGATTTCAAGGCGGCTTTTGATAAGATCCCACATAAGAGGCTAATGGGCAAAATTAAAGCACTTGGCACCGGGGGTAATATTACTGGCATGGATTCAGAATTGGTTGACAGTGAGTGGGAATAAATGGGTCTTTTTTTGGGTGGCAGGCGGTGACTAGTGGCGTACCACAGGGATCAGTTCTTGGGCCCTGGCTATTCACGATATATAAATGACTTGGACAAGGGAACCAAATGCAATATTTCCAAGTTTGTTGATGACATAAAACTGGACAGGGTTGTGAAGAGGATGCAAGGAGGCTTCAGGGCGATTTAAACAAGTTGTATGTGGGGGCAAACACATGGCAAATGCAGTATAACGTGGATAAATGTGAAGTCATACACTTCGGTATGAAAAACAGAAAGGCAGAATATTACTTAAATGGTGATATATTGGGAAATGTGGATGTACAAAGGGATCTGGATGTCCTTGTACACTAGTCAGTGAAAATAAATAGGCAGGTGCAGCAAGCAATTAGGAAGACAAATAGTATGTTGGCCTTCATTGCAAGAGGATTTGAATCCGGAAGTAGTGATATCTTATTGCAGTAATACAGGGCATTGGCGAGATCACACCTGAAGTATT
Organism: Carcharodon carcharias; assembly: GCF_017639515.1. Lineage (NCBI taxonomy): Eukaryota > Metazoa > Chordata > Chondrichthyes > Lamniformes > Lamnidae > Carcharodon > Carcharodon carcharias. Next base: position 35,852,618 of record NC_054494.1, read on the forward strand.
ACGTGCAGTTTTGGTCTCCCTACATAAGAAAGGATATACTTGCCATAGAGGGAGTGCAGCAAAGGTTCACTAGGCTGATACCGAGAATGGCAGGCCATTTAGGACTGAGATGGGGAAATATTTCTTCACTCAGAGGGTGGCCTACTCTTGCTCCTAGCTTCTATGTTCAAGGTAGAGATTGATAGATTTCTGATTATCAATAACGTAAAAGGTTATGGGGATAGTGTGAGTAAAAGGCATTGAAATGTTCGATCAGCCATGATCATGTTGAATGGCAGAGCAGGCTGAATTGCCTTCTCCTATTCCAATGACACTAAGCGCCATCTAATTGCAGTAAAATTTAACTTACCGTGTGTAAAATGCCCAAGTGTTGGATGATGCCAGTTAGAGTATCAGCATATTGTATCACAGATTGATACTATAGAAATTCCTACCCATAACTGCACAAAACTACAATCCAAACCTCATGATTCATGAAAAGAATTTAATCTTTAAAACAATGAACTTGTTAGAGATCTGGCCCCCAGTCCAAATTCAGTGAGTAGTATATGGTGGCAAACAAGTTTTATTTTGTTTTCACCCTCATAGTCCCTGGGGCTAATGCTCCCAAACAAATTCTAAAAATTACATTTGCAAGCTTAAACATACAAATATTCTTTTGTGTCACTACCTCAGGGCACACTCGTTCTTCAAAGTGATCACTTTGACTGGAAAGGGAGAGAGAAGGAAATGGTCAACTATTACCCAACATCTACACACCCACTGAAAATCTCAAAAAATGGAGGACTGTCTTTTTAAAAGAAAATCTGAGCTAACTCTGGATTTTACACAGTGAATGGCAGGTTTTAAAGATACTTAAGATTTGTTCAGAACCACAATCATTCAGTTGCTAGGCAAGCAACTCAGAGCTGACCATGAGGATTGTCATATTTCATCCTACCCAATGAGGGCAGCTCGTTAGTTCTGATCAGACGAATCCGCCAAGATAGTTGACAAATGCAACACATGGCAGTGAGCACCCTTCAGATCTCTCTCAGATGATCAGTCTTCCAGGTATTGTAGACGCCTTATCTCAGGAGTCAAATGGTTTTGCATTCACGCTGCACTCATGGACTTGAGCAGATAACCTGGAATGATAGTCTACTGAAGCACTGAGAAGTGCTGTACTGTTGAGAGGTGTCATTCTTCAGATGAGACACTCTCAAACTGCCTGCTTAGGGAGGCATTGAAGATCAAGTATTAGCCAAAAATAAAGTTCTACAGGTACTGTGGTCATCATTTCTCCCTCAAGCAACACAAAAACCAGATTACTAGACATTCATCTCATTGTTGTTTGTTGGACCCTGCCACAAACAAAATGGCAGCTGCATTTGCCTACAAAACAATCACTACTCTTTAAAGTAAACGTGAAATAATTTGGGTGCCCTAACATATAATGCACCATATCAATACAATTTTATTCCTTTTTTCTTAAATGGTTTTCAATGCAAACTCTGCAGGAAGATGGGAAATCTAACAAACAAGAATAATGTTACAATCACACAAGCTCAAGTGGCTTTGGAAGAAGCCCAGGAGCAGCTTGTCTGTCCACCACCTTGGGTGAAGAATGGTGTTGGCATCAGTAGACCTGAAAAAAGGGAGAGAAAATAAAATGGAAACCAAAAGCCCTACCATTGAACCTTATGCAGTGTCACATGAGTCATTTCAAGTAGTAGTTAGGATTCCTCATTTAACCTGGATAGAGTCAGGTTAAGAACTGGCAGTGAATACAGAATCCTACCTTGTCTACACTTTCAGGATCCTTGAAGAGGATAAACCCAAATCCTCGCGAACGCCCAGTCACAGGATCCATTTTGATTACGCAGTCTACAATCTCTCCATATTTAGAAAAGTAGTCCCTTAAATCTTTCTTGCTTGTTTCCCAGCTGAGTCCACCAACAAACATCTTCCTGCACAATGATAATATAAAAAGGAAGGGCAAATCAGTTTTTAAAACAGCGCCAGTACAAATATAGTAACTTAGGTGTGGTTGTGGGACAGCATTGCCAATGTTGGTAGTCTCCTCCACTGCCACCTCAGTGCAACCTTAACCCTTGGCTATATATGAGATGAATGTCCACTTTGTACTTTCTCTGTTCTGGATCTCAAGCTAACGTTACCAATGTTACTTTACCTACAAATATGGGCTCTCTCCATCAAACTCCACATGGCTATTCATTCAGCAAGGAATAAAACCAAGGGCACTGACCCTTCAAGGGCTTTGCATCAGGCACTTTCCCCATAGTTTAAGGATTGAGAGCTGTAACTTCAAATACACGAGTACTGACCACGTCCTGCACACAAATGAAAACTGCTTCAAACAGGTCTGAAAACAGAGAGAATTAAAGAGCTGACATGATGGAAGCTTTGTTTATTCATTTTGTTTATTTGTACATTTGCAGAATGCAGTCAATAATTGCAGGAGGCAACTTAACGTTATTCCTTACTGATTCAATCCCACATTACAATAAAACAGACCAAGATAGTGCAAGATATGGAGGTGAGATTCTGAGAAGCTAGGTTCACAAACTAACACGAAACTCCACAAAGTCCTGATGTTCTGCTGTCAATTATTGATAATGCAAGTGATGATATGCACAGCCCAGCTAACCAGTGTGGATAGCATTTTGTGAAATCTTCCCTGAATTGCCCTTGAGTTTATAATGTCCAACTGGTCTTTCACTTTGTGTGGCTCTTCCTGGTTAGCCAGAGAGTGAAAGGGCATATGTTAAAACCTAGTTTATTAATCTCTGCTCAGTGACAGATTTGCCTCCTGGGCCTTGCTACCAAAAAATTCCCTGGACTGACAAGTATACATACTTTACTTCCATGATTAAAGCATAGTGCACAAAGTATTGTCCAAAATGGGTGGCAAAAACTACAGTACAAATTACTGAAATGATTAAAAGTTAATTTTTTTTTTTTAATCAGAACCTTATCTTTTAATTGCAGTTTTAACATGTCAAGTGTGAGTTACTGAGCCCACTAACGAAGCCGGATGTTTGCCAAGTCCAGCTTTGCAAGATAGTGCCAACGGTGTGATAATCTTCTGGGCCCAATGTTAAATTTGTCCAGAATGGGATTCAAATTGGATTTAGCTGATAGCAAGCTTGATTGCAAATGTAAATCCCAAGTTGGCAAGCCTGCATGTAGTGAGATATACTGGGGAAACCATGGCTCATGAAGGGCATTAGTGCCTTTAAAGGGAAGAACACCCAGTCATTAACAAGAGGGCTGACTGTCACACAGAGTCACGAAGCTTTTCAAAGCCTATTTACTTCGCTCCCGCACTGTAAATTTTCAGAATCCATTCTTTGAGTTGAAAATCAGCCATTAAAACAAGAGTCCAGTCTTCGATTTGAATTAAACTTATTCCTGTCTCCAAAACAGGTAATAAAACTGAGGCAGAACAAAATGAATGATTTAACGTCACTTTAAGAAATGGTGATGTAGTAATGAAATTAGCCATAAATTAATAGGATTTAATCGCCCATGGAACGAGCGAATCACTGGCTCAGCCAGTATTACCCATCCTGAAATGCCCTCGAAAAGGTGGTGGTGAGTGCCTTCTTGAACCACTGTAGTTCATGCGGTATAGGTACACCCACAATGCTGTTAGGAAGGGAGGGGAGAATAAATAAGACAGAATAGTGGAGAAAAAAGGAAATGGAATGCAAGGCACAGCCTAAATTTTTTCACATCGTAGTAAATAATTTCAAATTAATGTATATTACAAAGCTCTGAGTGGCTTTTAAAATAGTTTACATGCCCCATATTATAAAACTGCTACAAGTATTCAGAATTTGTCCCATCTGAATTGCAGCATAGATTTGGAAGTCAGAACTTGAAGCATGGCCCAGTACTAGGATATAAATGGAGCAAGAATGTTAGTACATGAAATGACAACATAATCTTTTGGCTCAAGGATTAGAAAAGAGCATAGAGCAGGGACTTTCTTTGCTGCCCTGCCAAACCCCACCCTATATAAATTTCAACTTGCAGAGAACCCTATCCCACACAAAAGCCTGCTCATCCATCACCTCCATGCTGGCCAATCTTCACTGGTTCTATACTCCACTACATAGCAACTTCAAAATCCACCTTCAAATCCCTTCATGCCCTCAGCACTCCGCATCTTTGTAAAACACACCAGCCCCAAGGATCTGTCTACACCATCCATTCTTCTAAACTGGTCAACTGTGTGTTCTCACATCCCTCTCCCACTCCATCATTGGTGACAGAGTTACAGCCATCTTTTCCCCAATCTGTGAACTCTATCCCACTCCACCTCACTCCCACCCAATCCCTTTGAACTTGTTGCCCTCTCTCCACTTTCAACTGTGATTTGTCTTGGGGCTTTTTCTACATTCTAAGTTGCTGCTTTCAGTCACAAGCATCGAGCATATAGTGATCAAATTATCAAGCAACTTTTATGGTGGTTACTGGGCTAGAACAAATCTACCTCGTTTAAACTCTTTCTACGATGATTTGGATCCTGCGCAGAACTCAGTCAGACCATTCAACAAAGACACCATTCCTACAGTATTTATACTATACTCGACTCAAGTCTGCAACTCTGATACTCTGCGCTCCTCATCATTCTCCCTACAAGCAGTTTTAACAGTACTTGCCTTCAATTCCGTTCATTCCAGTTTCCCCATGGCAGCCATCCTGCGGTGTCTCAGGATAAGATTGTCAATTAGTGCCAAATTAGAGGCAGTTGTGTACTCTCTGCCCATGCCTACCAAGAACTGCAACAAAACTACCCAAATAGATTTCAAAAAGGAAAGACTTCTATTCATCAGTTTGAACTTAGTGAGCTGAGTTGAACAGCTATTGTTTAATTCAATGCCAGGAGAGGAGGACAAAGGTAAGTAACAATCCAGGGGTAGGAATAAAACTATTATTTTAAATGTTTTATCTACAACTGGATAGGTGTGAATGGACCCAAACAAGAACAGCCCCATTGAGCTGGAAAATAGAAGAGTTGGAGGAGGATGTGGTCCACAGTGTCATAGGCTGCAGAGCCAGGGAGGGATGGTACGCCATTAGTCAAAGAGGATCTCAACCGTGACTTAAGATTCTGTTGGAAAAGAAACCTAATTCAAAGGATTCAAACATGGAGTCATGGAAAACAGAGATTATAATGGTGATATTCAAAAAAAAAAGCACAGTACCTCAAGAGGGGGAGTGAATTATAATGTTGGCTAACATGTGAGCCAGGAAGGAAAGTTGGGTGCTCTATTGTTTTAGTGGGGGTGAGAACCAATGCAGCAAGAGATGGGTCTCATGGACAAGCTGATCTCAGTATGCATTAGATAAGGCAATGGAGTCTGCAAGGTGCTTTGCCTTTGCTGGACAGACAGGGATAGCAGCAGCAGAGGCAGCTAAACAGATGGTTTTAAACATAGTGACAGAGTCATTGCACTCGTTGAAATTGAGGACATAAGGGGCATAGATAGGTGTTAAATGAGACACTCGATAGTGGAGATAATGAGGCCAGATGACGCATGATGTGGACCAGCCAGATCAGGTGATACAGATGGTTAAACCAGTTCAAAATTCAGTAACTCAGCAGTATCCACTTTCTCCCATTCAACCCAATTATGGAAGGCAAACATGGTGACTCCTTGCAGCAACTACGATACCAAGCTCAGTTATACAATTGATAACATGTGATGGCTCCATGTAACCCTCAATGCCCCAAAAATTGAGTTGATTGTTGTAAGCTCTGGGGTTCTGCACCAGGTATAGACATCAGCATATTCTCAATCCTCATATGAGGCTCTATCTCAAATAGCTATGTTCACAGCAGGCTGACTTCCCATCTTCAGGATCTGCAGTGACAGGCTGGTGTAAACCAGAGTCCTCCTTTTCTGCCTGCAATTATTACAGTTTTTGGCAGAAAGTCACTTCACTGCCTGGTAAAGACCTTGTATGTGGTCAAGCTAAGGGCAGTCAAATCTAATGCAGGACTCCAGAGTTTACAATGAAAGCTGTTTGGAGTTAGCCGTGCACTGAACATTCTGTCAATAGTGCATCCACATCTTTGACTAATGGCCAAAATCTGCATACGATTTAGGGGCAAGTATGAAAATTAGGCAGGCAAAGTTATCTTCAGCCAAGGCTATCAATACAGAGCAAGCATCTAAGTAAAGCATACATATATCATTTTATATTTTACAATAACTACAAACTGCTCTTATAGAACGCACAGTACAATAATGATGATTGGTTCTCAGACTGTGGGTGCCACTGGCAAGGCTGCAATTATTGTTGATGCATTTGTACAATTCAGTGGTTTGCTAGGCTATTTCAGTATCGTGGACCAAAGTCACATGTCAAGCAGACCAGGTAGGGTGCCAGGTTTCCTTCCCTGGGACTTTTTTTAAGCAACAATTATTTTCCAACCCACAAACTACTAGTTTGATTGAATTCAACTTTGCAATTTGGCATGGAGGGATGAGAGTTCTGGACCGCCAGCCTCGAGTTACAACCAAGCCACTGCTATGCACCCGTTCAAGTTAATATTCCCATTCTAGTACCATCTGTATATGCTCAAAGTTCCAGTCTCTTCAACAAGAATTTGGAGGCAAAGAGCAGAGATTACCAGTGAATTCATACAAAATTTTGAATCCAAAAGGAGTGATCAAATCTTGAGCACAATGTTGAAGCAGACAGCTGCCATAGGAACATTTTTACTGAAGTAATAGGTCACTGCAGGTAATATGAATAGAAAAAAGGTGAAAGCAAGATGTGGTCTCTACTTAGAAGAGCACAAATCAACAGTTTGAACAGCAGCCTCAACTAGTCTCAGGTTGAAACACAACTATCATTGCTCTTGGTACTGGATTTGTACTTTTCCCTCAAACCATCTTCATTTAGCATTAAAAAACGACACGTTCTCATGGGAACATCAGGACATAGTAAATGCCTTCAAAATCACATTTTTCCATACATGGCAACCAGCACAGCTCCTCTCCACAATGTGTGCATAAATACAAGTTATGCCTGAGGCATAATCACTGTCAGAAGCAGCAATATAGTTCCCAATGCCATGGGGTCTCACTAAATGGGGACCATACTTTACCCATAAGTAAACTCACTGGATATGCCAAGGCCACCACTGACAAGAGTTAGTCAAAACAAAAAAGCTGGTCAAAAAAAATCTGCTTCCATTATGTTGAAATGCCACTAGCTTATGTATTGTGTGAAATAAAAGCAGTGAGAGAACATTTAGAGTAATTAATTAATTAAGCAGATGAGTTAAATGGCAGATCAGTTTTACCATATCAGGGGTTAAATTATCCATATTGGAACAGGAAGTACTGAACACATGTATCTGATAAAAGAATACCTATTAGAGAAGGCAGAAAGGAAAAGCAATTCATCATGGTTGTTTCATGTTGACCAGAAATTCAGTAGGCAATCAATAAAGCTGATCAAATGACAGGGCATCTTTTAGTACATTGAATTTTTTTTTATTCATTCATGGGATGTGGGTGTTGCTGGCTAAGCCAGCATTTATTGCCCATCCCTAATTGCCCTCAAAAAAGTGGTGGCGAGCTGCCTTCTTGAACCACTGCAGTTTGTGTGTGAAATGTGAAATAACCATTGCTGACCTTGTTTACACCACTAGAAAAATGGTGTTCACTGATTCAACGGATGACTCAAGCAGCAGAGATTCTATCAGAACTCGGGGGCTTGGAGTTAGGGGTTTCCAAGCTTTTGACTGTGAGCTGCATAGATGCATACACTCCAGGTCACCCATCCAACTTCAGTCCATGTTTCCAATAATCTGCACACACCTTAAATTCCTGTAACTAACAGGTTAGTTGCTCTGATTTAGGATTTTTTCATTAGTGAGGCAGCAGCACCAAAAACAACCCTTTTTCAAAAGGGCAAAAAACAGGTATCCTTTAATAACCGTACATTGGAGCATTTAGCACTGCACTGTGCCCCATTTCTCAAAGAGAGAGATTAGTATAACCAAAACAATTTCAAAGAGAAGACAGTTCCAAGCTGGGTTTTGTTTAAATGCTGAGAGGATGGACAATGCAGATGGAAACAACTCTGATTAGCACTGACTGTAGAACTAGGAGACAGAGGTTCTAAACTAAACAATGTCCAATCAAGTGTAAACCTATTTATAAATTAGATGGATCAGATCCTCAGCTAAAATAGCTGATGCTGCATCATTTACACTTTCAGAAAAAAAACTGGATGGTTAGAATGGGATGGTAGTTCAAACAGACATGCAGACAGACTGGAACAATCAAATACTCCACGGAATACAATGTTTTCCTGTGGGCTGGGTGGGTCAGGAAGTGTTTTCTACACAAGACTGAATAACGATTGCACTGAATTAACATTCCAGAGTTTGCTCAACCTTTAGAGCATCAAGAAGCGTTTGTACAAAATCTTCCCTTAGATTAAGTAAAAAATTAGAGTCCATTATAAGAACAGTAGTGCTGGACTACTGAAGGAAGGTTTAATGAGCTGACCGGCCATGCTCTTACTGATTCTTCTGATTTGGCATAAAAGAACTCTCCAACAGGAAACAGGAGTGAAGTATTTTAAACTTAAGTCAGAAAAGTTAGAACAGAAGTAGTACCTGTAAATGAAACTAGTTAAAATAAAACGGTGAAAGGGAAAAAAATAACAGGGTGAGCCAAAATATTTTCATATTTATGTAAAATTGTTCTTTAGCTTAGGGTTGTTGCATTAACAAAATATATTTAAGGAACTGAGGGCATCCTGGCCAAGCTTGCAGATGATACAAAGATAGGTGGAGGGACAGGTGGTATTGAGGCGGGGAGGCTGCAGAAGGATTTGGACAGGTTCGGAGAATGGGTAAAGAAGTGGCAGATGGAATACAATGTGGGCAAGTGTGAGGTCAGGCACTTTGGTAGGAAGAATAGAGGCATGGATTATTTTCTAAATGGGGAGAGAATTCAGAAGTCTGGAGTGCAAAGGGACTTGGGAGCCCTAGTCCAGGATTCTCTTAAGGTTAGCTTGCAGGTTGAGTCGGTAGTTAGGGAGGCAAATGCAATGTTGGCATTTATTTCGAGATGACTAGAATATAAAAGCAGGGATGTGCTGCTGAGGCTTTATAAGGCTCTGGTCAGACCACATTTAGAAGATTGTGAGCAATTTTGGGCCTCGTATATCAGGAAGGAAGCGCTGGCCCTGGAGAGGGTCCAGAGGAGGTTCGCGAGAATGATCCCAGGAATGAAAGGCTTAACATATGAGGAACGTTTGAGGACTCTGGGTCTATACTCGATGGAGTTTAAAAGGATCAGGGGGGGATCTGATTGAAACTTACAGAATACTGAAAGGCCTGGATAGAGTGGACGTGGGGAAGATGTTTCCATTAGTAGGAGAGACTAGGACCCGAGGGCACAGCCTCAGAGTAAAGGGAAGACCTTTTAGATCAGAGATGAGGAGAAACTTCTTTAGCCAGAGAGTGATGAATCTATGGAATTCGTTGCCACAGAAGGCTGTGAAGGCCAGGTCATTGAGTGTATTTAAGACCTAGACAGATAGGTTCTTGATTGGTAAGGGGATCAAAGGTTACAGGGAGAAGGCGGGAGAATGGAGTTGAGAAACTTATCAGCCATGATTGAATGGCTGAGCAGACTCGATGGGCCGATTGGCCTAATTTCTGCTCCTATGTCTTATGGTCTTATTTGTTGTCTGAACAGCATAACGACTGGAATTAGCACTTTCAAAGACTGTGAGCTGAGCAAACAAAAAATAGTCAACCCAGGAGGCTGAAAATTCCTTGAAGCCAGCTGTTCAAGGGTTAATTAGTCCCAATAACTCAAAAATTCTAAACATGGAATTTTTTTCCCATTCTAACTTGCAGCAATATCAAAATTGGCCTTGCAGCGTCAGCACGTTTTGTAAACTTTCACAGCATAGTGTTCTTTTTGAAAAGGGATTACATACATCACATATACACATCATAGCCCATTTGGGAATAAGGATCCATTCTAATCAATAAGATCATGGCATAAATAATGCAGTCAAGCCACCTGAGCAATTCAGGACAGTATCCAAACTCAACTGAAGGCTTCGCTCTGACCAACGACACTACACAATAAACTTTGCAATCTGGCTTCTGAAAGTTACTGTGTCCTAGACATCACGCCTACACCCAACATCTGAAGAGTAGATTAGTCAGCATTTTGCTGCACCAACTCTACAAAACGTCAGAACAACAGAACTTCAAACTGAAACAGTTGATATTGTCAACTTCAACACTTGCTGCAATGAAGTGAACATTTTAAGTTTTTCAAAACGATGCTATTTGCATTAAATCAATAAACCCAAACAAATACAGCGCACTGCAGTAGCACAAGTAACATATGCAAAAGTTTGAAAAATAGGTCTCACCAAAATTCTAACAATTCCAACAAATGATAACCACTCAAACTTGCAGTGATTACATTGGTTTTTAATGTAGCTATCGTCCAACATGATTCCTAGGTAGATAACAACTTACAAAATCTGATTTTTCTTTAAAGTGGAAACTATTTCAATGTCTCATTATTTAACAGAGCTTAAGAAGCTTTATGCAGTTTTGCTCAGGGCACAGCTGCCGATTAATCACATTGCTTGCCCCTCAGACCAGCTCAGTCTGCGCTTCAGCACAGTGACAGAGCATCAGATCAGCCCTACATTGTAACCCGAAAAAGAATGCATTAAAAACACCATCGCCATTTGGCAGAGATGATTTAGTAAACTTCAACTGTGGAGAAATTAGAGAAGCTGGGATTTTCCTCAGAGCAGAGGGGGATCAAGGGGAAATTCTTTAGAGGTTTTTTTTTGATGAGCAACAATGATTTTCATAGGCAGCAGGGTCAGTAACCAGAGGATACAGATTTAAGATAATTGGCAAAAGAACCAGAGGGGAGATGAGAAGTTTTAAGCAGCAAGCTTAAAGGATGAGAGGAGATCTAATTGAGGTATATAAGATGCTTAGGCGGATAGACAAAGTAGACGTGGAGCAGATGTTTCCCCTTGTTGGGCATTCTAGAACAAGAGGCCATAGTTTTAGGCTAAGGGGTGGTAGATTTAAATCAGAGACGAGGAGGAATTACTTTTCTCAAAGGGTCGTGAATCTGTGGAATTCACTATCTCAGGGTGCAGTGGATGCCAGGACGCTGAATAAATTGGAGGAGACAAACAGATTTTTAATTAACAATGGGTTGAAAGGTTATGGGGAGAGGGCAGGAAATTGGAGCTGAGGCTGAAATGAGATCAGCCATGATTGTAACGAATGGTGGGGCAGGCTCGAGGGGCTGAATTGCCTACTCCTGGTTCTTACGTTATGGTCGGAAATGCACTGCCAAAAAGGGTGACAGAAGCAAATTCAATACTAATTTTCAAAAGGGGACTAGATAAATACTTGAAATGGAAAGCTTGCAGAACTATGGGGGCAAGCACAGGGAAAAGGACTAATTGGATAGCTCTTTTAAGAACCAGCATAGATTCTATAAAAAAAACTCTCATTAAACAAAAATAGAAAGCTGTTGCAGGTGCACAGTACCTACCAGTATTTGAAATGATAAATATTTTCAGATCTGACAAAATATGGCTTTAGTTTTTACTGCAGATTTCCACTACTTATCTATACTTTTCTCTCACACATTGTCACAAGGATACATGACTGTGTAACAGCTAAGATTATAAATGAAAGCAACAGAATACTTGGAGGAAAGGGCAGAAGACTATTAGCATCGATATGGATCAGTCTCAGCCACAGCGCAGTGGGTAGCACCTTTGCCTCCAAGTCAGAAGGCGCTGAGTTCAAGTTCCATTCCAGGATTTGAGTAGAAAATTCAGGCTGACGCTCCAGTGCAGTACCGAAGGAGTCCTGGAGTTATTCAAGGAAGAGCAGAGGAGCTCTCTCTGGCATCTTGGCCAAAAATTACCCTTCAAGCAACATCACTGAAAAAAAAAAATACAGCCACGAGGCCTGTTGTTTGTGGGAGCTTGCTGGGTGCAAATTGGACATCACATTTACTACAATTTAAAAAAGAGTATTTCGTGGGCTGTAAAGGCGCTATATAAATGCAAGTTTGCACATCTTCAGTCACCTTACACAACATGTGCTGTGCTGCAGCGGGAAGGGAGCCAATAAAAACAAAACTCAGTGCATTTGAGCATTAAGCTTCTGGATGTGAGGGTTTGAATTACTGATTTTAAATCCTGAGGCTCACACCGATGAAGGAGCGGCCACAGGATCAGGGGCTCCAAACAAGGGGTCAACCCGGGGTCAGCTCCATGCCAGGCCTCGGAGCTCAACTGAAGCCCCCAGCCTCCCCTCCATCCCGCCCCGCCACTCACCCCTCGTCCTCCTCGTTCTTGCTGGCGTTAATCTTCGAGCCTTCCACCTCCTTGACCGGGGGCGGCGGCGCCGCCACCACCGCCGCCGACTGCTGCTGCTGCTGCTGATCCCGGCTCCCGTCTCCCACCCGCCCCGAGGCCTGGCCGCCGGCCTCGCCCGCCCCCGCCGCCGAGGATTTCGACTCGGGTCCTCCTCCTCCTCCTCCACCTCCTCCGCCGCCGCCGCCGAACGAGGACTCGCTCCCTCCCTGCCCGCCGAAGCTGTAGAAGGCGCCGTCGAAGCCGTCGGCGGCCGCCCCGGCGCTGCCGTTTTCCGCGAATTGAGCCGCGTCCGCCATCTTGAGAAGCCCTGGGAGAACAAAACGCGAGCGGGGCGAAGGGGGCGGGGTTTGCGGACCCACCGCCCCCCCCCCCCTCCTTGATTGATGGGCCCGTCCAACCAATCGCCAGCCGGAAGCCCCTCCCGCCGCAGCCAATCCAGATCGAGGGGGCGGGACCAAACGGGCGGACCAATCCCCGCCCGCGGAGCGCCCCGGGGTTCGAAATGGGGAAAGTGGGGGGGAGGAGGGGGAGGATGGAAGGGGCTCTGATTGTCGTCGGGCCAAGCCAATCAGAAGAGGAAGAGGGAGAGAACAATGACACGCCTGAGCCAATTGGATCACGCTGCTGAAGATGGGACGTCCAATCAGCGTGAAACAGGGGGGCGGAGCAGTGACATCAAGTCTCTTTTGCTACAATCCAGATGCTCTATTGATGTTGCCACATCCCCATCAGTTCAATGAATGATTTAGAGCAGGAGTCAGGCGCGAGCCTTGTGAGGGTGCCTTATTAGGTTTTTTTTTTAAAACTGTGGGTGGAGAACCACAAGACTATAAGCAAAGCAAAGAGCTACTTGAAATAGCAAAAGCGAAAATAGCGCTAAAAAGTTACTTGCAGAAAAGGTCAGTATTTCAGCCATTTGGTCAGAGCTGAAAAGCTGCAGAGATCTCCTGTAGACGGCAAAGTGGAGGGCAGCGGAAAGGAGGGCGGGGGGGGGGTCGACAAAGGCATAGTTCGATGACGGAGGGCACAGAGCGCTTGCAGCCGAGCCACAGTGGACGTGTGAGGACGCAGCATGGACAAGACGAGCGTGACAAACCATGACAGCAGATCTCCTAGTCGGAGTAGCTACGAGCAGCAGCAGCAGCAGAGGAAAAAGTTCCTGTTGGCTTGTTGATGGATAAATCCATAAGCAGATCTGTTAAATGTCGTATCTCCTCTCCTCCGCCCCCCCCCCCCCCACAGACCATCTCTACCCACACAATCTTTGCCTCTTTTATAAAGATTGTCTCAGCCATCGAACATTTTTTGTCTCAGCCATCTGACATCCTGATTTTTTTTTCTCTCTGTTAAATCAATTACAGCTTATTTTTAAGAGATACACCCTCCCTGTTTCACAGCACTCTTCCCTGTATTCCAATTCCATTAAAATGCTTGATAATTGTTTTTTTTGTTTTGAGTTTTCATGAAAGGGTATACTTCTGACTGGCATACTGTGTATCACCAGCATTTTCTCCTTTTGCTCCAGATTTCCAATATTGGCTGTTTTTAGATTCCGCCTGTTTCTGCTAACAGCAGGATCAGTAACCAGAGGACACAGATTTTATATAATTGGCAAATAGCCAGGCAGATTATGAGAATTTTTTATGCAGTGAGTTGTTATGATCTAGAATGCACTGCCTGAAACGGTGTTTGAAGCTGATTCAACCCTAACTTTCCAAAGGGGATTGGATAAATCCTTGCAAAGGAAAAAGTTGCTGAGATATGAGGGAGGGAGTGGGACAAATTGAATCGGCCTTTCAAAGAGCTGAGAGGCACAATGGGCTGAATGGCCTCCTGTGCTGAAAATTTCTATCTGTTATTAAATCGTCTTTACAACCTATTTACATGTACGTTATAGTGATTGTGAGTGGGGTGAAAGCTAGTTTGGATGATGCAAGACACAGCATATTTAACAACAGAAACTTGCATTCATGTAATGCCTTTAACTTAGCAAAACATATCGAGGCACTTCACACGAGTGTTTTATGACCAAAACCTCAGTCAAAGGGGTAGTATTTAAGGAGCATCTTAAAGGAGCAGAGGTGGAGAGATTTAGGGAGGGAATTTTAGAGCTGAAAACCTAGGCAGCTGAAGGCACAGGTGCCAATGGTGGTGTGATAAAAATCAGGCATGCACAAGAGACCTGAATTGGAGGAGTACAAAGATCTCAGAGGTTTGTAGGGCTGAAGAAGGTTACAGAGATTAAAAAGGCCATGGAGAGCCTTGAACAGAAGGATGAGAATTTAAAATTTGAGGCATTGCTGGTCTAGGAGCCAATGTAGGTCAGCGAGCACAGGGAGTCATGGGTGAACGGGACTTGGCGCGAGTTAAGATACAGACAGCAGTGTTTTGGGTGAGCTCAAGTTTATGAGTGGTGGGGGATGGGAGGTCAGTCAGAAAGTCATTGGAATAGCCAAGTCTAGAGGTGACAAAAGCATGGATAGAGTTTCAGCAGCAGTTGAGCTGAGGCAGGGCAGAGACGTGTGATATTACAGAGATGGAAGTAGACAGTCTTGATAATGGAGAGGAAATGTGATTGGAAGCTCAGCTGAGGGTCAGACACAACACAGAAGTTGCCAACAGCTTGGCTATCAGAGACAATCTGACAGTAGCCCTGGAAAGGGATGAAATCATGATTAGGAAATAGAGTTTGTTGCAAGGATTGAAGATAATGGCTTTGAACTTCCCAATATTTAAAATTTCTATTCATCCAATATTGGGCATTGGATAAACACCATTACAAATAAGAGGCAGTGGAAGGATCGAGAGAGGTGTGGTGAGGTACAGCCAGACGTAGTCACTGTACTCGTGGAACTTAAGGTTGTGTTTTCCAATGGTGATGCTGAGGCGCAGCATGTAGGTGGGAAATTTGAGGGGGTCAAGGATACATCCTTGGAGGACACCAGAATTAACAGTGTGGGAGCAGGAAGAGAAGCCATTGGGGGAAGTATTCTAGCTATGACTTACTAAATAAGAATGGAGCCCAGTAGGGAAGACCTATTCAGCTGGATAGTGGAGGAGAGGCATTGGAAGAGGATAGTGTGAGGAACCATATCAAAGACTACAGACAGGACAAGGAGGGATAATGCTGCACGATCACCATCATAGAGGATGTCTTTTGTGACATTGATAAGTTTCACGCCACACAAGTGCCAGGCAATGGCCATCTCCAACAAGAGAGAATCTAACCATCACCCATTGATGTTCAATGCCATTACTATCACTGAATCCCCCACTATCAACATCCTGGGGGTTACCATTGACCAGAAACTGAACTGGACTAGCCATATAAATACTGTGGCTACAAGAGCCAGAGGATAGAAATCCTGCGATGAGTAACTCACCTCCTGACTCCCCAAAGCCTGTCCACCATCTCCAAGGCACAAGTCAGGAGTGTGATGGAATACTCCCCAGTTGCCTGGATGAGTGCAGCTCCCACAACACTCAACAAGCATGTTACCATCCAGGACAAAGCAGCCCACATGATTGGCCCTTCTGCACGCTTCATTGAACCAGGGTTGATCCCCTGGCTTGGTGGTTATAGTAGATTGGGGGATGCGGGGCCATGGTTACAGATTGTGTTCAAGTACAATTCTGCTGCTGCTGATGGCCCACAGCGCCTCATGGTTGCCCAGTCTTGAGTTGCTAGATCTGTTCAAATCCATCCCATTTAACACAGTGGTAGTGCCACACAATACGATAGAGGGTACCCTCAATGGGAAGGTGGGACTTGGTCTCCACAAGGATCATGCAGTGGTCACTCCTACCAATACTGTCATGGACAAATGCATCTGCAGCAAGCAGTTTGGTGAGGATGAGGTCAAGTTTGTTTTTCCCTCTTGTTGGTTCCCTCACCACCTTCCACAGGCCCAGTTTAGCAGCTATGTCCTTTAGACCAGCTTGGTCAGTAGTGCTGCTACCGAGCCATCTTAGTGATGGACATTGAAGTCCCCAACCCAGAGTACATTCTGTGCCCTTGCCACCTTCTGTGCTTCTTCCAAGTGGTGTTCAACATGGGAGAGTAGTGATTCATCAGCTGAGGGGTGGGCATTATATGGTAATCAGCAGGAGGTTTCCTGGCCCATATTTGAACTGGTGCCATGAGACTTCATGGTGTCCGGAGTCGATGTTGAGGACTCCCAGGGCAACTCCCTCACGATTGTATACCACTGTGCTGCCAACTCTGCTGGGGGTGGCAGTGGTGTAGTTGTATTGTTGCTGGAATAGTAATCCCCCAGGGTAATGCTCTGGGGACCCAGTTTTGGATCCTGTCACAGCAGATGGTGGAATTTGGATTCAACAAAAATCTGGAATTAAAAGTCTAATGATGACCATGAAACCATTGTTGATTGTTGTAAAAGCCCATCTGGTTCACTAATGCCCTTTAGGGAAGAAAATCTGCCTGCATGTGGCTCCAGATCCACAGTAATATAGTTGACTCTTAAATGCCCTCTGAAATGGCCTAGCAAGCCACTCAATTGTATCAAATCGTTACAAAGCCTCAAAAAAGGAATGAAAGCGGATGGCCCACCCAGCATCGGAAACGACAATGGCAAACTCAGCCCTGTCAACACTGCAAAGTCCTCCTTACTAACATCGTGTTTTGGAAGAGCTGTCTCACAGCAACAGCCTGACATAGTCATGCTCACGGAATCATATCTTACAGATAATGTCCCAGACACCACCATCACCAGCAGTGGAGGCGGCACAGTGGTATACAGTGGGAAGGTTGTTGCCCTGGGAGTCCTCAACATCAACTCTTGACCCCATGAAGTCTGCTTACCGCCCACCCTCAGTTGATGAATCATGTTGAACACCACTTGGAGGAAGCACTGAGGATGGCAATGGTGCAGAATGTATACTCTGGGCGGGGGACTTCAATGTCCATCACAAAGAGTGGCTCGTTGCACCACTACTGACCGAGCTGGTCAAGTCCTAAAGGACGTGGCTGCCAGACTGGGTCTGTGGCAGGTGGTGAAGGAACCAACAAGAGGGAAAGACATACCTATCCTCACCAACCTGCCTGCTGCAGATGCACCTGTCCATGACAGTATCAGTAGGAGTAACCACTTTACAGTCATTGTGGAGGCACAATTCACATTGAGAATAGCCTCTGTTGAGTTGTGTGGCACTTCTGCCGTGCTCAGTGGGGTAGATTTCGAACCAATCTAGCAACTCAAGACTAGGCATCCATGAGGCACTGTGAGTCACCAGCAGCAGCAGAATTGTACTCAAACACAATCTGTAACCTCAAGGCCCAGCATATCCCCCACTCTACCATTACCACCAAGCCAGGGGATCAAGCCTGTTTCAATGAAGAGTGCAGGAGGGCATGCCAGGAGCAGCACCAGGCATACCTAACAATGAGGTGTCAACCTGGCGAAGCTACAACACAGGACTACTTGCGTGCCAAACAGCATAAGCAGCAAGTGATAGACAGAGCTAAGCAATCCAAATTAATCAGATCTAACTCTGCAGTCTTGCCACATTCAGTCGTGAATGGTGGTGGACAATTAAACAACTCACTGGAGGAGGAGGCTCCACAAATATCCCCTTCCTCAATGATGGGGGAGCCCAGCACATCAGTGCAAAAGATAATGCTGAAGCATTTGCAATAATCTTCAACCAGAAGTGCTGAGAGGATGATCCATCTTGGCCTCCTCCAGAGGTCCCCAGCATCACAGGTGCCAGTCTTGAGCCAATTCAATTCACTCCACGTGATATCAAGAAACAGCTGAAGGCACTGGGTAGTGCAAAGGCTATGGGCCCTGACAACATTCCAGCAATAGTATGAAGACTTGTGCTCCAGAACTTGCTGCGCCTCTAGCCAAGCTGTTCCAGTACAGCTACAACACTGGCATCTACCAGGCTATGTAGAAAATTGTCCAGGTATATCCTGTACACAAAAAGCAGGACAAATCCAACCCAGCCAATTACCACCCCATCAGTCTACTCTCAACCATCAGTAAAGTAATGAAAGGAGTCATCAAGCAGCACTTGCTTAGTAATAACCTGCTCACTGATGCTGGATTTGGGTTCCGCCAGAGCCACTCAGCTCCTGATCTCATTACAGCCTTGGATCAAACATGGACAAAAGAGCTGAACTCACAAGACAAGGTGAGAGCAACTGCCCTTGACACCAAGGCCGTATTTGACTGAGTGTGGCATCAAGGAGCCCTAGCAAAACTGGAATCAATGGGAATCGGTGGGGGGGTGGTGGGGGGAGAGATCTCCACTGGTTGAAATCATACCTAGGACAAAGGAAGATGGTTGTGGTTGTTGCAAGTCAGTCATCTCAGCTCCAGGACATCATTGCAGGAGTTCAAGGTAGTGTCCTAGACCTAACCATCTTCAGCTGCTTCATCAATGACCTTCCCTCCATCATAAGGTCAGAAATGGGGATGTTCGCTGATGATTGCACAGTGTTCAGCACCATTTGTGACTCCTCAGATACTGAAGCAGTCCGTGTCCAAATGCAGCAAGACCTGAACAATATCCAGACTTGGACTGACAAGTGGCAAGTAACATTTGCGCCATGTAAGTGCCAGGCAATGACCATCTCCAACAAGGGAGAATCTAACCATTGCCCCTTGATGTTTAATGGCATTACCATTGCTGAATCCCCCACTATCAACATCCTGGGGGTTACCATTGATCAGAAACTGAACTGGACTAGCCATATAAATACTATGACTATAAGAGCAGGTCAGAGGCTAGGAATCCTGCGACAGGTAACTCACCTCCTGACTCCCCAAAGCCTGTCCACGATCTACAATGGAAAAGTCAGGAGTGTGATGGAATACTCCCCACTTGCCTGGATGCAGCTCCCACAACACTCAACAAGCTTGACACCATCTAGGCCAAAGCAGCCCACTTGAATGGCACCACATCCACAAACATTCACTCCCCTCACCATCAACGCACACTAGCAGCAGTGTGTATCTACAAGATGCACTGCAGAACTTCACCAAGGCTCCTTAGACAGCACCTTCCAAACCCATGACCACTACCATCTAGAAGGACAAGGGCAGCAGATAGATGAGAAGACCACCACCTGGAAGTTCCCCTCCAAGTCATTCAACATCCTGAAGTGGAAATATATCGCAGTTCCTTCACTGTCGCTGGGTCAAAATCCTGGAACTCCCTCTTTAACAGCACTGTGGGTGTACCTACACCACATGGACTGCAGCGGTTCAAGAAGGCAGCTCACCACCACCTTCTCATGGGCAACTAAGGGGTGGGCATTAAATGCTGGCCTAGCCAGCGAAGCCCACATCCTATGAATGAATTTTTAAAATGTGGCATGACTGCAGAGCTTAGATCTGATCCGTTGGTTGTGGAATCGCTTAGCTCTGTCTATCACCTGCTGCTTATACAATTTGGCATGCAAGCAATCCTGTGTTGTAGCTTCACCAGGTTGACACCTCATTGTTAGGTATGCCTGGTGCTGCTCCTGGCATGCCCTCCTGCACTCTTCATTGAACCAGGATTTATCCCCTGGCTTGGTGCTAATGGTAACTAGGGAAGGGCAATAAATACTGGCCCAGTCAGCGAAGCCCACATCCCGTGAATTAATTTTTAAAAATTATCTTGAAGGTATGATTCCATGATTATGACTATGTCAGGTTGTTGCTCGACTAATCTGTGAGACAGCTCTTCCAATTTTTGACACAAGCCCCCAGCTGTTAGTTAGGAGGATTTTGCAGGGTCAACAGGGCTAAGTTTGCTGTTGTCCTTTCCAGGACACTGATCACTCACAGCCTGTTGCTTTCTGGACATCAGTCACGCACAGTCTGCAACTCGCTGGAAACCAGTCACTCAGTCTCTTGCCCTCTGGACACTGGTCTCTCACAGTTTGTCCTTATTGCTTCATTCTTATTTATTTGTTCTTAGCAGTTTGATGCAACTGAATGGCTCGCTAGGACTTTTCACAGGGGCATGTAAGATCTGGAGTCACATGTAGGCCAGATAAGGATGGCACATTTCATTCTCTAAAGGTCATTAGTGAACCAGATGGGTTTTTACAACAATCAACATGATTTCCTGGTCATCATTAGACTTTTAATTCCAGGTATTTTTGTTGAATTCAAATTCCACCGTCTGATGTGGTGGGATACGAACCCGGGTCTCCAGAGCATTACCCTGGATGATAACAATCATAATAATAATGATCATAATAGTCCAGTGCTAATACCATTATGCCACCACCTCCCTGATGCCTCACCTACCATCTTTGATTTATGTGTAAAAGGAATTAAACCACTACTTTCAAAGAAAATCCACAAGACGTTGTGGGATTTTGTAAAGAATGGAATAATGAATTATGGTGTCGAATTCCTCATTGGTTTCATTCTGCATCAGAAATGTTCAAGTTGACCCCATCTGAAGTAACTGCACTCAGTTCTGGGCACTGCATCTCAGCAAGGACATATTGGTCTTCGAGGAGGTGCAGCGCAGAGTCACAAAAATAATACCCAGACTCCAAGGGTTAAATTATGAATTCCAAATGAATTATAAATTTTATAGATCAGTGGTTCTTAAAGTGTGGTCCACGGAGTGGGTTGGCTGTCTCATCTGGGAGGGGAGTAGGCATGGAGGACCACCAAGTGTGATGCAAAGATATGAGCAATTTAATACTTCATTAACCTATAGTTGATGGGGTAACTCTACCTCCCTTCACTTTTGCCATTAGTTGTTCATCCAAAGTCTCCTCAATGTACCACAGGACTACCACAGTGCCAGAAATAGGCAGCATATGGGCACTACCGCAGTACCAGGTTTGTTTGGTGATTATCACGGTATCGGACTGACATTACAAACTAGCTTCATTTACCTGGTTTTCTTCACCTAAATCTACAACAAGTGCTCGTCCCTAATATAAAAAACAAAGAGTACTGGAAAAACTCAGCAGGTCAGGTAGCACCTGTGGAGAGAGAAACAAAGTTAACGTTTTGAGTCCAATGTTTTTATTTCTGATTTTCAGCGTCCATTTTGCTTTTATTTAAGTGCTTATTCCTCTTGGATTATCCAGTCAGTCATTTATCACATGTCTCAGTCAACCAGTTCCACAAATAGCAATGAGATAAATAGCCAGTGTTTTTGTTAGTCGAAGATTAAATACTAATCAGGACACTGAGAGAACTCTCCTCTCTTTGAATCGTTCCACAGCCTGTTCTTACCTTTACCTGAATAGGGAGACAGGGCCTCAATTTAATATCTTACCTGAATATAGTCGTGCAGCACTCCTTCATTGCTAGCTTATATTGCATGCTAAAGTCCTGGAGAGCCCTCTTCTGATTTTACAGAGAATTTACAGGACAACAGCAGGCCATTCAGCCCAGCTAGGCTGGTACTGTTAAGACGAATCCCTGCTGTACACTTTCCCTGGCTCAAATATCCTTCCTATACTGAGGTGTCCAAGACTGCATACAAGATGGCCTCTGTGTATCTAAACATTACATTGTACAGGAGCAGAAAATCTGATAATGGATAGACAGTGTGTGTATTGACACCTGTGAAATGAAGGAGGGGAATTTATACCAGACTTACAGCGAACAGAATCTGCTTTACTTAAAATAACAAACAGAGGCCATTTTACAAGAAACAGCAAGAGTCTATTTAAACTGATTCACTATATACCATAGCAAACAGAATCTATTGAAACAGAAATCATGACTAAAACTAGAACAGAGATTGCTGATTAAAGCAAGAGTATTTCTTCAGCAAGATGCATTGAGTGGAGGACAGCTACATGTTTTGGTACATCAGTAAGAGTTATGGTTTTGTTTCCAACTTCCAGCAGTGTAAGGGATGTGATGTAACAAACCATGTGACTTCTGTATGCTGGCAATCTGAAGACCTGTATCATGCAGACCTCTCTGTACATGGCTGAACCATCCCTAAGTAAAGAATCCACGTTATTGTGTTACTGATCCCATCTTGAGTGGTCAGTGCCTTGGTGTGCATAGTAGTAACTATCACAGGGGTTAATAGAAAGCAATACCATATATCAGAATATGTGTACAAAATCAGTCCCAGTCCCTTATAGCAATGCGGTCTCTGGGATGATTGACATGCCAATTACCCAATCATTTCCCTTCTGGCCTGGATTTGTGATGTCACTATATGCAGCCACAAACAGATTGTGCAACAGTTTTCAACACAATTCCAATTTTCAAACAATCTGTTTGAACGTTGTGAATCCCGCACGCTCTCTGTTAGCTGGGTCGGGGTGGGGCTGGAGTTTTCTTACTTGACCTGATTACTGTTCTCCCCACCCTTCCCCATTTTGCTCACTCCCATTTACAGGGTTCACTGGCCTTCAGAGTTAACTTGTCTTTTCATTGAACAGAAACCAAGGGGCCTCTTGTGCGGTACATTTCCAGCATTTTCCATTTTATTTCAGAACTTTCCTGGTTAGAATAACATTGAAATTCCAGCACTGCAGGTGAAGGAGGAAATTATATTTCAAGAGCCTATGCTGTTTGAGGGAGCCGCTGTGAACCAGTCCTCTTTCCCTGTGGGAAAGCACATCACTTACACACCCGTTCTTTCAGGTGAAGCAGAAATTCATAGTACGACATTGCCGTCTCAGTGCGGTCATCCACTAGACGCTTGATGAACACGGACCGTGAGGTACTATCATCCCTGGCAAGAAAGAGATCAAGAGAATCAATTTAAGGCAGCAAATCATCTGTCCTTGTTCTGCAAGATGCCGCAAAACACGATCGCTCTTGCAGCACAGAAGTTGTCAAATTTCATTTGGTCACACTCCTGCAAAACGCCTTGGGCCATTGTACTATGTTAAAGACACTATATAAACGATGGAAGTTATTGTTGTTATTCGTTCCATCATGCCTGTGCCTGCTCTTTGGTGCAACCATCTAATTAACTCCACACCCCTGCTCTTTCCCCAAAGCCCTGCAAATTTCTTCCTTTCAAGTCTCTTTTGAAAGTTACAATTGAATCTGCTTCCACTGCCCTTCCATGCAGTGCATTCCAGATCATAACTCACGGCATATAAAAAAAATTCTCTTCATCTCCCCTCTTTTGACTCTATCTTAAATCTCTGCCCTCTGGTTACTGACCCTCCTGCTGGATCCTCTATAAATAACCTTAATAAAATTTTGAATTATTAAATATTAACGTAACCCACCCTAAGGAGAATAATCCCAGCCTCTCCAGTGTCTCCACATACATACTCAGAATTATACCACCAAAATGGCTATTCAGCCCAAAAATGATCTTATGCAGATTCTCAATACACAGCTGGAGTGGGGACCAGACCCTACACATCAAGATTTTTTTTTTTGCAGAAATATATTATATTCATAAAATATCTAAAAGAACATTACAAAACATTTCAAAATGGCCATTACAAAAAGTGTAATAATATTTAAGTTTTTTACATAAATCATGTTGCACCCTGAGGTGCTTCAATACAATCAAAGGAACATCACCGGCATTTCAAAATGGTCATAACAGACAGTGCAATCATATTCAAGTTTTCTACATAGATCATGTTGGCACCTTGCGGTGCCCCTGCGCACTGAGATTGTTTGGAGACTGGCGCTAAGCCCAAGGATGGTTTGTGGCTGTAGACCCACAATCTGAGGGGGTCTGTGGTGACATCACCTCTTTTTGAGCCTGGGTAATTTGTTTTGAGGAGACTGGCTGATATTGGGGGAGGATTCACTCATCCACTCTCAGCTGCTCAGGTGTAAAAAGACATTCTGTGGGGGAGGGGGTGTGGGGGAGGTGACTGGAATGTGACTGGGAACCAAGACTGGGTTTTCCCAGTGGGGAGATCCTTTTGATGCTGCAACGACCAGTCTCGTGTACAAAGAAGCACAAAGGACAATTCATGAAAAAAGTTTAGGTAACATTCTGTCAAATGGGATTGAATGACAATCTGTGAAAGCTTGGACTCACTTGATGATGAAGCAAGGTGCATGGTAAAGTCTCTCCTTCCTTAAGGATCCCAGTAATGCCTGGAGGAGTTTAGAAGCGGGATTCTGTAGAATGGGCAGCAAGGTCTGAAACACACCAGCAGTATTAATATTTATTATGTGCTCAGGATTTTCCAGTGCTCGCCATAGACGCAAAAGGCCTGGAATTTCCTTGGAAATGATCCTGCATCTCCAGAGTGTCTTCCCAACTCTGATCTGAGCAGCTCCAACAAAGCTATGGCTACGGAGCAGAAAGATCTCCAAGGGAATCCCAGGCCCAGAAACTCAGCTCACTGACAAACGCGCTGCAATATCACACAATACAGAATGAAATAAAATGGGAGGAGGAGAGGGAGAGAGAAAAGAGCACGGTAACAAGTTCCCCAAAACATAATTTGGGCTCCAGCTGGAATAACGAGCACCTCACTATTTTGAAGCAATGGAGACAGTCTAGCCTGTGTAAACTGGAGATGATCCCAGGGGTGAGGGGACAGAGCTATCATGAGGAACTTAAAAAATGGCAGAAGCTGTATTGGCTGCAGCAAAGGGAATCTAACCGAGTGTTTAAATTGTGAAATGATTTGAGACAGTAAATAGAGAAAGATTATTTACATGAGTTGGTAGTTGGGGGCATGAATATAGAATTGAAGAATGATAGGAGGGGATTGAATCTTTATTTCATGCAAAGGGCTATTAAGATATGGAATACATCACCACCAGTGGCTGTTGAAACGAAGAAAGTCACAACATTTAAGAGAGAATTAAATTATTTGAAGAAAAATATTAATTGATAGAAAGAGCACTTAACTGGCTTCCTCTTGAATACATGCCTCAACTTTTCTATGTGGTCGTGAGTTCCACACCTCACCACTCTCTAGATAAAAAAGTTTAATCAAATTGCCCATTGGATTTATCAGTGACTATCTTATATTTATGGTCCCTAGTTTGGGTCTCTCCAACAAGTGAAAATATCTTCTCTACTCTACCCTGTCAAACCCCATCATAATAAAAAGTGTCTATCGCAATTGTCTTCACTATTTTTCAAGCCAACAGCCACTTCAGCAAAAAACCTGCAGCATGAGAGCCACTTCAACTACTAAATTATCATTGCTTACTACTCCAGCAATTCACTTGGGCCAAAAGAAAATACACAACACCAACAGTTGAATACTCTGCTAACTCTATGGTGGTTGCTATGGTAATATAACTGTTACTGAACATACTTAGATATACTTATTGGCGCACATTATACCATGTGGTCAATGTGACATGTAAAGAAGGCTGACTTTTGATAGGTTCGGTAGACATTTTTTAATGTTAAAAATAAAATAAATAGGAATATAACGCTGGGCTGGGCTCCAGCTCACCACGACCCTCTGAGGACAAAGCCGTTACTGAAAATGGATAGATGCAATCGGGGAGCTGCACTTAGTGTCGAAGGGAGCTGCCACTGGCTCGAGGGCCTTGCAATGAAAAACATTGGTCTATCAGTTCTCCCCATCACCCCTCAGCCGCTCCTATCCTGGAGAAAACTCTATTCAATTTTCCTTATAGTTACAATCTCTTTTTAATCCTGGGAATGTTCTTGCATTTTCTCCAATGCTTCTATATTGTTTCTGTAATAAGGAGGCCAGAACTGTGCACAGTACTTCAAGTGTGGTAAAGGCTTGCTAAAAAAGCAGCTTGGAGACACCGACGGGTGACAGGAGGGTCAGGACTTACCAGTGTACCTGGTAGCAAGGTGTAGCTGCTCACGCCTAACACACCATCCAGGAAACTGGTGCTGCAGTGCCTACCGACCCAGATATATAGAACCTGAAGATAGAAGAACATAGAATAGCCTTGGGCACCCAATCACTGCAGAATCAGCAACAGTTATAAGAACATAAGAGATAGAGGCAGGAGTTAACCATGTGGCCCGTTGAGTTGGACCCACCATTCAGTACGATCATGACTGATCTTGGGCTTCAACACCACTGTCCCACCCGCTCACCTCCCCATATCCCTTCATCCCTGAGAAAACAAACATCTATCTACCTCAAACTTAAATATATTCAATGATGGAGCATCCACAACTTTCTGGGGTAGAGAATTCCAAAGATTCCTGATGGAAGAAATCTCTCCACAATTCAATCCTAAATGATCAGCCCCTTACCCAGAGACAGTGCACCGCCCCTCCACCCATATAAGAACATAAATACTGTGTTCTTACCCGAAATGATCCACAGAAACATAGAAACTAGGGGCACGGGTCGGCCATTTGGCCCTTCGAACCTGCTCCACCATTCACCATGATCATGGCTGATCATCCAACTCAATAGCCTGATCCCACTTTCTCCCCATATCCTTTGATCCCGTTCGCCCCAAGAGCTATATCTAACTCCTTCTTGAAAACATACAATGTTTTGGCCTCAACTACTTTCTGTGGTAATGAATTCCATAGGCTCACCACTCTCTGGGTGGAGAAATTTCTCATCTCAGTCGTAAATGGTCTACCCCGTATTCTCAGACTGTGACTCCTTGTTCTGGACTCCCCCACCATCAGGAACATCCTTCCTGCATCTACCCTGTCTGATCCTGTTAGAATTTTATAGGTTTCTTTGAGATCCCCCCTCATTCTTCTGAACTCCAGCGAATATAATCCTAATCGCCTCAATCTGTCCTCATATGTCAGTCCCGCCATCTCAGGAATCAGTTAGGTAAACCTTTGCTGCACTCCCTTTATAGCAAGAACATCCTTCCTCAGATAAGGAGACCAAAACTGCACACAATATTCCACGTGTGGTCTCATCAAGGCCCTGTACAATTGCAGCAAGACATCCCCGTTCCTGTACTTGAATCCTCTGGCTATGAAGGCCAACATACCATTTGCCTTCTTTACCGTCTGCTGCACCTGCATGCTTACCTTCAGCGACTGGTGTATAAGGACACCCAGGTCTCATTGCACATTCCCCTCTCTCAATTTATAGCCATTCAGATAATAATCTGCCTTCCTGTTTTTGCTACCAAAATGGATAAACTCACGTTTATCCACATTATACTGGATCTGCCATGCATTGTATCACTCACTCAGCTTGTCCAAATCACACTGAAGCATCTCTGCATCCTCCTCACAGCTCACCCTCCCACCCAGCTTTGTGTCATCTGCAAATTTGGAGATATTACATTTAATTCCCTCATCTAAATCATTAATATATATTGTGAATAGCTGGGGTCCCAGCACCGATCCCTGCGGTACCCCACTAGTCACTGCCTGCCATTCGGAAAAAGACCCGTTTATTCCTACTCTTTGTTTCCTGTCTGCCAACCAGTTTTCTATCCATCTCAATACACTACCCCCAATCCCATGCGCCTTAATTTTACACGCTAATCTCTTATGTGGGACTTTGTCGAAAGCCTTCTGAAAGTCTAAATAAACCACATCCACTGGCTTCCTTCCCCTCATTAACTCTCCTAGTTACATACTCGAAAAATTCCAGTAGATTTGTCAAGCATGATTTCCCTTTCTTAAATCCATGCTGACTCTGTCTGATTCTGCCACTGTTTTCTACGTGCTCAGCTATTAAATCTTTTATAATCGACTCTAGAATTTTCCCCACTACCAATGTCAGGCTGACTGGTCTATAATTCCCTGTTTTCTCTCTGTCTCCGTTTTTAAATAGTGCGGTTGCATTAGCTACCCTCCAATCTGTAGGAACTGTTCCAGAGTCTATAGAATCTCGGAAGATGACCACTCTTTCTAGGGCCACTTCCTTAAGTACTCTGGGATGTAGGTTATCAGGCCCCGGGGATTTATCGGTCTTCATCCCATCAATTTCCCCAACACAAATTCCCTACTAATGCTGATTCCTTTCAGTTCCTCCCTCTCACTAAACCCTGTGTTCCCCAACATTTCTGGTATGTTATTAGTGTCCTCCTTTGTGAAAACAGAACTAAAGTATGTATTTAGTTGGTCAGCCATTTCTTTGCTTCCCATTATAAATTCCCCTGTTTCTGACTGTAAGGGACCTACATTTGTCTTCACCAATCTTTTTCTCTTCACATACCTATAGAAACTTTTACAGTCAGTACTTGCCTACATAACAACAGTCCCTGCACATCAAAGTAATTAGTTGTCCTTGAAGTGTTTTAAGCTGTTTCTGGGATGTGACTGGAAACTATAAGAATGCAAATCCTCTTGCTCTGCTTCTGAAGGGTTTTCATTTTCTATTAACACTTACATTACCACAATCGATTAAGAAGGCTCCTTGCAGAGTAAGATTCTCTGCCATGAGCGGTATCAAGGCTGGTCTCTTCACTGATCCCTTGCCTGCCTCCAGGGCGACCTGTCATGGGGAAAGAAAGGGATTAGAAACAGCACGACAATCTGCTAATCTCACCACCTCCATCTCTCTCTCTCTCACTCACTCTCTCACTCACTCTCTCTGCCTTAGCATTGATGGAACGAAACAGAACTCAGGGAATCAATCACACCACACGGTAACCAAGGCACTCACGTTGTCAGCAGACTCGCTGTGGAGGTAATCGTCAATCCTGTACAGATCGGGGTAAACCATCCGCAAAACAAAGGTCAGCGGCTGTATCATCAGCTGGGACATGGTGAAAACCCGCTCGTCCAGGTTCATGGCTGCATCTGTCTGAAAGGCAGGCTGCAAGACGAGATGGAACAGGTTCAGACGTCCATATTAGAGGACAGAGGTCAGGGTATATTTCTTTACACAGGGGCCTAGAAATTTGGTTATACAGAGTCTGTTTATCGAGCATTAAAACATACCCAAAGCCTCCAGCAGAGTGGAGAGAGACTCCACCTCCCCTGCACCCTCCCCACCAATGCTGGGCGCCATGATTTCAAGGAAGAGCAAAATGGATCAAAACTGGGATGCAATTTCTTCATCAAGAAATAACAGTGAAACTTCCTGGTCCAAAGAGGATACTTAAACCAAAACTAAACTTATCTCTACAGTTAAAACAATCATCAAGTATTATTATTTTTTAAAAAAGCAAAGTAGTGCAGATGCTGTAAATCTGAAATAAAACAGAAAATGCTCGAAAAACTGCTGAGTTTTTCCAGTACTTTCTGTTTTTATCAAATATTATTACTTCCTGGACGCGTTTTCTCAGGAACTTTGCATAGTGGGTTATGTGGAACCATTCAATCTTATTCCAGCAAATTTCTTCGAAAAGGGATCATACAAATACCTGGCAGGACATGAACAGGGTCAGAGATTTACATGCAAGGTCTTGACTGAGATAGTTGAATTATTCACTTGACACAGGGAAAACAGAGGTCAGCAGGTCAAAGTTGAATAGCGGAAAGGTTGTGATAGGAACAGAATAGTACACACAAGACCACTGCAGCCACCTGGTCAATACCAACCTTCAGACTATACCTTACCATGCTTTATCCATGATATTCTTCACCCAAAAAAATATTCAGCTCCTTTTTGAATTTGCTGATATTGTCTGTCTCCACTCTCTCCCCAGGCAGTGTGTTAAACAAACTCCCTATTTTCTCTGTGAATCAGCAAAATCTAAAACCATTCATCCCCTCTCTCTCTCTCTCCTGAGATCAAACACACAGTTACAGAGTTTGATTATGGGTAAACATGCCAGTTTGAAATCGTGCAACAGAAATGAATTTTACTCTTTTCTCATCAAAAACCAGCAACTGTGCATTAACCAGTCAGAGTGAACCTCACAGTTTCAACGATTGTTGAAAGGGGCTGCCTTCATGGGACAAATTATTTGATCATTCACTCTTTAACTTCAAAAGCGCTTGTTTGTTACATAAATCTCCTTGATACAATTCAATGGTGGAACAGGCATGAAAGGCTCCTGTTCCTATTCCTCTGTGTCATGTTAAATCTCCACGAAAAGCCTTTGCCACAATGACGTGCAGGCAGAGAATGGCCTCCTCCTGTTCCAATGCCACTATGTCATGTTAACTCTTTGTGACAAGCCATGGTCACCATGATCTGAAGGGGCGGAATGGCCTCCTCTTGTACCTATGCCCCTATGTCATGTTAAATCTTCATGAAAAACCTGTACCACAATGATCTGAAGGGGCCAAACGGCTTAATCCTGTTCCTCGGTTTTGTCATGAAAAGCCAATTACCGCCACGTGTTACTTACAGGCATATTGAACTTTTTAAGGAAGACTTGAGTGTTTTTAAAGAAATACAAGCAAGGACACTGAGCAAAAGATGGCTGATGATGTAAAGTGACCACTTTCTGGAAAATTCCAATGTGGGTTATACAGTCAGACCTGTCCTGAGAGATCATGGAATGTTGTACCTTAAAAGGTGTCATGGCCTTGTTTAAGCAGAGACACTTGAAAGGGAGAAAGGAAAGATGCAAAAGACTGAACTTTAATCTCCTGTGGTTGCGGAGACAAAAGGCTGAGTTGCATGTCTCAGCAGTTACCCAAAAATCCATCTCCTGTTGATTTATATCTCAGAATGTGTAAATAGTTCTTAGGTGGATGCAAGATAACTATTTCCCCTCATCGAATACACAGGGAAAATGGGTTCAAAAAGTTAGCTGCAGAGGAGTGTAATGTGTGCTGTGAGAGTGACAACACAAGAATACCAACTAGTCACCCTGCAGTTGCAGGCAAAGTCTCTCTCTCTCTCTGTTGCTGGGGGCAAGGCTTAGCAGAAGCCACAATCAAAAAGGAAATAGGACAGCCTCTTCAGCCACTCTGCAGAAGCAAGTGTCTCCAAACCAACTGCAAATCTGCCAAAATCAGCTCTACCAGAATTACCCAACTTAACGGCCACAACAAATTGCCATCTATGCCTCACGGACAAGCCAAACACTGATTTGTATATACTTTCTATTTTTTATTTGGACTCAACTTCTCATTTCTGATCTATGTGTATGTGTGTTGTATTTTTATTAATTTTCTCAGGTTTCAGTAACTAACAAATTTAATTTACCTTTAGCTCTAGAGAGCCTGTTTACATTGGCTCCTCTAAAAAATAAATACATTTGGACTAAGAAAAGGTATCCACGGTGTGGGGGGGGGTGGCGGGGGGAATCCCTTTTAAATTAACCTTGTTGCAACCAACTGAGGGGGTTGAATAAAGAAGGGGAGACAGCTCATTCCTCCTCGCCCAGGGGCATAACAAAAATGGGGTCCCGTTCGGGAAGTTAACAAACTGGGGGACCACACCCGGGGACCGGTCATAACAGTTTCTTATTCTGTGACCTCTCACCTGCTTTAGTAGGGCAAGGACATACAGTGGAAGTTGCTGTAGACTGCGGGGGATGGAGAATGCGGGCTGCTTTGGACTGCATGCTGAGACGCGATAGGCAAGGAGAGCATCAATGAGAACTCTAATCAACTCATCTCGGGTGTAAGCGAGGCTGAGCCTCATTGAATGATCCACTGCTGCAGGTAAATATAGAGAAAGATCACATAAAGATAAGGAGACACAAAATGATTAGCTACAGGACATCTCAGTCCCCCTGAGCTGCTCACTCTTTACAAAGTTTTCAACTCCCTCAATCATAACCATAAATCATAAATCTCATTACATATCAGAAATAGCTTCAAGTAATATTAACCACAAAATATCAAAGCATTGGCTTTTAATCTTTATCGTCCATCCATTGACCTAGCTCTTAATCCTCTAATCTTTATCGTCCATTGTCCTAGCTCTTAATCTGACTCCACCTCATTTCCCCAGTACTAAGATTGCTTTTCCCATCTACGCTCACCTGATGTATGGCTCCATGCCCTTTACTGGATGTGGAGGCAGCATTTATTGCTCATCCCTAACAGAAGGCATTTAAGGCCAACCACATTGCTATGGGTCTGGAGTCACATGTAGGCCAGAAAAGGACGGCAGATTTCCTTCCCTAAAGGACATTAGTGAACCAGAAGGGTTTTTACAACAATCATTCTACAATTCCATATTTTTATTGAATTCAAATTCCACCATCTGATGTGGTGGGATTCGAATCTGGGTCCCCAGAGCATTCCCCCGGGTCTCTGGATAGCTAGTCCAATGATAATACCCCTACACCATTGCCTCCCTAGATGCTCATTAACCTCCACTGGTTTCCATTCCAGCAATGGCACAATTAAAAAATTTCATCTCTGTTTTCAAATCTCTCCATGGCCTCACTCTTCCCTATCTCTGTAATCTCCTCCAGCCCCGCAACCTTCTGTGATATTTACTTTCCTCAAATTCTGGGCCCTAAGTTTTGGAACGCCTTCCCTAAACCCTCCACTTCCTTTCCCTCTTTTAAGAAGTTCCTTAGAACCTACCTCTTTGACTGAGCTGTCACCTATACCAATATCTCCTTATGTGGTTCAGTCTAATTTTGTTTGTTAATGCTCCTGTGAAGCACCTCGGGACATTTTACCACATTAAAGGTTTTTGCTATAGAGGGAGTGCAGCGAAGGTTTACCAGACTGATTCCTGAGATGCAGGACTGACATATGAGGAGAGATTGAGTCGGTTAGGATTATATTCGCTGGAGTTCAGAAGGATGAGGGGGGATCTCTTAGAAACCTATAAAATTCTAACAGGACTAGACAGGGTAGGTGCAGGAAGGATGTTCCCGATGGTGGGGGAGTCCAGAACCAGGGGTCAAAGTCTGAGGATATGGGGTAGACCATTTAGGATTGAGATGAGGAGAAATTTCTTCACCCAGAGAGTGGTGAGCCTGTGGAATTCGCTACCACAGAAAGTAGTTGAGGCCAAAACATTGTATGTTTTCAAGAAGGAGTTCTTGTAGCTCTTAGGGTGAAAAGGATCAAAGGATATGGGGAGAAAGCAGGAGCAGGTTATTGAGTTGGATGATCAGCCATGATCATAATGGATGGTGGAGCAGGCTCGAAGGGCTGAATGGCCTACTCCTTCTCCTATTTTCTTTGTTTCTATATAAACATAAGTTGTTGCTGAGCATTGTTGTAGGTCCCGTCTTCCATGATCCTTCACTGTCGCTGGGTCAAAATCCTGGAGCTCCCTCCCTAACAGCACTGTGGGTGTACCTACACCACATGGACTGCAGTGGTTCAAGAAGGCAGCTCACCACCACCTTCTCATGGGGCAATTAGGGATGGGCAATAAATGCTGGCCCAGCCAGCGATGCCCACATCCAGTGAAAGAATTAAATGAAACGCACTGTTATCAACCCACCCAATCGTAAAATATTGTATCACCACCAGACGCTGCTCCGGCCGCTCCTCGACCATTCCAGGGGTGCCCAAGTTTTCGTTGTCATCGGCCATGTAGGAGGAGCCTTATGCCCACTTCTGCCATTTAACTCTGCATTCCCATATAATTCAAGATATCTGCTACTAATAGATCTTGGGGTTTGGCTTTAGGATTTATTTGCCAACGAGACAATGATTATAAAAACATCCCTTAATTTCCAAACCACCAGGCCCACAAAATTCAAACGGTAAATAATAAGTATAAGCTCAAATAGGACTGTGTTGGCCGGTCCACTGGCTCCAGCCGCAAGGGATTAGGAATATAGGAAAAGGAGGAGTCTATTCAGCCCCTTGAACCTATTCACCATTCAATGAGATTATGGCTGATCAGTATCTTAACCCAATTTACCTGCCTTGGTTCTTTAGCCTGTACTACCCTTACCTAACAAAAACATTTTCAAATGACCCCCCAACCTTAACATATTTTTGGGGAAAAGAGTACCAGATTTCCGCTACCCTTTCTGTGAAGAGTGCTTCCTAACATCACTCCAAATGGCCAGGTCCTAATTTTAAGGTTATGCCCCTTGTTCTGGGCTTACTGCACCAGAGGAAATAGTTCCTCTCTATTTACCCTACCAACTCCTTGAACGATTTAAACGCTTCAATTAGTTCACTCCTAATGGTCTATACTCATGGGAATACAAGCTGAGAGTGTGCAGCCTGCCCTCATAATTTAACCCTTTTAGTCCACAGGTATCATTCTGCTTATGGTGGGGAGGGGGAGACCACAGGGTGAGCAGCCCTGCTGCAAGTGATTTCTCCATTCAATGATACTTCTTACTCTGCTTGTGTTCTTGCTTATTTTATCACAGCTAACATGATATCTTACCCATTTTTGAAAGAATTCCCATCATAGCCGCCATATTGACCCCTGCATAAACTTCACTCAGGGAGCTGACAACCGGCAGGCAGTACGTGTAGATTCGAACCCGCCGTTCACCTGAAAAACAAGCATACTCTAAACGTCACCCACAACCAGTCATGCTCCACAAACCCCTCGTCAAAATAATGAAGTCAGGGGGGGGTGAGGGCAGGTTGGGTGGGGCGGGTGGGGACCTGTGATAGAGGAATGCAGAGTAGCTGGAGTTCTTCACCTCAGAATAGAGAAGGTTAAGGGAAGATTTGTTAGAAGCGTTCAAAATCATTAAGAGTTCGGATAGGAAAATCTATTTCTAGTCGCAGAGGGGTTGGTGACCAGAGGACGTAGATTGGCAAAGCAACCAGAGGTGGCATGAGGAAGCACGGAATGTGCCGCCTGAAAGGGCGGTGGAAGCAGATTTAATATTAACTTTCAAAAGGCAACTGGATCTACCTTCTTCTTTTCCCTTCCCATACCTCGCGGCATGTGAGGCAGACAAAGCTCCCATAGCTGGTTTGTCCGGGAACAGGTCACAAGCCTGGATCTTGAGGGCATCATTCCACATCACGCATGGCTGGCTGACCAGGAGACTCTTACCATCTGCCAGAGGCCTATTGGGAGGATTTGCTGGTCGCCAATGAACCTGTTTGGCTGCACTATGAATGTGCCTTCCTTGTCTGTCAAGTCCTGGAGCGTGAGTTGAACCTGGAGCTTCTAGATCAGTGACAGCGATGCTACTCACTGTGCCAATAGATCTCCCATAACTGGATATATACCTGAAGTAAAATATTTACAGGGTTTTGGGAAAAGATAGCGAAGTGGGTCCCCTGGATTTCTTTTACAAAAAGCTGGAACAGGCAGGATGGGCTGAATGGCTGCCTTCTGTGATTTATCATTCAATGATGGATGCTATGATAGAGGCAAAACCCACTTCTTGGTATCCATCAACATGTCCCTTCAACTTTGGGTTGGAGAAGACTGTGGCTTTTACGGCCTGCTCATCTAACTGCCCTGTCAGATCTGAGAGCGTGGGGGACATGGTGGTGTAGTGGTAATGTCACTAGCCTAGTAATCAAGAGGTCCAGGGTAATGATCTGGGGTCTTGGGTTTAAAATCCCACGTGCCAACCAATCAGCACTCTCTTCTCATACAGTATAAACATGTTGCTTCCCCTGACATTGGTATTTTCTTGCAAGTTGCCCTGATGTAAAGCTGCGACAAAAAATGTCTCTTTTTTCAGCAGAACTCAAGTTCTGTACTATTCAAATGACTAAAGAAAAACAAACTTGATGTTGGAGCTGGATGCAAAAAGAAGGAAATACCACATGCTGCACACTGTCATCAGCAGAAACACATCCTCTCCACTTAAAAAAGTAACCCTTGTTTTCCCTGCAGCTCAAAAAGTATGTGAGTAAAAGCATGGGCTGCTCAGAAAGGATCACAACGTTAGTCATGTTGTTCCAATCTAGGCAGCAAGCTAAGACCTAGTGATTCCCTATTGGGTAGCAAGTTGAGCGGGCAGCTCAGCCTGTCTCACTTCCTTGGCAGGGTTGAAGGCTGCCATGAGAACATTTGCAGAACTTGTGGAGGAGCTGCACAAGCTCCATCTTACCTTGGCAGGAAGTGTAGAGTAGAGAGGACTGGAAGACCACGAGCAAGCTCTCAGTTACAGCCCCGTCTATCATCATCTGAAAGGCAAACTCTGCCTGAGGGCGGACACAGGGCAGGGACAGCATCTGCGTTGTCTGCAGGAACGAGTTTCCATGGAAGGTTTCCAGCACGAGGCCTAAAAATCAGAGATTTGAAATGATGGTCACTGTGACGAATGTGTCCTTGGTCTTTTGGATGGTCCACACGGGTGACTGCATCACCAATGGAATCAAATCAACAGATAAGCCCGCCCACCTTTTTTGAAGGAGCACCAATGAAAAAGGTTCAATTTGGACTGGGAAATGAAACACAGGAAACAAAACTTTATCAAACAGTATTGCCATTGACTTGCTCAATGACACCTTCCTGTGCCTATTGGTCATGAACAGCCTCTTACATACTGGCGGACACTGCATGCTCCCTCTCCAGGGACTCCTGGACATGGAGATAGACAAGGAAGAGAGGTCAGGCAGTCGGGATGGACGTTTCCTTTGGCTGTGCGCTGCCTTTTGGGAAGGAATGTTCAGTCATAGGCACAGACTCGATGGGCTGATTGTCCTCTTTCTGTGTTGCAATGGCCATATGTCTGTACATTTTGGTTCAGGATCACTCATCTGCTCACCTTGTGTGTATCGAATCCTCAGCAACCCCTCGTATCCAATGGAGCCGGTCAGGTGGCTTCGGAATTCTTCCTGGAGTTTCTCCACCAGGGCTGAGCTGTGGATATGATGGAACGCTGGGTAATAGTACACATAGCCACATGTGTACCTGGGAAGACAAGCTGCAGAAACACATCAGCTAAGTATAGTTACTTAACCGGCTCTTTCACAACATCAGCCAGAAAGTTAGCAACCTCTTCACTAACCTTGCCCTTTAATCAGCTCTCCTCCCCCATGTCTCCCAATCCCATGAGCTTGTCTCTCACCATCTCACTCTTCCCAATGGAACAAACAAAACTGAGAAGTAGGAAAAGACCAGCCAGCCCACCTAGTTTTCCCCACGGTATTTTGGCCAGAGCCATCATGACTAAATGCTCCCCATCTGCCTCTCAGGTGGATGTATGAGATCCTGTTGCATTATTTCGAAGAGCGGCAGCATTAATCCTAAAATCCAAAACAATTTTTATCCTTCTGCCAATCATTAAAACAGATTAGCTGGCCATTTTTCTCACTACAATTGCTAGGAGCTTGCGGTGTGCATATTGACTGCAGTGTTTCCTACATTACAATAATGAATTGTACTTTGACATACAAACTGGGCACTTTGAGACTCCCTGAAGTCATGAAAAGCTCTGTATAAATGCAAATCCTCCTTTCTTTCTTTCTTAGTAAAGGGGACCCAGTCTCTGATACTCTGCACCACAATGTTCAGCATTTTGCAATGTAACTAAGCCACTTCAGCAACCAAAAAGGGTATTCTAAAAACAATAGCAACCATTCACTTGCATTTATATAATGCCTTTAATATTGGACTTGTGAAGCTATTAAGATTAAATGAATTTTTCTGAAGTGAACTAAAAGATAAATAAGTTATTGGAATATCTTATGACCATGCCTGTGCTGATATGTTATATGTTACAAGTTGCTGAGATCTGGAACATGCTGCATGAAGAGACAGTGAAAGGAAATTCAATTGTAAGTGGATATTACTTAAAGTGGAAAAATGTGCAGGGTTTATGGGGAAAGGCAGGGAATGTGGGATTAATTGGACACATCTTTCAAAGAGCCAGCACAGACATGATGGGCTGAATGGCTCCTTCTGTGCTGTAAGGTGCTGTGGCAAAACATCCCCAGACATTCTCTGAAGTGACTTGTAAAGCATTTTGGAATATTTTATTATGCTAAAGATGTAACACGAATACAAATTGTTGTTATTGTTGTTGTTGTTGTTGTTGAAGTGGCCATTACTACACTCACCTATGGAGGCCAGGTCAGTGTATCGCTGACTCAACAAGAATAAATCCACTCCTATCTGCTGGCCACAGAACTCCAGTGCAAGCACCTTATAGAAATCGATGGCTGGACCAAGGTGCTTAGCTCCCTTGTGAAGACAGAAATGAAAAGAAAAGGTCATTAAATTTGAGCACATTTGAATATACAAATTAGGAGCAGGAGTAGGCCATTCAGCCCCTCAAGCTGCTCTGCTATTTGATAAGATCATGGCTGATCTGATTGTGGCCTCAACTCTACTTTCCTGCTTGCCCCCTATAACCTTTGACTCCCTCATCAGTCAATAATCTCCCCAACTCAGCCTTAAAAATATTCAATGACCCAGCCTCCACGGCTCTCTAAGGAAGAGAATTCCATGGACTAACAACCCTCTGAGAGAAAAAAAGATTCATCTGTCTTAAATGAGAGACTCCTTATTTTTAAACTAAGTCCCCTATGCTTGTTTCTATCTCTCACAAGGGTAAATATTGTCTCGGTATCCACCCTGTCAAATCCCCTCAGGATCTTTTAAGTTCAATAAGATCACCTCCCCTTGCTCTAAACTTCAGTGGATACATGCCCAACCTGTCCAATCTCTTCTCATAAAATAACCCCCTCATCCCAGGAATTAGTTGAGTGATACTAATGCAGTTACATCCTTTCTTAAGTAAGGAGACCCAAACTGTACACAGCACTCCACATGTGGTCACTCCACTTTGTATTCAGAGCCACATGTATGTCTTTTCTAGACCACATATGTTTTTTTAATGTGTATTGAAAGTTCACACTATGAAAGATTGTGAGATGAGGCATTTGCAGCTTAGGGGTAACAAGGGTTGGAAAGTTCACTGTGGGAAAGGAAACACCATCGACATCTCACAACTTACACTAAAAGCAGTGATGAAAGCTCTGAGGAAAAATCATACGGACTTGAAATGTTAACTCTGTTTCTCTCTCCACAGATGCTGCCAGACCTGCTGAGTTTTTCCAGCATTTTCTGTTTTTATTATATACTAAAACTAGTGACGCAGGTTAAGAAGGCCAAAACAAAACAAGCACTGGGGTTTATTTCACGAGGGACGGAATTGAAAAGCAGGGAAGTTATGTTAAACATTAGTAAAACCGTGGTTAGTGAGCAGCTCTAGTCTCTACATTATGGCAAGGATATAGAAGCAGATGAGAAGAAACTTCATGAGGACAAAAACAGAGCTGAATAGCTATCAGCAAAGATTAAACAAGCTGGGGCTCTCTTTGCTAGAAAAGAAAAGGCTGAGGGTTGACCTGATAGAAGTTTTCA
The DNA here is from genome assembly GCF_017639515.1 of Carcharodon carcharias. Classification (NCBI taxonomy): domain Eukaryota; kingdom Metazoa; phylum Chordata; class Chondrichthyes; order Lamniformes; family Lamnidae; genus Carcharodon; species Carcharodon carcharias. Next base: position 35,892,003 of record NC_054494.1, read on the forward strand.
AGATTATGAAAAGGTTTGACAGGATTGAGGTGGAGAAGATGTTTCCACTTGTGACAGAGATCGAAACTAGGAATCTTTTTTTTAATTCTTTCATGGGATGTGGGTGTCACTGGCAATGCCAGCATTTGTTGCCCATCCCTAATTGCCCTTGAACTGAATGGCTTGCTAGGTCATTTCAGAGGGCAGTTAAGAGTCAACCACATTGCTGTGGGCCTGGAGTCACATGTAGGCCAGACCAGGCCAGGTAAGGACAGCAATTTCCTTCCTGAAGGGCGTTAGTGAACCAGATGAGGTTTTTACGACAATCAATGATGGTTGCCATGGTCCCCATTACTGAGTCTAGCTTTCAATTCCAGATTTATTAACTGAATTCAAATTCCAACAGCTGCCTGGGCCTCTGGTTATTTGTCCAGTGACATTTTCACTACACCACTGTCTCCCCACATTAAGTATAAGATAGCCACTAATATAGCCAAATAAGGAATTCAGGAGAAACTTCTTCACCCAAAGGGTGGTTTGAATGTGGAACTCACTATCGCAAAGTGTAGTTGAAGCAAATAGTATTGGGGAAGCTAGATAAGCACAAGAGGAGAAAGGAATAGAGGGATATGCTGATAGGGTTACTGAAGAGGGATGTAAGGTGGCTCATATATCAGGAACCAACTGAGCCAACTGGCCTGTTTCTGAGCTGTGCATCTTACGTAATTCTAACTAATTTTTACGACCATCACTTTCTGAACAATAAGATTCCTCCATTAAGGTAATGGGCCATAGAAGAAAGCTCAACCTACCAGAGTACTATCGCCAGGGTCTTCCCGGGGTTGCAAGGACCCACAGCCTACATTGGGTAACTGGGTCAGAAAAGCAGACACACGCCCACCACAATACCTCAGGAGTTTCTGAGCAGCCTGCAATGCAGGTCCAAACGCGCACTGCCTCTTCTGAGTCTCCCTGAATGCAACTGGGAATTCCTCAAGCAAAGAGATAACAAGCTATGGCAAAGGAGTGGAGAATTAGTAGACAAATTATAACAGGGACAGACACATTCAAACATGTAGCCATGAATCAGCTAATCATATGGATCTTTGAATAATTTTACAACCCTGATTCAGACATTTTACTGGTCATTTATCTAAAACCATATAAGGGTAAGTTAGACAAATGTATGTTGTTGGGTTTCCGGATATTCACTACCTTTCCCTCATTGTATATGCATGTGGAATAACAAGGTAGTGAAACATCTGATGAATAATCTTTATTGATAAATGCACTATTCCGACCCTGTATTTGCAGTCATCATGAGACTAGTGCCAGTGTCGCTCACAAACAGGGTTTGTAAGACTTTGCAGAACTTGTGGATGAGCTGGTCAAGTTCCATCCTACTTTGGCAGGAAGTGTGGAGTAGAGAGGACTGGAAGACCACGAGCGAGCTCTCAGTTACAGCCCCATCTGTCATCATCAGACCACGCAGGGTAGCCTTTTAGAAGACTTGGTGGAGTTCTTAAAGTGCTTAGTTGTGAAGCACTCTTATTTGGTTAAGAAAAACATGAGGTTAGTATGTCTGCACAATTCTATTACATGCAGTTAGTGCACGAGTACATGCTACAAAGACATTTACATGCGCAATATGAAGTTGGTGCAATATGAAGTTGACACATACAACTGGGAGACAGTTGCTGACACCCACGACCTCTCAGGGTTGATTTGTTAGGAGGGGCATTGGAAGAGGTGAGGAAATGGAAAGCTCAACTGACCAAGAAGAGGGCCCTTGGAACGTTTGGGTTACCATTAAAATTACAATCAATTATCCAGTCACTAATGTCAGGGAATTTGTGTCCAGAAAGTAGGCAAAGTTCATATAACAATAGGAATAGGCCACAGGCTAGGATTATTATTGCTCAGTCAACAAATGGAACAAAGTAAAGGCTTCTTCAACTCCCATGTTTGCATTTTAATCTATATCAGATTTTCAGAGTACAGGGAAGTAAATCAAAAAGAGTAAGAGGACATGTTAGTGACTTTCACTTTACAAAGTCTTGTGACTTGGCTTTGACTTGGAAAAAAAATGACTTAGTTACAACTCTATTAAGTTGCATTACAACATGAAAGGAGAATCACATTACCTGCCGGCTTTGTTGCAGATTCACCAACAACTTATCTTCACTTGGGATAAAAATATCTGAAACAAGACCAACAAGTGTGATCATTGCAAAGACTGCAAACAGTGCAGCAATGGAAGCTTAACCTGTGCGTCTCGATTCAAGATTCAAGGTGGCTGCAATATGTACCATCCACAAGACGCACCACAGCAACTTGCCACACCACCTCCGACAACACCTTGCAAATCTGTGACTTCCACCAACTAAAAGAACAAGGGCAGCAGATGCATGGGAAAACCACCACCTGCAAGTACCCTCCAAGCCACACACCATCCTGGTCTTGGAAATATATTGGCTGTTCCTTCACTGTCGCTGGGTCAAAATCTTGGAACTCCCTCTCTAACAACACTGTGGGTGTACCTACACCACACGGACTGCAGTGGTTGAAGAAGGCAGCTCATCACCACCTTCTCAAAGGCAAATTAGGGATGGACAATAAATGCTGGCTTTGACGGAGATGTCCGGATCCCATGAACGAATAAAAAGGGTGTGGCATTAACAACAACAACTTACATTTACATAGCACTTTTTAACATGGAAAAACGTCCCAACGCACTTCACAGAGGGATGATTGGAAGAAAATGGATGCTGAGCCAATGAAGATGATATCAGGAGAGGGGTGATGCAAAGTATGATCAAAAATGTGGGTTTAAGGAAGAGTGGTCCTTCAAGTCTCGCATGCAAGCATCCTCGAAGCAGAGCTTTGATGATCCTACTGGTTGTCTGGCTCCAGCTACCTCACCATACGTTGCTGTTTTGTGTCAGCAATACTCAAGTTCGTATTACCAAATGACTATACAGAAAGTCCTTGGGTATGTGACCATTTTCCTTTTCCATTTTTTTTTGTTCTGAAAATTCACACACGCAATGAAATCCATTATCATGATTAAGAGTCCCAGAACTTAAGTACTATCGTTTTCACCTGATTGCCTCTTTAGTTAATATGAAGTGCTCACTTTTTTTTCACCAATTCCAGGAATTACTAGACCAAAGTCCATTTCGTTAGCCTTCTATTAACCTAATAGTCACGGGAGCAGCTAAAGGGGAGATTTAAGAGAGTTGTTCAAAATCTTGAAGGGGTTTTGATGAATTAAATAGGCAAAAGCTGTTCCAAGTGGCAGAAGAGTTGATAACCAGAGGTCCACGGATTTAAGGTGATTGGAAAAGAACCAGAAGCAACGTGAGGGGAAGAGACATTTACACAGCAGGCTGGATTGCATTGCCTGAAAGGCTGGGGAAAGCAGATTCAATAAGAACTTTCAAATGGAAATTGGATACCACTTGAAAGGGAAAGATTTGCTGGGCTTTGGGGAAAGAGCAGGAAACAAAGAGCTGGAACATGTACAATGGGCCAAATGGCCTTCTGTGCTGTAACAATCTGTGATTCTATGTTCTAACAATAATGGAGTTGCTGACTAATCCTAGCAATCAATTTCTAGCGATGTAGTCCACAACAGACTCAGAAATGGCACAAGGAAAACCCAGGCTCACTCACTCAGGCCCAGAAAGCTTAGGCATGGGGTGGCCTGGAACAAAGCCTAAGGATCCCCCAATGTGCACAGTGGTATTTAACCAGCTCTAATCACACAGCTTACCAAAACTGAATACTGATGAGCCTCCTAATGTTTGTGCAGCTACCCTGCCTGCTGGAGTATTGGTTTTCAGGATTACCTGGAGCTGAGAGGGCAGCACCCAAACATCAACAAGGGACAGATGCTCAGTCCAGGTTCTATTGAACCAAACCAGTCTACCATTAACAAACGTGTATTAATGCAATGAAACAAATTGGTTCTAGCCCCACTAAATAACAACTTACCATCAACATCAGCCACAACCATCATGCGGGGTCGAGACAGACTGCTGTGCAAGTGGTAGAAGTTCACCGTGCTGTCAAATGTAATGAACCCAATGCGGGTCCGTGAATCACCTGGTAACCTGGGTAACAGAAACAGGAAAACAGGGTTGGAAGTGCGATCGGTCCCCACTAAAGGAACTGCAGCTGTTTTCCTGTGGTAGCCTGTTTTAAGTGCAGTGGGACCGCTCGAGGGGGAGAGATCTGGGATTTGAACTCATGTAAGCGGGGACAAGCATGGAATGAGAAAAGGTCCACTCAATCTGTCATGCCACTCCTTTAAATGTCCATCAGCCATCTACCTCTCCATGATCTCTATCTTATCCAATAAAATTAGGTTAGAAAGTTGTGAGTTTGAGCTCCATTCAATATTAATCAGGGCAGGCTGGTTTCCTGCACTGATTTTGAATGCCTAATTTTCTAGATATTTTTTCCATAACTGGCCTGGGTTTTTAATGTTTTTATTTTGCCTCTCCAGTGGAGACACCTTGGATCCGGATTGAATTTAGAGTGTGTGTTCTGTGATGAACTAGACATCGCAGCTGTGGGGGTCAGGCTGAATGGACAAAGAGGGTCTTTTACTGTCCATCACTGTTTGTCCCCAAGCACATAAATCCAGCCTCAGCCTCCAGTACAATGGAGTGCTACTTTGTCTGAGGTGCTGTCCATCAGGCATTAGACTTTGGTCCCAGCGGCCTGATTGAATGGTTCATGTGATATTCCATGGAGCTCCCTGATGTCTTCACCAAAATGCTTCACCCGCAAGCACAGTGACATCCCTTCTGTACACAGCAAGATCCAATATTCAACAATGTAAGGCTAATGATTTTTGGTGCTGTTTGCTCTATGTGGAATATTGGCCAGGAACCCACAACCCTTTGACTTAAGAGATCTGATACTTCACATTAAAAACATTTTGACATGGACCCAGATTGATGGCCAAATGTTCATTCAATTTGGAAAATGGATTAAGCAGGCAGATACTCAATGCCTCACCTGTCTATGTTCTCCAGCAGGGTTTTGCAGACAATTCCCAGATAACCAGTTTCCACCGCGTTGTAACTAACATCAAACACAAACAGGTATGTTACAGGCCGAGGGCGCCCAGCCTGGGCAAGGACAGAGATAACAGAGAACAATCAGGGAAATCAATCTCCTGTCAATCGAAGCGATGCACCAATTATGTCACAGTAATCAGTGGTTTATGGATGGGCAGTGGGGAGGTGTGGCCACTGTTATGGGTGGAAGTAATTCACCTCAGCTGTCCACTCGAACGAGGTCACGGAGTACAGGCGTGCCAATGCTCACAGGAGCGAATGAAAGTTAAGCAAAGCAGATAGCACTCACCTTCCCCCACCCCACTCTGGCCCTCCCCCACCCATGGCCGATCCCAAGCTTCTGCCAGCCAGGCGCAGTTATGGAGAAGGATTGGTCAAGTGCTGGTAGACCAGCCTACCTGGTACAGATGTTTAACATAATGACAGAGGGTCTACCTGGCACAGATGGTCTGCACATTGACAGAGGGTACACTGTGCATTAAGGGAGGGTGTACCTGGCACAGTTATTCTGTGCAGTGGTAGAGGATGTATCTAGAAGAGGTGAGTTGTACAGTGGGACAGAATGTAGCTGGTACAGGTGATATGTACAGTGGGAAAGGGTGTAGCTGGTACAGGTGATATGTACAGTGGGACAGGGTGTCGGGGGTACAGGTAATGTGTACAGTGGGACAGGGTGTAGCTGGTACAGGTGATATGTACAGTGGGACAGAGTATAGATGGTGCAGGTGATATGTACAGTGGGAAAGGGTATAGTTGGTACAGGTGATATGTACAGTGGGACAGGGTGTAGTGGGTACAGGTAATGTGTACAGTTGGGCAGGGTGTAGCTGGTACAGGTGATATGTACAGTGGGAAAGGGTGCAGGGGTACAGGTAATTTGTACAGTGGGACAGGGTGTAGCTGGTACAGGTGATATATACAGGGGAAAAGGATGTAGGAGGTACAGGTAATGCGTACAATGGGACAGGGTGTAGCTGGTACAGGTAATTTGTACAGTGGGACAGGGTGTAGGGGGTACAGGTAATGTGTACAGTGGGACAGGTGTAGGGGGTACAGGTAATTTGTACAGTGGGACAGGGTGTAGCTGGTACAGGTGATATATACAGGGGGAAAGGATGTAGGAGGTACAGGTAATGCGTACAATGGGACAGGGTGTAGCTGGTACAGGTAATTTGTACAGTGGGACAGGGTGTAAGGGGTACAGGTAATGTGTACAGTGGGACAGGTGTAGGGGGTACAGGTAATTTGTACAGTGGGACAGGGTGTAGCTGGTACAGGTGATATTTACAGTGGGAAAGGGTGTAGAGGGTACAGGTGATAAATACAGTGGGACAGAGTGTCGGGGGCACAGGTAATGTGTACAGTGGGATAGGGTGTAGCTGGTACAGGTGATATGTACAGTGGGACAGGGTGTAGCTGGTACAGGTGATATGTACAGTGGGACAGAGTGTAGATGGTGCAGGTGATATGTACAGTGGGAAAGGGTATAGTTGGTACAGGTGATATGTACAGTGGGACAGGGTGTAGGGGATACAGGTAATGTGTACAGTGGGACAGGGTGTAGCTGGTACAGGTGATATTTACAGTGGGATAGGGTGTAGCTGGTACAGGTGATTTGTACAGTGGGACAGGGTGTAGCTGGCACAGGTGGTGTGTACAGTGGGACAGGGTGTAGAGGGTACAGGTAATGTGTACAGTGGGACAGGATGTAGCTGGCACAGGTGGTGTGTACAGTGGGACAAAGTATAGCTGGTACAGGTGATATATACAGGGGAAAAGGATGTAGGAGGTACAGGTAATGCGTACAATGGGACAGGGTGTAGCTGGTACAGGTAATTTGTACAGTGGGACAGGTGTAGGGGGTACAGGTAATTTGTACAGTGGGACAGGGTCTAGCTGGTACAGGTGATATTTACAGTGGGAAAGGGTGTAGAGGGTACAGGTGATTATTACAGTGGGACAGAGTGTCGGGGGCACAGGTAATGTGTACAGTGGGACAGGGTGTAGCTGGTACAGGTGATATGTACAGTGGGACAGGGTGTAGCTGGTACAGGTGATATGTACAGTGGGACAGGGTGTAGAGGGTACAGGTAATGTGTACAGTGGGACAGGATGTAGCTGGCACAGGTGGTGTGTACAGTGGGACAAAGTATAGCTGGTACAGGTGATATGTACAGTCATAAAAAAACAAAGGCACATGAGGAAAAATCTTTTTATATAGTGGATTATTAGGGTCTGAATTAATTGCCTCAGGATATAGTGGAAGATTCAATCATGTCTTTCTAAAGGGAATTGAACAGCAACTGAAGGGGAAAAATTGCAGGGGGACTAACTGGAGGAGGCTTTCCAGAGAGCTGGTACAGACAAGACTGGATAAATGTGTAAAGGGTATCGCTGGCATGGGTGTTCTGCAATGAATCAGCTTGTACCTGATATTCCAGAGGTACCATGAACTCCAGTGCTGCATGCTGCAGTTCCGGCCGACTGTGCGGGTTACAGTAACTGCCTGTCATGGGATCAAAGAGGAAATTCCCTGGAACTGGAAGAAGAAAGGATTGGATAGTGAACTCCAACTGATCTGATCTTCTCTGTTGCGCCCTCTCCTTTACCAGGTCCTGCTCACCTTTCACCCCGATCCTTACCATCCTCCTCCAGTGACCAGCCATTCAGTGAGCTAATCTTAAAACCTCTGTGTTGGGCTACAAAGCCCTTCGCTACCTTGCCTCTTTTTACCTTCACAACCTCGTCTGTTGCCTACACTCTCCACTCTTCCAGCTCTACTGTATGGTCACCCCCCCACTTCCTGCCACCATGCTATTGGCAGCAGAGGTTTAGGCATCAATTCCTCACCATCCGGTCCCCCTCCTCCCCCTGCCCCACCGGCCCATCCCTGGAATTTTCTGCCTAAGCTCCTTCATCTTGCCTGTCCTTCACAGGACATCTCCTGTCCTTCAGAGACTGCCACAAAACCAAGGTTCTCGCTGCATTTTAGTTACCTCACTAGTGTTCTGCTGCTTGGCTTTGATGAACAACTTTGAACCCCCTTGGGACACTAGCAGGTGATTGGGCTGCCTGTTGGTGTTGAGCTTCCTAATTGTTGTTGGCGCTACACCCTTCCAGATAGTGGAGAACATTTATCATATTAAAACTAGGCTGCCTCCATGCTTCACCTCGAAATGGCACTCCCAATTGGTTAGTTGGTCTTATGCAGGGCAGCCAGATTGTTGGCTAATTATCCTCAGTATTGCCATGGACAGAAGGAAGAGGCAGAGACCAATTTGACTGGGCCTCTACACCAGTTACATTCCCCTGAGACTTCTAGTCATTAAGCTTATGGAAAATCGGGAGAGTGTTACTCATGAAACCAAGCTGGACATCTAGAGAAATTAAACGCAGGACAATTTGAAATTCCCATCAGTTGATAAACATGTGTGACTATAGCAGTTACTAATCACGTACTGCCTATAGGCACCTTCATCCCTGACAATTTACATGTGGACAACCCTCATTACGGAGCAAAAGGATAAAACTGGCCATTGACTCTGCTGGGTTCTGTATATGAAGGCAACTATCAGATGTCATGTTTGAATTGTAGTTTCAAACTATTTGGGCTTTCTCCTGGTGCCTTGTGATGATATCTGAACTCTTTGATCAACTACATGTTCCCAAGGTATCCATTATTCACGGCTGAAACTTGAACATCAACCTAAATTTTGGTTTGGCCTCTGAATGCTCCCAGAGGAGATCAAGTCAATTGCCTACAAGTGCTCCTACCATCATTGAGCGAGAAACAAGTGTTGCATTTCCAGTGTTGCTGGTCAATGAAGGTGATGAAAGGGTTGATGTAGGTCTGACACGTTGAACAGCGAGGGGGCACATCAGTGATCAGCAGTGGAGGCTCCTGGAAAAGCAGCAGGTAACATGTTATCAACATTGTACTATTTATTCCAAACAATGTCGCCTTATCACTGTTCCTTAACCTAGCTTAGGGTCATCAACACTCCAGGATTGAAAGACTAACCTCCGGGATATAGCTGTCAGCATAAAATCATAAGAAACTGGGGCTGGAGTGGGTCATTCAGCCCAATGAGTCTACTCCATCTTTCAACAAGACCACAGCTAATCTGATGGTGGCCTTAACGCAACTTCCTTGCCTGTTGTTCATAACCCTTGACTCCCTGAATTGTCAATCAAAAATCTGTCTAATTCACCGTTGAATACATTCAATGACCCAGCCTCCATTGCTCTCCGTGGAAGAGAATTCCAAAGACTAATGACCCTCTGAAAGAAGAAATTCCTCCTCATCTCTTTCATAAATGGGAGACCCCTTATCTTTAAATTTTGTTCCCAGTTCTAGATTCCCCCACAAGGAAAAACATCCTTTCAGCATCCACCCTGTCAAGCCCCCTCAGTATCTTATACGTTTCAGGAAGATTACCTCTTATTCTTCTAAAGTACAATGACCAAAGACAGGCGACAATTAAAAAAAACTGTTTGTAAAGATAGAATTCTTTGAAGACTTTTGAATATTATTATCAAAATATCGGACATGGGGAAAAAGAAGGTAGTTTTACTGAGGCAGGAATTATCCAGCTGAGTAGTGAAGAGTCTGCCCCATCTTCCAATTGGCTGTAGGAAGGCGGGCACCACGACGATGCATGTATCGAGTGACCAATGGTGGATATGTGGGCATGGGGTACTTGGCGGCAAGAAGTCATGTGATGACCCTCCAGGTCCAACCAGTGTTGGCAACCCGAGTGGAGCCGTATCTGCATGGTCTTTTGGAAGGTAAATTGACAAAGGTGCAGGATATTCCATCAGGAACGATTAATTATTTACAGTGGAATTATAGTGAGATCCGGTGGCTCAGAGAGTAGTGCCTCTGCCTCTGAGCCAGACATTAAGGAAAAAACTGGAAATTAACGATACCAGTAAAATTTGTTCAAACTGGTCTTGTACACCTGAAAATGGAACTCCAGAGGTCTTGGTTTTTACTGGCCTTTGACAATTTTGAACTGTTTATCCTTCTGGGCTGGTTCAAGTCCCAATCCAGGACCTCTTGGCCATGGAAAGGGCGTTCCTGACGCAGCCAAACAGGCTGATTATCAACCCGCTAACCCTTCCAATATGCCAAAGGCAGGTGGAAAGAGTGGGAGAAATTCCTGGTCAGCCATACTTGAATGGTGCCTCTCAAGCTATTACCACTTGTCTCTCTCTCTCTAAACAGAGAGAGCTGCCTACGGTTCCTTCCGAACTATGGCTAATTACGGACAGATTGAGCAATAGCAGATCAAGATTGCTTGGAAAGCTAAGAAAGTTGGGTGTTGCTGTACAAGGCTCTGGCCAGTACACTGGGCAGTTCTGCTCACCTAATCAGCGGAAGGATGTTATCACTTTTGAGAAGGAGCAGATGTGGGAGCAATGTAGATGCGCCCATATATCAGGAATGTAGCACATAGGGACGGGTATGGACTAGTCAGCCCTTCAAGCCTGTTCTCCCCATTTTGTTAGATCATGGCTGATCTGCATCACAGCCCGGTCTCCCCTTACCATAATATCCTTTGATCCCTTTACTGAACAAAAATGTCAACTGATTCAGAAATGAAGCTACAATTAATGGTTAAGGACCCGAGAGAATGTGCATCCATTCCATTCGACTTACCTTGGAATCCTTGAAGGGTTGGAAGATAAGACCCAGAGGAAGTTTCACCTGTTTCAGCAGTGCCAGAGTCTGTGGAATATTCACCAGTGTGCACTGAAACACACTAGAGAAGCAAACAGGAAAACACAACAATTATTGCAGCATTGTTGCATTGTGAGTTCTACACACAGAAAATACCCCGGTGTTGTGCAAGTTCACTGCCCATGTCAATCTGTATCACATACACCGACTGTGAATTGGGCAGGCTGTCTAACTAAGATGTATCTCAGTCCAGTTTACCTTTACTATACCCAAGTTCTCCAGGTGCACGCCACTTATTGTGCAATCGTAAAAGTGAATGTTCTAATCTCTGACTGTCGGGGAAATAAATTTGGAGGGGGGAGCTTAATTCCGGTGAGTATACATGAGATACTAATGCATGCAGAAGGGCTTCTCCACATTGTTCATTGGGAAGCTCGACCTGCTTTTAACCTGCCTTTAAATTCCTGAGAAATTAATTCCTAAGGTTCATCCCACCGTTGGGAAACTGATGTTTGGCCTCAAATTAGGCTCCCCCTCCCGCCAAACCTCCTGCTGCAGGCAGGATCAGAAGATTCCACCCTATACGTAGCTAACAAACAGGTTCATCCCTGTACTCCCTCTTCTGCACCATTGACTTAAACAGAATTTTAATTTAGGACATCCTGTGTGAAAGGTATAGGGAAGACTGTTCGCTTCTGTTTCTGTAGTTTAAACTGTAAATCGGGTGTGTTTATCATTCCCAGCAAGAATGTTTATACTGCCAAGTATCACAAACTGTTTTGGCAATGAATGGCCAACTATTTAATAGTCTAATATCTCAGGCACAGCAAGCATGAGATTAGAAAGCTCCCTGATAAATGGCAAATGCTTTGAAGGAAATGAGGGACTGCTCTCATATGCTATGTGTTCATCAGATGTGGGGGGAGGGCAGGCAGCAAGGGAACATAACACACAAGAACTGGTACTCCACTCAGGGCAGGGGATGGTTGAAATTATCCCAGAATATCTGACAGTGAGTAATTACTGCTTGCACTGCACAAGGTTTACCAAGACTCACCCTCAATCCTTACAGGCGGACATACTCCACACATTTCCCAAGTAAGAACCTCTAGTTCTCTGTTCTAATAGCTAAAATCCCTTAAACTAGGTAGAAATCAACTAGCCTACCTCAGGCAGGGTCTTGGCATCAATATGTGAGGGAAGATAAACGGGACATGGTATTGTAAGTGTGGCCAGGCTAAGGGTGAGGTGTTAACCAAGTCCCCCCTGCTGTCTGAAGAGCAGGGGAGTTTTACCCTGTGTCCTGGCCAATATTTATCTCTTCACCAAGATCAATAAAATTGAATGGTCCAGTCATTACCTCATTGCCATTTGTGGGACTTCAATGCGCACAAACTGGCTGCTACCCTCCCTACATTATAGAAATGACCACACTTCAAAATAAAAGTACTTGGCTGTGAAGCATTTTGGGATGTCCTGCAGCTGGGAAAGGTGTCGGATACATGTAAGCCTGGCTTTCTTTGGATGTTATTCATAGAGCCCACACAGTTCTTACTCCGAGCAGCAGTTCAATTTCCGGAGGTGAGTGCTCAGGTTTGGCTCAGGTGCTGTAGCTGGTTCTGCCCGCGGAACATCCCTTTGCTGCAGGAGATTGATGGGCCACACATGGCCTTGCTGTAGGTTCAGGTTGGCTGTCGACTCTTGTGGCTGCTCCATGCAGAATGTCTCCTGTCAGGACAACAGATAAAATCATTGCACAGGAGACTCGGAAAAGGTGGAGAAATGGGAGCAGAGCCTTTATACGTATCCATTCATGGGATGTGGGTGTCGCTGGCAAAACTGCATTCATTACCCATTGCCGGTTGCCACCTGAGAAGGCGGTGATGGAGTTGGCCTCTTTCTCGTACTAGGTTGGATTCCTGCTCTTGGCCATGGCAGGGATTGGGGCTGAGAAAGGTTTAAAAATTGTCAGTCGGGCTCACAATGTGGCTCACTTACACGTGCTAGAAGCTGCATATATTCACATGCAGGGACCTGACCTCTAAAAGCAAAAGGAACATGTCCATTGCACGTTTTTTGAAATAAACAAGAAAATGGGGTTACAATAGTTCCCCGGTGCATTCTCCATGGCAACATCTCAACCAATCAGAGCCAGCTTGCCAATGAATCAACTTCCTTTTCTTATGCAGTATAAATTGTTGCTCCCTTTAAAATTTGGCATTCTTGCCATCTGTCCTGATGAGTGCAAGACGAAAAGTTTCAGCAACATCTCTTTTTTTCAGCAATACTCAAAGATGGAATTTTAAAAACCCACCAGGGTGCCATCTCAGTCTACCCATCCCTGCCCCGATTCTAATGGTGGAAAGTGCACTTGTGAGAGTGTTATTGCAAGAGCAGGGTCAGCCGGTGTTGTAACAATCTCCACAAATGACTCAGTGTCTGGGGGAGTCCCATATGATGAATAACCCCATGGCTGAGATACTGGAAGGTGCTCTCTACCCAGAAAGACAGGAGAGAAACAAATTGGAAACAAAAATTGACTTGCTTTCATTTGGTGTGTACTTGGTTGGCACGCCATGCACTGCCTTAAACATCCACTCCCTCAGTCAGCGGCACACCATGGCTGCAGTGCCCACGAGCCACTGGATGCACTCGGCAACTTGCCAAAGCTTCTCTGGCAGGACTTGCATAACCTTCCCATCCTCCATAAGGCAGAATCTGTGGGAGGTCAAATGGCCTCCTTCTGTGCTGTAACCATTCTGTGATTCTACCAACCTGCACTGCCGAACTCCTCAGAACCTCTGTCCAGGATGACTTGTTCTGCAGACTTTGCCCTGGACAGGTGTGTGACTGAGATCCAATGGACTCATTAGTACCTGAATGATGAACTGGAATGGACAACAAGAACAAGTTCAGATAGTTGGCACGTCAGATGATTGTTCAGAATATAAAGAATAGCAGAGAATGACTAAAAGGTTAATCAGGAGTAAGAAATTAGAGTATGAGAAGAAGCTAGCTAGAAATGTAAAAACGGATAGCAAGAGTTTCTACAGGTACTTAAACAGGAAAAGAGTAAGTAAAGTGGGTGTTGCTCTCTAGAGAATAAGAATGGGGAGTTAGTAGATAATAAGGAAATGGTGGATGAAATGAACAATTATTTTGCTTCTGCCTTCACCTTGAGGATATAAAAAACATATCAGTGATAGCTGTAAATCAGGAGGTGGAAGGGAGAGAGGAACTTAGTTAAATTGCAATCACTAGGGAAGTGGTACTGAGCAAACTGATGGAGCTGCAGGCTTACAAGTCTCTGGGTCCTGATGGACTTCACCCTAGAGTCTTAAAAGAGGTGGCTAATGAGGCAGTAGATGCGTTGGTGTTAATTTTCCAAAATTCCCTAGATTTTGGAAAGGTTCCATCAGACTGGAAAGTAGCAAATATAACCCCTCTATTCAAGAAAGGAGGGAGAGCAGAAAACAGTAAATTATAGGCCAGTTAGCTTGACATTTGTCATGGGGAAGGTATTAAGTGTCGATCATTAAAGAGGTTATAGCTGGGCACTTAGAGAAATACAAGGCAATCAGGAAAAGTCAGCATGGTTTTGTGAAAGAAAAATCATCTTTAACAAATTTATTAGAGTTCTTTGAAAAGGGAGACTGTAGACAAGCTGTACTTGGGTTTTCAGAAGGCATTTAATAAAGTACCACATCAAAGGCTATTGCGGAAAATAAATGCTCATGGTGCAGGGGGTAGCATATTAGCCTGGAGAGAGGATTGGCTGGCTGGCAGAAAACAGAGAGTATGCATAAATGGGTCTTTGTCTCATTGGCAGGATGTGACAAGTGGAGTCCCACAGGGGTCTGTGCTGGGGCCTCAACTTTTTACAATTTATATCAATGGCTTAGATGAGGGGAGCGAAGATATGGTAGCTAAATTTGCAGACGACACAAAGATATGTAGGAAAGTATGTTGTGAAGAAGACATAAGGAGTTTGCAGAGGGATATAGATGAGTTAAGGGAGTGGGCAAAAATCTGGCAGCTGGAGCATAATGTGGGAAAACGTGAAGTTGTTCACTTTGGCAGTAAGAATAAAAAAGCAGAGTATTACCTAAAAGGAGAATGATTGCAGAATCCAGAGGTGCAGTGGGATCTAGGTGTTTTCATGCATGAGTCACAAAAAGTTAGTATGCAGGTACAGCATGTAATCAAGAAGGCTAATTTAATGTTATCCTTTATTATGAAATGAATTGAACATAAAAGTAAGGATGTTATGCTTCAGTTATACAGGGCATTGGTGAGACCGCACCTCGAATACCATGTGCGGTTTTGGTCTCCTCTCGTTGGAGGCGGTTTAGAGAAGGATTACCAGAGGGGAGACCAAAACTGTCAGGAAGCATGGGGTCTGAAGAAGGATGGGCCAAGGAGCAGACAGTGAGCAGACAGACAGGAGTGAGCAGACAGCAGATAGATTGGGAGTGAGCAGAGGCAGACTTGGAGCAGACAGACTGGGAGCAAGCGGACAGCAGACAGACTGGAAGTGAGCAGAGAGCTGAGATGGACTAGGAGTGAGCAGAGACAGGCTGGGAAGGAGCAGAGAAAGATTGGGAGTGACTAGAGACATATCTGGAGTGAGCAGGGAGCAGAAATACTGGGAGAAAGCGGAGAGCAGGAAATGGTTGAGAGTGAGCAGAGACCACACAGACTGGGAGGGAGCAGAAAGCAGAGACAGACTGGGAGCAAGCAAAGAACCTGCACTATTTGGTTTATTCTGTGACATCCTTAGAATATCCCGAAGCACACTGTCGCCAATTCATTATTTTTGAACTGTTGTCTATGTTGACAATGTAACAGCCAATTTGCACTTAGGAAGGTCTCAACATGGGACTTAGAACCTATAGTATTCTGACTCAGAGACGAGCGTTTTACTGACTGAACTAAGCCTGACGAAGATAGAGAGAGGAGGAGAGAGATAAAGAGGGAGGGGGACAGACAGATAAAGAGAGAGAGAGCATGAGAGAGTTATAGAGAGAGAAATAAATAAATCGGTGCATTCTGTAGCGTGTGCTAGAATACCTAATAGGAAAAGGAAAACACTACAAAGACACTCTGAAGCTCTCCTTGAAGCACCACAGCATTGACATTAATGACTTGGAGGAACTTGCTACCAATCGCTCAAAGTGGCGACAACTTGTCCATCAAGTTGCATCACGCTTTGAGTCCAAACCCCTTAACGATGGGACAGCAATGTGGCAGAGAAGGAAAGAAAAGGAAGCGAATCCTGCACTCTGGATCCACTGCCTCGTGGGACGTCCTGTCCCATGTGACTAAAGATCTGCAGTCGAGAATTGGCTTGTTTAGTCACATGAAGACCAATGCAGGAATTCACAGCCTGAGTAGACATCATCCTCAAAGCGAGAGACAGCAACTGAATAATAATAGGCTTTACAGCCAGTAAATAGGAGTACCCGTTTAGACTGGCAGAAGGGGGAGAGAAAAGAGATGGAGATGTTAGAATTTAACTGGGTCCTAAAGTTAATAACATCTGAACGTGATTATCAGTATTTCAATTTGTGTTAACATCAGTTATTGGCCAGGACAATGGAAATAGAAACTATATCAATCAAGACAACATTTTGTCAAGGCTAGAGTTTGGATGAGAAGGAACTCACTTCAATGTACACTCTGGTATAACTCACAACAAAAGGATACATAATATATCAGGGAACAGGCCCTCTAAGCTCAGAGCTCACTGGACAGTCAGAACATCTACATCTACAGAGGCCAAGTTTGATCACTTTGGGTCAGCAGGAAACAAGATTGTATGAATCTACCATAACAATTATTGGGGTCTGAGCAATAAACTTGCATAAAAGCAAAATACTGCTGATGCTGGAAATCTGATACAAGAACAAAAATTGCTGGAAAAACTCAGCAGGTCTGACAGCATCTGTGGAGAGGAAGACAGAGTTAACGTTTTGAGTCCAGGTGACTCTTCTTCAGAACAGAAGAGAAGTGAAAATGTGATGAAATATATACTGTTTAGGAGGGGCGGGGCGGGGGGGGCCAGGTGGAGCTGGATAGAAGGCCAGTGATAGGTGGAGGCAAAGAAGAGACTGCAAAAGATATCATAGACAAAAGGTCGAAGGGGTGTTGATGGTGGTGATACTGGCTAAAGGAGGTGCTGATGGTGACATTAAAAGTAGAAAGCAGGATGAGCAAGTGACAGATGGCCCTAGTGGGGGTGGGGTGGGGGGAGGGGACGGTGTGGAAATAAAGGTTAAAATGTGGGGATGAAACAATAAATGGAAATAAATTTTAAAAATAATAAAAATAGGTGGGGCAAAAAATATTAAAAATTAAAAAATAAATATTTGAAAAAAGGGGATCAAAAAGGGGTGAATTTGGAGGAGAGAGCTCATGATCTGAAGTTGTTGAACTCAATATTTAGTCCGGAAGGCTGTAAACTGCCTATTCGGAAGATGAGGTGCTGTTCCTCCAGTTTGCGTTGAGCTTCACTGGAACAATGCAGCAGGCCAAGTACGGACATGTGGGCATGAGAGCAGGGTGGAGTGTTGAAATGGCAAGCGACAGGGAGACCTGGGTCATGCTTGCAGGCAGACCGAAGGTGTTCTGCAAAGTGGTCACCCAGTCTGTGTTTGGTCTCTCCAATGTAGAGGAAACCGCATTGGGAGCAGCGAATGCAGTAGACCAAACTGAGGGAAATGCAAGTGAAATGCTGCTTCACCTGAAAGGAGTTTGGACAACACGCTTGAGCCTGAATCACGAGGAATTATTTCACTGCATTTTAAAGATTTCCCAACATGAGCCTAAGTGAGAGAGATTGAGCAGAATGCATTATACATCGGTCTGCAGTATGCTTTGCAGTAGTTGGTTCCTCCCTCCTCACAGCACTCCCCCAGTAGATTAAAGCTATCCAACAGAAGCACTGATTTCAGAGAGTAATGGCACATGAAACAGATACACCATCCACAATACAAACAATGCAGATGGCAAAATTTTAATTAGAACCGTACAGCATCAATCATTTATACCAGTAGCAGATTGTGTCACCTCCCTCACCGCAATAACCTACTCATTTGCACCTCGTTGGCATAGCTACAGAAATAGTAACAGGCACAGCAACAAGCACAGATGAGCCTCAGGGCAGTCTGCACATACCTACTAAAATCCGTCAGTGTATCGTGTCTGATCTGTCACTCAGGCTACGACCAGTGGCAGCAGACTTCAGTTTGGCCCAGGGCACTGCATGAAAGTGTTGTCATGTCCAAGAAAGAACTTGTGCATCACTAAGTACCTTTCACAAGGTGTAGCCACTGTTGCAATGTAGGAACACAAGCACAACAAGCTCACACAAACAGCAATACGATAACGACCAGGTAATTTTTTTTTAGTATTTGGGACTGTCACGAATTGCTTCATCTCACGAAAGGAATAATTTTCACTTTAGATAATATGTAAAAGGGACGGTATCAAATCAATCACTCCTTGCACTGCATGTCTGAATCTTCTTTATACTAGAGTGGCCTACTCCTGCTCCTAATTCACATGTTCGTAGTTAATATTACCCATATTGTAGCATCACAAAACATTAAAACTTCCCCCCCCCACCGCCGCCCAAAAAAGATCCTCACAACATTGAATTCTCACAAGTAGTGGGTTATTCAGGATTACGTGATAATTCAGAGTGAATTACCCTACAATTCACTCACAAGTATCCACTAACTTCAATCTCACTCCAGCTTCTCAAAAATCCTGCTTGTTGAAAGTTGGCAGCCAGTAAGTATTTGCAGCCCACAACGACTGAGTGAGCAGAGGTGAGAAAAACACATCAAATTATCTGGCATTTTTTAACAGCACAATTCCAGAGATTAACTAACTGGGATGGAGAGGAAAATAATTTACAGAATATTTAGTGTGTAGCTGGTGAAGATTTGGCCACAGTTCAAAGACATAGACATAAGAGGCTACATGAACAGTTGAGAGAGCTCTGACCTACTTGTAGGGATTTGCTGCCTACAACAATAACAACTTCCATTTCTACAGTGACTTTAAAGTTGCAAAACATCTCAAGGCACAGCAGCATTATAAAGTTGACATCGAGACACAGAGTGATACAAGGACAGTGAGCAAAAGCTTGGTCACAGCTCTGAGGAGTATCTTAAAGGAGAAGGAAGAGGTATCATCCTGGGGGGTTACCATTGACCAGAAACTGAACTGGACTAGCCATACAAATACTGTGGCTACAAGAGCAGGTCACAGGCTAGGAATAGTGCGACGAGTAACTCACCTCCTGACTCCCCAAAGCCTGTCCAAGGCGCAAGTCAGGAATGTTTTGGAATACTCCCCACTTGCCTGGATGAATGCAGCTCCCACAACATTCAATAAGCTTGACACTGTTCAGGACAAAGCAGCCCACATGATGGGTATCACATCCACAAACATTCACTCCCTCTGCCACTAAGACACAGTAACAGCAGTGTGTACCATCTACAAGATGCACTGCAGGAGTTCACCAAGGCTCCTTCGACAGCACCTTCCAAAGCCACGACCACTACCATCTAGAAGGACAAGGGCAGCAGACATACAGGAACACCACCACCTGGAAGTTCTCCTCCAAGCCACTCACCATCCTGACTTGGAAACATATTGGCTGTTCCTACACTGTCGCGGGGTCAAAATCCTGGAACTCCCTTCCTAACAGCACTGTGGGTGTACCTACACCTCATGGGCTGCAGCAGTTCAAGAAGGCAGCTCACCACCACCTTCTCAAGGGCAACCAGGGATGGGCAATAAATGCTAGCCCAGCCAGCGAAGCCCACATCCTGTGAATTAATAATAAAAAAGGTGAAGAAATTTAGGAAGAGAATTCTAGAGCTTAATGCCCAGGTAGCTGAAAGCAAGGCCACCATTGGTGGAGCAATGAAAATCCGAAGCTACACAAGAGGCCAGAATTGGGTGACTGCAGAGGTCTCGGAGGTTTGTAGGAGGTTACAAACCATTATCCCACACTGGATTCAACATCTAGTCCAGGAGCAGAATAGCCATTAACCATCTGGGATCACAAATCTGGACAGCTACATTGGTGATGGATAATACCCACTTCATAGTTTCAATCTCCATGCTACGTCAATGAGTCTGAGCTTTCTTCCTCCCTAAAGAACTAATTTTATCTGGCCAGCCCTGCCTATGTTCCATGGGTGCCTTTATATTTAGCTCTGTGAGTTAATCTGATTCAGCCGCGTTCATCAGTGTAATCTCTTTTCCGCAAATCTTCTCAATAGATTGAGCATCTGCACAAGCCAACCATGCTCTGTCACCATGGCAACATTCCTTAGGGCCAACCAATGAGCAATCTTCTCCACATTCACTGCTCCCTCACCATCTTCTACAGTTTTCAGCTACTAGCTCTTCAGTCTCATTCTTCATGCTAATTTTGTATGGGATCTGTGTCTGCGATTCCAACTGGATTTGATACTCAATGGGAGCAGGGTTTGGGCCTAAAGACGGGCCCCATGACCAAAGACTGACACTAAAGGACTGGACAGGTGTGAAATTGGAAATTTACTAGAAAACTAGGTGAACCTATCAAATGGTTATCGCTCATTTTGCACGATCACCTTATCACCAATTTCACCCACTATATGTACCAGCTGATACTTT
Organism: Carcharodon carcharias; assembly: GCF_017639515.1. Lineage (NCBI taxonomy): Eukaryota > Metazoa > Chordata > Chondrichthyes > Lamniformes > Lamnidae > Carcharodon > Carcharodon carcharias. The sequence goes on from NC_054494.1 coordinate 35,912,433, forward strand.
TAAGGAAATTCACCTTTAATTCCTTAACCTCATTTTGTTTCTCTGGTGCATGTACTGGAACAGGCTGCACCTTACCATAAGACAGCATCTTCATAGCAGTGTATCCCTTAGACCTTGATAAAACACTGGTTAGGCCTCGGCTGGAATATTTTTGTTTTTATTTATTCTTTAATGGGTTGCGGCTGTCACTTGTTGCCTATACCTAATGCCCTTGAACTGAGTGGCTTGCTAGGCAATTTCAAGGGGCAATTAAGGGTCACTCACATTGCTGTGAGTCTGGAGTCACACGCAGGTAAGGATGGCAGATTTTCTCTGTGAAGCAGATGGGTTTTTAATGACAATCAACAATAGTTTTCATGGTCACCATTACTGAGACTAGTTTTCTGATTCCAGATTTTATTAACTGAATTTAAACTCTGCTAGCTGCCATGGTGGGATTTGAACCCATATCCCCAGAGTATTACAAAAACAAAAGTACCTGGAAAAACTCAGCAGGTCTGGCAGCATCTGCGGAGAGGAACACAGTTAACGTTTCGAGTCCAAATGACCCTTCAACAGAACTAAGTAAAAATAGAAGAGAGATGAAATATAAGCTAGTTTAAGGGTGGGGGGGGTGGGACAGGTAGAGCTGGATAGAGGGCCAGTGATGGGTGGAGATAACCAAAAGATGTCACAGACAAAAGGACAAGGAGATGTTGAAGATGGTGATATTATCTAAAGGAATGTGCTAATTAAGTGTAGAAAGCAGGATAAGCAAGGTACAGATAGCCCTAGTGGGGGTGGGGTGGGGTGAAAGAATTGAAAAAGGCTAAAAGGTAGAGATAAAACAATGGATGGAAATTCATTTAAAAATAATGGAAATAGGTGGGAAAAGAATAATCTATATAAATTATTGGAACAAAAAGGGGGGGATCGAAAAGGGGGTGGGGATGAAGGAGAGAGTTCATGATCTAAAATTGTTGAACTCAATATTCAGTCCGGAAGGCTGTAAACTGCCTAGTCGGAAGATGAGGCGCTGTTCCTCCAGTTTGCGTTGAGCTTCACTGGAACAATGCAGCAGGCCAAGGACGGACATGTGGGCATGAGAGCAGGGTGGAGTGTTGAAATGGCAAGCGACAGGGAGGTCTGGGTAATGCTTGCGGACAGACCGAAGGTGTTCTGCAAAGCGGTCGCCCAGTCTGCGTTTGGTCTCTCCGATGTAGAGGAAACCGCATTGGGCAGAATCCCAGAGCATTAGCCTGGGTCTCCGGATTGCTGGCTCAGCAATATTACCACTACACCATCACTTCCCCGTTAACAATTCTGGGCCACCACACTTTGGGAAAGGTGTCACAGCCTTAGAGAGGGTGCAAAGGAGATTTATCAGGTGGTACCAGGGATGCGGGAATTAATTTATGTGGGGAGACTGGAGAAGATGGGCTTGTTCTCCTTAGAGCAGAGCAGGTTAAAGGGAGAGTTGGTAGAGGTAGTAAAAACTTTGAAGGGTTTCGATAGAATAAATAGGGAGAAACTGTTTCCAGTGGCAGGGGATTGATAAACAGAAAACACGTATTTAAGGTGCTTGGCAAAAGAACAGGAAGAAACTGTTTTTACACAGAAATTGTTATGATCTGGAATGCACCACCTAAAAGGGTGGTGGAAACAGATTCATTTGAAACTTTCAAAAGGGAGCTGGATAAATATTTGAATGGAAATACCTACAGGGCTATGAGAGACAGACAGATTTCCATCTATATAGCGCCATTCACAACTACCAGACATCTTAAAGTGCTTTACCCCAACCAAGGACTTTTTGAAGTGCAGTCACTGTAAAGTGTAAAAAATGCAGCAGCCAATTTACATACAGCAAGCTCCCACAAACAGCAATGTGACAACCAGATGATCTGTTTTTTTATGTTGATTGAAGGATAAATATTGGATTGGACATTAGTGAGAACCCCCCTGCTCTTCTTCAAAACAGTGCCTTGGGATCTTTTACATCCACCTGAGAGGGCAGACAAGGTTTAATGTCTCACACAAAAGAGGTCACCTCCAACAATGTAGCATTCCATGAGGAAAGATTGGCAACTGAGATTAATTGGATAACTCTACCAAAGAGCCAGCACAGGCATATGGCCTCCTCCTGTGCTGTATCATTCTATGGTGCACTTCACAGAAAGAATAAATACAAAGCAGAAGCAAAAAAAGCAAACTCTTTTCATATATATAGCACCTTTCACAAAGGCCCAAAATACTTCACCGCTAATAGATTGCTTTTTAAAAAAGAATGTTGTTACAAAATTAAATGCAGACAACAATTTTGGCACCTGGTAACACAATTGAGATAAACATTGGCCCGGGCACAATGTGAACTCACCTCCTCTTCTTCAAATAGTGCCATGCCAGCCTTAGTTTAATGATTCATTCAAAAATTCATGAGTCTGTACTTCAGAGTAAAAATGATGTGCTCAGCTTTGGTAGCGCAACTTGAATGCACAACTTCCAGCTTCAGAGGCATGAGTGTGACTCACTGTGACTAGATAGTACTTGGGTTGGAAAATTATTAAGGGGAAAAAGGAAGATAGACTTTCATTTATATAGCACCTTTCACAATGTTAAAGTGTTTTATGGCCAATTAAGTACTGTTGAAGTGTAGTCACTGTTGCAACATCAGAAGCACAGCAGCCAATTTGTGAACAGACAGCTCCCTCAAGTAGCAATGTGATAATCTGTTTTTGTGACTTTGGTTGACGGATAAATATTGGCCAGACACTGGGGAAAACTCCTTTCTTCAAAATAGTGCCATCAGATATTTTGTGTCCACAAGAGAGCAGATGGGACCTCGGTTTTAAGTCCCATCAGAAAGACGCTCCTCCGGCACTGAAGCACTAGCTCAATACTGCACTGGAGTGTCAGCCTGGATTATATGCTTATTCACATAGACTCAACTTTAAGTGTGAAATTATTCCCATAACTAAACCTGACTTGTAATTTCCCCAGTTTCTAATTGTGGCCCCTGAAGAGTTTCAATAAAGTACATTAAAACCTCATTGATCTTTATAAAATCTTAAGATAGGGCATTGGTAGATATTAACATGCAGGCTAGTACATCACTTAATTGATTAAGTCTGAAGTCCTATCACCCTGCCTGTCTATCTTGTAATGTTCTATGTTAGCATGTCCATTGTAAAGCAATAGCACCAGCATAAAGTAACGCTGACAGTGAGTTGAAACTTGGAATACTAGCAGAACTCATGTAGCATTGCTCATAATGAGCTGAAACTCGGAATACTAGCAGTTCTCGCATGGCATTGCTCACAGTGAGTTGAAACTCAGAACACTAGCAGAACTCAGGTGGCATTGCTCACAATAAGCTGAAATTCGGAATACTAACAGACCTCACATGGCATTGCTCACAGTGAGCTGAAACTCAGAATACAAGAAGACCACCCATGGCATTGCTCACAGTGAGTTGAAACTCGGAATACTAGCAGACCTCTCACATGCATTGCTCATAGTGAGTTGCAACTCAGAACACTAGCAGAACTCAAGTGGAATTGCTCACAGGGAGTTGAAACTCAGAATGCTAGCAGACCGCTTGTGACATTGCTCACAATGAATTGAAACTTGCAATACTAGCAGATCTCTTGTGGCATTGGTCACAGTGAGTTGAAACTCGGAATACTAGCAGACCTCTCGTGGCATTGCTCATAGTGAGTCAGAATAATTCATTACAAATACTAGCATACTTCCTGTGGCATTACTCAGTGAAATCAAATGGCATACCATCTGACCTGCTATGGTGTTGCTCATAGAGAGCGGACAGAATATTAGTAGCCCTCCTATGACATTGTTCACAGTCGGAGTAGCACTAAATAATACTGGCAGATCTCCAATGACACTGCTCATTGAGAGTCTGAGGATGTGATAGGCATTTGAGAGATATGGAGAGAGATAGTGAAATATGTCAGTAATTGGCAAAATGCTTTTTGATTGAGTTCAATGAGAGTAAATGAGCTCTGCTGAAGTATATTACTTTTACTATTAAAATTATGGACACATATAAAGTAGAGCATGTGCTATAAACAAGTCTTACTTTGTAATTTATATGCAGATTATTTGAAACCATATAGATACATATATCTGTCAACCCTTATGTTTTGGTAATATTGTAATAACTTCTATTCTTATTTCCTCCATAGGGTGGTGCTATAAACATCAATATTGCAAGAAGACACGTTACTTTAACTTTCATACAGACGTGCAGTTGCAACTTCCCCTGGCCTGTTACAACACTGACAAGATATACTACTTCCTCCAACTAACCATGAACAAAGCTGAACATTCACCAGTAATATATACTGGTTTGTTTATAGCACGCACTTCCATCAACACGAGCTTTCTCCGTCGCACTTTGTTGATCTGACATGGCAGAATAGGACTGTAAATCAGTGGCCATGGTGAGATATTTTCTGAAGTACTTATATTGTTTTAAAACAGCAAATCCCATGAGTAATGCCATGGGAGATCTGACAGTATATAAATATAGGTTTTGTTTCTTGTACACCTTTCACACGTGAAAGTCTGACACATGAAATCTAATTGATTTAGATATATTCTTAAACCAGCAACAACAAGGACAGGTGAGGAATCCCCCCATATTCCCCCTAGGGACATATCAAGATCAGATGAAACTCTTTCCTCACCCTTGGGGATACATCAAAGTGGGGGGTGGGGTGTAGGTGAGATATTCCCACAAGCAGGAACTCAGCGAAGGCAGGTGAAGCTCTCTCCCCACCCTCGGAGACACATAAGGACAGGTGAGGTTCCTTCCTCTTCCATGGGAGAGATGGGCAGCAGTTTGGAAAACAAATCACTAGGCAGCATTCTCACAAATCTCCCATCGGTGGCACAAGGGGACATGAGATTAGTCAGATGGTCTACACAGCTTGGAGTAAAAATGGCATCCCATTCTAACTAACAGTTCCTAAAGAAAGAACCACTTGTAATTATATAGAACCTTTCACAACCTCAAGGGGTCCCAAAGTGTTTTACAGCCAATAAAGTACTTTTGAAGTTTAGTCCCTGTTGCACTTTAGTAAAGCAGCAGCCAATTTGCACACAGCAAGCTCCCACAAACAGCAATATGATAATGGCCAGATAATGTTATTTAATGATGTTGATTGAGGGATAAATATTGACTAGGACAGGAGACAAGAGAAACCTAAAGAGGGGAATGGAATAAAAGTCATAAATGGGGATGAGAGAGAAAAATACAGAGACTGTTAAAGAAATTATGACGTGGTCGTAATCCATATGCTGAAGTCACCTGGAATGGATCAAATCAAAAGAACAATTCTCTACAATGAGAAAGGAACTGGTAATAGCCAAAGGTGTAATTGTGTCATTTCCGATTCCCTCAACACAGATCTGAGCAAATATTAAAATAAAAGCAAAATACTGCAGGTGCTGGGGATCTGAAATAAAAACAGAAAGTGCTGGAAAGACTCAGCCAGTCTGGGAGCAACTGTGGAGAGAGAAATAGAATTAACATTTCTTCTTCAGAAGAATCATATTGGATTCGAAACATTAACTCTGTTTCTCTCCACAAATGCTGTCACACCAGCTGAGTTTTTCCAGCACTTTCTGTTTTTATTTCTCAGCAAACATTACGTCTTCCCAGTGTTGGCCGACAGGAATGTTCCATTGGAAATAGGAGCAGGAGGAGGTAATTCCATCCTACAAGCTGCCTCTACCATTCAATAATGATGGCTGATCTTCCCTCTCAACTACACCTTCCCGTACCACTTCCATATCCCTTAACCTCCTCCGTGCCCCCAAATCTATCGGTCTGTCTTGATTATAATCGATAAAGAATTCACAGCTCTTCACTACCCTTAGGGTGAAGAAATTTCTCCTCATCTCAGTCCTAAATGTCTGACCCTTTATTCTGAGACTGACTCGTCTAGTTCTAAATTAGTCACAACTGATGTCACTGAAGTGGCATTATGTTATACACAGCAAATTTTTTAAAATCCAAACTTCTACATTAGCCTGTAATGAGCCAAAAACATCTCAAGAATCACATAAAGGGCAAGCACTTACCCAAGGGCACAGGGTGGACTTTCCTCTTTAAATGCTTAGTGGATTTGAAAAAGGCTGGCATCATAACTGGGTGAATCTCAACATTCTGCCAGAACCATCCTCTTTGTCCCAGGGTCTCCTGCAAAAGTTGGCAAATGCGTCTCAGTCTTTTGATAAACAGTGCGAGTAACTCCACCCACTCTCCCCTTTCACATTATACATGCTACGTACCTTGGCAATGTGCAACCTCAGTTAGTCTCCAGGATGGCTGTGTAAGGTGCTGCGCCATCTCCCACCACCTACACAGCACCCCGCCACCCACACACCCCCCCACTACCACCCCCACCCTCGTTGCCATAGAGGTTTTATGTTACAGGGAAGGGAGATGTTGATTATCTCATTGTCAGTCTTAGCCCAGATTAAAAATGAGGGCATTCTGTGTATTGTAGTGGGTCACTGACTATGGCAATCAAATAATGTATTCTTTTCCAATATGCTTTGTTTCTAAATTAATTCGGCAGGGGCTTGAAATAACAGGATTGATCTTTTGTTTGGAGACACCATGTTTTGTGATTTGAGTGTCTTTGATTCATCATTTCTCAAACATATTCAAAAATTGTATTGTATAAGTGAACCCACCTTTCATTTATTTGCCCTTTTTAGCTTTACACCCAAATTCAATTTTACATGGCACTATTTTGCTTCCCTTATAAACAGCATACTCTCAGCTTTATTGTGTGAACGTTGTCAACCAAAATGAGGAAAAACAATAGGTAATGAATAAATTATTGATTTTTTTTGTCCCAGGCAAGTTAAGTTAGAGCTGTACTTTTTCAAAAATGAAGCTGTAACTAAAAATTGAGATAAAGAGGGGAGACCAAAACAAAAATGTAAATCAATTTTTGGGATTAAAGTATACTTTGGTAGTCGCCAAATTGAAATGAATGAAAATGGTAAAATTAGGTTTGGTGGGCAGTACAATCTGGGCGATAGCGAATGATCAGCCAGCTTTACAATCTGCCTGAAATTGTACTCATTTAAAAGAAAATGGAACAGGATGCAAAACGTGCTGGCAAATATTTGAAAGAGTTTTCTCTGGACTGAAACTAAAAGATGAATAACATTTGGGAACAAAAGACTAGGCTACATAAAAAAACTAGGTCTAAATATCTCCGAAAACTTACCAATGAATTACAACACAACTAAAATGATTATTCCTCCTGTGACTAAAATAGCCCTGGTAATTACAAAATGACTATTTGCTTCTCTGACAGATGAGTATGAATGAACTTCTCTTCTTTATATATTTTCTTTTAAAGTCCAAAGTGGAACATGTTCTCTCTGACTACCAATGAATTTAGCCAATATTTTCCTCTAGGATATGAAGGATGTGGTCTGAAATTCTTCGTTAGTTATTTGGCTTATTATATATATATGAAAACACTCTGGAGTAAAAAGCTGATTGAATAGAAATGCATTCTATCACTGAAGTCTTCAACCATCTCTATAAAGACTTCCCAAACTGACTTTGGAAATCTCTGTCATATCTTTATAAGTCTCTGAGGGCCCAATATTGAAAGACGATCTCCTTGTTGGAGTAGAACCAACAAGCAAGCTCTCAATTAAATACACAAAATGTCGAGAAATAATATATAAAAATTAGTACATAAACTTTTTTCCAATTTTTCAAATGTTGGCATCGCATTCCAGGAATCTTATTGCCTGACAAAAATCTTGCAATCTTTCAACTATCGGCGATGTGACTCTCCTGATTGTGTCATTTTCCAGTTATCTTATTAGTTGCTGTTGTGCACAGGATGCTCCTGGATATTCCTTGTTTGATAAGGTTCGGTACCAATGGTAATAAAGTTTGGGTAGGCGGACAGTGGGAAATCAGCAGACTTCGATTTATATGGTATTGGCTCATTGGTACCTGGTAACAGCAGTCAGCTGATGCTCATTGTCTGTGTTTGGTCCATGGAACAACGTGACCAAAAGTACTCATCAGTCATTTCGTCCACAATAGCCAATGCTCATTGGTTGGCTGTAACTATGTGACAACAGAAAGGCATTACATCACAATGCCAAAGTGATTTAACTGAGCAATTTCAACTGATTTTCAGGTCAGAGACACGTAACCAAAACCATGATGTTATCTCTACAACACAGAAACTACAGACTGATAAAAACTCGTCTATATCCATTTCTTAGTCATATAGTACTCCAACTGTTGACTAGTCAGAGTGATCAATCTCTGTCGGTTAATCTACAACAGGTCCAGACTCGTGCTAGGAAAACCCATGTGATGAAGACCTTTGGGAACCACAGGTCCAGTCACCTTTTCTTAATCAGTCATGGAACATGGGGATCGCTGGCAAGAGCAGCATTTATTGAGCATCCTTCATTGCCCTTGAGACGGTGTTGGTGGCCCTCCTTCTGGAATACAACTGAGTGGCTTGTTCGGCCATTTCAGATGGTAGTTAAGAGTCAACCACATTGCTGTGGGTCTGGAGTCATATATAGACTAGACCAGGTAAGGATGGCAGATTTCCTTTTCCTAAGTTCATTAATGAGCCAAATGAGATTTTACTCGAGCGTCCTAAACATACCACATTGTTTCAAATTACTCATATATTGTATCCTATGATATTATTTCTTGAAAGTAATTTATCTAATTTGCATTTGGTTGAATATTATCTGCTTCCATCATCTCTCGAGTGAGTCCCTTTCACAGATTGACCACTCACTCAATGACATATTGCTTCTATAGATTAGTTTGAATTGACTATAAAGTGCAGACAATGTCCTCTGATTCTGCTGTCCTGGCCAAGGTGAAATAGAAGTCCACTGCTCTTCTTCAAATAGTGTTGTGGGATCTTTAAGAGTCATCTACAACTGAGTGTTTCAGACTGGAACATTCCAAGGTCCAGGACCACGTGCTGAGGGATGCACTAAAGCTTGAGACAGCTACCACAGAGATGCAGTGGGGGAAGCCACTGTCTAAAGCCTTTCAACCATGGTACACCAAGGGACTGGAAATTGTGTAGAACCCCTCGGGCTGTATGTTTTTTTTTATTCGTTCACGGGATGTGAGCATCGTTGCCTAGACCAGAATTTATTGCCCATCCCCTAATTGCCCTTGTTCAGAGGGCATTTAAGAGTCAACCACATTGCTGTGGGTCTGGAGTCACATGTAGGCCAGACCAGGTAGGGATGGCAAATTTCCTTCCCTAAAGGACATGAGTGAACCAGATGGGTTTTTACAACAATTGACAATGGTTTCATGGTCATCATCAGACTTTTAATTACAGATTTCTATCGAATTCAAATTTCACCATCTGCCGTGGTGGGATTCGAACCCAGGTCCCCAGAGCATTATCCTGGGTCTGACTGACATGGAACATATATTGTAAATATCAAGAGTATTGAAATTGTATTGAGGCACCTCAGGGTGGAACATGTTGTGTGGAGAAAAGTTGAATTTTATTACGTTTCCTGAAATATTCAATTTGAAAAGTTTTGTAATGTACCTTTATAAATTTCATGATTACTGTATATTTTTGGGGATAAAACTTTTACATCCAGTTGAGAGAGCATTTGGAACCTCAGCTTAATGTTTTATCTGAATGACGCCACCTTCAACAGTGCAGCACTCCCTCAGTACTGCCCTGAGAGTATCAGCTTCCAGTAGATCATGTGCTCAGGTCTCTGGAGTGAAACTTGAACTCAGAGGTAAGTGCTAGAGCCAAAAGTGATACCTCGTGTTTTTATTCTGTTGCACAGACTCCTAAGATTAGGAGGTCCACTTGCTCTACACAGGCTAAGAAGCCAAGATCAGCTAAAAAGTAGCTTTATTTCTACAGTTTAGCAGCAACTCGCAGATTTCAGGCTCCTCCCCAAGGTCAGATAACAGGAGGAAATGGCGGCTAAACAATCAGTCTAATGATTCACAGTTGGAAACAAATTATTGGGTGGTTAGAAGGATTTGTGACAACTGGGACACAAATTAAAACTAGCAGATACCTAGTTTAGAGCAGTTCTCAGGAAAAACTTGCTCACACAAAGAGTGACCAATAATTGGAAAGGACTCCACGTAAGATACTAGTGGCACAAATCTTACATTCATCTGAGATGTTGTGGGGTAACATGACTTGTCTGTAACATTTCCAGAAAATTCACATGGATTCCATTCCGACTATAAAGACTCTGAAGGTTAATGTTCCTAGGATTAATCTATTTTACTTGCTCAAGAACTTTTATTCCTTGCCTGAAGGAACTGATTTCTAGCTGGAGTTCAATGCCCAGCCCTCTCTGGTAACCTTGGTCCAGTTGCTGTTTTATTGTATGTGAGACTCAACACTAAAATACCACAATGCAATTCAATTTTGTCAGCTGAAGGTAATGTTATCACCTCTGAATCACAAGATTGTGGGTTCAAGTCCCACTCCAGGCCCATGCATGACAAGCTAGGCTGACAATACAGTGCAGTACTGAGGGAGTGCTGCATTGTCAGAGGTGCTGTCTTTTGGATTGAGACATTAAACCAAGGCCCCCCATCTGCTCTCTCAGGCAGATATAAAATAAATTCCACAGCACTATTTCAAAGAAGAACAGGAGAGTTCTCCCTGATGGCCTGGCCAAAATTTATCCCTCAATTGACATCACGAAAACGGATTAACTGGTGATTATCACATTGCTGTTTCTGGGAGCTTGATGTGCGCAAAGCAGTGACTGCACATCAAACGTACTTCATGTAAAGCGTTTTGGGACATCGGTGGTTGTATAAGGTGCTAGGTAAATGCAAGTTTTTCCTTTTTTGAGAGAGGCATTAGCCAAGCCTGAAATGTTCATTTGAAACAGGGGTTGCAGGCCAATCCTGACCACAGACTCCGAATCATTAAAGATTGTTCCACACAGAACACAGATCAAATCTGGAGCTTTGATCTCAGCTATTGACTAATATTTGCTGTGCATATCTTTTCAATGGACTGTCAGCACTTGCATAATATTTAGATTAGTAAATGCATATGCATCTGTCCGATATTTTCACTTTCACTTTATTTTACCGACCTGCAAGGTGAGTTTAATATATTATTTGCCCTATTCACCCCTGTGCTCGCTGATCTACCCTGGTTCCCAGTTCAGCAATGATTCTTTTTTAAATTCCTATTCAAATCCCTTCATGGCTTTGCTCCTCCTTATCTCTGTAACTTCCTCCAGCCTCACAATCCTTCGAGAATTCTATGTACTTTAATTCTGACCTTGGTTTTAATCGCTGCACCGCTGCCATGCTTGCCTCCAGCTGTCTAGGCCGTAATATCTGAAATTCCTTCCCTCAACCTCCCTCGTCTCTCTCCACCTTTAGCACGCTCCTTAAAATCTAACTATTTGACCAAGCTTTCGGTCGTAATAAATAGAAGCAGGAGTAGGCCATTCGGCCCATCAAGCCTCCTACCCAACTCAATAAGACCATGATTGTGGCTTTATCAGCACTTTCTTGTTTGCCCCCCATAATCCTTGGCTCTCTTGTCAATCAAAAATCTGTCTAACTCAGCCTTGAATATATGTAATGACCAAGCCCCCACTGGTCTCTGTGGAAGAGAATTCCAAGGCTAACGATCCTTTGAGAGAAGAAATTTCTCTTCATCCCCCGTCTTTAATGGAGGGAGACCCTTATCTTTAAACTCTGTCCCCTAGAATCCCCCACAAGAGAAAACATCCTCTCAGAATCTACTTTGTCAAGCCCCCACAGAATGTTTCATTAAGATCACCTCTCATTTATCTAAACTCTAATTGAGGCCCAACTTGCTCAACTTTGCCTCATGAGGCAACCCCCTTCATCCGAGGAAACAACCTAGTGAACCTTCCTAATATTTCCTTCTTTTCCATAGTGTTAATTTTTGTCTCCTTACACTCCTGCCAAGCAGGTCACATGAATGCAAACTGTTGATTTTAATCCATGTCCCAAAAACGCCAGTGTCCAAAGTTTAGTCCCTGTGGGCCGCTTGGATGTACACCAATGATTCCTATGGGCCATATTTAAAGCATTATACAATACAAACACACCAAATCCAAAGAATAAGTATTCTCCGAGCCTACCATGCTATCAAACTGTTTGAATTTCCTGCTCTGTTTTAGGAATTGACTGCAGAAGATCAAACCACCTCGATTGGAGAGATCAGCTATGTAGATTATGCCCTTGGGAACCCAAGGATGGGGGTATCAGGAGGCTGAATGTCATTCTTATGTATGTAATACATGAGGGGCCATAAATATAAGATAGTCACCAATAAGTCCAATCAGGAATTCAGAGAAACTTCTTTACTCAAGGGTGCTGAGAACGTGAAACTCAATACCAAAGGGAATGGTTAAGGTCAATAGCATAGAAACAGTTAGGCTGAGACCAGAGTACATGAGGGAGAAAGCAATAGAGGGTAAATGTTAGATGAAGTAGGGTGGGAGAAGACCTGTATGGAGCAAACACACCGGTATGGGCTGGTTCAGCCAAATGGCCTGTTCCTGTGCTATAAGTTCTATGTTGGTCTATGTAATACAGCTATCAAAGACTGGGAGTCTGTCACCTGTTAATGGAATAATTGTGCATAATGAGGTCAGCAGACAGATAAACAGGAGACTATTCCTTTCTCCTGAGTATTGCTTCAGGGCAATAACTGAATGAATCCTGACAGCAATGCAGGAAGCCTCCATTATATTCCCCTAATATCAGGCTGAATCTCATCATAGAGAGTCCTCAAGCTGGGTCTCTTCTTCCTCACATGTTGGTTCGTTCCAGCTACATCACCGATGGGACCAATGCAGCCCAGAAATCCTCAAGAGGGAACAGTGGCAACTGCACCTTCCAATCAGTCTAAAGGTCACTCCCAAAACAACCGACCAACTCCAGCTACATTACTGCTTGGGGATTCTGCACTTACCAGACTTCCTCTCCATCCCTAAGTATATGTTGACTTATCTATGGCTGTGCCTTGCCCTCCCTCTCCAATTGTGCTTTCTATCTTCCTCTGTGTCCATGCTTTCCTCAGCTTCTTTATTCCCTCTCCCTCCCGATTTTCCCTATCTCTCTGTCTCCTATTTATTTCCCTTCCAGCCTCTTCCTCTCCTCAAATAATGTTCCCACCTAAAATCCTCACTCCATATTTCCATTTGCCTTATTTATATTTCATCCCTTTCTTCCCATTCCCCCCTTCTTTTATTCCTTTGATTTCCACTCTCTTCCTTTCCTATCTTTCCTTTGTTCCCTCCCTTTCTTTTCCCTATTTCCTTTCTTTTTCCCCTCTCCCTCCCTGTTCGTGCTTCCTTTGGCCTTTCCCTTTCCCATCTCTTCTTTCTTTTGCTTGCCTTTTCTCCCTTCTTTTCTTTTCCTACTTTTGCTTTATTGCAATCTCCCTTCATCTCCTATTTCTTCTTTCTCCTTTTCCTCCTGCTTTCCTATTTGCTTTCTTACTCCCATTTCCCCTTCTCCCTCTCTCTCCCTTTCCTATTCCCCCTTCCCTCCCTCTCTCTCTCTCTCTCTCTCTGGGTCAGCTGACTGTCGCTGACCCCGGATCCAGTCTCTGTGTTTCCGGTGCGGGGCGGAGGGCAGTTGCTGCCGGTGAGTGGGGCTCGGGGCTCGGGGCCCGGGGGCCGGGTGAGGGGTGAGGGGTGAGGGGTGAGGGTGGGGGGGTGGGGGGGGGGGGGGGTGGGAGCAGGGGCAGGGGGGACACCATCGGCGGTGAATCGGGAGCAATGGACCCGGAGCGGATCCAGTGGGTGAAATTCCCAAAAGCGACCGGGTTTCAGGAGCTGGGGGGGGGGGGGACGGATCCCTCAATGAGGCAGCACAGACCGGCTGGGCCGAAGGGCCACCTGCTGTGCTCAGTCTCCGTGTCCGGGCTGGGGCAGGAACACCGGGTGGAGCTGCCGCTGCTCCCAAAGTTCACCTGGTAGAAATCGGCTCTCCCCCCGCCGGGCTTCCTCTACTCCCCCCACCCCCCCCTCCACCCCAACCCCCACCCCCCCACCCCCCCCCCCTCACCCCCACCCCCACCCCCCCCTCACCCTCACCCCCACCCCCACCCCAACCCCCACCCCCGGCTTCCTCTACTCCCCCCACCCCCCCCTCACCCCCACCCCCCCTCACCCCCACCCCCCCTCACCCCCACCCCCCCTCACCCCCACCCCCCCCTCACCCCCACCCCCACCCCCACCCCAACCCCCACCCCCGGCTTCCTCTACTCCCCCCACCCCCCCCTCACCCCCACCCCCCCTCACCCCCACCCCCCCTCACCCCCACCCCCCCCTCACCCCCACCCCCCCTCACCCCCACCCCCGGCTTCCTCTACTCTCTCCCCCCCCCCCCCCCCCCCCGCCCGGCTTCCTCTACTCCCCCCCCCCACCCCACCCCACCCCCCCCTCACCCCCACCCCCCCTCACCCTCACCCCCACCCCCCCCTCACCCTCACCCCCCCCCCCCCCCCCCCCTCACCCCCACCCCCGGCTTCCTCTACCCCCCCCCCCCCCCCCCCCCCCCCCCGGCTTCCTCTACCCCCCCCCCCCCCCGGCTTCCTCTACTCCACCCCCCCCACCCCCACCCCTCACCCCCACCCCCGGCTTCCTCTACTCTCCCCCCCCACCCCCACCCCCGGCTTCCTCTACTCCCCCCCCCCCCCGGCTTCCTCTACCCCCCACCCCCCCCCCCCCCCCCCCGGCTTCCTCTACTCCCCCCCCCCCCCCCTCCCCCCCCGGCTTCCTCTACTCCCCCCCCCCCCCCCACCCCCACCCCCGGCTTCCTCTACTCCCCCCCACCCCCACCCCCGGCTTCCTCTACTCCCCCCCCCCCCCCCCTCCCTCTACTCTTCTCCCCCCCCTCCCTCTACTCTTCTCCCCCCCCCTCCCTCTACTCTTCTCCCCCCCCCTCCCTCTACTCTTCTCCCCCCCCCCTCCCTCTACTCTTCTCCCCCCCCCCCCTCTACTCTTCTCCCCCCCCCTCCCTCTACTCTTCTCCCCCCCCCTCCCTCTACTCTTCTCCCCCCCCTCCTCTACTCTTCTCCCCCCCCTCCCTCTACTCTTCTCCCCCCCCTCCCTCTACTCTTCTCCCCCCCCTCCCTCTACTCTTCTCCCCCCCCTCCCTCTACTCTTCTCCCCCCCCCCTCTACTCTTCTCCCCCCCCCCTCTACTCTTCTCCCCCCCCCTCCCTCTACTCTTCTCCCCCCCCCTCCCTCTACTCTTCTCCCCCCCCCTCCCTCTACTCTTCTCCCCCCCCCTCCCTCTACTCTTCTCCCCCCCCCTCCCTCTACTCTTCTCCCCCCCCCCTCCCTCTACTCTTCTCCCCCCCCCTCCCTCTACTCTTCTCCCCCCCCCCTCCCTCTACTCTTCTCCCCCCCCTCCCTCTACTCTTCTCCCCCCCCTCCCTCTACTCTTCTCCCCCCCCTCCCTCTACTCTTCTCCCCCCCCCTCCCTCTACTCTTCTCCCCCCCCCTCCCTCTACTCTTCTCCCCCCCCCTCCCTCTACTCTTCTCCCCCCCCCTCCCTCTACTCTTCTCCCC
The DNA here is from genome assembly GCF_017639515.1 of Carcharodon carcharias. NCBI lineage: Eukaryota > Metazoa > Chordata > Chondrichthyes > Lamniformes > Lamnidae > Carcharodon > Carcharodon carcharias. The sequence goes on from NC_054494.1 coordinate 35,928,041, forward strand.
CCCCCTCCCTCTACTCTTCTCCCCCCCCCTCCCTCTACTCTTCTCCCCCCCCCTCCCTCTACTCTTCTCCCCCCCCCTCCCTCTACTCTTCTCCCCCCCCTCCCTCTACTCTTCTCCCCCCCTCCCTCTACTCTTCTCCCCCCCCCCTCTACTCTTCTCCCCCCCTCCCTCTACTCTTCTCCCCCCCCTCCCTCTACTCTTCTCCCCCCCCTCCCTCTACTCTTCTCCCCCCCCCTCCCTCTACTCTTCTCCCCCCCCTCCCTCTACTCTTCTCCCCCCCCCCTCCCTCTACTCTTCTCCCCCCCCCCCTCTACTCTTCTCCCCCCCCCTCCCTCTACTCTTCTCCCCCCCCCTCCCTCTACTCTTCTCCCCCCCCCTCCCTCTACTCTTCTCCCCCCCCCTCCCTCTACTCTTCTCCCCCCCCCTCCCTCTACTCTTCTCCCCCCCCCCCTCCCTCTACTCTTCTCCCCCCCCCTCCCTCTACTCTTCTCCCCCCCCCCTCCCTCTACTCTTCTCCCCCCCCCTCCCTCTACTCTTCTCCCCCCCCCCCCCTCTACTCTTCTCCCCCCCCCTCCCTCTACTCTTCTCCCCCCCCCCTCCCTCTTCTCTTCTCCCCCCCGCCTCCCTCTACTCTTCTCCCCCCCCTCCCTCTACTCTTCTCCCCCCCCCTCCCTCTACTCTTCTCCCCCCCCCCCTCCCTCTACTCTTCTCCCCCCCCCTCCCTCTACTCTTCTCCCCCCCCCCTCCCTCTACTCTTCTCCCCCCCCCTCCCTCTACTCTTCTCCCCCCCCTCCCTCTACTCTTCTCCCCCCCCCTCCCTCTACTCTTCTCCCCCCCCCCTCCCTCTACTCTTCTCCCCCCCCCTCCCTCTACTCTTCTCCCCCCCCCTCCCTCTACTCTTCCCCCCCCCCTCCCTCTACTCTTCTCCCCCCCCCCTCCCTCTACTCTTCTCTCCCCCCCCTCCCTCTACTCTTCTCCCCCCCCCCTCCCTCTACTCTTCTCCCCCCCCCTCCCTCTACTCTTCTCCCCCCCCCTCCTCTACTCTTCTCCCCCCCCCCTCCCTCTACTCTTCTCCCCCCCTTCCTCTACTCTTCTCCCCCCCCCTTCCTCTACTCTTCTCCCCCCCTACCTCTACTCTTCTCCCTTCCCCCCCCCCCCCCCCCCCCCCCCCGTCTTCCTCTACTCTTCTCTCCCCCCCACCTTCTCGCTTCCCCTACTCTTCTCCCCTCCCTCCCCCCTCTCCCCCACCCCCACCCGGCTTCCTCTACTCTTCTCCCCTCCTCTCCTTCTCCACCCGTTCCCACCCTCACCTTCCCTATTCCCCCCACTCTCACCTTCCCTATTCCCCCCACTCTCACCTTCCCCATCCCCCTCTTCACTCCCATCCCCCCTCCCCTCATCCAGCTGAACTAATAGCCCTATTGTTTCTTAGTTCAGAATAAATACCTTTGGAGTGTTGGCACCAGTGGGCCTCTCACTCCAGGGACGAACCCAGAATTCAGTGTGGCGCTAAATATATGAACCATTCAGTCACAAAACGTTGCCCATATTTTTTAGCCCCGTCAGTTTTAAGGCACTGAACAGTTGTAAAGACCTATTTTCACATTCAAATCTACGCATTCAGTTCCAGTGTCAATCTTAAACTGCAGCAAACAGTGCGATCTCCAGCAGTGAAGTGTGATGAAAAGTATTTATTTAAAACCTCAGTTATATCTTGGAACTCGAGAATCTTCAAAACCCCCCCCACCCACCCGCCCACCCACCCCGCATCTCCCCGACTCCAATATTGCCAAAAGAGACCTTGCTGTCATTACCATAGTGAACCACTTCTCCAGGCTCCTCCTGGTCAATATAGGAGCAGATTTCGTCACCCTCAGTTAAGTCCTTGTCCTCTTGCATTATTCACCCTTATAGATGTTAAAATATTTCTGCTCTTGTTTGATTTGCCTTTGGACGTGAACAATTACCCAAAGGGAATAAATGTCTTCTCTCTGCATAAGAGGCTTTAAAGTTGCTCCATTTTTCGTCAACGCTACAATTGTTCCACTTGTTGCAGGATTGAACCTCCAGTCAACATTATTCAACTTGGATACCATCTCTGTCAATTTAGTCCTCCTATAGAGGGAGCCAACATAGAGTTGGAAGTAGCCAGAGTAGTAGACATGGTAATGCCTATGGATGTAGTTTATATGGATTTCCAGAAGGCATTCAATAAGGTTCCATATGAAAGACTGTCAGCTAAAATTAAAGCTCATAGAACTGAAGGCTGTATCTGACCTGTTCGGAGATTGAAAGGGTAGCTAGAGAGAAACTTTCTGCTGGTAGTGAAGTCCAGGAGGACATTACCTTAAATCCAATTCAGGGGAGAAGTTCAGAAACACTTCTTCCTGCAAAGGATGGTAGAAATGTGAAGTGCTCTCCCACAAAAAGCAGTAGTTGGCAGCTGAATTAATTTTAAACCTGTGATTGTTAGATTTTTGCTAATAAAGGGGTATAAGGCCAAGGCAGGTGGATGGAATTGGGATATGGACCAGCTATGATAGTGAATGACAGAACAGGCTCAAGGGGCTGAATGACCCACTCCTATTCCTCTACTGTAACCTTGTATTCAATTTTCAGGGAATCTTCTCTGATCTGAATTTGTCTTTTTCCCATTGCAGGTGTGTCCGATTCAGCAATGTCGGGCATTTTCGACTGGCTGTACAATGGCTTCACCAGCATGCTACAGTTCCTGGGTAAGTGGCTCCGAGCCACTGTATTGTTTTTCGTGTTACCCCCCTCCCTCTGTCTTTGGTGACTGTAGACTGTGGATGGGAGCAATGCTAAAGCGATCTCATGACTCCACCATCTGATCCTAAACTGACTCCGGGACATAGGAGTGCGAGAGCCCATTGGAAAAGATGCCACAAACCGCATGGGCTTTGCACTATATGCAGTATAACTCCAATGTCACATGAAACCAGATTGCAAAAAGTGCTTACGTTAGATTTTATGCTTGATAAACTCAGTGATTTGGGAAGGTACACGCTGCACATTAAAAATGAATGGAGTGGTGGAGCTCCGTATATTGTGAGCTCTTTCACCCATTAGTGCAATTCACAGTTAAAAGTGTAACTCTAGAGCTGCTGGCACTTGAATCGCGCTGTTGCAACTACGAGACTCCAATGTAACATTAACATTGAGTGCTTTTGATATTCTGTCTGTTAGTAACTGATCAAGCTCTAAGCTAGCAGTTATAGATGTGAAGTGACTATGTTTCAGTCATGCTGAAGAGGTGGAGAATTGTCGCACTTCAAATGTCACACATGCAAACTTTTGTTGTCATCACAGTTTCTATTAAGTTTGTTGATTGTTAACCGATCTAAGGACCTGTGCAAGGACAGTTGAGATGATTCAGTAAATAAAACTTGTGCCTTTAAAGAGACACAGCTGAATGACATTGTTACGCTATATGGGAAGCAGCACATCTTCCTCTGTCCTACCATAAGCAGCATAACAGCACTCTGCTAGAATTGAAAAGTTTTTAATGAATGAGAGGTTCGTAATAAAAAGAAAATAATGACGCATTTGTATAGCATCTTTCATGACTCAACACATCTCAAAAGGGCTTTACAGCCAATGAAGCACTTTTTTTTTGAAGTTTAATTATTGTTGTAATGCAACAAATGTGGCAACCAATTTGCTTCCAGAAGAAGCAAGGTGATAATGACCAGATAATCTATTTTTAGTTATGTTGATTGAGTGATAAATATTGGCCAGGATTCTGGGGAGAGCTCCCCTGCTCTTCTTTGAAATAATGCCTTGGGATCAATATGCCAGCTGGTTAAACTGAGAAACATGTCTAACAAAAGCAAATTATAATGCATATATTATGGTTTTTCTTTGTCAGGGCTATATAAAAAATCGGGAAAATTGGTCTTCCTGGGCTTGGATAATGCTGGCAAAACCACCTTATTGCACATGCTGAAAGATAACAGACTGGGGCAGCATGTTCCTACATTACATCCCAGTAAGTACTTACAATTGAATCATGTCATGGGCTCGCTGTCAGCCAGTGCCAGGATTCTCTCTTTGCAAAAGCTGAGCACTCATTTGGCTGATGCAGAACTCTAATCTATTTGTATATGTTCCTCACTTTCTCCCATCCCACTGATGGCTTTCGTGAGTAAAGTAAACACAGTAAACAACCATAGCAGTGTTCAACCCTAGCCCCTTGAATATTGCAACTAAGTGAACAGAAATGGCATAAAGCTTGTACCTCATGTAGTTTTGAGTCATACAGACCAGAAGACCCCACATTTGATTCTTGGTTGGGGCTGAATTAACTGAATGAGGGGGAAGCATTTGGGGTGTTGCTATCAACCTCAAAGAATTCCAGGCTGGGACCACGAAATGAATTGGCCAGAAATTCTGTTGCTAATGGCCACCTGCTGGAAAGATAGGATTCAGCTTGTATGTGGCAGTGTTTGTGGGTGAGTAGCCTGCTAAAACTTTCTAGATTCGGGCATGGAGCAGCCTCTGTGTGCAAGTTACCAGAGGGATGCCAGCACCAATGGAAGCATACTGCAGTAAACAACACATTCAGGAGATGGGAAATAAAAGGAAATTTGTAAGAAAATGTCACTTAACTCCATGAAGGTTCTCTTTCAACAGCACTTTCCAAACCAGCGACCTCTACCACCTGGAAGGAAAAGGGCAGCAGATAGATGGGAACACCACCACCTGGAAGTTCCCCCTCCAAGTCACTCACCATCCTGACTTGGAAATATATTGCCGTTCCTTCACTGTCACTGGGTCAAAATCTTGGAACTCCATCCCTAACAGCAATGTGGGTGTACCTACACCACTGGACTGCAGCGGTTCAAGAAAGCAGCTCACCACCACCTTCTCAAGGACAATTAGGGATGGGCAATAAATACTGGCCTAGCCAGAGACACCCACATCCCGTGAAAGAATTAAAAAAAAAAGATGCTGTGTTTGCATATTTCTGAATTCAATCTCCATAGCAAACATTGCCCCCCCCCCCCCGGCCCTTCTCATTGATGCCCTGTTATTTTTCTTTATTCTTTCATGGGTTGTGGGTGTCACTGATGAGGCTAGCATTGCGTGGGTCTGGAGTCACATGTAGGCTAAACCGAGTAAAGGATGGCAGATTTCCCTCCCTAAAGGACATTTAGTGAACCACATGGACAATTAATGATAGTTTCATGGTCACCATTACTGAGACTAATTTTCAATTCCAGATTTATTGATTCAAGTTAAATTTCACCAGCAGCTGTGGTGGGATTTGAACCTATGCTCCCAGACCATTAGCCTGGGCCTCTGGATTACTGGTCCAGTGATATTATCACTACACCATCATCTCCCTGCCATGTGCGCACCCCCACCCACCACCGCCCCAGTTCCGCAAACATCAGGAGAAAGGGAATTGTCCTCAGTTGCAGAGGTAATGTTTGAGGTGTAGGTATACGGATCTGGAGCTGATGATCCTCCATCCTGACACAGAGCTTTGCTAATGCAGGTGCTAGTGTGCCACAACATGGGATGCTGTGAGCTATAGTCACATGCAGGTTTACAAATAGCATGACTAAAATTTGTATCTGCTCTCTCAAAGTCCCTGCACTGTCACAAGGTGAATGAACACCCGTTGATCAGTTGCGATTGAGCAACCTGTGCACAAACAGTTGCAGATCCAGCTCACAGTTGAACAGACCACTGGAAGTTGCTCCTGGCTTTTTGTATATGCATATGGATACACTTCTGTGTTTATTTGTTCATCAAGCTTACTTGCAGGTCTCTAGGGTTGCTTCTCCTAACTGGTCTCTTTTTATTGTCGTAGCATCAGAAGAGCTGACAATTGCGGGAATGACGTTCACTACGTTTGACCTTGGAGGTCATGCGCAAGGTATGGTGCTGGGAATGAAGAAAGCGTCTGAATATTTTTTGCATCAGAATGTGTCATATTTCAATCTGTCCTGATCAGCATCAGCTTGTTTAGTGTAATATGCCAGCGAGTTAAATTGGAAAATATGTCTATCTCAACCAAGCTGTAACGTGTATTAGTGCCCTCAGATTCAGGAGGATAAGTAATAATGAACCAAAATTCTTGCTTCTAATCACAATCCAACAACCCTTCCTGGAAGTCCACACATCCTTTGGTGAAGAAGAAAGGGATTTAGCTTGCCTTCAAGCTGACTTCTTTGACTAACATTTTGATCACCCGTCTTATAGATTGGAAAAGTCGGATGGGCAAAGGTAGCCTAGATGAGTAGTTCATAGAATGTTTCTGGAATAGTTTCTTAGAACAGCACTTTCTGGAGCCAACCAAAGAGCAGGCTAGTATTGTGCAATGAGATGAGATTAATTAATGACCTCATAGTTAAGGCACCCGTAGGTAGCAGCGACCATAATATGATTGAATTTTGCATTCAGTTTGAGGGAGAGAGGAGTGGGCCCCAGACTATGTTTTTAAACTTAAATAAGGGAAATTATGAGGGCATGAAAGCAGAGCTGGCTAAAGTGCATTTGCAAATTAGGTTAAGGTATAGGTTAATAGAGATGCCGTGGCAAACATTTAAGGGGATATTTCAGAATACACAGGATACATTCCAACGAGTAAGAAAAAGTCCAAGGGGTAGAAAGGTTAAAGATCGTATCAAACTTAAAGAAGAAGAATGTAATTGTGCAAAGGTAGGTGGAAGGCCAGAAGACTGGATAGAATATAAGGAACAGTAAAAGATGAGTAAAAGAATAAGGAGGGAAAGATTAGAGCATGGGACAAAGCTAGCCAGAAGTGTAAAAACAGAGTTTCTATAAATATTTTAAAAAGGAACGAGATAACAAAGTGAGCGTTGATCCTAAAAGTGAGTCTGAAAAATTGATAATGGGAAACAAGGAAATGGCAGTGAATTTACCAGGTATTTTGCACCAGTCTCCACTATAGAGGATACAAGTAACATCCCAGAAGCAGCTGCTATAAATCAGGAAATGGAAAATAGGGAGGAACTCAGGAAAATAACATTAACCAGAGAAGTTGTACTGAGTAAATTGTTGGAGCTGCGGGCTGACAAGTGCGTGGGTCCTGATGGACTTTGTCTTAGCGTCTTAAAAGAAGTGGCTAGTGACATAGTTGGTGCATTGGGTTTAATTTTCCGAAACTTCCTAGAATCCGGGAAGGTCCCATTAGGTTGGAAGATAGCAAATGTAACTCCATTATTCAAAAAGAGAGGGAGACAGAAAGTGGGAAACTACAGGCCAGTTAGTTTAACTTCTGTCATAGGGAAAATGTTAGAAGCTATTACTAAAGAAGCTATAGCAGGGCACTAGGATAAGTTCACGGTAATCAGGCATTGTCAACATGGTTTTGTGAAAGGGACATCATGTTTAACCAACTTATTGGAGCTTTTTGAGGAAGTAACATGTGCTGTGGATAAAGGGGAACTGGTGGATGTACTGTACTTAGATTTCCAGAAGGCATCTGATAAAGTGCCACATCAGAGGTTATTGTGGAAAATAAAAGCTCATGGTATCGCAGGTAACATATTGGTATGGATCGAAGATTGGCTGCCTAACGGGAAGCAAAGAGCAGGCATAAATGGGTCTTTCCAGGTTGGCAAGATGTAATGAGTGTTGTGCCAAAGGGATCATTGCTGGGACCTCAACTATTTACAATTTATATAAATGACTTGGATGAAGGGATGAATGGGATGGTTGCCAAGTTTGCTGATGTCACAAAGATAGGTAAGAAATTAAGTTGTGAAGAGGACATGAGGATACAAAAAGATATAGATAAAGTAAGTGGGCAAAGATCTGGCAAATGGAGTATAATTTGGGAAAATGTGAACTTGTCCATTTTGGCAGGAAGAATAAAACATATCTAAATGGTGAGAGATTGCAGAACTCTGAGATGCAGAGGGATCTGGGTGTCTTAGTTCATGAATCGCAAAAGGCTAGTATGCAGGTACAGCAAGTAATTAGGAAAACTAATAGAATGTTATCATTTATTGCGAGGAGAATTGAATACAAAAGGAGGGAGGTTATGCTTCACTTTTACAGAGCACTAGTGAGACCATATCTGGAGTTTTGTGTACAGTATTGGTCTCCTTATTTAAGGAAAGATGTAAATGCGTTGGAAGCAGTTCAAAGGTTTTCCAGACTAATACCTGGAGTGGGCGGGTTGTCTTATGAGAAAAGGTTGGACAGGCTAAGCTTGTATCCACTGGAGTTTAGAAGAGTAAGAGTCGATTTGGTTGAAACAAGATCCTCAGGGGTGTTGACAAGATGGATGTGAAGAGGATGTTTTCTCTTTTGGGAGAATCTAGAACGCAAGGTCACTGTTTAAAAATAAGGGGTTGCCCATTAAAAATGGAGATGAGGCGAAATTTTTACTCTGAGGTGATGAGTCTTTGGAACTCCCTTCCTGAAAAGGCCATGGAAGCAGAGCCTTTGAGTATTTTTAAGGCAGAGGTGGATAGATTCTTGGTAAGCAAGGGGTTGATAGGTTATTTGGGGTAGTTAGAATACAGATTTGAGGTTACTATCATATCAGCCATGGGTTACTATCATATCAGCCATGACCTTATTAAATGACGGAGTAGCCTCAAGGGGCTGAATGGCCAATCTTGCTCCTTGTTCGTATGTTCATATACATTTCCTTTGTTGGCTCAGTGTCAAATCTTGCCTTGACTCCGCTCCTGTGAAGCACTTCGCGCTAAAGGCACTGTATTAAGTGCAAGTTGCTGTTGGTGCCTTGGTTTGCCTTGCTCACATGCTGCAAGTGGACACTTGGATAAAGTCCATGGGACTGTATCCAAACAAAGAGCCTTTTATGTGGGGGTGTGGGGTAAGTGGGAGAAAACTGGCAGGAAAGTGTGAAGAGGGTCACATTTGGTGCAGATTTTATTTTTTCATTTGCATTCAAGTATTTCTAAAACCTTATCACCTCTCTCAGAGCATCTTATAACGCTTCACAATACAGTCAGTTCCTGTGCTCCTTTTTTTGTACTCTTTCATGGGCATCGTTGCCCATCCCTGATTGCCCTTGGAAAGGTGGTTTTGAGTTGCCTCCTTAAACCACTGCAGTCCATGTGGTGCAGGTAAACCCACAGTGCTGCAAAGAAGAGAATTCCAGGACCTCACCTATATCAACTACACTTTCCATTCAAAGACTCTGACTGCCTGGCCTGTGAAATTCTGGTGTCGGCTGGATGCTTCTGTAGAGTAGGACTGACCATTGCTTCACCTACCCATTCTGAGGCACATGAGCCATAAATTGAGAGAGCTCTTGGTGGATTTTTTTTATACAATTCACACAAATTCAAGAGCCTTCATTCGAAAGATGGAAAAAGCCTGCAAATGTTAGCAATCTGTTGGGTTTTCTTTTTAGAACCATAGAGAAGTTACGACACAGAAAGAGTCCATTCAGCCCATCATGTCTGCACTGGCCAAAAAGAGAAAAAGGAAGCCATCTGCTCATTTTAACCCCACTTTCCAGCACCTGGCATGTGGTCTTTTATTCAAATGAACAATTTTCCATGCTTCATTTCAAATGAAACAATAATGTTGATTGGTCTTAGTTTTACTTAGCGTTAAATAAAAATCGTAGCAACAGACCATTTGGCCCAACTAGTCCATGGTGGTGTTAATGGTGCACCCAAACCTCCTCCCATCCCTTTTAATCTCGTCCTATCTGCCTATCCTTCTATTCCTTCATCCCCCCTCATATGTTTACCTAGCTCCCCTTTAAATCCCTGTAGACTATTTGCAGCTGCTCCATGTGGTAGCGAATTCCACATTCTCACTACTCTCTGGGTAAAGAAGTCCCTCCTGACTTCCTCATTGGATTTGTTGGTGACTATCTTATATTTAAATGTTACTGCTTATTTACAGCCCGGCGAGTCTGGAAGAACTACCTCCCTGCCATTAATGGGATTGTTTTCCTGGTTGACTGTGCAGATCATACACGACTTGCTGAATCTAAAGTTGAGCTTGATGTAAGTTGAACAATGTTGAAGAGTTCCTGGCTAGATGAGCACCCTTGCACAGAAAGTTGAGAACATGTTACAAGGTGGCTTTGGATGCCATATCCAAAGGGGATCCTTCCCACCTCTCCCTCTACTCAATGTCCTGATGACTGAGCTGTATACATCAGGAATGTGGGGTATTTTGATTTCTGATTTGTGCTCAGTTAGCTCACACACAGCCTCAGTTCCTTTGGGTTAGTGACACACAAGAATTGGGGCAACTTATCACTGCCCAACAGCTCAATAAGTATGGACAGAGTTACAGTACAGTTCAGCCACGATCTCATTGAATGGTGGTGGAACACGCTTGAGCAGCTGAATATCTGCCTCCTGTTCCTACGTACAGAAAGAGGCACAACTCAGCCGTACCTATCCCATACCTTTAAAATCAGCTGTGACATTATTCTTTGCTTCAGTGACAGCATCACAGAGGAAGGAAATGGAACCAAAAAAGCGATAAATACTAACCCTGAGCTTCAAAATGCATTCAATACTGACAACACTAAAAGCAAGTGTCTAACTATGACTCATAGTGTATCGAAAGTGAAGTGTTGCCAGTGATCTGGTCTCTTGCAAATTATGCTGCCTGGTGTCATTCATTTTGCAATAAGCCACTGTTGACAGTTGTGTTTCAGTCACAGGCTGACTCTTGATTCCATGAGCAAATGTAAAGCATGTTTTTGAAATAAAAACCCTACCTTCCATTCTGTGTGTGTCTCTCTCTCTCACACACACACACACACACACACACACTCCTTTTCTCTCTCTCATACTCCTTTTCTCTCTCTCACACTCCTTTTCTCTCTCTCACACTCCTTTTCTCTCTCTCACACTCTCCTTTTCTCTCTCTCACACTCTCCTTTTCTCTCTCTCCCCCCCCTTCCAGGCATTAATGACAGATGAAACAATATCCAACGTTCCCGTTCTTATCCTGGGTAACAAAATCGACCGATCAGAGGCCATCAGTGAGGAGAAGCTTCGGGAAATCTTTGGCCTGTACGGACAAACAACAGGAAAGGTAAAGTTAAGAAAAGAAAGACCATCATTTGTAAAGCCTGATCATCTATCTTCAAATTACTTGTGGAAGTGAAGCGATTCTTGTGTAGGCAAACCTGGAAGAATGACCAATTAACCTGTTATTTTGTGTTGGCTGAGTAAGGAATGATTACCATTTCTCCAACATTCTTTGGGTCATGCCAAGGGAAGTTAAACATCCACTGGAGCGTACAGATGCAGCCTCGATTTAATGTCACACCTTTTAACAATGCAGGATTCCCTCAGTACTGCACTGGAGTAGCTGTCTATTTTCCACAGAAATAAACATTTTTTTTTATTGAGCACATGACTTTAATCAACTGTAAGTGTGGGTGTAGTGATCTCTTAAAAGAGAATAACTGAAGGTGCTGATTCTTGCTGGGGAATGATCCCATGGGCTTGGTACCTTGTTCGTGGCCAGTCTATGTGAGAGACAGTCAGGATGGAGAGTGTTAGCAGGATGTTCTAACAGCTGGTGGGGTAGTCAGTGGTGCAGGCAACCCTGACCCTGCCTCCGCCCCACACACCTGAACTTTCCAAGGAGCTCATCCCTGACCAAGAGAGCACGAGCTTTTTTTGGTTGTTTTCCTCCCCTGACCCATAGGCACTGAAACCAGTTGCGGTGGAGACCATTCAACTCGACACAGACCAGCAACTGAACCTGGTAATTGTGAACTTTTATATACATCGGTGACCGATTGAGGAGGCTAAATTTATTGAACTGAGTGCGTCATTCCTGCAACAATTTGCAGCAAGTACATAGGGGCACCTATTACTGCTGACTCCGCAGCTCAGTCAGGAAGGTAAATGGAGGTAGGAATGCTGTAAAAACAAAACTAGGTCAATCTCAGCACTGAATAAAACTTGACAGTTTACTGGTTGTTCACTGATGCTTTTTAAATTGGCAGATAAAATCTGCGTGGGCTGTTTAGCAACTTGAAAGTTAAGCACCTCTGTCGATAAGACTGTAGGTAGATCAAAGGGTTGTCTTACTTCTGTCTTTTGTGCCTGTTTGACCTTTCGAGAACGATGCACTTTTAAGATCTTGCAAAGCAGGAGGCTTTGCCATGATGGTAAGTGGGTGGATTTTTGTTTGCTGGGCACATTTTTAGACACTCGGTTATTGCTCAAGGGGTAGCATTCACTCACCTCCCGAGTCAGAAGCCTGAGGTTCAAATTCCACTCCAGAGACTTGAGCACAAAAATTTAGGCCAACAGTCTCCAGGCAGTGCCAAGGGAGGTGACGTCTTTCAGATGAGATGTTAAACGGAGGCCCCGTCTACCCCCTCAGATTCCATGGCACTATTCGAAGAAGAACATGGGAGAATCCCAGGTGACCTGGCCAATATTTATCCTTCAATACAAACAAATTATCTGGTCATTACTTCATTGTGTTTTGTGGGGCCTAGCTGTCTGCAAATTGGCTGCCGCATTTCCTACCTCACAACAGTGACTGCAATTTTTTTGAAAAGTACTTGATTGGTTTTAAAAAGAGCTTTGAGATGGCTTGAAAAGTGCTTTATAAATTCAAGTCTTTCTATCTTTTACTACCTATTTACTGTGATAATTTATTACTTTGTTTCTTGTGACCAGGTTATCTAACATGGCCTCATAGGATGTATTCACACTGGAAGTTTAGTGTCTGACAGGTGGTTTTCACCTCACACACACTAAATTGACAGAATACTTAATTTTACAACTTAGCTTGAGATGGAGTGTAAATGGAGAATGGCGTCAAAACCCGGTGTCTCTACCTGACCTTAACTCGAATGTTTAGAGTCTTCCCCCACCACCAACATCATTTCTGTTTCTTTTTTTTATTCTTTCATGGGATATGTGCATCATTGGCAAGGCCAGCATTTGCCCATCCATAAGTGTCCTTAAACTGAATGGTTTGCTCGTCTGTTTCAGAGGGCAGTTACAAGTCAACCACAATGGGTCTGGAGTCACATGTGGGCCAGACCAGGTAAGGATAGCAGAATTCCCTCCCTAAAGGAAGGATCTTAAAGGACATTAGTGAACCAGATGGATTTTTATAACAATCGATGAAAGCTGTCATGGTCACTATTACTGAGACAAGCTTTATAATTCCAAATTTATTAATTGAATTCAAATCCCACCAGCTTCTGTCATGGGATTTGAACCCACATCCCCAGGACATTAGCCTGGGTCTCCAGATTACTCGTCCAGTGATACTACCACTACATCTCTATCTCCCTAGTTCTATTTCACGGGAGGCTGCTCTGCCCTTGCATGATGCAGAGCTCACATCTAACCAGAGAGGCAGGAACTGAGTACTGTAAAATTGGCTCTGCCTGGCCAGAACACTCACTGCAGTGCTCAGCCTCAGATGAGCTACATTTCACAGCATGGGCTACATGTAAGCACTTCATTATGTAAAACCAACCAGCTTTGCTAAATTTTAAAAAAAAATCTTTATATGGAATTAGAAGTGGTCCTCACTACCCCTCCCCTACCAAAGCTAAAGTATAGATTTAACTGCTCTGTAATTGTTGCTTTACAGATTAATATCTAAATTGTGGGAATATGGTGCTGTCACCAGATTATAGTTGCAGTACTTGCTGGCTGACTCTCCTCCCATTGTCTCCCCCTGCTCTGAATCTGGCTGGTTGGAGGGCCATTACTGGAAGGAGAGTGTGATTACAGCATGAAAAGTTTACTTGGGAAGTTATTATAAATGTGAATATAGAAATTGATGGCGGAAATACATAAATGATAATATATGAAACTAAAACCTGAAGTATCTGTGTGTGTCCTGGTGCAATTATCCCCTGTCCTCCAATCCTGTTTCACTTGACTACCCATGTGCTACAGCATGTTAGATCAACCAGTAATTAATAAACCTTGTGACTATAGAAAGCATGGCCTTTACCTGGCAGTGAGCTTGTCGTTCAGCCTTCAACCCTGGAGCTATTTATAACGGTTTCACTCTTGTAACTCTACATTGTCGCACCTGATTGAATCTCTGTCTTGCAACTCCAGCTGGCCATCTGTTACCGAGAGGTGATTTATTGACACTGACTGGTATGTGGTCTGTGTTAACACTCATCTGAAAAGCTGAAATTAATTCATGTCCTCAATATTGCGCACTGATGTGTGATGGGAAAGTGGGACACACCACTTTTTGTGCACATTGTGAAGTAAATGTTTGAAAGCCAAGGAGTTGCTCCAGTTTTGTTAATGGCTGTGTTTCCATTATTAACCTATTTGAAAAGCAAAGCCAATCAGTAACTTATTCAGGCTTAGAAATGACCTAATTAGACTGTTGGACATCCTCAAACTGGTTTTAAGATTGGTTATAATTGTAAATCGCGATGACATTTGGTGACATGTGACTAACACTGTGAGGCTGCTTCCCTTGTTCTGGGTGCCAAGAGCTGCAATGCAGTGTGGGGACCCAGTGTTTTCTCCACATCACAAACATTCCATCTTGGTGGCTGTGCCTTCAGCTGGCTAGACCCTAAGCTCTGGAATTCCCTCCACAAACCTTTCCCCTTTCTATCTCTCTCCTATTCTAAATCTCTCTTTAAAATATACTACTTTGACTAGACTTGTAGCCTCAGGTCAAATTTTGTCTGACGCTCCTATAAAGTGTCTTGGAATGTTTTGTTATGATAAAGGGGATTGAATGCCAGTTATAGTTGAACAACTGCACTTCAGAAATAATCCATTGGCTGTGTTGTGCTTTACTGCATCCTGAAAATGTCCACTTTCTTCCTACCTGCTCCTGTCAGTGCTTTGGGTTCTAATCTTGGTTGTGTTCTAAGGGAGAGGAGCAGAAACGGAGACTGTACTCTCTCATGACAGTGGCTTTGTTCGCCAGAGGCGGGGGGGGGTGGGGGGGGCCTTGTAATCAGCTGACTTAAGCAATGGTGGAGGTTTGAAAGTTTACTTGGAACTTGATGCACCTCAAGAAGCTGAAGAAATGAGGGAAGATACTAATTCTGTTTAAAGTATGTAGTGCTGAGCTTGAGTACAGGGGGCCAATGTGACAAAACAAATAACTTGGCCAGCCATAGTTGTGGCGGGAAGAATGTCTTGGCAAGATTTCCAGCTTGTCATCAAAATCCTTGATTCACATCATCTGTGCATCTTATGGCTGCTTGATGTAAATTGCAGAGTTACCAAGCATGCACATTCAGGCTGGATTATGATCTGACTGTTAAAGTACACTCGCTGTTGGGTTTTATTATACATAGTGGCATATTAGACTAGAAGTTTAGGATGCTGCAGGGTACATTTGGGATTATATATGAGAGTTATTAATATGGTTGATAGTCTGGAGAGTGCACTGGTGGCCCAGTAACCTACTCTATCATTCACTTGTCTCTATACAATCCCAACAATACTTGAAACAGCGCGTATTAAAATCAAACCAGCTGCTCCCAAGAGAGCTGTGTGATGACTGACTTGTGGCTGAAAGTGGTCCGGCTGAGCGGAGGTGATCATTGTTTTCATGAGTCACCTTGTTTATGAGTAATATGGTCTGTAACTAGAATTGGAACTGTCCTGCATGTTTTTGGGGGATATTAAATTACCTTGCTGTTCTGTTCCAGGGGACTGTGCCACTGAAGGAGTTAAACACCCGGCCGCTCGAGGTGTTTATGTGCAGTGTGCTGAAGCGTCAGGGTTATGGAGAAGGATTTCGCTGGCTTTCGCAATATATTGACTGAACTTGAGACAAAACTATGCCACTCTGGACTGAACTAGTTTGCAGCTGTCTAAGTATTTTTTTTGTTTCCTTATGTTTTTTTTTTAAAAAATGGACATACATCTGTTGACAAGATCGCAATGCCAACCAGGAGAGAATTCAGATCTGCTGCATTTTTAAATATAATTTTCAGTTGGGTGTTTGTACCTAGATTAAAATCGGAATTACTTTCGCAAGTGTAATCTTTTTACAGCTCTGACATAAATGTTGCTGAGAATTCACACTTGAATTAGGCTGCGCAGCAGTCCGAGAAATGTATGATTTTTTTCTTTTTTTTGACCCATTTTTGAGATGCACGGTAGTCCCTGAAGCTGTACAGGTATGTCTGTCCCTCTGTGCCCCAAGACATTGTTGACAGAATAGAATAGCAGCTGTATGGCCACCCCTCAAAGCATTTTAGCCAAATCAAATGGTAGTCTAAATTGCATTCACAAGTCAAAAAACTTTTCTCACTTGTCTTTGTCTGTACTAACATAGCTTGTCTCCAGAGCCATTTCTGTATAAGTTTTGAACAGTCTGAGGCTGAATTTGAACATTCTGTACGGTCCTGGGTACATTCAAATGTGGCCAGCAAAACTGTGACGATTCTGTTTTGTGTAGTTCCTATGAGACGAGTCTGCGAGAACTATTGTGTGAAAGTTCTTTCAGCTACCAATTGACACTAAGCGGGGTGTGCTGTTTACATACGCGGCGTTAATATTTGAAGGTACATTAGTGGCATACGGACTGGTTACAATCCTGTCGATGATTTGTAAATGTGCATGTAATTTGGTTAATTATTTTGAGAATCCGTTGACCTGTGGTTATGATATCAGTGTGTCATACAGGTTGGATTTTGGCATTGAGATGGCTCTTTGCCAAGCTTTTAATCAGAACCAGGATATTTCGCCCTCTTGAAATCTGCACGCCCAGTTTTTTTTTTAACGTAAATAATGGCAAAATCAGAAAATACAACATTTTTTGTGAATAGAGATTTAATTTTATGACTGAATGATGTGTCGGGCAACAAGGTTTCATTTTCCATGTGGCATGGAAAAACTTTGGGAGTGGGGAAATGCACAAAGTAAGTCACGGCCGGGTGGCATGTAATGTGGAGTCACAGTTTTAAACGTGATTAGCGAGTAATTTCAAATAATTTAACACGAGCTGTTAACGTCATGAATTTGCGATGGGACTTGTTGATATTTGGGCGAATTGCACAATTTCATGCACACTTTTTATTGTAAAGCTTTTCTAAAATATGAACTAATTTGTACAGTTGATGCTTTTAGTGTGATCGTGGAGACAACACGACATTATGCAGGCTGCATAATGTGGGGAACTGTTTTACATTTGCATTTTAACAGTTTACACATGTTAACAGTAACAGTGGTTGTGGATTGAACATGGAACTTTGAATTTCTGTTCATTGACTAGGATATGCTTATGATGTGAAATTGAGCAGCATTCATTTGATGTGGACAGCAACCAGACAGCCTTTCCCCCTGAGAAATTAAAGCAGTGGCCAGTCAACACTATATTGCTATTTTTTTTTGCTTCTCTATAAGCTTTTGTCTGTTGCTCATAATGGTGATGTTCCTTCAAAGTTATTGAAGGAATGGAGGCATTCTGTATGGCGGTTTTACTTTATTCTGGAATTAGAAATTGTACCTTCTCCCAGCCCAGGAGCAAATGGCTTTCTTGGAAACACCAAACAAGCTGTTCTCCTCTGTTAGGCCCCATGCAGCAAGAGCAGACAAAGATGCAATGCTTCCTGGAATGGACATACAGTGGAAGCCAATTAATGGGAATGTTATATTTTGTTTACTCGCATCCAGCCTCGTACACTTTTTTTTTAAAAAAAAGGACAATTGTTTGCTCAATATGAGTGATTGGGATAAAGAAAATGTTTTCCTTACCCCAGAAGTGTGGTGTTTACTCTTGAGGGGCATCTACAGTAATCCATTCTTAGGCCAATTATCTGGGGACTTGCCTGTCTCCTCAGCATTGAATGCAAAACTTGACATTTTCTTTCCCCTTCTCCCTAAAACTTTCAGGCCTAACGCAACAGGTTGGTACTGTACATCTGCAGTATTACTCAGTTATTGCAGCTCTACATGTTTGTGGTCATTGCTCTCCACTGTTTGAGAGAGTGTTGGAGACTGCTTTAACCCTTTGCCAATCTGATGCCTTCATCAACTCATTATTGGAAACAAAACTGTTCTTACCCTCACGCTGATCATTCTCTATTTGGTAGAAAGATAACCTGCAACATGTATAAATGTATTATAAATCATTGCTTTATTTGAAATAAACATAATTATATATCTTGGTGTCTTGACTAACATTCTGAATGAGTAGTTTTTTTTTGTATTTATTCTTTCTTGATGTTGGCATCGCTGGCAAGGTCAGCATTTATTGCCTATTCCTGATTGCCCTAGAACTGAGTAGGTTGCTAGGCCATTTCAGGGGCAGTTAAGAGTCAACTACATTGCTGTGGGTCATAGAGTTGCTATGGCACAGAAGGCAGCCATTTGGCCCATCAAGTCCATGCCAGCTCTCTAGAGCAATTCAATCAGACCCATTCCCCCACTCCATCCCCACAGCCCTACATGTTTATTTCCCTCAAGTGCCCTTTTCCTTTTGAAATCATTCATAGTCTCCACTTCCACCATTCTCAAAGACAGCAAGTTCGAGGTCATTACCACTCACTGCTTAAAGAAGTTCTTCGCATCTCCCCTGCATCTTTTGCCCAAAACCTTCAATGTGTGTCCCCTTGTCCTTACAGCATAAGCTAATGGGAGCAGTTTTTCTTTGGCTACTATATCTAAACTTGACATAATCTTGTACACCTCTATCAGCTATACCCCTCAACCTCCTTTGCTCCAAGAAGAACAACCTCAGCTTCTGCAACCTAACCTTGTGGCTAATCCCTCATCCTTGGAATCAGTCTGGTAATTTCCTATGCACCTGCTCAAGGATCCTCACATTCTTCCTAAAGTGTGGTGACCAGAACTGGATGCAATACTCTAGTTGTGGCCTAACTAGAGTTTTATAAAGGTTCAGCACAACCTCCCTGGAGGATAAGTTTTGGTTTCTCAGGGGAAGACTATTTTGATGATTTTATGACACATTTTAATGTGTTTCAAATAAACATGTTCTTGTAGTATTAATGTTTATAATATGAAAATGTCTTTTTGTTTCTGATATAAATTAATTACCTATAATAAATTTTAAAAAGCAATCCACCTAAATCTGTGACATCTGGAGTTGCATGTCGGTCAGACCAGGTAAGGATGGCAGATTTCCTTCCCTAAACGGCATTGGTAAACTAGATGGGATCTTATGACAATCAGTGATAGTTTCACGGTCAGAATCACAGAGAGCAGCTTTTAATTCCAGATTTTATTCATTGAATTTAAATTCCACCAACTGCCGTGGTGGGATTTCAACCCGTGTCCCCAGAACATTAGCCTGGGTCTCGGGATTACTAGTCTGCTGATGTTGTCACTACACCACCATCTTGCCTTCTGGTGGTACTTTTATAAAGGACTTCCATCAATACTTCACCTCATCCCATTTCTGAATCTCACTGCTTTACCTTAGGATAACTACTGTACAATGGTAATTTGTTACATAGCAGCCAGGCTTTCTCAGGCAGCAGTGAGATGGATGCCCAGTTAAGATTGTTTTTGGGGTGTATTTGTTGATGGAGGAGTGTTATTGAGGCGTTTTCCTGCTTCTTTACAAAGGACCTTTAATGTCCACTGGAACAGACAGGACCCTGGAGTTAATCCACCTTCAAAGAGCAGCACGCTTTAGCGTGCAGCACAACACCCCCTGAGCACTGGGATTGTCTCAGGATAGGGGACCAACCATTTAGATGTGAAAAGAGAAAATTGTTCACTGTTAATCTTTGGAATTCTCTACACCGAGCATATTGAAGACTCAGTCCCATAGATTTTTGAATATTAAGGGAATCAAGGATTTGGCAATAGGGTGGGAGAGTGGCGTTCCGGTAGAAGATCAGCTATGATCTTATCGAACGGTGGAGCAGATTCAAGGAGCTTTACGGCCACTTCCTGCTCTTCCTACTTATGTTCTTATGTGCTAGTTTTTAGCTTACAAGGCAGCTGGGCCCACACACATTGAAAATTAGTGGCTTGGAGGTTTCCCACGGAAACTGAGCTATTTGCAATGTACTTACAACCACAAGTGAATAATTCTATTTATAACATCCTTCTTACTCAGTGCTCTCAGCCTTGCACCGAGGCAGCAAGCAATGGGTTTGAGCTTCAATTTAGTGACTTTGAGTGCATTGTGTACTCTGGTGGCACAGTGCTTTTTTGAAGAACTGTTGGATTGTTTGAGGTTTTCTGTGGATGACCAACGGCCTCAGCTGAAGACATAAAAGGTCTAGTAGAAGTGCAAGGGCGTTCTCCCCAAGTATCCTTGTTAATATTTATCTATCAACCAACGCCACCGAAACAAGATTATCTGGTGACTTACCTTAGTTAAAAACAAAAACAGAAATACCTGGAAAAACTCAGCAGGTCTGGCAGCATCGGCGAAGAAGAGCAAAGTTGACGTTCTGCTGAAGGGTGATGAGGACTCGAAACGTCAACTTTGCTCTTCTCCACCGATGCTGCCAGACCTGCTGAGTTTTTCCAGGCATTTCTGTTTTTGTTTTGGATTTCCAGCACCCACAGTTTTTTGTTCTTATAGACTTATCTTAGTTGTTGTTTGTGGGAGCTTGCTCTGCACAAATTGGCTTGCAGTGTTCTCTACAATACAACAGTGACATGCTTCAAAAAGTACTTCAGCAGTGACACACTTTGACATCCTGGGAGACTGAGAAGCACAATATAAACACAAGCTTTTCTTTCTATAGCATCTGTCTGAAGTTATCGCAAATGACAGAACCACTCTCCACCCTCAGCCAATTCCAGGGGGTGGCAACTATGGCAACATGCTGGTGATGCAAAGTGTAGCTAAAGTTAGTTGTGGTAGGAGTAAGGGGGACTCCCTTGGCTCTGATGGGTTACCACAAGTAAAGCACTTTCATTTTATGGTCATTAAGCAAGTCAAATTCCATTTTACACAAGGAATTTCATTAGTGTTCCAATGCTTTTGGGAACCATCACTCTACAATCTTTTCCATTTTCCTTTGGTAACACATACGACAATGTCCCTGGCTACTCTTCACACCCCACTGTCCACTCCACATTAATGTTGAATATATTCCTGGAGGTTTTATCACATGACCTCATACCTCCCTACCCCCCCACCACCCCCTCCCCACCCCACCAGCCTGCCATTGTTGTCCAGTAGTTATTTTTCTGGTTCTCATAGGTTAGAAATAATTAGACTTTAGACTGAAAATGCTTATGCTTCATTGACTGCAGGAGTTCCTCAGGGTAGTATCTTAGGCCCATCCATCTTCAGCTGCTTCATCAATGACCTTCCTTCCATCATAAGGTCAGAAGTGGGGATGTTCGCTGATGATTGCCCAATGTTCAGCACCATTCGCAACTCCTCAGATACTGAAGCAGTGAATATCCAGCCTTGGGCTGACAAGTAGCAAGTAACATTTGTGCCATCTCTATCTCCATCTCCAACAATCACCATTCCAATAAGAGAGGATCTAACCATTGTCCCTTGACATTCAATGGCATTACCATCGCGGTATCCCCCACTTTCAACATCCTGGTGGTTACCATTGACCAGAAACTTAACTGGACTAGCCATATAAACACTGTGGCTACAAGAGCAGGTCAGAGGCTAGGAATTGTATGATGAGTAACTCACCTGGCTCCCCAAAGCATGTCCACCATCCACAAGGCACAAGTCAGGAGTGTGATGGAATACTCTCCAGTTGCCTAGATGAGTGCAGCTGCAACAACACTCAAGAAGTTTGACACCATCCAGGACAAATTTACAACCCGGAAGCTAATGCATTCAACATCCCATATGGCAGCAACTGGGGTCAACAGCAGCATTGCTGATAATCGCTTTCCAGTCCTGTAAACTCAGTTTCAGTTTCACACAACATTACATCAAGTCTACCAGCAGCACAGGAATAGCCCATTTAGCTGGAAAAGCCTCCAATGATCCTTCAATTCCCTTCTCCCTCCTGTGTTTCTCGTCTCTCCTTGAACCCAGCTAATAACAATCTTGAATTTTGAATAATCCACCTAATTTTTAATGTGCAGTCCGCTTGACTGGCACCACATCCACAAACATTCTCTCCCTCCACCACCGACGAACAGTAGCAGCAGTGTGTACCATCTCCAAGATGCACTACAGAAACTCACTGTGGCTCCTTAGGCAGCACCTTCCAAACCCATGCCCTCTACCATCTTGAAGGACAAGGGAACAGACACATGGGAACACAACCTCCTGCAAGTTCCCCTCCAATCCACACACCATCCTGACTTGGAAATATATCGCCGTTCCTTCACTGTCGCTGGGTCAAAATCCTGGAACTCCCTAACAGCACTGTGGGTGTACCTACACCACATGGACTGCAGCAGTTCAAAAAGGCAGCTCACCACCACCTTCTCAAGGGCAATTAGGGATGGGTAATAAAGCTGGCCCAGCCAGCGAAGCCCACATCCCGTGGATTAATAAAAAGTAATTTTCTTGTATCTCTCCATGTGGCTTGTAGACTGATACATTGTTACTTGGCACATGACTGCAGTGCGACAGTGAATGTGGCACCCCTGGATATACCCTTCTGAGAAACATAAAAAAAACAATAAATGAAACTAAAAATTAATAAATCGGAGGAGGTGACAGCCTCTGGTGGGGTAACAGTAACTAAAATAAAAACGTGAAAGAAAACTTACAAAATTAAATCAAAATGTCGTTCCGGGGGCTGACGATGCACCCCAGCACCCCCCCCGAGGTGCCCACTGATCGGACTCTAGCGCACTGGTGGACACCGTGAGATCCCTCTTCAGAGCTACCCGGCCGTGAACGTAGCAGCGGTAGAGGGGTAGACAGTCAGTCTGGACAGCCCCCTCGACCGCCTGCTGCCTGCACCTGTTGATGGCCACCTTGGCCAGGCTCATGAGGAGGGCACCCCAAGATATAAGCTCACATAAGAATTAACTCCAAGTCCTTTACGAATAATAGAACAATATAAGCGAACACGTGCCATCCCAATGCCAGTTGGCTTGCCAACAGGCTTCCTTGCATTCACCTAGTTCTGTCGAAGGGTCATGAGGACTCGAAACGTCAACACTTTTCTTCTCCACCGATGCTGCCAGAGCTGCTGAGTTTTTCCAGGTAATTCTGTTTTTGTTTTGGATTTCCAGCATCCGCAGTTTTTTGTTTTTAGCTCTGCCTTACCTTGGATGTTTTTTGACTGTGAATCAAACAGCCATTTTTTTCCCCGTCTGCAATGTTCTTATATTTGATAAGTAGCTGTTTAAAGAAAGTGACTAAAAGAACACAATTTTCTCAATGTCCCTTTGGTTTTCCTCAAGGGTGTTGGTCCCGACTGTGCCCTGGAGATTAATCTTCAACTCCCGGAGACTCGAGGCTAATCCTGGAGAGCTGGCAACCCTTATCCCTAAATTCCTGTTCATCTTCGCCCCTCCCCAAAATTGCTTGGTGCAAAATGACACCATTAAGCCAACACAATGGGTCCATGCACATTAAAAATTAGGTGGATTATTCAAAATTCAAGATTGTTATTGGCTGGCTTCAAGGAGAGACGAGAAACACAGGAGGGAGAAGGGAATTGAAGGATCATTGGAGGCTTTTCCAGCTAAATGGGCTCTTCCTGTGCTGCTGGTACACTCGGTGTAATGCTGTGTGAAACTGAAACTGAGGTTTGCAGGACTGGAAGGCGATTATCAGCAATGCTGCTGTTGACCCCAGTTGCTGCCAATATGGGATGTTGAATGCATTAGCTTCCGGGTTGGACATTAAGTTTTGCAACGCTCCTCACTCTTCATCGGGGAGCGAGTTTGTCTATGATGCGGAGCAACCCCTGCTTCCTATGATTTCCCCGGAGAGCTGCAGCTGCATTGTCTCTGCCTCTTTGCAGAGCTGGAGTGGCCGGGCTGCAGGGGAGGAGACTCCGAGCGGGGTCCCAGCGCTGTCGGCTGGACACCCCCTCGCTCCTGATGCCCAGTGGGACGGAGCGTGGAGCTGCAGCGGTCTGCTCCTCGACCGCACCCGGGGACTCGTCCTTTGCCACGGCCACATCTTCTTCCCTTTCGTCCAACGCCCAGGGCAGCAGGGTCTGAGTGACAAGCCATTCCTGCGACCTGAAGCTTTCCACAAAGATCTGCAGATCCATGTCCAACTCCCCGGAATCAGCTCTAGAGGCAAATCCAACCCTCAATTGCCTTTAGCTTCCAGTTATGCAACGGCACTGGGGCCTGTATCAGAACCCCCCAGTTCTGACTTGAACCCAGTGTTACCTTCAGTAGTGACTCCTGGTCTGGGTAAGTTCCAGAGCTCCAGCCAAGCTGAGATGCTGATGGTCTTCCCTTGCCCAGAATTTCAAGACATCTTCCAAACCTTATTCAGCAAGTCAGACAAATGGTATTTCTACAGTGAAGACAAGGAACAGGTGCTTCAGTCTGAGCTCCTAGACCTGGTCTGGTTCGGCTTGCTGCAATGCCCTGGGTGGGCCAATGATGCCCTGGGTGGAGGAACTCTGCAGTACGTGAGGAGTGAGTATTTGAGGAAAGGTCAGTCCCTGTTCAGTTGTGCTTCACCCTTTGCCTCCTTCTGCCCCGAGATCTTCATGAACACGTTCAGTAAAGGAATCGTGAGTAATCTGGCAGGAGAGAGGAACGCAATGATCCTGACCGATGCCCGCTGTCTGCCCGGGACTGAAGGAGGTGGCATTTATGTCAAATCTCAAGACCTTTATTATTTAGCTGGTTTAATCGTGGCACCGCTTTGCTGGAAAGCCAATGAGTGGGTTGGACTGACATTGGTGTGTTCCGTCACCTGCATATTTCAGGCTGTCAGAAGGATTTTGAATGGATTTGACAAAAGCGGCACGAAGATGTCATTTTGCCCAGTATCGGGTCACCTGCCCCCAGCTAACCCAGGGCAGCACGGTTTATCTCGTCTGCTTGGCGCAGTAGCTCTTCTGGACTGTGATAGAGTGTGGGGATCAGGAGTGATTGTCAGTCCCAGGTTGATTCTTACATGTCGGCATGTGCTAAGCCGAGCATCAGCTGTCAAAGTGAAAATACAGTCGGACTCCAACAGGTAGGAGTCCTCTGCATGGCTGGACAGTAGTGTAAAATTATGGTCTTGGCAAAATGTGTTAAGCCTGGATATGTGGAACAGCCTTGAATCCTTTCTTGTTCCAGCAATGTGTGCTTCATCTTAGCTAGTACATAGCATTCTCCTTCATAGTCAGAGATTATGGGTTCAAACCTCTCCCCAGCTCTTGTGTGCAAAAGAGTTCATTTTAGAGTCCACACCTTTGGAAAAGGCTCACAGCAGTGAGGAGCACACATCAGAACCTGGGTGCTTGTGGTCCGTAAATTCCAAACAGCGATCAGAAAATCCAGGGCAGTACGTGCCTGAAGTTCTGATAATGGACTGTTTTTCTACAATCACCACATTTCAAAATAATTCATTGTACATGATACATTTTGGTAGGGTTCAGTGATACATGATAATTGTTATATCTGGATCTTTCTTACTGTAACTACTTCCATTTATATAGGACTTTTAACGTAGTAAAGCGTTGCAAACAAAATTTGACACCAAGTCACATAGTGAGATAGTAAGACAGGTGACCTAAAGCTTGGTCAAAGAGATCGGTTTTAAAGAGTGTCTTGAAGGAGGAGGGAGAAGTAGCGAGGTTTGGGGAAGGAGTTCCAGAACATAGAGCCCAGGCAGCTGAAGCTGCGACCATCAATGATGCTGTGGTTAAAATTAAGTTTGTGTAAGAGGCCAAAATTTGAGGTGCGCAGAGATCTTGGAGAGTTGTAGGACTGCAGGTGGTTTTAGAGGTAGGAAAGGGTGAGACATTGGAGGGATTTGAATACAAAGATGAGAATTTTAAAATCAAGATGGTGCTAGACCAGGAGCCAGTAGGTCAGCAAGCACAAGGTTGATGGGTCAATGGGACTTGGTGCAAGCTGGGAATATAGGCAGCAAAAGTTTGGGTGAGTTCAAGTTAATGGAGCCAGGAGGCCATCTCTTAAATAGCCTCAGCTAATGTTGCACATTTTTGTATTGTGATTAGCCTTTTTTGAAACACAAAACTTTCAGAGTTAGAGAAACAGATACCATGAAGCCAACAGTGTTGACTCCTTGCTTGGGTAAAGTTTCACAGGCAATCAGCTCTCTCTGGCAGCTTACTTAAGTGTCTATGAGTAAGACAGCTAATTAGTATGGAAATGACTCAATCACATCAGTAACTTGTCCAAAATGTTTATACCAAAAGTTATAAAACAACTTCATAAAGTTTCAATAGAAGTTTCTAACATTTTTGAGGTTGATATTAGGTTTTCCTCTCCTCCTCTTCCCCCCCTTGAGGTGTTAGCTCCTTCTTGGCATATGACACCATGTCCAAATGGCCATTGCTCATGCGTGAGCTTCAACAGTAAGTATCACTACTGCATATGAGGAACTCACTGGTGAGCCCAGTCCTGTTGCTGCCTAGAGCCTTGAGTGAGTGCGGAGGGAATCAGGAACTGAAACCCTGACCAACTCTTCCCATCCTTAATCCATAGACACTGCTGCCTTACTGAGGTCAGACAAATCCGTTCACATCAGGCTACACATCCAGGACCTTCTGATCCTGGATTTCTCTCCTTTTACTTGTCTCACTGTTGATTAGACCAGTAAAGTTGGTACAGGTTGAAAATGAGGTTTTGTTTAACTCTTCCCTATGTTTACCTACAGCTACATTGCATTAAAGGGAACAGTGTTGTTTGCTACAAAGGAGAATTCAGCCTTCGATGTGGCAGTGGTGGAACTGGAAGAAGACCTTTTGACTGTCAAAACACCTGCTATTGCTTCTGGATTTAGCACAGGTAAGGAGAAGACAAGAAAGGCAAATAGGCTGACTAAAGAAAAATAATTTAGTAGCCAGAATTTTAAAACATATACATTTGGCCCAAACATTCATTATTCTATAAATTCACTGCTTAATCAACAACAGCATGCATTTATTAATGTACTACAGACTCAATTTATTGAGGATTTGAATTTTTTTTAACATTGCTGCATATCGGGCTGATTATTTATTTCCTTTTACTTTGAGTTATGGAGTCAGTCTTTCTTTTAATGAATTTGTGTCTATAGATCGAGTATTTATGGGCCTGTGAGTCTGCTGTTGAGATAATGGAGTGGGTTTTAGTATAAGAATTCAAGAGCTAACTCACAGGGTCAGTTAACAATGGTGCTGATACGGAAACTGCTACATGTTGACTAAAGTACATTTAACTTTCTCCCAGATGTCTATACTGTCGACATGCTCACCTCCTGATTGTGAAAGAGGGAGCTCCCCGAGTGAATGCACAGATGGTACAGAGACAACGTGCATCATAAAGCATGACATTGCATTGTAACTAATGAGGGACAAAGGCATCTAGCAGAGTTTGATTTAAAAAAAACCTTATCTTCCTGTCACTGTGTGAGAACCCATTTATACAAGGGGTTGTTTGCTGTCTGTTAAAGTTTACATTTATTAACAGGGTAGATTGCATTTTTTTTTTAAAAGTGTGAGATCGATTTGAGAGAAAAGTTCTATGTGGTTAAAGCAGTATTTGCGCTAAAATTACATACAATGTGTATTTTTTTCAGGATGAGAAAAGTTGGTGTTGAGGAATTAAATGCTTTGAATATTTTGCACCCAGTGCCAGGTACAGAGCGACAGTTCAGTTTTAGTTCAAAAATGCCATTTGGAGTAACAAATCCCAACTGCAGACTCAGCATGAAAAACTTTGTCTCTGTATAATCTGCCAGGATGAGAGCTGGATTTAAATGTCAGGAGCCAGGTCACAGACACAACAGAATCCAAATTAAAACATAGCTGTGTAAAATGGCCTTGAGTATACAGCCCAGCAATGTACATCATGCCAGGCTGAGAACAACACCGGTGTTACATTGCTTAGCATTCCCCAAAACCAGCCTCACAGCTGAGTATGCCTCCCTCTGATAACAGTGTTATGAGGTGTAAACTACTTACAAGAATATAAGAAAGACGGGCTTGAATTTATAACGACCAGATCATTTGGTTGAGGGAAGAATATTGATCAGGGCACCAGGAAGACCTCCCCTGTCCTTCACCGAATAGTGCCACGGGGTCTCTTATATCCATCGGAGAGGCCTCGGCTTAGGGTGCCACTTCCAGCACGGGGGTGTCATTTTTGCGCTCAAGTCCTGGATCGGGACTTGCACCCACGGCTTCCTGACTCGGAGATGAGAATGCTACACCACAGCTCACTGAACGTGAGGTTTAACCGCTGGACTAAAGCTGACTGTCAGAAAAGAGGAAACAAAGCAAGGCTAGCCCAGCTGAGTGCTGCCAGAGTCTTTGTGACAAAGGGGGAGAGCAGCCTGTCCTCCGAGACTAGCTCCCAGTGAAGAATGGGAACACAGCCATTGAGTTTGCTGGCTATGGAACAGGGACTTGGAAGCTTGCTCAGCTCAAAAATAAACGAGTTGAGATCAGGCTGTTTCAGTTCCCTTGCAGCTAGTAGAAAGGAGACTTTCCTCCTGTTCTCTCAGCTGGTAGCACTACCACCATCAGAAGCTCCTGGGCTCAAACCCCATGTCAAGACATGAGAACAAATTGTTGGTTAACTACAGGGCAGTGCTGAGGGAGTGCTGCACTGTTGCAGGTGCTGGTTTTTGAACAAGGCGCAAAGTCAGGTTTCCTAACAACATTCCTCAGCAATTAGCAACAAAAACAGATAAACTGCTTGTTTATTGGGTTTGTGTGTATGGGATCTTGCAGTGTTCATATTGGCACACATTCAAACTACTCCATTTCGCGTGAAGGGTTTTATTTTTTGTACGCTGAAGCACTATTTAAATGCACGCTTCTCATTTCTCTAGATACTATCTCCCTAAACAAAATCTGTTTATTGTATGAATGGGAAATAATACGACACATTTAGATGGGTTAAAGGTAGTCAGTTAGACTGACAGAAAGTGGGAACTGGTGTTTCATGGGTATTGATGTTGGGGGTCACAATTTACCTCAACGATTAGGGTTTGCGAATCTAAAATACAATCTCAAACTTTGTAGATGACACCAAATTGGGGGGGGAGGTACAGTTAAAAATACAAGATATAGGAAGTCGTTAATAAACTTGAAGGATGGATGTCTAAATGGCAAATTTATTTCAATTTTGCTAAGTGTGACGTGCTGCATTTTGTTAGGAACATGGGGGGCACATACCCCTTGGGACAGAGGAGCAAAGAGATCTGGGGGTACTGATTCAACAATCTGTAGCAACGCAGGTTAACACAGCCATAAAATGCAAGCCAACCTTGGGGGTTCCCTTTTGGAGGGACATAATTGAAGAATAGAGAAATTATATTAAACTTGTATCGAACCTGGGTTAGACAGCACTCGTTTCTGGTTTCCATGTGGCAAAAAAGAATGTGGGTGAACTGGAGAAGGTGCAGAAAAGATTTACGAGGATGATTCCTGAACAGAGAGCTTATAACTATCAGGAAAGATTGAACAACAGGGGGCTAGAAATTTGTCTTGGACTGTGTAATTGATTGCCCGATATTTAATTCTTTTGACTGAACTTGTGGCAAATCTAATGCCGTCCCAAGATGAATTTCTAACCTTGGGGCTCTTTTCTCTAGCAAGGTAAAGGATGCGAGGTGACCTAACAAAGGTCTTTAAAACTATGTAAGGGGATTGATAGTGTAGAAGTAGAGATGATGTTTCCACTTGTGGGGAAAATCCAAAATTAGGCATCATGAATCACAAAGTTTTAATGGCACAGAAGGAGGCCATTCAGCCCATCATGTCAGCACCAGCTCTCCGAATGACCTAATGCCATTGCCCTGCCTTTTCCCTTGCACATTGTTTCCATTCAAATAATCGTCTAATGCCCTTTTGATTGCGTCGATTGAACCTGCCTCCACCACACCAGGCAGTGCATTCCAGGCCCAAACCATTCGTTGTGTGAAAAAGTTTTTTCTCATGTCACATTTGCTTCTTTTGCAAATCACTTTAAATCTGTGCCCTCTCATTCTTTATCCATTTATGAGCAGGAACAGTTTCTCCCTATCTACTCTATCCAGCCGCCTCATGATTTTGAACATCTCTATCAAATCTCTTCTTAGCTTTCTTCTCTCCAAGGAGAACAGTCTCAACCTCTCCAATCTATCTTAATAACTGAAGTTTCTCATCCCAGGAACTATTCTTGTAAACCTCTTCTGCACTCTCTCTAGTGTGTTCACATCCTTCCTATAATGTGCCACCCAGAACTATACACAATATTCCAGCTGAGGTCTAACCAGTGTCTTATATAAATTCAGCATAACCTCCCTGCTCCTGTGCTCTGTGCCTCTATTAATAAAGCCCAGGATACTATATGCTTTATTAACTGCTCTCTCCACCTGTCCTGCCACCTTCAATAATCAATGCACATATACCCCCAGGTCTTTCTGCTCCTGCACACCCTTCAAAATTTTGCCCCTTATTTTATATTGTCTGTCCATGTTCTTCCTGCCAAAATGCATCACCTCACAATTCTCCACATTGAACTTCATCTGCCACCTATCTGCCCACTCCACCAATTTGTCTATGTCCTTTTGAAGTTCCACACCGTCCTCCTCACCGTTCACAATACTCCCAAGCTTCCTATCATCCACAAACTTTGAAATGGTCCCCTGCACACCAAGATCTAGATCATTAATATATATCAGGAAAAGGAAGGGTTCTAATACCGGCCCCTGGGGAACTCCAGTACAAACCTTCCTGCAGCCCGAAAAATATCCATTGACCATTACTCCCTGCTTCCTGTTTTTCAGCCAGTTTTGTATCCATGTTGCCACTGTCCCTTTTATTCCATGAGCAATAACTTTTCTCACAAATCTGTTGTGTGGCACTGTATCAAATGCTTTTTGAAAGTCCTTGTGCACCACGTCAACAACATTACCCTCATCGACCTTTTCTGTTATCTCTTCAAAAAACTCCAGCAAGTTAGTTAAACATGATTTCTCCTCTAGAAATCCATGCTGGATCTTCCTTATCAACTCATATTTTTCCATGTGACTACTAATTCTATCCCGAGTAATTGTTTCTAGAATCTTGCCCACCACTGACTGCTCCGAAATTGCTGGGCTTATCCTTACAATCTTTTTTGAACAAGAGTGTAATGTTTGCAGTTCTCCAATCCTCTGGCACCTCCCCTGAGTCTAGTGAAGACTGAAAAGTTATGGCCAGGGCCTCTGCAATTTCTACTCCCACTTCCTTCAATATCCTTGGATGCATCTCGTCCGGTCCCAGTGCCTTGTCAAAGTTATATACCCACAGTCTATTCAACACTTCCTCCTTATCAATTTTGAGCCCTTCTGGTGACAGAGTTCCCTCTTCTGTCACCATGGCCTGGGTATCATCTACCTCCTTGGTAAAGACGGATGTAAAGTATTCATTTATTACCTCAGCCATGCCCCCTTCGTCCATGTGTAAATTCACTTTTAGGTCCCTAATCGGCCCTATTGCCCCTTTTCCCACCCTTTTACTATTTATATGCCTATAGAAGACTTTGGGATTCCCCTTTATGTTGACTGCCAGTCTTTTCTCATAATCCTTCTTCACTTCTCTAATATGCTTTTTCACCTCCCCTCTGAACCTTCTGTATTCCTCTTAGTTCTCAATTGTATTTTCTATTTGACACCTGTCTTAAGCACACTTTTTCTTTTTTAACTTAATTTCTATCTCCTTTTTCATCCAGGGAGCTCTGGACTTGTTTGCCTTACCTTTCCCTTTTGATGGAATATCCTTTGACTGTGCCCGAACCAGTTCATTTTTGAAGGTAGCCCACTGTTTAGCAACAGTGTTTCCCGCCAACCTTTCGTTCCAGTCCATCTGACCCAGCTCTGTACTTGCCCCATTGAAGTTGGCTCTCGTCCAGTTAATTATTCTTACTCTGAATTGCCTATCGTCCTTTTCTATTATCATCCTAAAATGTACAATACAATGATCGCTGTCACCTAAATGTTCCCCCACTGACACTAGATCTGCTTAGCCCACCTCATTTCCAAGAACCAGGTCAACAGTGCGTCTTTTCTTGTTGGATTGGCACATACTGCTGTAGAAAGTTTTCCCGCATACAATCTAGGAACTCTTGCTCCTCTCTGCCCTTTACACTACCACTGTCCCAGTCTACATTTGGGTAATTAAAGTCCCCCGTTTTAACTACTCTATAATGCTTGCATCTCTCTGTAATTTCCCTGCAGATTTCTTCTTCTACGTCCTTCCCACTAGTTGGCAGTCTATAAACTACATCGAGCAATGTAATTGCATCCTTTTTGTTCCTTAGCTCTAGCCAAATTGATTCTGCCCTTGAACCCTCTGGGATGTCCTCTTTCCCCGGCACTGTGATGCTCTCCTTAACCAATACCGCCATCCCACTTCCTTTCCTTCCTTTCCTATCTCTTCTGAACACCTCGTACCTGGGAATATTTAACACCCAGTTCTGCCCTTTCTTGAGCCCGGTCTCTGTTATCACCACAACATTACATTTCCACATGGTAACTCCCCAGTCTTATTTACTATACTCCATGCATTCACATACATGCATAGTAACCCTGATTTAGGTTTTGTTACTTTCTCCCTCAGCCTGCCTTCACCTATTAACTTACCATTCTCTATACTTGTGCTATCAGTCCCTCCCAGTATTTTGTGCTCTCTGGTTTTCCTCTCTAATGTTTTCTCTTGGTTCCCATACCCCTGTGAGTTAGTTTAAAGCCCTCCCAACAGCATTGGCAGAACACCCCACAAGGAACTCAGTCCCTTCTCTGTTCAGGTGCAACCTGTCTGGCTTGCACAGGTGCCATCTCCCCCAGAGCCAGTCCCAGTGTCCCAGGAATCTAAAGCCCTTCCTTCTGCACCATCTTTCCAGCCACGCATTCATCCGCCTTATCCTCCTCTTTCTGTACTCCCTGGCACGTGGCACTGGGAACAATCCGGAGATCACTACATTTGAGGTCCTGCTTGCTATCTTCTACCTAGCTCCCCAAACTCTGTTTGCAGGACCACATTCCCCTTCCTACCTAAGTCATTCATACCAATGTAGACCACAAACTCTGGCTGTTCACCCTCCCACAGAAGTATGTCCTGCAGCCGCTCTGTGACATCCTTGACCCTGGCACCAGGGCGGCAACGTACCATCCTGGATTCACGTCAATGGCCACAGAAATGCCTGTCTGTTCCCCTAACCAATGAATCCCCTATCGCTATAGCTCTTCCTTTCTTCTTCCTCCCCTCCTGTACAGCCGAGCCGCTCGTGGTGCCACAAACTTGGCTCTGACTGCGCTCCTCTGAGGAACCAGTGCCCTCACCAGCTTCCAAAACGGAAAACCGATTTGTGAGCGGGACCCCAGGGGACTCCTGCACAATCTGTCTGCTTCTCTTGGACTGCCTGGTGGTCAGCCATTCCCTCTCTGTCTCCAAGCCCTTAAGCTGAGGTGTGACCACCTCTTTGAATGTGCTATCCACGTAGCTCTCAGCCTCGGAGAAGCGCCACAGTGACTCCCAGCCGCTGCTCGAGCTCTGAAACCCGGAGCTCAAGTTCCTGCAGCTGGTGATACTTCCTGCACATATGATCGGCTAGGTCACCGGTAGTGTCCATGACTTCACACGTATTACAGGACGCACATTCCATTCAACTGAGCTGCCCTGCCATGTCTTAACTCTACTTCCCTTACATTAACTTTATTATACTTTGGATTATTTATATTACTTTATTATATTGGCCCTAAATTTCTCTTATTCCTGGCACTTCTCAGTTAAAACCAGGTATAGCCACTTGTTTAAAAATATTACACTTTTCTAATTTACTCACCAGGTCCTACTTACCAAGGCTGCCGCTCTTCTTTCTGAGGAAAGGTAGAAAAGGAAAGGAGCACCTTCCCCCTCCACCCCAAATTCCCTCAGTCACTTCCGCTCTCAAACTTTGCCATTTCTTCTTTTTATTTGCAAAACTATATTCTATTCATAAAATATCTGAAAGAACATCACAAAAAGTGCAATCATATTCAGGTTTTCCACATAGATCATGTCGTACCCTGAAGTGCTTCAATACAATCAAGGAACATTATAGACATTTGATAATGGTCATAACAGTCAGTCAGACAGTGCAATGGTGTTTAAGTTGTTTACATCGATCATGTTGCACCCTGACGTGCTTCAATACAGTTGTGATACATGTAATATTCACTGCATACATTCAATGGGAGTCATACAGTCCAAGGGGGTCTATACAATTCCCAGCCCCTCGGTGCACTATGGCAGAAAGGTCTTAGACAGCGACCCTTCCCCATTGGGCCTTTGCAGCGGCTGCCCCAAGCTTTAGTGCGTCCCTCAGCACGTAGTCCTGGACCTTGGAATGTGCCAGTCTGCAACACTCGGTCGGGGACAACTCTTTGCACTGGAAAACCAACAAGTTTCGGGCAGACCAAAGAGCGTCTTTCACCAAGTTGATGATCCTCCAGCTGCAGTTGATGTTTGTCTCGGTGTGTGTCCCTGGGAACAGTCCATAGAGCACAGAGTCCTGTGTCACAGAACTGCTCGGGATGAACCTCGACAGAAACCACTGCATCTCTCTCCAGACCTTCGTTGCAAAGGCACAATCCACAAGGAGGTGAACAACGGTCTCTTCCCCACCACAGCCACCTCGAGGGCAACGTGCAGAGGGGGTGAGACTCCTGGCGTGTAGGAAGGATCTGACGGGGAGGGCCTTTCTCACCACCAGCCAAGCTACATCTTGTTGGAAAGTTCTGGTGATGAGGTATTCTGCCAAATGACTTTGTCTGTCTGCTCGGGGAACCATCCCACAGGATCCACCCTCTCCTTTTCCCGCAGGGCCTCTAAGACATTAGGTGCCGACCACCTTTGTAGTCAAAGGTGTTTTTCTATATAAACCTTTTCCATGGGGGAATAGATGGTCCAACTACTTGGAGTGTTCAGCAGCAGCATGGCCAGACCCATCCTTCGCAACACCGGGGACAGGTAGAACCTCAGCACGTAGTGACACTTGGTGTTTGCGTACCGAGGGTCTATGCACAGCTTGATGCAGCCGCACACAAAGGTGGCCATCAGTGTGAGGGTGATGTTGGGCACATTTTTTCCCCCTTTATCTAGAGGCTTGTACGTTGCGTCCCTGTGGACATGATCCATTTTTAACCTCCAGACAATGTGGAAGATGGCTCGGGTGATCGCCACAGCGCGGGAGTGAGGAATGGGCCAGACCTGCGCCACGTACAGCAACACCGAGGGTGCCTCACACCTGATGACCAGGTTCTTACCCGCAATGGAGAGGGAGCGTCGCTCCCACATGCCCAGTTTTCTTTTCACCAAAGCCACTCGCTCCTTCCAGTTTCTAACGCGTGCCCTGGTCCCTCTGAACCATATCCCCAGCACCTTCAGGCCGTCAGCCCTGACAGTGAAAGGGACAAAGGATCGGTCAGTCCAGCACCCAAAGAATATGGCCTCACTATTGCCACGATTTAGCTTGGCTCTCGAGGCCAGTTTGAACTGGTCGCTGATGGGGCTCAGTCTGCGCACCGACAGGGGATCCGAGCAGAAGACGGTGACATCGTTCATGTACAGGGACGCTTTGACCTGAGTGCCTCCACTGCCTGGTATTGTCACTCCTCCTATGCCCGATCCTTCCAGATGGACTCAGCAAAGGGTTCTATGCAACACACGAACAGGACGGGAGAGAGGGCAGCCCTGCCTGACTCCAGATTTAATAGGAAAGCTTTCTGATTCCCACCCATTGATTGAAACTGCACTACTGATGTTAGTGTAGAGCAGTTGGATCCAGTTGTGGATTCCCTCCCCAAACCCCATTTTGGAGAGCACATCCATCATGTAGGTGTGCGATACTCTGTCAAGGGCCTTCTCCTGATCCAGGCTGATGAGGCAGGTGTCCACACCCCTGTCCTGTACATAGACAATCGCATCTCTGAGTAGCGCAAGGCTGTTAGAGATCTTCCTGCTGTGTACAGCGCAGGTCTGGTCAGAATAGATCACCAATTTCAGAGCAGATTTGACCCGATTGACGATGACCTTGACAGAATCTTATAGTCCACATGCATTAGTGAGACGGGTTGCCAATTTCTAATTTCCTCCCTTTCCCCCTTCTGCTTGTAGATGAGGGTGATGATGCCTTTCCTCATGGATTCTGACATGCTGCCGGCCAGGAGCATACTCTCGTACACTTCCAGCAGGTCCGGGCCGATCCAGTCCCACAGAGCCGAATACAAGTCAGCCTGTAAGCCATCACTTCCGGGAGTTTTACTGTTCTTGAAGGACTCAAGGGCCTCAGTCAGTTCGTCAGGAGTTAGCAGTTTGTCCAGACTCTCCCGTGTGTTGTCGTCTAAGACCTCCGTGATAAAGGACAGGAAGGACTGGGAGGCTGTGCTTTCTGTGGGCTTCATGTCATACAATATGGCACAAAGGAATTTGCTGATCCTCAAAATGTCGGACTGCGATGACTTTACTGAGTCATCTTCTTCCTTCAGGCTGCTGATCACAGAGCTCTCTCTGTGTACCTTTTGGAAGAAGAAATCTGAACATGTCTCATCTTGCTCCACAGAGCGGACTCTGGACTGGAAGGTGATCTTGGAGGCCTCTGAGGCAAAGAGCGAGGCTTGCTGACTCTTCACCTCTTGGAGTTCCTCCTTGACATCGACCCCCATTGACTGCAGCTGCAGCAGGTTCTGCCTGTTTTTCTGGAGTCGAGATATTTCCCTCTGTTCCTTTCTAGCCTTCTGAACAGCTTTGAGGATGAAAATCTTCTTGATGTTCTTCTTAATCACTTCCCACCGTGTGTCAGGGACTCAAAGAGAGGCTTCACGGTTCTCCAATCTTTGTAATCTCTCTTGAGTTCCTCAATGTGCTCTGGGATCAACAGTTGTATGTTCAGCTTTCATGCCCCCTGCCAACCCACTGGTCTTCCTTAAGTGACTATCAGCCAGTAGGAGGCAGTGGTCAGAGAAGAACACCGGCTTGACATCAGTGGATCTGACTGTGAATGCTCAGGAGGCAAACAGGAAGTCTCTCATGGAATGGATGGACCAGTCTGGTTGCAACCAGATGTATCTCCGCTTCGCTCCATCTGCAGGGTTGCTGAAGACGTCGTGCAGCTTAGCATCCTTTACTGTTTCCGTCAGTTGAAGTCACCACCCAAAATAACCAGCCTGGAAGCCACCAGCAGCAGTGGGAGCTGCTGAAGGACTGCCAGTCACTTGCTGTTTTGAGCCAGAGCGTACATGTTAATTAACCGGAGTGGAGCATTCTTGTACAATACGAGGAGGCGCCCGCCCATTACATCCTTAACCTCGGAGATGATGCAGTTGCCTCTCCGCAGCAGAATACCCAGGCCAGAGGAACGTGATACATTTCCTCCCGACCAGATCGATGGCCCATGGGGCCACCATTGTGACCATTGGCTGTAGGAGCTGAGGTGCAGTATCACACATTCCTGCAGAGACAGCAGGTCAGCTTTGACGTTGGCAAGGTAATCCAAGGTCGCAACACATTGCGTAGTACTTTTACCACTACGCACATTAATAGATCCAATCTTTATCCCCATTTTTAAAACATTTTGTTGCTTACCAGACCTGTTGTCTTTGATAGCTCCACTCCTTTGGTCTGCTCCTGCATACCCAGTGTTCGCAAATTGTCTCACTTTGGATGGGATAAGGAAGCTGCCCTGAACCGCTCCGTTGGAGATGTTCCGCTCAGGTGACATCGGGGGAGTTGTGGGGGAGGTGGGTTGGGTCGTGCAAGGAGCGAGGTTTGAATTATTCTCTGCAGGAGAAGACTCTCCAATCCATTCTCCTTCTGGGGGGGGTTGCTGCAACCTGCTTCCCGGGGCTGGGGTGCGCTGAGCGTTTCACTGCTCCCATCTTCCTGGGGCTCGGGTGCTATGGCCTTTTCCAGTTGAGGTTGAAGTTGGGGTGTGCTGGTCTCTTCATTGTCTCCAATGTTCTGGAGCTCGGCTGTTTCCTCCCCCAGCTCCCTAGAGCTTTGCTGCTTCTGTTGGTGCGGTCCTTGCCCTTCTTTGTCCGAAGAGCAGCAGCCCCTGTCATCCGTGTTGGACGGGAGTCACCTCTTGCCAACCGTTTAAGGAATTGCTTGTTCCCTTCTTCGGGAAAGGGTGCAGTTGTTTGGCCGACTGCTGCTTCAATCTTTTCCTTCCTCTGTCTCTCTCTCTGTGTCCTCCTTTGTCCCATTGTGCTCGCTGGAGGCCTTGGTGGGTGGTTGTTTGCAAGTCTCCTTGGTGGTGGTGACACTTACTGTTTCGTCTGCTTGCCCCTTGTTGGTTTTGGCCGCCTGTGCGTAAGTGAGGCAGCGTTTGGGGCAGGTCCTGTGGAGGTGGCCCTCCTTGCCACACAGATTTCAGCACTTAGTCTGTTTGCAGTCCTTTGTCTGGTGCCCTTCCAGTTCGCAGTTCTTGCAGAGGGCGGCGCTGCAGTTGGCCGCCACATGACCAGATTTGCCGCACGAGCGACAAAGTTTGGGCTGCCCGACGTAGACAAGGTAGCCACAGCTTCCCCCGATAGCGGAGCTGGAAGGAGGGTGGAGGATTGCTCCCTCACTGTCCATCTTGAGTGGGACCTTGACCTGGCGTTTGCTGGTCCAAATCCCGAAGGTGTCCTTGACCTCGGTGCAGTTCCCAACCTTGTTGACGTACCTGGTGAGGAAGGTGAGCACATCAAAGACAGGAACATGGGGGTTGTAGAGGTGCACGGTCACCAAACGGCAGAGGAAAGGGTTGCTCCACCGGGAGGATTTTCATCTGTGGCTGGTCTCTCTTCTTGAACACCTTCAGGAACTTGACGCAGGCAGCAACATTCTTGAAGGCCATATAGAAATATTTAGCGCTGGGAAAGTTGTGCAGACAGCAGTTCTCCACAGCTTCAAATCCACAGGATTCCAAAAGGATTGTCTTAAAGAAGAATGGGTTACCTCCTTCGCTATCTTTCACAGCCACTCTAACAGTGTTACCTACCCCCTGGTATGGTGTTCGACTGGTTGCAACCATCCCCTCTTTAAGTTCACAATGTTAGGCACTGAATCCCCTTCAAAGGAGAACAGACAACCACAGAAGAGCTTCCAATACCAAAGGGCAAAAGGGCCATAGCCTTTGCTGAAAACCTCCAGTCAAATAAATGATACCAACAAAAACAACACACACTCACATGTAGAGGCAGCCGTGATCAAGGTCTCTTCCCCGCCATTTCTTGCACACTGTTTTTATAGCTCCTCTGCTCTCCTCTAGATGCTGCTGACTGCCTGTCCCAGGGTCCTCCTCTCAACACTCTCCTCTTCAAATACAAGATAGACACAAGACAAATACAAGATAAATACAAGGTAGAGGTTAATAAATTCAACAAGGATATCAGGAGAAATTTCTTTGTGCAGAAAGTGGTGAGAATGTGGAACTCGCTACCACCTGGAGTGATTGAGGTGAATAGCATAGATACATTTAAGGGGAAACTAGATAAACTCATAAGGTGATAGGGAATAGGATATGATGATTGGGTTAAAGTAGGGGTGGAAGGAGGTTTGGAGGAGTATAAACATCAGTTGAGCCAAATGGCCTGTTTCTGTGCTGTACATTCTATGTAATACCTTCAGTGAAGCTGTGTCTCTTTGCCAACAGGAGAGGATGTCTGTGTCATTGGCTACGGGGTGTTTGGGCAAAGCTGTGGACCTTCGGTGACAGCTGGAGTTCTGTCTGCTGTGATCACTGTGGAAAACCAGCCTGTGATGCTCCAGACAACCTGTGCAGTTCATGCTGGGGCCAGTGGCGGGCCTGTCTTCAGAAGGAGCAGTGGAGAGTTGCTGGGTAGGTTGGCTTTCATTGCTTAATGGTTAGAGTTTGTGAAGGACGTCTTTTAGTCAATTATTCGAAGCAGAGTAGGGGTGTTATCCCTGGTTTCCTGCCCAATATTTATCCCACAGTCAATGTCACTAAAAAAATAAACATTATCTGTTGTTAATTATGAAGCTTAGAAGATTGTTATGTTTTGGGATTGTATCTTTAATTTAAGGTGAAATGGAGGAGTGAAGGAGATCATGTGACCTGCTCTGAATTCTGACCAACAACAAGCCTGAGTGGCTTGGCTGCTATGGGGACAAGAGAGGCCGAAGTCAAGAGAATTGATGAGCAGATGCTTGATGTTCACGCCTGTGGACAATGAATGGCAAGAGCATCTGTGCTGACTGTGGGTAGACTTCTCACAGGAAGGTGTTAAGAATGTCAGGTTT
Source organism: Carcharodon carcharias (assembly GCF_017639515.1). Classification (NCBI taxonomy): domain Eukaryota; kingdom Metazoa; phylum Chordata; class Chondrichthyes; order Lamniformes; family Lamnidae; genus Carcharodon; species Carcharodon carcharias. The sequence goes on from NC_054494.1 coordinate 35,968,281, forward strand.
TATACTTTAAACTGCCTGTTTAATTCCAAGATAGAATAGAATTGAGGGTTTAGAGGATAGCTACTTAGCATTTCGACATGGTTATAAGGCCCATGTGATTCACATTGTCATGGAGATAGGCTTTGGGAGGGGAAGAATCCATAGAAAGTCATTGTAGTATCGGATTACAGGGTTCCTTAAGCCAGTTCTGATGAAGAGTCATACAGACTCGAAACGTTAACTCTGTCTTCCTCTCCACAGATGCTGTCAGACCTGAGTTTTTCCAGCTATTTTTGTTTTGTTCCCTAAGCTATCACTGAATCTCACAGACCCAAGTCAATCTGAGAGAGAGAGCAAAAAAAAATAGAGGCAGCCAGTCCTTCACCAAGAAAATGATGACTCACACTGAACGCAGATTGAAAAGACCAAGTTCTTGAGGATTTAAAGGAGACAGGTAGATTTATCTAGCCTGGGCTAGAGAGAAGGAATCTTCAGTGCAACCCTCATAGTGAAAGTCAGTCCTGGGATTGGAAGTTACCTAACTGGGAAAGGGTAAAGGAAGCAGGCCATCAGGAGTGGAGAATAGCTTTGGACTGGTTCCAAAAGAACAAAGTGACCGTTTAAGGAACAGAGTGAAGTACAGTTGTGACGTTGGATTGTTGGTCATATTAAAAGTCATATGGAGGATCTTTTCTGTAGTTCAAAGTATAAGTTGTCTACAAACAAGTGTGAAGGAATACTCCCCACTTGCCTGAATGAGTGCAGCTCCCACAACACTCAAGAAGCTTGACACCATCCAGGACAAAGCAGCCCACTTGATTGGCACCACATCTACAAATGCTCACTCCCTCCACCACCGGCACACAGTAGCAGCAGTGTGTCCCATCTACAAGATGCACTGCAGGAATTCACCAAGGCTCCTTCAACAGCACCTTCCAAACCCACGACTACTGCCATCTAGAAGGACAAGGGCAGCAGATAGATGTAACATCACCACCTGGAAGTTCCCCTCCAAGTCACCCACCATCCTGACTTGGAAATATATCGCCGTTCCTTCACTGTCAGTGGGTCAGAATCCTGGAACTCCTTCCTAAACAGCACCGTGGGTGTACCCAAACCTCATGGACTGCAGTGGTCACCACCACCATCTCAAGGGCAACTAGGCATGGGCAATAAGTGCTCGCCCAGCCAGCGAAGCCCATATCTCATGAGTGAATAAAAAAAACAAAGCTAGTGTTACTCAATGTTGCTTTTAGTTGGCTTATTACAGTTAAAGACTTGAAACTTGAAATCTTGTGCAATCTTTTCAGTCACTGAATTCAAATATCTTTTTATAAGTTATCAGTCTCTGCAGAGATGGTAACATTGTTCATTGCTGTTTATGGGGGCTTGCTGTATTCGGCTGCCACGTTTCCTACATTACAAAAGTATCTACAGTTCAGAAGTTCTTCCTTGACTGTTAAGTGCTTTGGAACGTCCTGTGGTTGGATAAGGCACTGTACAAATGCAAGTCATTTTTGTTGTTGAGTGGTAAATGCCACGTTGCCACCTCATTTTGCTGTACCATCCTTCCTTCTCCTCCCACTCACCCACCCACCCATCCCCACCCCCAAGGTTGTAAGTTTTTGCATGGATGGCACATTTAAAGTTTCATCTTGATTTGAATGTATTAGTATCCTCCAGTGTCAAACCTGTGTCATTTTTCCATCCAGGAATTGTATCCAGCAATGCCCGAAACAACAGCGCAGGAGCCACCTATCCCCACCTTAACTTCTGCCTTCCTATTACAGTCCTGTGGCCTCTGCTTTCTGTCTACAACCAAACGAGGGATGCCACAGTCTTTGAGGGACTGAACAAAGTGAGTGATCGGCTGCGTGCAGTTTGGCAACTCCAGGACAGCTTCTCAGCTCCTCAGAAGAGCAAACTGTAATTCTGAGGAGGTCACCGAGGATATTGGTTTGACCCCTCATTGTGAAAGGTCCCAGACTGTTGGGAGATTAATCCAGTAGACAGGAGCTTGGTTCCCCTGGTTCCACACAAGATGACCTGGACTATACTAGAACCCAATGTTTATAGATAACCTGATGCAAATTAAGTCTTAAATATAAGAAACATGAAGATAATTGCAAGGCAGTGATCCCATCTCTGATGCTTGGATGATGATTATAAACTTGAACTTTGCTTTCTTAGTCTTCAATGTGACTTGAATCTTTCAACAAGATTGTTGTTTGGGTTCTGATTATTTTGTATAAAATGCTGTCATGAATCTCTTAAGCAATATGACGCCCTGTCTTTCCATGGGCTAACTCCATTGTAACTGTGGTTTGCTGATGTAAAATTATAAAGTATTCCTTCTGATCACATGACAGGACCAAAGAAAAGGAATTGATGAGCATGTTTCAAACCATAACAGGGAGTACAGAAGAATGTGTTTTCAAACAAAGTTAAACAGAATAAATCGTACCAAAGGTTTGTGCCTGCATGTCCTGGTGCTCTTTTGAGGAGGTGACAGATATGGTTGATAGGGGAAATGTAATAGGTGTGATCTCAAGGAGTCTCAGAAAGCTTTTGATAAGGTTGTACTTGACAGTAAAATGATCTACAGCATCAGGGGACACAACGTCAGTATAATGTTGTTAGTCCACCACATTTTAATTATTGTCCAAGCTCCCAGGTATATTATTCCTTCCTCAACGTGGGGCAAAAGGGATCTAAGAGTATTTTACGTACCAGGAATTTAGAAGGATGAGAAGTAATTTCGCTGAAACATGTAAAATTCTTAAAAGGACTTGACAGGGTAGTTCTGACAGGCTGTCTCCCCTGGTTGGGGAATCCAGAACTAGGGGTCACACTCTCAGAATTAGGGCTCAGAATTGAACTAAGAAGAAATATATTCAGTCAGTGGCTCGTGTAGCTTTGGAATCGTCTACCCAGAGTGCTGTGGATGCTCAGTTGTTGAGTACAATCAAGTCAGAGATCGATAGATCTTTGGATACTTGAGGAATTAAGGGATATAGGGATAGTGTGGGGAGGTGAAGTGGAGGTGGAAATCAGCCATGATTGTATTGAATGAGATGTTCTGAGACATGGGTGCTAAGTAAATGTACACGTTTTCTTACTTTGAGAGATAGGAGGAAAATAATCTACTCCCAGTTCAAAGTTTCTTAATTCAGACAAAACCCCCTACCACCAAATTCCCAGTGTTTTTTACATTGTTCCTGACAAATTATTGGAAACTTACATTTGTTTTGCATTAAGAAAACAACTTTAAATTATCAGCAACATATGTAATTCATCCAATTTGGATCCAAGCCAGAAATTAGATCTGATATACACTATTTCTGAAATATTTTAAAGCAATTCAGTGTCCCAAAAACCCTGTCATTGGTTCCAATGGGTAAATACTCCACCCAGCATGAGTTGGACTTCACTGTAGGAGTATTGAATTAAAAAAAGACAGGGGAGTTATGCTGCATTTTACAAAGCTCTGGTTTGCCCACAACTAGAGTATTGTATCCAGTTCCAGTCACCACACTTTAGGAAGGATGTGAGGATCCTTGAGAGGGTGCAGACGAGATTTACCAGAATGCTTCTAGGAGTGGAAGGGGCAGGCTGGGGAGGTGGTGGTGATTTAGCTACAAGGTTAGGCTGGAGAAATTGCAGTTGTTCTCCTTGAGGCAAAGAAGATTGAGGGGAGATATAATTGAAGTGTACAAGATTATGACAGGTTTGGATAAGATAGACAAAGAAAAGCTATTCCCATTGACTGATGGCGCAAGGACTACAAAAGGGGACAGAGATTTAAGATTTTGGGCAAGATATGCAAGGGGGAATGAGGGGAAGTTTTTTTTTAAAAAAACACACTGGTAGTGGTCTGGAACTCACTGTTTACGAGGGTGTTGGAGATGCTCAATGCTTTCAAAAGGAAATTGGATGGGACTTGAGGGAAATAAACTTATAGGGTTACAGAAATGTTATCTTTTGGTGAGTTAACTGACACAGCCTTCACCCACTACACTATCAGGGAAGCTCATAGTTTAGTTCCATGTTTGGGCATAGCAGAGCACACATTTCAGAACAGCTGGTTCCTTTTTAACAGTCTGGCACGCATCAACTTTCTCCCAGAAACCATTTTGTCAGAGACACAAAGTAACCAATTAGATGATCCATAGACTCAAGTGCAACATTTGGACCAATGATTTGCTTCCCTCCTTTGATAAGGTGTCACATGATCTCTCACTACATACAGCATAATTTTAATCTGCACTATTAGAACTATCCAAGCTCCCAGCTGTACTATTTATCTGCCTGTAGTTCCATAAATTATCAGATATTGGACAGAATATTCAAGGAACAGCATAATTTTATTGCTTTTGTTACACCTACTGCATGGTTATTGCATCCAAAAGGAACTCAACCATTGTTATTTTTTTTTTTTTAAAACATTCTCTTCCTCCTCACCCACATAGCCATTGTTAAGCCTGGACAACATGCATTTATATAATGCTGTTAATGTAATAATATCCCAAGGTGCAATTATCAGTTTGTCACAGATATTGAAGGAAATATCAGGATAGGTGACCAAAAGCTTAATGAATCATTGAGGTGTCAATAGTCACAGCCAAGCCTAACGTTATGACCACCATTTATACATGTTGCAGTAGAGACTGTATCAACAGCAGGAGTGTGTGTTATGAGTGATTTCCTCTCCCTACCCTAGTGCTCTAACCACAAGCAGTCTGTATAGTGGAGTTACAGACTTCAATAATCTCAGTATGCCATTTAGCATCTTTCTAAACTGCTTGGGATTATTTTGCAATAAAAGCAATTTATGAATGCAAGATGCCATAGATTCTTTTTAAAACTGGTGAACAATTCTGAGTTAAAAACTAGGTTGATGAACTATTACAAATTAATGACCTGGGAAAAAGATTAGAACACTAGTCCCTTCATAAATCAGTGAAGTTAAAGGTATTAGTACTGTTTTTGTGGAACAAAGTATATTGAGCTCATTCAATTAGACATTTTAATACTAAGTCCACTAGCTTTTCTCCAGAAAAGCTTTCCCAACATAAAAATAGCTTGTGATTGTAATTTAACACTATATTGTACTACTAGTACAAAGTTAAACTAGAACTTCAGTCTGTGGCTATAGAACGCTAGCCTCAATCAGATGCTGACCAACAGTTCACAAAAGGACCAAAGAGTGGATCTACATAACTTGCATTTAAATAGCACTGTTAATGTTATAAAACCATCTTTAAGGCACTTTACAGACATTTATGTCTCTGGCTGCTGTGATAATTCTTGGTGGGTGGTTCTAATATCCCATATAAAGCTACTCAAGCAGACAGGTGAGGAGACAGGCACAGGTTCCATCAATATCCAGACCTTGTTACTCCTGTCAGCACAAGGCTAAACTTAATATGATCCACTTCAGATTTCAGCTAATGTACAGGCCATATAGTAGCTTGGAGGGAAAATATTAGTGGAGCAGGGTGAAGGGAGGATGGAAAAGAGCCATTGAAGAGAATTCATGGGGCAAGGGAACAAAGACTATGAGCAAATGTTGACAGCCAGAAGACCCAGTAGTTTACACAGGAAAAAAAAAACTGGTTTCACCATCAAGGAAGAAGTGGAAAATAATCTAAATGGCAGGGCTATTGCAATTAATTGGTGTTATGATTTAAAGTCAGAATCACCAGTAAGAGTATTGGAATGTCTAAAACCCTCAGGCTACAAGCACTAGGACACATACACCAGTAACAGAGACATGGCTGATGCAATTCTTAATCTGAACCAAATGTCCAGCCCCAGGAACAGGTTTACACAAGAATTTGAAGTCATATCCTTTGAGGTAGTAAAAAACCAGTCAACTTCCACTAGCATTTGATGCTATGTCATCACTGACGTAGTCTTAAGCAAATTAAACAACAAAAAGCTCCAAGAGAGGTTCTTTTATTTAAAGAGTACAAACTATACTGAAAGAACAAAGTATCAAAAAAGTTATTGTATACAAATCTGTCCTTCTGGTAGACTGCCCTGCAGACCCACTTGTTCCCCAGTTAGGGGCATCCACTAGTGAACACACATAGCACCATGTCTGTAACTGAAGCCCTTCAGACAGAGACAGCAATAGCCCCTCGACAGTACAGAACTAGCTCCAGAGATTAACACTGCACTTCAAGAAAAGGCAACTTGTGAACCAGCTCCTATCCATTAACTTAGTTCTCAGCTGGTGTGCAGGGTTAAACCTGGTTAATGAGTGACCTTTTCTCGGGATCAGGTCTTTCCAGTCCAGGTGGGACCTTGTTTCTGGCCCGGTTGGTCTTTGTCCTGTCGGTGTCCATCCACTTCACCTTCTCAGCATTCTTCAATGAAGACTTCAGTGGAGCTGTACAGTTTTCTCTTAATGATTCGGAATCGGGGGCTGAGCCGAAGGGCCTGGCTGTAGCCGGGGGTGAACGAGGGGCCTGAGCTCAAGAGGTCCTGGATTTTGGACCACAAGCCCGCTTCCAGTCTCAGGACCAGGGTGAGCTCGAAGGTGGGCGGCAGGCTGCTGTCCACCACGATCCGATCCACCTCCTTGCAGCCATCCTGGTCCTCCACACTCAGGTACAGCACTGCGCCCCGCAGCCCGCACGGCTCGCTGGCCGCCAGCCGCAGCAACTCGTCGGCCACCTGGGCGGTCAACTGGTCCGGGATAAGGAGCTTGAAGCAGTGAAGGGCGCCGTGCTTGGCCTCGGTCAGGCTCCGCTCGATCAAATGGATCACGTCGGCGCACAGGAACTCCTCGAAGGGATCGTCAATGATCGAGTCATTGTCTGAATCAAAACTCCCGTAATCTGCACCAAAAAAAAAGAGGGAGAGAGAAACATTAAAAAAAAAGAGGGAGAGAGAAACATTAAAAAAAAAGAGGGAGAGAGAAACATTAAAAAAAAAGAGGGAGAGAGAAACATTAAAAAAAAAGAGGGAGAGAGAAACATTAAAAAAAAAGAGGGAGAGAGAAACATTAAAAAAAAAGAGGGAGAGAGAAACATTAAAAAAAAAGAGGGAGAGAGAAACATTAAAAAAAAGAGGGAGAGAGAAACATTAAAAAAAAAGAGGGAGAGAGAAACATTAAAAAAAAAGAGGGAGAGAGAAACATTAAAAAAAAAGAGGGAGAGAGAAACATTAAAAAAAAGAGGGAGAGAGAAACATTAAAAAAAAAGAGGGAGAGAGAAACATTAAAAAAAAAGAGGGAGAGAGAAACATTAAAAAAAAAAGAGGGAGAGAGAAACATTAAAAAAAAAGAGGGAGAGAGAAACATTAAAAAAAAGAGGGAGAGAGAAACATTAAAAAAAAAGAGGGAGAGAGAAACATTAAAAAAAAAGAGGGAGAGAGAAACATTAAAAAAAAAGAGGGAGAGAGAAACATTAAAAAAAAGAGGGAGAGAGAAACATTAAAAAAAAAGAGGGAGAGAGAAACATTAAAAAAAAAGAGGGAGAGAGAAACATTAAAAAAAAAGAGGGAGAGAGAAACATTAAAAAAAAAGAGGGAGAGAGAAACATTAAAAAAAAAGAGGGAGAGAGAAACATTAAAAAAAAAGAGGGAGAGAGAAACATTAAAAAAAAAGAGGGAGAGAGAAACATTAAAAAAAAAGAGGGAGAGAGAAACATTAAAAAAAAAGAGGGAGAGAGAAACATTAAAAAAAAAGAGGGAGAGAGAAACATTAAAAAAGAGGGAGAGAGAAACATTAAAAAACAGAGGGAGAGAAACATTAAAAAACAGAGGGAGAGAAACATTAAAAAACAGAGGGAGAGAAACATTAAAAAAAGAGAGGGAGAGAAACATTAAAAAAAGAGGGAGAGAGAAACATTAAAAAAAGAGGGAGAGAGAAACATTAAAAAAAGAGGGAGAGAGAAACATTAAAAAAAGAGGGAGAGAGAAACATTAAAAAAAGAGGGAGAGAGAAACATTAAAAAAAGAGGGAGAGAGAAACATTAAAAAAGAGGGAGAGAGAAACATTAAAAAAAGAGGGAGAGAGAAACATTAAAAAAAGAGGGAGAGAGAAACATTAAAAAAGAGGGAGAGAGAAACATTAAAAAAAGAGGGAGAGAGAAACATTAAAAAAAGAGGGAGAGAGAAACATTAAAAAAAAGAGGGAGAGAGAAACATTAAAAAAAAGAGGGAGAGAGAAACATTAAAAAAGAGGGAGAGAGAAACATTAAAAAAGAGGGAGAGAGAAACATTAAAAAAGAGGGAGAGAGAAACATTAAAAAAGAGGGAGAGAGAAACATTAAAAAAAGAGGGAGAGAGAAACATTAAAAAAGAGGGAGAGAGAAACATTAAAAAAGAGGGAGAGAGAAACATTAAAAAAGAGGGAGAGAGAAACATTAAAAAAGAGGGAGAGAGAAACATTAAAAAAGAGGGAGAGAGAAACATTAAAAAAGAGGGAGAGAGAAACATTAAAAAAGAGGGAGAGAGAAACATTAAAAAAGAGGGAGAGAGAAACATTAAAAAAGAGGGAGAGAGAAACATTAAAAAAGAGGGAGAGAGAAACATTAAAAAAGAGGGAGAGAGAAACATTAAAAAAGAGGGAGAGAGAAACATTAAAAAAGAGGGAGAGAGAAACATTAAAAAAGAGGGAGAGAGAAACATTAAAAAAGAGGGAGAGAGAAACATTAAAAAAGAGGGAGAGAGAAACATTAAAAAAGAGGGAGAGAGAAACATTAAAAAAGAGGGAGAGAGAAACATTAAAAAAGAGGGAGAGAGAAACATTAAAAAAAGAGGGAGAGAGAAACATTAAAAAAGAGGGAGAGAGAAACATTAAAAAAGAGGGAGAGAGAAACATTAAAAAAGAGGGAGAGAGAAACATTAAAAAAGAGGGAGAGAGAAACATTAAAAAAGAGGGAGAGAGAAACATTAAAAAAGAGGGAGAGAGAAACATTAAAAAAGAGGGAGAGAGAAACATTAAAAAAGAGGGAGAGAGAAACATTAAAAAAGAGGGAGAGAGAAACATTAAAAAAGAGGGAGAGAGAAACATTAAAAAAGAGGGAGAGAGAAACATTAAAAAAGAGGGAGAGAGAAACATTAAAAAAGAGGGAGAGAGAAACATTAAAAAAGAGGGAGAGAGAAACATTAAAAAAGAGGGAGAGAGAAACATTAAAAAAGAGGGAGAGAGAAACATTAAAAAAGAGGGAGAGAGAAACATTAAAAAAGAGGGAGAGAGAAACATTAAAAAAGAGGGAGAGAGAAACATTAAAAAAGAGGGAGAGAGAAACATTAAAAAAGAGGGAGAGAGAAACATTAAAAAAGAGGGAGAGAGAAACATTAAAAAAGAGGGAGAGAGAAACATTAAAAAAGAGGGAGAGAGAAACATTAAAAAAGAGGGAGAGAGAAACATTAAAAAAGAGGGAGAGAGAAACATTAAAAAAGAGGGAGAGAGAAACATTAAAAAAGAGGGAGAGAGAAACATTAAAAAAGAGGGAGAGAGAAACATTAAAAAAGAGGGAGAGAGAAACATTAAAAAAGAGGGAGAGAGAAACATTAAAAAAGAGGGAGAGAGAAACATTAAAAAAGAGGGAGAGAGAAACATTAAAAAAGAGGGAGAGAGAAACATTAAAAAAGAGGGAGAGAGAAACATTAAAAAAGAGGGAGAGAGAAACATTAAAAAAGAGGGAGAGAGAAACATTAAAAAAGAGGGAGAGAGAAACATTAAAAAAGAGGGAGAGAGAAACATTAAAAAAAGAGGGAGAGAGAAACATTAAAAAAGAGGGAGAGAGAAACATTAAAAAAGAGGGAGAGAGAAACATTAAAAAAGAGGGAGAGAGAAACATTAAAAAAAGAGGGAGAGAGAAACATTAAAAAAGAGGGAGAGAGAAACATTAAAAAAGAGGGAGAGAGAAACATTAAAAAAGAGGGAGAGAGAAACATTAAAAAAGAGGGAGAGAGAAACATTAAAAAAGAGGGAGAGAGAAACATTAAAAAAGAGGGAGAGAGAAACATTAAAAAAGAGGGAGAGAGAAACATTAAAAAAGAGGGAGAGAGAAACATTAAAAAAGAGGGAGAGAGAAACATTAAAAAAGAGGGAGAGAGAAACATTAAAAAAGAGGGAGAGAGAAACATTAAAAAAGAGGGAGAGAGAAACATTAAAAAAGAGGGAGAGAGAAACATTAAAAAAGAGGGAGAGAGAAACATTAAAAAAGAGGGAGAGAGAAACATTAAAAAAGAGGGAGAGAGAAACATTAAAAAAGAGGGAGAGAGAAACATTAAAAAAGAGGAGAGAGAAACATTAAAAAAGAGGGAGAGAGAAACATTAAAAAAGAGGGAGAGAGAAACATTAAAAAAGAGGGAGAGAGAAACATTAAAAAGAGGAGAGAGAAACATTAAAAAAGAGGGAGAGAGAAACATTAAAAAAGAGGGAGAGAGAAACATTAAAAAAGAGGGAGAGAGAAACATTAAAAAAGAGGGAGAGAGAAACATAAAAAAGAGGGAGAGAGAAACATTAAAAAAGAGGAGAGAGAAACATAAAAAAGAGGGAGAGAGAAACATTTAAAAAAGAGGGAGAGAGAACATTAAAAAAGAGGGAGAGAGAAAAATTAAAAAAGAGGGAGAGAGAAACATTAAAAAAGAGGGAGAGAGAAACATTAAAAAAGAGGGAGAGAGAAACATTAAAAAAGAGGGAGAGAGAAACATTAAAAAAGAGGGAGAGAGAAACATTAAAAAAGAGGGAGAGAGAAACATTAAAAAAAAGAGGGAGAGAGAAACATTAAAAAAAAGAGGGAGAGAGAAACATTAAAAAAAAAGAGGGAGAGAGAAACATTAAAAAAAAAGAGGGAGAGAGAAACATTAAAAAAAAAGAGGGAGAGAGAAACATTAAAAAAAAAGAGGGAGAGAGAAACATTAAAAAAAAAGAGGGAGAGAGAAACATTAAAATCAGGCCAGAGCTCTAAAGGCAACAAGAAATTGACATTACACTGGACAAACTCTCGTAATCTGCAGACACATTAAAACTAGATAGAAACTTAAAAAAAAAAAGCAACAGGGAATTCATGAGAAACAAGACAAGCTTAACACGGAATGAGAAGAGCACATTAAAACGCGATTTACACATTTAATAAGGAGAACTGGGTCAGAGATTAACGACGGAGGGCAGCAGCATAACATTGAAGAAGATGATGAAAACTTATGGCAAGTTCCGTCAAACGGATAAAGTAGGGGCAAAAAGCAATGCTCAAAGGGAGTTTGACAGTGAGGGGTTTGGGAAGCATCCAGAGCAAGGGAGCTAGTGAAGACCCTCCAAGTATCTGAAATTAAAAAAAAAAGGGCAGAAAACGCTGCAAAACCCCGTTCGGGCAGCGTCTGTAGCACAGGGAGAGAGTTAACGTTTCCAGGGGCGATGGGGCTGGATCTCCTGCAACCCCTCCCCACCTCACCCCACCCCACCCCACCTCCCCACTCACCGCTGTCCGCGTCCAGCCCAGGCTCGCTCTCAGGCGCTTTGTGATGGTGCGGGGCTGCCGCCGCCGCCGCCGCCGCCGCCGCCGCCTGATGCTGGTGGTGCTGCTGGCCCGGAGGGACGGAGCCGCCGGTCAGGTCGGCGATCTTCTGCAGCAGCTTCCCCCAGGGGGAAGGAAGCAGCGGGGGTGGAGGAGCCGCAGCGCGTCCGTGGCACATCGCTGAATGGAGAAGGGGAAAAGGTGGATTGGGTGGGGGGGTGGGGGGGTGGGGGGGGCGGGGGTGGTTTTAATATAAAAAGAGAGACCGGCAAAGTCGCCTCCTCCTCCCCCCCCCCCCCCCCCCGAACGCCCGACACAAACTCAGCCGCTTCCCCTTCCTTCCTTCCTTCCTTCCTTCCCTCCCTCCCTTCCGCCCTCGGAGCTGAGAACCCAAAGCAACAAAAAAAAAACCGGCTGCCTTCCCAGCTTTATATAGGGCCGCCTGTCTGCCCCCCCCCCCCCGGCCCCGCCCACTCGGCCCCGGCCCCGCCCTCCGCTCTGTATAAGGAGCCGCGCTCCATGTACGGGAGCGGCTCAGCCAATCAGCGCTCGCCGCACGTTCCCCACGTTCCGAATCCCTACTTCGGCCCCGCCCACCACGGCTGAGGCCTCTCTCCTTCCTTCCCACCCCACCCCCCCCCCCCCCCCCCCCCCGCATCCCAGTCCCCACTGCGCCTGCGCAGAGCAGCCTGTCTATGTCCCGGGGACAATTTGTGCTGGAACTCGTGCGGCACAGAACACAGGAAACTCTCAGTATCAACAACATCTGTGTACCGCCTGGAAAACAACAACGCACACACACACAAAAAAAAAACAAGTTATAACTTTTCACTTATAACCTTTGCTTGGCTCTACAGGTGCTGCCTAAGGTTTTGCAGTATTTTTCTCTGGGTCTGTGTGTGTATCTTTTGTTTCAGTTTTGCAACAACTTGCGGTGTGTTTTGTTTTTCGCAGTTTGCTCTGGGCTGGGAGCCAGCGGCAGATAGAACAGTTTGTGTGAAGGAGAGAGTTGAGGGGGTGCAAAGAGTCACTGGCATGGCGCCAGCAAGGGGAGGGTTGTGTTCGGGCATGTTATTAATCAATCCAGCTCGGTACAGTATGCATTCCCTGGAGGAGGGAGGGGGGGGCGGGAGGGTTTACAGAAATCTTCACAACATAATCTGCATGGTAATGTCAAAGTGATGCGAAGCAGATGTATTAGTGGGGGGGGGGAGGGGGGTGGGGAAGTAGGTGAAGGGGGAAAACTTTGATTTGCAATCTTCGGATTTAGTTCCCCCCCCCCCCGCCCCTTCCTTTGTAAGGCAAAATGCCGCCTGCCTCCCCCCACCCCCATCTGTTGGAATAGGATTTACAGCTGAGTTGCATTTTAACTTCAGTTTGCACTGTTAGTTCAGAAATGCTGCGAGTTGTTATCAAATCGCTGAAGCATCTCCAAGCATTTGGTACAACGATTCGTTTGCAACACTGGCATTGTGATGGAGACCAAGTTGCCAGTCGTCTTGTCACGGCACAAACGCATCAGTTCTGGCGGACTGGAAACGTTAACCGTGTTCCTCTCCGCAGATGCTGTCAGACCTGCTGAGTTTTTCCAGCTATTTTTGTTTTTGTATCAGTAGCAATGACTAGTTCGATCAGTTGTCATTGAAGCTGGCTGAGGAGGGCATGTTGGCCAATAAGAATTCCCTGCTCTTCCAACAGAACGGAAGGCTGTTTAACATCTCCTTGTGCCAGGAAAAGGCAGGTGGGACCTCAGTTTTGTTATCTGAACAACAGTAACGTGCAATTAAGTAGCGCTTTTAAAATAGAAAAATGCCCCAAGGTACTTCAGTGAGGTGTAATCAAGGTTTTGCGAACGCAGAGACGTGGAGGGATTTAGGATGGATGAGTAAAAGATTGATCATAGAGGTGGGATTTAAGGCAGATTTTCAAATGTCAGCTGTGGTTCGCTGGGTAGTACTCTTGTTTGTAAGTCAGAAGATCATAGACTATTTCCTAAATGGGGAGAGAATTTAGAAGTCTGGAGTGCAAAGGGACTTGAGAGTCCTAGTCCAGGATTCTCTTAAGGTTAACTTGCAGGTTGAGTCGTAGTTAGGAAGGCAAATGCAATGTTGGCATTTAATTCGAGAGGACTAGAATATAAAAGCAGGGATGTGCTGCTGAGGCTCTATAAGGCTCTGGTCAGAACACATTAGAATATTGTGAGCAATTTTGGGCCCCATATCTCAGGAAGGATGTGCTGGCCCTGGAGAGGGTCCAGAAGAGGTTCACAAGAATGATCCCAGGAATGAAAGGCTTAACATATGAGGAACGTTTGAGGACTCTGGGTCTATACTCGATGGAGTTTAGAAGGATGAGGGGGGATCTGATTGAAACTTACAGAATACTGAAAGGCCTGGATACAGTGGACGTGGGGAAGATGTTTCCACTAGTAGGAGAGACTAGGACCCGAGGGCACAGCCTCAGAGTAAAGGGAAGACCTTTTAGAACAGAGATGAGGAGAAACTTCTTTAGCCAGAGAGTGGTGAATCTATGGAATTCATTGCCACAGAAGGCTGTGGAGGCCAGGTCATTGAGTGTATTTAAGACCAAGATAGATAGGTTCCTGACTGGTAAGGAAATCAAAGGTTACGGGGAGAAGGCAGGAGAATGGGGTTGAGAAACTTATCAGCCATGATTGAATGGCGGAGCAGACTCAATGGGGCCGAATGACCTAATTTCTGCTCCTATGTCTTATGGTCTAAGACCCTCTTCCAAGAAACTTAAAATATAGCTTTGTACCCCAATGCATTAGTGAGGGGGGTACTGCACTGCCAGAGGTGCTGCCTATTGAAATTATGTTAAAACTGAGGTCCCATTTGCCCACTCAGGTGGAAGTTAAAGATCCCATGGAACTATTGCAAAGGAAAGCAAGGTAGTTCTTCCCAGTGTCCTGATTAATATATATCCCTCAATCAACAGCACTAAAAAGTTAACATTACTAGGTCATTATCACAATGCTGTTTGTGGGATCTTGCTGTTTACAAATTGGATGTTGTGCTTCCTATATTACAACAGTGACTACCCTTCAAAAACAAAGTGCTTTGGGATGTCCTGAGGTCATGAAAGACGATATATAAATGCAGGTTTTTCCTCCTTTTAAAGGAGGAGAGTGAATGGAGGGGTTTAGGCAAGGAATTCTAGTTCAGCCTGGACTTCAGAAGGCATATCTGCCAGTGGTGGAGCAAAGCGTGGGACAATGCACAGGAGTGGGAAGGACAGAGAGTTTGGTGGAGGGGTTGTTGAGCTGGTGAAGATCAGAGATAAACCAGAGTGAGCCAATAAAGGAATTTAGGTAAGGTAAGAATTTCAAATTAAAATACTGAGGCATCAGGAGCTAGTATTGGTCAGTGAGGCGAGGAGTGATAGGTGAGTAGGATACCAGTAGCAGTGTTTACGATGAGCTGAAATTTTTGGAGGATTGAAGGCCAGCCAAGAGAGTCAGATGTGGATCTGGCAAAAGCATGTTTGAGGATTTCAGCAGCTGATAGTCAGGGCAAGCGGTAAAGTTATATGAATGTGAAAGTAGGCAGCCATTGAAAAGAACATGTTATGGGGTCAGAAGCTGAGCTTCAGGTCAAATAGGATCCCTTGGTGTCAAAGAGTCTTGTTCAGCCTGAGACAATAACTAGTTGGAGAATGGAATCAGTGGTTAGGGACCACAAAGTTGGTGGGAGATTGCTCAGGATTATGGCCTCAGTCCTCCTAATGTATAGCTGTAGAAAATTACAGAATTCAATACTGGACAAACAGCCTGCCAACCCTGGAATAGTGGAGGGTTTGAGAGAGGTAATTAAAAGAGATGGATATGTGTGTTTATCAGTAAACACGTAGAAGCTAATCCATGTCGTCAAGGAGTAGCATGTTGATGAGAAAGAGGAGAGGGTAAAGTAACAGTGCAGGGAAGGCTCTGATTTGTTTGGAGTTAAGCATGGAACCAATCAAGGTTAGTCCCACCGAGCTAGACAGTAGAAGAAGAAAGGGTGGAGGAGAATGATGTGGTCAACAATAATGAAAGCTACAGCAGAATTCAAGGAAAGATGACCTCATGGTCAAAGTCACAAAGACTTTGGTTTCAATAATTTTGATACTGCGGCAGGGACAAAAATCAGATCAGAGTGATTCAAGCATGGAATTGCAGAAGAGATTGACAGGGATTTGGAAAACAACCACACATTGAATAACTTTATCCAAAAGATATCACCTAGGATAATGCAGCATTCCCTCGGTGTAGTACTGAATTGTCAGAATAGGTCATTACATAGTAAGTACAATGTTAAACCTAACCTGTTTCTGTTGCTGTTTAGCCTCCACACAATCAGTAGTCCATCCTAATCCTTTGAGTCATACCCCTTCATTCTCCTTTCTTCAACCACCAATCTAAAATATTCTTAAATGTTGACATGATCTCTTCAATCACTATTTCTGATAGTGAACCCAGCCCCCTCAAGACCCTCCATGTAAAGAAGTTTATCTTGTTCTTAACCCTGTATCTTACACCTCCTTCCAGACTCCTTCAACCAATGCACATTCTCTGGATTAATAATCTAGGCATTTATACAATATATAGTTCAGCAAAAAAATCAACTCACCAGACTGGGGGGGGGTGTTTCTTAAATTTATTCTAAGATTTTTGCAAATGAACTGGCCTTCTTAAAAACAGTAAAGAGGCATTATTGTTAGGATTATATCTGGAACATAAGTGGGTGACTATAATTGTTTAATGTGCAGTACATTATTGTCCAAAAAAATAGATTAAGCAGTGAGCGATTTGAGATGGGGGAAGTTTCATGGTATATGAAACATTGAAGGAGCTTAGTATGCATGTTCAAAATTAGAACACGTCTAAACATTTGTGGTGAATTTGCCTGTCACAACACCTGGCAACAAACCTGTAAAAGGGACAACATTGGAATTGCTCAAAAATTATTTGCCCGTTAAAGGATTTGCTGCAGGAAACAGATACCCGTCAGATATTCTGTAAAAGAACAACATCTTGCATCAAATCCATACTGGGTAGGCTGCAGTAACATTTATACAAACAGTATTGACACAATTACTCCAGTATTACTCATGTTTCACATGAAATCGGCGCTTATACAAGGTAGGTCATAAACCTACAAGAGGTAAATTAGGATAAACTTTTTTTTTAAATTAGTTTCAGCTTGCATAGTAGAAATGTAAAGATCCATGTAGAATGTAAATCTGGATTCACAAACGAGTCTGATGCTGCATGCAAAAAGAGAAAGACTGCCGATGAAGCAAAGGTATCATTGTTCCCAGATTTGTATCAAATCAGATAAGAAAGCAAGGCTGGATGATAATTAATTGCTATTTAGTTTCTTACTAGGAGAAGAGATGAATTCTGATTTCTATTTTCATTAATTGTACGGAAATCACAGTTTATACATACAGTAATCTATAAAGTGGAACAATTCTATAATGATGGTGTGTTACAGTTCACTCAGGGAATCTAAGTTGCTATGGCAACTTTTATATGCATGTTGTAGTCAGGAGCTATGGATAGTGATGGAGGCTGTAACATTATTTCCATCATGTGGCTGACCAGGGATCTCTCCCGCTCTTACCGCCTGCCATTGGCCTCTGTTGGAAGGATTTGCAGGTTGATAATCAACCTGTTTGGCTGTGTTATGACTATGAAGTCCTGGGATGGGTCTTGAACACAGAGTTTGTGACTCAGAGGCAGGGCCACTACACCACAAGACACCCCCCCCAAACAATTATATATAATATATATCAATACCATACTTCCTTTGCAAAGTAATATATCAATAATATTGTACATGCTTATGTGGGATATGAATATTGTGTTGTATGGAACTGCATTTATATTAGGTAAAGTGCAGTGTTAGTGATACTGGCTTTGGTTTTGCTTAATCAGCTGCACCATGAAGCTAGGATTATTAAGGTGATAGGTGAGAAGGGATATCTTTCAGCTGGTAAATGCAATTGTGAACGCTATGTGAAGAATGGGAGTGTCAAGTGATAACAGGACAAAGCACTGTTGTGATTCTCTTCATGGTCAACGGCTCTTATCAATTCGTCTCACATATTGTACCAGAAGGTGAAAACCCCTTGTAGATTGCACCAATGTATTCAATGTCTTCAACTCTTGGTGGCAGGGGAGTGTGGGCGCAGGGTACAGAAGGCAGTCTTAAAAGCTTTACAAATACAGCAGTGCAAAATAGTATTTATATATACCAGCTTGGTATCACTGTTCAGGACAGTTTATGGGATTTTACAGCACATCAGGACATCTCAATGTGCTTTACAGCCAATTCAGTCATTTTTGAAGCATTATCACTGTTGTAATGCAGGAAGCATGGCAACCAGTTTGCACACAGCAAGTTCCCACACATAGCAATGTGATAATTCACCATGTTTAGGTATTGGTTGAGGGAGAAATATTGACCAGGACACCAGGGAGAATTCCTTTCCTCTTCAAATATCTGAGATCTTTTAATACCAGCTGAGAGGGCAAACGGGACCTCAGTTTAACATCACATCTAAAAGATAACACCTCTGATAGTGCAGCACCCTCTCAGGACTACACTCGAATGTTAGTGTAGTTGATGTGCTCAATTCTCTGGAGCGGAACTTGAACCCATGACCTTCTGACTCAGAGAAGTTATCACTGCATGACAGCTGACGAAATGCATGTAGGATATTTCTGATAAAGAGTTCACGCCACAAGTTTAGAGTCTGTGTGAAGCTGGTTTCCAATGTGAAGTGAGTCTTCACTACCTTGCTGAATCTTTGTTGCACTATCAGGTCAGGTCCTTATTCTGTCGAAGGGTCATGAGGACTCGAAACGTCAACTCTTTTCTTCTCCGCCGATGCTGCCAGACCTGCTGAGTTTTTCCAGGTAATTCTGTTTTTGTTTTGGATTTCCAGCATCCGCAGTTTTTTTGTTTTTACCTTATTCCTATACCCCAGCACTGGGGAATAGTACATTATGCTATTACACAACATCACTATAGATGTAAAACAAAAACAGAATTACCTGGAAAAACTCAGCAGGTCTGGCAGCATCGGCGGAGAAGAAAAGAGTTGACGTTTCGAGTCCTCATGACCCTTCCACAGAACTATTCCCCAGTGCTGGGGTATAGGAATAAGGACCTGACCTGATAGTGCAACAAAGATTCAGCGAGGTAGTGAAGACTCACGTCACATTGGAAACCAGCTTTACACAGATTCTAAATTTGTAGCGTGAACACTTTATCAGAAATATCCTACATGCATTATGTCAGCTGTTTTTATCGCTATAGATGTAGTGTGTATGCACCATAAGGATAACGCATTATATCAAAAACCATAACAACAATTTGCATTTATATGCCCCAACTCCATAGGAACATTATCAAACAAAATTTGACATCACTGAGCCACATGAGATATTTGGACAGGGTCAAAAATTTAGGATTAAAGGAGACAGAGGCAGAGAGTTAGGGGAGGGGGTGGAATTCTAGAGTCTAGGGCCCAGGCAGCTGAAGGTACGGCCGCCAATGGTGGGGCAATTAAAATCAGGGTTTCGCAAGGGGGCAGAACTGGAGGAGTGCAGAGATCGGGCTGCAGCCGGTTATAGAGATAGGGAGAGACCAAGGATGAGGGACTTGAAAAAAAATATTTTTTAAATCAAGGCGTTAGGATATGGTAAACTGAGTTTTGAATGAGCTTAAGCCTTAAATCCAAGTCTTTGTATTGTGCTAAAACATAAACACAGGGATGTAGTGCTGTATAGCATTGTATAAATGCAGCATATTTTGTGCATTTTGACTGTTCTACATGTGCTGGCAGCTTCCTAGGCAAGGCCTTCATTTACTCCACGATTACAAGTCATTTTCACCATTGTTTCTTAAAAGAGATTCAATTGTTTTTGAGCCCGGCAATGTTTAAATTGTTCTCTTTTGTCCCTGAGGAGTTGTATTGAGTAAGTTCAAAGGTAATCTATCGAAGATAAATGGTAGTGGAAGGAGGGTGTTGGTGGGTGTAGGGGTAAGCTTGCTTTGAGACTAGAGCCCAGAACATGCAAATCACATACAGTAACACACGAAACCAATTCAGCTTACGGGGAAAAGCTGGCCGTCGGGTCCTAGTACTATTTTCTATTTTAGTCGCACCCGAATGTGCAGTCCACACATGCTCTGTATAATTCAGAACACTTTTTTTCCAGCAAACTCCCTGGTCTCCATTATTAATTAAAAAAAAATAAAGATCTGTTTCAAATAGGATTGCGACCCTTCCCGTTTCGTTTACAGGTAAAATCTTACACCTCACAATTTTTATTTGTTTGAACTAACGTACATTTCTAACGCAATTACGGAATGAAGACTGACAGCACAAACACAGTAGCAGCGACAAAGAAACAAACAAAAAAGTTAATGGGATGGTCCAAAGCCTGGTTGAAGCGAAGGTTTTATTGTAAGGTCATTTTTGAAAGCAGAAAGGGGGTTAGTGACTAAAGCTGATACATTCACTCGTGTATATGACATATAATCCAGTCAGTATATAATTATTTTCTTTGATCATATTGCCTGGAGGCTTGTGGTCAGGCGGTAGCACCCCTGCCTCTGCGTCAGAATGCTCTGCGTACGAATCCCACTCCAGGCTTTGTTAGCCACAGGGGAAAAACCCAGCCCCTAGCGTAGACAAGCTGGTGTGTATCCCCTAGCCTGGATAAAGAAAGGTGGGGAGGGGAAAGAAGGGCGTCTGGCTGTAAAATTTACCCGCTAAATCCAAAAATGATGGTCGATATGAATGGAGAAGGGTAATCAACCAACATTATGAGGACCCCATGTACCATGGGAAAATCTGAGAGAGAGGAATTACATTGCCTTTAACATTATTAACAAGGTGATAATTATATATTTTTTAAAACTTAAAGCTCTCTGAAAGACCCAAGCTGGTGTGAAATTGCAGCTGTTTACCCAATTTTCCACTTCTGGTCTTTATCCTGTGATCCTGCTATATATATATAGAATTATAGAATAATTACAACACATTCAGCCCTTCTGTCCATGCTTGCTCTCTCCAAGAGCAACACCGCTAGTCACACCCTTTCCCCATAGTCCTGCAAATATTTTCTCTTGAGATAATTATCAATTCCTTTTTGAAAGGTACAATTGAATCTTCCTCCACCACAATTTCAAGTACATTCCAGATCCTGACCACTCGCTAGATAAAAATGTTTTTCCTCATGTTGCCATTGATTCTTTGGCCAATCACTTTAAATCCTGTCCCCAGTCTCACAGCCCTTACTTCCATTGGAACAGTTTCTCTCTATCTACTTTGTCCAGGCCCCTCATGAATTTGAATATCTCAATCAAATCTCCTCTCAACTTTTTCTCTTGGAAGAACAGAGTCACAGAATCACACAGTGCAGAAGAGGCCCTTTGGCCCATCGAGTCTGCACCGATACGTGAGAAACACCTGACCTGCCTACCTAATCCCATTTACCAGCACTTGGCCCATAGTCTAACAGTCCCAGCTTTTCCTGTCTATCCACTTATCTGAAGTCCCTCATTCTGGGAACCATTCCCGTAAATCTTTTCTCACCCTCTCTACTGCTTTCACATCCTTCCTGAAGTGTGGTGCTCAGTATTGAACACTTTTTAAATTCATTTATGGGATATGAGTATCGCTGGCTAGGCCAGCAATTTTTGCCCATCCCTAACTGCCCTTGAGAAGGTGGTGGTGCAGCTGCCTTCTTGAACTGCTGCAGTCCATGTGGTGTAGGTACATCCAGAGTACTGTTACGGAAGAAGTTCCAGGAATTTGACCCAGCAACAGTGAAGGAACAGCGATATATTTCCAAATCAGGATGGTGTGTGGCTTGGAGGGGAACTTCCAGCTGATGGTGTTCCCATGTGTCTGCTGCCCTTGTCCTAGATGGTAGCAGTCGTGGATTTGGAAGGTGCTGTCTAAAGAGCCTTGGTGGCTCACTGCAGTGCATCTTGTAGTTGGTACACACTGCTGCCACTGCGTTGATGGCGGAGGGAGTGAATGTTTGTGGAAGGGGTGCCAATCAAGCGAACTGCTTTGTCCTGGATGATGTTAAGCTCCTTGAGTGTTGTTGGAGCTGCACTTATCGACAAATAGGGATACTCCAGTTGAGGCCAAACAAGTGCTTTATTAAGGTTCACTATAACTTACTTGCTTTTGTACTTTCTTCTTTTATTTATAAAGCCCAGGATCCCATATGCTTTATTAAATATTTTCTCAACCTGCCCTGCCACCTTCAACAATTAGTGCAGTTACCCCCAGGTCCCTCTGCTCCTGCATCTGTTTTAGAATTGTATCCTTTATTTTATATTGTCTTCCCTAATTCTTCCTACTAAAATATATCACTTTGCACATCTCTGCACTAAATTTCATCTGCCACATGTCCACCATACCACCTGTCAGTCCAAGACCTCCAGAGGTTTTTCACTGTCCTCCTCCCACTTCACAGTGCTTCCATGTTTGGTGTCATCAGAAAGTCATTAATAAAGATCAAGAAGTGCAGGAATCCCAACAGGGACCCCTGGGGGAACCCCACTGTATACCTGGCCCAAGTGTGAGCAACAACTGTTCACCACTACTCTCTGTCTCCTGTCATTCAGCCAACTTTGGATCCATACTGTTACTGTCCCTTTCATTTCATGGGTGTTGCCTTTGTGACAAGCTTGTTATTTGGCACTTTATCAAATGCCTTTTGGAAGCCTATGTACACCAATATGTGTTTAGATACTGGCTGAGGATATATGTGATGCATCCATGACCAATTACAGCCAGGTGACACTCATGAACTTACATACTTAATATACATAGCAACAAAACAGAAAATGGAGAGCAGAGGTTAAAGGTAGTTATTTACATTGGCAAATGGTGGGATGCGGTTCTCCACAAGGATCAAATCTGAAAACATTGTTGTTCACCACTTACATCAATGATTTGGACTTGGGATTTGGAAGTACAATTTCAAAATGTGCAGATGAAAGTGAAAAAATGCAAGAAGACTTTAATAAATTTACAGAACAGGCATGTAATTGACCAATGAACTGCAACATAGATAGCATGAAGTGGTACATTTTGGTAGGAAGCATAAGGAGGCCCAATACTCCTTGGAAAATAAGTGTCTAAATTGGATAAAGGAATAGAGAAATCTGGGAGTACCAGTACACAAACCATTAAAAAGTAGTGGGTACTCGTTAATAAGGCCATAAAAAAGCAAATGAAGCACTAAGCTTATTTCTAGAGGAATAGAGTTGAAAAGCAGAGAAATTATTTAAACTTGTACAGAACCTTGGTTACACCACACTTGGAGTATTTTAAACAATCCTGGCCCCATATCATAAAAAGGATATAGAGGTACTGGAGAAGGTACAAACATGATTTACTAGAGTTATCCCAGAACCTAGAGGTTATAGCCATCAAGAAAGTTTGCACAGGCTGGGGAGGAGTAGACAGATATAGGTCTTTAAGATTATGAAAGCTTTTACCAAGATAGAAGTAGTGAAGATGGTTCTGCTTGTGGGTGAGACCTGAACTAGGCCCTATGAATATAAGATTATCACTATTAAGTGAAATAGAGAATTCTAGAGAAACATCTTTCTCCAGAGAGTGGTGAATGTGAAACTTGTTACCACAAGGAGTAGTTGAGGTGAATGGTGTAGATACATTTAAGGGGAAGATGGATCATCACATGAACGAGAGAGGAATAGAAGGACATATTGATGGGCTTATACAAAGAGGAATACGATGAGGCTGTTGGAGCACACATACCTGCATGCATGCATCTGTTAAGCCTGTTCCTTTACTGTAAATATTATGTAATGTTTATAATATTTGGAGGTTCTGTGATTTGCACAGTGTAGGAGCCTTCAGAAGAGAATGTGGAAGAAAATTGAGAGGAAAATACACTCTGGACTTTAACATAAACATAAATAAATATATGCAGTTTAGAAATCAAGTGACGTAACTGAGTCAACTGATAATGACACTAGGACCCAGGTGCAGTGAGTTGTGTAATTTGGCCCATTTGTACAATATTTTGCAGAACAAAACCACATCCTTTGGGTCCAGACACCCCTGAGAGGAGAGCAAAGAGCTTGTTTTGCTCAGTGCAGGAACACTTTGATATGCAACATCTTTAAGATGCACATTTAATTGCAGTGTTTTAGCTCTTACTGACCAATATTTTAATAATTATAACAGGTCCCACATTACATTAAGTTCAACGTATCAAAACACTCCTCGGTTAATTTTTGCAAACTGAAGTGTTTTTTTTAAAGATCCCAGATAAATAGGCACATTCGAATCTTAGATTCTTGTTCATTGGCTGGTTTAATGAAAAAAACTTTCCACCTGTGGTTTTTGGTTTTGAGCAGTTTCTGATTGGTGCAGAACAATAACACCTTGCATTTATCTAGTGACTTAATTAGTAAAACATTCCAAGGCACTTCATAGGAGCATTATCACAGATCTGTTAGTTCTAAATTTGCTGCTGTGCTTGCACACAGAAAACCATTCACTGCAGTTCAAAGTCATTAATTATGAAGTGCTTGAAGTTGTTTACCAGAGATGTGATAGTGCAGTATAAATACAAGACTTTCTGCCATTGTCTCATGTCTCTAAAATGGAAGAGAAGCACTTACTCGTAAAACAAAACAAAAAGGACAATTTGCATTTATATAGCACTTTTCACAATCTCAGGATATGCCAAGTGCTTGACAGCCAATGAAGTTCTTTTGAAGTGTTGATGCTTTAAGAAAGTAGCAGCTAATTTGTGCACGGGAAGCTACCACAAACAGCAATATGACAATAACTAGATCAACTTGGTGTCCAGTGAACTGCTGCCAGATTTGCAGACATAGCCTCTGATGGTAAATGTCCCCAGATTGTAAGTGACCTGAGAGGACAGAGCAATAGATTTCTCCATCAATAAATATCGAAATGAGATCTGATTAACTGGTAACTTACCAGGTTGATGCGTGGGACCTTTCTGCCACATAAACTAACTCCCATATCACTACCCAATAACGGTTGATACTTTTCGAAAAGTAATTCCCCAATTGGATAAAGATAGAAAATTTCCCTAAAAATGTCACTGAAAGGTCCCCAGAACTGGTCCCCAGCCTGTCCTCTCACTCAGGCAAGAAGGGAGGGTCAATGACTCAGACTGTCATGAATTGAGAATTAAAGAATAATTTCTATAGCATCTTTCACATTCCTGGGATTTCACAATATACTTTACAGACAACATGTTACTTAGACATAGTCAATGTTATTCTATCAGAAAACCTAGCAAACCAGTTTCCGCAGAACAAGGTCCCAAAAACAGCGATGTGATAATAAAATAATCTGCTTAGAGAATGTTAGTTGATGAATGAATATTGTCCAGGATGCACAAGAAAGAACTTCCTCTGTTCTTCTTCAGATAGCACCATGGGATCTTATACAGGAAAGGTAGCATCTCTGATGGTGCAACACTCTCTTGGTACTGCATTGTCATCCTAGATTATGGGATTAAGTCTCTTGGGAGCATTGACTCAATGATCTTGTGACTCAGAGTCAAGAGTGCTACCCATTGATCCACCACATAACATCCAATCAGTGTGAACATAATCGGATGGTGTGATGTGACATCGCACATTGGTGCTTCTGATCCAGCACATGATATTACAATAATACATTGCGATAATTCTCAACTTTATGCAATAGTGTAAAATGAGTGAAAAATGAGATGGCAGCATTATTTTTAACCCTATCAACATCAACAACAAACAATTACTTGTATTTACTAGTGCCTTTAACATAAAACATCCCAAGGTGCTCCCAAGAGCATAACTTGAAACTGAGCCATATAAGGACAGATGACACAAAGCTTGGTCAAGAGACGTGGGTACGTCTAGGAAGAAATTCCTGAGTTTAGGACCCAGGCAGCTGAAGACATTATCACCATTAAAAGGCAAAGGAATTGGAGGATGCACCATAGGCCTGAATTGGAGCAGCACAGGGATCTTGGAGGGTTGTAGAGCTGAGAGAGGTTCCAGAGATAGGGAGGGTGAGGGCATGGAGGGATTTGAAAACAAGCATGAAAATTTTTAATTTGAAGTGTTGCACAACCAAGAGCCAATGTTATGTTAGCCAGTAAAGGTCTGATGGGTAAATGGGACTTGGTGCAAGTTAGGATATGGCCAGCACAGTTTCAGATTGGCTCATGGTTATAGAATATGGGTGGCCAGTTAGGTCAGTATTGCAATGGACGAGTCTAGAGATAACAATTGTATGATGACTGTTCAGCCCTTTATGAGCTGAGGGAGGATGAGGGATGGGAGAAGTTACAGAGTCTGAAGTAGGTGGTCTTGGCTGGTCGTGATATGTGGTCAGAATCTGAGTTCAACTAGGACACCAAGCTTACAGGGTTCACGACAGGCAAAGATGAAGTCTTTGCTGCCATGATCCTTAGTTACATTTGCAAGTTTAAGTCCACTGTTGCTACAGACTGTATAAAAAACTCTTGTCAGGAAGCAGAAACATGAGCAAAAAATAAAACCAGCTTTAGCAAAAAATCTGCAAATGTAGATAGAGGTAAGAGTATCACCTCATTGTCTCTCTCTCTCTCTCTCTCTTTCTCTCTCTGTTCTTAGTAAACAGGAATATTACTAATGCTACAGATAAAACACTCAGTGGGTGAGTTAGGAGCTGCCTGTAATTCACAATGAGTCATCAGTCTGATTGCGGCATGTTTGGTTACTGTAAAGTAGACAGCAGAACCAATGTAACATGCAAAATGTGGTTTCTGTGGCCTGTCTACGACATTGGTCACGTTAGTCACTCTGGTGCATCAGATTGTGCATATCATCACACCAGCATCAGGTGAGGTTGTGAAACATCACTTCCTATAGACCCAGGAGCTAAACACTTAAGAAATTCAATTAAATTGTGCTGACAATCGATTTCACATGATT
Source organism: Carcharodon carcharias (assembly GCF_017639515.1). Classification (NCBI taxonomy): domain Eukaryota; kingdom Metazoa; phylum Chordata; class Chondrichthyes; order Lamniformes; family Lamnidae; genus Carcharodon; species Carcharodon carcharias. The sequence continues at coordinate 35,994,748 of NC_054494.1, forward strand.
CCTTGAATTAAGTACTTACTGCAAGAAAAGAAAGCCTTTATTTATTTATTGTCTTCCACATTCTCAAGGCACCCGTAACCTACGTGCTCACTGATGCACATTGCCTCCTAGTCTTCAAACACCTCCAATTTAAAATTCTCATCCTTGTGTTCAAATCCTTCCATGGGGTCACCTCTCCCTATCTCTGTATCCTTTAGCCCTACAACTCTCTGAGGCCTCTACACTCCTCCAATTCATTGCTCAACCATTAGCAATCTGTCTTTAGTTGCTTGAACCATGAGCTTTGAACTCTGTCCCTAAACCTCTCCACTCCCTTCTCCCTCCCCTTGAAATGTACCTCGCTATATCCTAAAGTCTCTTTAAGTGTTTCAGGGCTAAATTTTGTTTAATAAACACTTCTGTGAAGTACCTTGGGATTTAAGGTGCTATATAAACGCAAGCTGTTGTTTTAAAACACTTTATAGCCTATGAAATACTTTTCAAATGTAGCCACTGTGCCAAACAGAGGAAGAAAAATATTAAATTACTTAACACAAAGATAGATAGGAAAGTAAGTTGTCAAGCAGCCATAAAGAGTCTATGAAGGGATTTGGATTGGTTAAACGAGTGGGCAAATATTTGTCAATTTGGAAAGTGAAAACTTGTCCACTTTGGCAAGAAGATTAGAAAAGTGACTTATAAGCAAGCAGAGAGGCAGAGAAAGGGGGAAGAGAACAACATAGTGGAAGGACGAGGAGGGTAGAAGACAGGAGCAGTTAAGTGACAAAGGGGGTGATTTTGCAAGGCAAAAGGAGATGATAATGGAACAAGTGAAGAAACAAAAAGATGGATCTAAAGGACATGTGAATGCCACAACACAAGCCATCTGAAAAATGGGAGTTGAAGTTATGATCTAAAGTTGTTGGACTCAATAATAAAAATTGGAAGATAACTAAAAAATGGAAGAAGAGTCATGTTGGACTCAAAATGTTAACTCTGTTTCTCTCTCCACAGATGCTGCCAGATCTGCTGAGGTTTTCCAGCATTTTCTGTTTTTATTTCAGATCTTCAGCATCTGCAATATTTTGCTTTTATTATTGAATTCAGTGTTGAGTCCAGAAGGTTGTAAAGCGCCTAATTGAAAGATGAAGTGCTGTTCCTCAGACAACTGGTTAAGCTGGTGTCAGTAAGGCTGGGCTCCACTGTGTAATACAAAAGTACAAGGAAAGGTGAAGGTAACTTCACCATAACTGTCTGCTGGAACCAGAAAGATCTGCGACGTTTGATATTTTTCTAGGTCCATTGCACAAAACCCGTGACACTGTCACTGCTGTCAGTTCCTAGATGCAGGGAATTTGTGCAACTGATTGCAGCTTTGATTGCAACACTCACAGCACTCGGCTACCCATAAGGGCAGGCAGCAGCTATAGAGGAACAGATTTCAGTTGCTCAACATTTTCAACTCTCTCTCAGGATATCAGACCACTGCACTAAAGGAAGCCATTCTGCACATCGAGCCTCTGCTGCCTCTCTGAAAGAGCTATCTAATTAGTACCCGCCCCCCAACCTCACTCTTTCAGAGAGCCTGCAAAGTATTTCTCTAATCCTCTACATGACAATTGTTTCCACCACCCTCTCGGGCAGCACTTTCCAAATCATAACAAAAGCTGCATTTTTTTTTTCAAAAAAGCCTCCTCATCTCCTCTCTGGTTCTTTTGCCAATTATCTTCAATCGGTGTCCTCTGGTTACTGACCCTCCTGCCTGTGGAAACATTTTCTTATCTACTGTAACAAAAATGTTCAATTTTGAACATCTCATTGAGCATAGTCAAGTCCTTTTTCTTTATTCTTTCATGGGGTGTGGGAGACACTGACACGGCCAGCATTTGTTGCCTGTCCCTAATTGCCCTTGAACTGAATGGCTCACTAGGCCATTTCAGAGGGCAGTTAAGAGTCAACTGTGGATCTGGAGTCACATGTGGGTCAAACTAGATAAGGACAGCAGCTTTCCTTTCCCTAAAAGGACACTAGTGAACCAGGAGGGTTTTTAACAACAATCAATAATAGTTTCATGGTCACCATTACTGAGACTAGCTCTACATTCCAGATTTTAGTAATTGAATTCAAATTCCATCAGCTGTTGTGGTGGGATATGAACCTGTGTCCCCTGGGCATTAGCCTAGATCTCTGGGTTACTAGTCCAGTGACATTACCACTATGTCAGCCTCTCCCCTAAGGAAAACTTCTTAGCTGGCAAGGTTGCCAACTATGATTTCAAATATTCTTGGAGGTTTCATCACAGGAACTCCCATTCCAATCGCCCCCAACCCTGCCCAAAAATATGTCTACCCAGCAACCAGTTTTAGCAAGTCTCAACAGCTTTTATATTGAGCAAGTCCATACAATGCTTGTGCTTCTGGGAGGTGGCAGGTGTGTCTCATAGTGCAATGTTACATCAGTTAAAGGTACTGAGACGTTTCAGGACAGTCATCATTTAGAGTTTAACTAACAAGAGCCATATCAAAGCACATTAATTGTGGCAAAAAAGCTTCTTTAAGGAGAACATTGAGAACACTTTTTCACAGGTTGTAAGACCATAAGACGTAGGAGCAGAAGTAGGCCATTCGGCCCATCGAGTCTGCTCTGCCATTCAATGAGATCACAGCTGATCTGATAATCCTCAACTCCACTTTCCTGCCTTTTCCCCATAACCCTTACTGATTAAAAATCTGTCCACCTCCGCCTTGAGTATATTTAAGGGCCCAACTTCTACAGCCCTCTGCGGTAAAGAAGTCCACAGATTAACTACCCTCTGTGAGAAGAAATTCCTCCTCATCTCTGTTTTTAATGGGTGACCCCTGACTCTGAGATTATGCCCTCTGGTCCTAGTCTTTCCCACGAGGGGAAACAACCTCACAGCATCTACCCTGTCAAGCCCCCTAAGAATCTTATATGTTTCAATAAGGTCGCCTCCCATTCTTCTAAACTCCAATGAACACAGGCCCAACCTACTCAATTCTCCTTGTAAGAAAATCCCTTCATACCCAGGATCAACCTAGTGAACCTTCTCTGGACTGCCTCCAATGCCAGTATATCTTTCCTCAAATAAGGGGACCAAAATAAGGTGTGGTCTAACTAGTGCCTTGTATAGTTTTAGCAAGACTTTCCTATTTTTATACTCCATTCCCTTTGAAATAAAGACCAACATTCCATTTGCCTTCCCTATTACCTGTTGAACTTTTTGGGATTCATGCACAAGGACTCCCAAATCCCTCTGTGCTGTAGCTTTCTGCAGTCTTTCTGCATTTAAATAATATTCAGCTCCTCTATTCTTCCTGCCAAAATGCATAACCTCATATTTTCCCACATTATATTCCATCTGCCACTTTTTTGCCTAATCATTTAACCTGTCTATATCCCTCTGTAGACACATTGTGTCATCCTCAACACTTGCCTTCCCACCTATTTTTGTATCATCCGCAAATTTGGTGATAGTACATTCACTTCCCTCATTTAAATCATTAATATATATTGTAAATAATTGTGGCCCCAGAACTGATCCCTGTGGCACTCCACTAGTTACAGGTTACCATCCTGAAAATGCCCCCCTTATCCCAACTCTATCTTTTATAAGTTAGTCAATCCTCTATCCATGCTAATACACTATCTCCAATACCATGGGCTCTTATCTTATTAAGTAGCCTTATGTGCGGTACCTTATCAAATGCCTTTTGGAAATCCAAATATATTATATCCACTGGTTCCCCTTTATCTATCCTGCTTGTTACCTTCTCAAAGAATTCCAATAAATTTGTCAAGTATGATTTCCCCTTCATGAAGCCATCCTGACTCTGCTTGATTAGATTATGTAATTCTAAATGCTCTGCTATTACATCCTTTATAATAGACTCTAACATTAAAGTAATCATTATGGCAGCCAAGGAGCTGAAAATATTGCTCATTCCTAGACTCCCCATTTTAAATCCCATTACCATCAACTTGTAGCCAATCTACATGACAATTCCAGTTAGCCACACTGCAAATAAAGACCAACATTCCATTTGCCTTCCCTATTACCTATTGAACTTTTTGGTATTCATGCACAAGGACTCCCAAATCCCTCTGTCAGATATAGTCTGATATCAGTCAACACAAGGAAAGATAAAAGGAATGCTTGCATTTAGACAGAACCTTTCACCACCTCACGACATCTTGAAGTGCTTTATGGCCAATGAAGTGGAGTCACTGTTGTAATATAAGAAATACAGTATCCAATTTGCACACAGCAAGCTCCCACAAACAGCAATGTGATAATGACTGGTTAATCTGTTTCAATTATATTGGTTCAGGGATCAATATTGGCTCAGACACCAGGGTTAAGTCCCCCTTGCTCTTCTTCGAAATAATGCCATGAAATCTTTCACATTTTTTTCTTTGTTATTCTTTCATGAGATGTGGATGTCACTGGCAAGACCAGCATTCGTTGCCCATCCCCAATTTCCCTTGAACTGAGTAACTTGTTCGGCCATTTCAGAGGGCAGTTAAGAGTCAACCACATTGCTGTGAATCTAGAGTCACATATAGGCCAGACTGGTTAAGGATGGCAGATTTCCTTCCCTAAAGGGCATTTGTGAACCAGAAGGGTTTTTACAATAACTGATGATAGTTTCATGGTCACCATTACTGAGACTAGCTTCATATTCCAGATTTATGCATTGAATTCAAATTCCACCAGCTACCATGGTGGGATTTTGTCTCAGAGCATTAGCCTGGGCCTCTGGATTACCACTGCACCACCATCTCCCCTCCCTACACCCACCCGAGAAGGCAGACGGGACCTCCGTTTAATGTTATCCAAAATACTGCACCTCCGATACTAACACTCCCTCAGTACGGCACTGGAATGTTAGCGTGGATTTAGGGCTGGCTGTAGGGGGGCAAATTGCCTCAGTGCTGCTGCACCAACAAATGGTGAAGGCCCTCGGTTTATGCTGCTCATTGACTGGGTCCAAAGTGCGCTTAAGACTGTACTCCTACCACTGGTGCCAATCTGATAACACTAGCTCCAGAACAAAATAATCTTTTTTAACAAAATGTTAAAAAAAATATTGCAGATGATGGAAATACATAGAAAAACCGAAGAAGCTGGAAATACTCAGCTGGTCAGACAACTTCTATGAAGAAACAGAAGGCAGACAGTCAATGTTTTGGATCGAAAGACCCTTAGTTAATCCACATTTATTGTGGTTGGCGATATTGCTGCAAGTTTCATGATGTGACCTTAAACCCCCTGTGCAGTTCTACAACTTACTTTTCTCATCTTTAATCTTTTTCTAACTAAAAAGTATTCAGAGTGAATGAAACACACTTTATTTTTAATGCCCCCATGATGTCTCCCTTGGGTGTTGATCACAACAGTGTCCAGGAGCTTAATCTTTATTTCCCACAGAGTCCAGGATAGTCCTGGAGGGTTGGCAACTCTACTCTTCAGACCTTAGGCCTGACAGACTTCTGTTTCCCCACAGATACTGCTCAGCATTTTGAACTATTTCCTGTGTTTGTTACCAAACTAAACTTGTTACCAACATACAAGCAATAATAGACCGGAAAAGAGGCTCCAGTCCACCCAGCTTGTCCCACACAATTGTCAAACCTTGTGAATGACAATATATATGCTCTCCACCCTGCCCCGAAACTACCTGATCTCCTGGGAGTGGTGAAAAACCCAGACAAAAAAGTCTACTGGTGTGTGTGTGTGTTGGGGGGGCGGGGGGTGAAGAAATTTAGGAAATTTCTCTCCGACTCTGTTAGGTGATCAAAATTGGTCCAGGAAATCCCTCTGGCCCTGTCAATTCCCAGCCATATCTACCTTTTGTACGAAGTGATCTTTGCACCAGGTCAGAAACAGGATCGGCTCTCGCTTAAGGGAATTCAGTGAATCAGTGTCAACCAAATGAGATGGCAGCCTATCCCACGGGCCCACTCTTCTCCAAGAAGAGAAATACCTCCTGATGTCGAACATGGATCTGGCCTGGTATAAATCAAAATGTGACCCCCTAGTTCTATCTAATCTGCTTCATTGGAACATAAATTCAACTGGAACACAATCCACTCCCTACCTCATCTTTAGGAAGGATGTGGAGACTTCAGAGAAGGTGCAGAAAAGATCCCTGAGAATGGTTCCAGGGATACGGGACCTCAGTTACATGGAGAGGCTGGGGTTATCCTCCTTGGAGAGGAGAAGGGATTTGATAGAGGTGCTCAAAATCATTAGGGGCCAGGATAGAGAGAAATGGCTCTTATTGTGGCAGAGGGGCCAATAGCCAGAGGTCACCGATTTTAACGTGATTGACAAAAGACCCAAGGGCGACATAAGGAAAATCTTCCGGGAGCTGGCACAGACATGAAGCCAAATGAGCTTCTTCCGTGCTGTAACCATTCTATGATTCTTTTTTACACAGCGAGTGGTTATCCACTGCTTAAAGGGTGGTGGATGCAGATTGAATAATGGCGTTGAAAAGGCAATTGGATAAGGACCCAAAGGGGAAAAGAAGCTGCAGGGCTACAGGGAAACGGGCAGGGGAGTGGGACTAGCTATATTGCACTTGCAGAGAGCTGGCACAGGTATGAGGTACTGAATGGCCTCCTCCTATGCTGTAACCATTCTATGATTCTCTGATTCTGTTCCCTTTTGTTAGGTTCATAATAACAAACTGATTGAAAGCATAAAGGCCTTCGCAAACAGAGTAAGTTTACTTCGGGAACTGCTGCTTTTGGTTTACCACCAAACCCAAAACGGAAACAGCTCCGGCTGTTGTCCCTTGCAGGAAAGTGGGTGTATGGGTGGGTGGGTGGGAAGATGGGTGTGTGTGTGGTGGGAACTTGGCTGGGAGAAAGAAGGGGCCTAGTTACAATATCCCTTGTGTCGTTGGTTTCTGCCAATGCACATAGTCCAGGATCACATTAGAATAGTAACTGTTTGTGTGAAGTGCTCAAGGCCAACAGCGCCGGAGGAATGGGACCACGGCAAGTAGTCAACACCTTCAGAGGAGAGGAGAAAAGAACAAACAATCTTGCGTTTATGTAGTGCCTTTCATGGCATCCCATTGTACTTCAGAGCCAATGAAGTGTAAATGATGTAAGAAAAATAGCAGAAAATTGACCCTAGACAAGGTCAACAACAACAAGGTTGTATTTATATAACACCTTTAAAGTCATGAAATGCCCCAAGCTGTATACAGGAGTGTTATAAACCAAAATATGATACTGAGCCATCTGGAGGTATTAAGTCAGATACCCAAAAGTTTTGGTCAAAGAGGTGGGTATTAAAGAGTGTCTTAAGGAGGAAAGAGAGGTGGAGAGGTTGGGGTCTAGGCAACTGAAAGCACGGCCACCAATAGTGCAGCAATTAAAATCAGGGAATGCTCAAAAGGCCAGAATCCGGGGAGCGCAGCTATCTTGGAGTCTTGTGGGGCTTGTGGGGCTGGAGATAGGAGGTTGAGACCATCGAGGGACTTAAAAACAAGGATGTCAATTTTAAAATCAAGGCCTTGTTTGACCGGAAACCAGTGTAAGTAAGCAAGTACAAACTGTTCACAAACAGGTCCCACCTAAAGCCATGAGATAACATTAGATAATCTATGTTAATGATGTTGGTTGAGGGATATTATATTGGCTTGGGTACTGGGGATATCTCCCCTGCTCTTCTTTGAAATAGTGGCCATGGAATCTTTTACATAATCTGAGAGGGCAGATGGAGCCACAGTTTAAAGTCTCATATGAAAGTGGGCACCTCTGACAGTGCAGCACTCCCTTAGTATTGTACTGGGGAGTGCTAGCTTAGATTTTGTGTCTCTGGAGTGGAACATGGATCCATAATCTGTCTAAATCACTATTAGTGTTTCCCACTCAGCCATGGCTGTTTTTGCTGTTGGCAACTACTGTACATACCCCACTGATTGGAAGCTGCTACACTTTGCTTGACAGGCGGCGTGAGTGGCAGTCAGCAGCTCTCTTATTTGTCTCTTTCAGACTCACAGCACATGCAAACTGGCAGGTAATTCAACACCAGCCAGGCTCCTGAACTCAGTGAACCAGATCAGGGTCAGAGGTGAGTGAAAATGCTGAGTATGCACATTCAGTTCAGATCCAGATGTCTGAGAACTGCATTGAATCCTCCCACTGTAAATACATAACATACTGCTCAGCTCGAAGAAGCAGCTGGAACTGGTTATAGGAACACTTTAACCCTTTGGGTACTGCAATAAGAAAAAGTGGATTTGATTTTATAATGTGTGTTATCAGATCCCCCAGAACCATCTCAAAGCGTTAAACACATGCTGTCAGGTGACAAGCTATCAGCTACGTGGGTAACACTCTTGCCCCTATTAAGACAGAAAGTCATGGGTCAAAGCCCCACTCGAGAGATATGAGCACAAAATCCAGGTGGATAGTTCAGATGAAGTGTTAAAACCGAGGCCTCGCCTGTCCTCTCAGGTGGATGTAAAAGATCCCATGGCGCTATTTCGAAGAAGTGCTGTAGATTCCTCCACAGTGTCCTGGCTAATATTTATCACTCAACCAATACCAGAAACAGCACTTGATCTGGTCATTATTGCTAATTGTGGAATCTTGCTGTGTGTAAATGGTGACTACGATTCCCTACATTACTGTTAATGTTGCAAATCCATTGATAATTAAATGCAAGCTCTAGTTGTAAGTGAGAGCAGATGTTACTAATTGGGGAAAAGTTAAGGCATTATTCTTAAATATATATAAGAACTGGTTTCCACCTGGGACTGGAGTGAATAGAAGGAAAAGGGAGTCTGAACCTATGGTATGTGCGTTTTGTGAATAAATCTATGTTAAAAAAGACTGGCTCCAGCTCCTTCCTTGATTGAATGTGCATTGATGTAACAATGACGACAGTGATTACTTTGTTGGCTGCAAAGTGCTTTGGGATGTCCTGAGGTTGGGAAAGGGGCTATGCAGATGCAAGTTCTTTTCTTTCCTTTGTGATGCACTGACTGTTACCTTGTGGATAAAATGCCAGCAATGAAATGGTTAATCTTTTTCTAGTGGTTTGGGTGAGGGAGAGATGATAGCTGGGACACTCCCTTCTCTTCGGATAATACAATGGGATCTTCAATGTCCATTTGAATAGGCATGTGGAACTTTGCTTCAAAGTCTCAGCCAAAGGATTACTTCTCTGACAATACAGCACTCCCTCAGTACTGCATTGGCACATCAGCCTAGATTATGTGCTTCGAGAGTGGATCTCAAACTCTCAACAATTCAAGACCCTGGGCACGGTAACAGGACAGGCCTAACTTTGTGATTTTGCACTGAACAACATCCTCTCTTACGGCATCAATTTGACTTTGGGTGCAAGTCTAAAGCAGGGGATACTGTATATCGGATCAGGCACCGCTGCAACAGGCAACAATGTCAAAAACCATCCTTTCTAATTTGCTGCCCCAAAACTATTTTCGTATCGTTATCTGTTCAGTTTTGATCTTGCTTCCAGTTGGGCTTGGCATTGCATCAACATTTTAAAAGTTTCATGATAATTTTACACCCAGTTAGTGAAAGTAAATGCATCCCATGGTGTTTCTGCAGCCAAGTGGCGAATATCCTGTTTTTCAACTCTGGACCTTGTAGCATCAACTCCCAAGGCCAGGGACTGAGCATTAGTTAATATACATTGGCACCAGTCTTGCTCCATCTGTTGTAATGAGGGCTCATTTTCTTTCTGAAAGATCTTCGTTCAAAACTTGATGGCACATGAGATGTTATGTGAGAGCAGCAGACAGTTGGTGAGCAATGAAGAGGCTTCTGCCCACTTGATTGGCAGTTGATAACACCTCACTGGATTGCACATGGCTCAGTTTCATACACATGTTCCCATGGGTAGAACAGTGCCTCTAATATTAGTGTTTATAATAAGAGCGAGTGTACACCAGGCAGATACAGATTAAACGGGTGCATGCTACAGAAATATAGATTTTAACTGCTCCTGCTTAAAAAGAAACAACTTGCATTTATCTTTTCATCCTTTTCATCCTCAGGACATCCCAAAGTGGCTTGCAGCCAATTAATTTATCTTTGAAAAAAAGAAAAACCTGCATTTATATAGCACCTTTCACAACCTCAAAACATCTCAAAGCTCTTTACGACCAATTAATTTAGATGATTTGCAGCATGGCTCACTTACGTTTGCTAGAACTAACATATATTCATAAGCTGGGACCTGTCCTCTGCAGGCAAACGGAACATGTTCAGGCATTACTTTTGTTTTTTAATTAAACAAAAGCTTGGGGGCAATAGTTCCCTGTTGGATTCTCCATGCCAACACCTAGACCAATCAGAGCCTACTTGCCAACCAATCAGTACTCTTCTTTCATGCTGTTCCCTTTGAAATTTGGCATTCTTGTGTGTGTCCTGATGAGTGCAAGATGAAAAGCTTTGACAGTGTCTTTCTTTTTCCAGCAATACCAGTGAAATTCTTTTTGAAGCATGGTCACTGTCCTTATATAGGCAAATGTGACAGCCATTTTGCATACATTAAGATCCCACAACCAATAACCAAGCTATATTCCCACATCATCTGTTTTGGTGACTGCCACAAACAGATACTGAATATGGCCAGTGTTGTGTCTACCATTTTCAGATCTCTTCCGGTCTCTTCCCCAGCTAATCTGATGAATTTCAAAGACTAGTTGCTCTCTGTATTTGGGCATAACATGCTTTTGGTGTTTAATTTCTAGCAGCTGTCTCTCTGCACCTGCAGAAACTCTGATGCTGAACTATACTACCAGCAAGAAACAGGAGACCACTAAGCCAGTTAATTAAAGCATCTCCTGCAGTCAACTCCCAGACAGAGACATGAGAGTACGGATTCAATGTGCCTATTTCATGCAGCTCGCTAACCTGAATTGGCTTCTGATCTGAACCTCATTCTCAAGTCCATCCATCTGTATATCTCTATAACCTCCTCCAGTCCTTCCAAGATCTCTGCATTCCTCCAATTCTGGTTTCTTGCACTTCCCCGACTTTAATCACTTCACCAGTGACTTCACCAGGTGTCTAGACCCTAAGCTCTGGGCATTCCTCTCTAAACCTCTTTATTTTTCCTCCCTTACATAAGTGGAGTACCATGTACCTTTAAGAGAATGCAAGTGGACTAACTATGTGACAGTACTGACCAATCAATGTACAGCACGGGCTACTGGTTAACTGTAAGTCTAGAGTTGGAGGTGGTTGTAGGAACATGCAAGGATTGAGTGCTCTGCTCTCTGTTGCAATAAACAATCACAGTTTGTTCCTTTGTCCGTCTCTCTCCATTATTGACAGCGAGCATCAACTCAACTAGTGAACTCATAGACTCAAGACGTAAAAACAACATTCCTTAAAGCTTATTTTTTTGACCAGCTTTTTGTTAATATCTCCTTATGTGGCTTGCAGGGTGCTCAATTTTGTTTGATAATGCTCCTGTGAAGTGTTTTGGGATGTTTTATCAGGTTAAAGGCACTATATGGACGCAAGTTGTTGCTCCCCACATTTTCCAGTCAAGGCCATTGTTCACCTCACACATTCCACATGGACTGCAGCAGTTCAAGAAGGCAGCTCACCACCATCTCCTGAAGGGAGATCAGGGAGGGGCAATAAATGTTGGCCTAGCCAGCTATACCCACATCCCGTGAAAGAGTAAAAAAGAACTCAAGATGTTGAGACTCTGGACAATCCAAACTAATACTCCAGTGCAGTGCTGAGAGGGTGCAGCACTGTCTTTGGATGAGGTGTTTTAATGAGACCCTGTCTGCCCGGTTAAGTGGCAGTTAACATCCCGTGATATAATTTGAGAAAGGGTAAGAAGTCCCTTTAGATAACATTCATCTTTAAACAATTGCCACCAAAACCATTTTTTAAAAATTTATTCTTGGGATTAGAGCAATCTTTGTTAGTACAGGAATTGGAATCAGATTTTTTTTTCTTGCATGGGATAAGGACATCACAAGCAAAGCCAACACTTGTTACCCATCCCTAATTGCCTTTGAACTGAGTAGTTTACCAGACCATGTCAAAGAGCAACCACATTGTTGTGGGTTTGGAATCACATGTCAGTTTTGGGGTAAGGATGGTAGATTTTCTTCCCTAAAAGGGCATTGTTTTTCATCTTTGTCACAGGGATGTTGACAGGATTTGAACCCACAGGTCCTGGTTTACAAGCCCAACACCTTACCATTTGGCCAGTGCACATGCATCCTAAAGGGGCATTGGTGAACCAGATGGAAATTTATGATAATTGGTGATAGTTTCATAGTTACCTTAATTGAGACTTTTTTATTAATTGAATTTAAATTCCACCAGCTGCTACGGTAGGATTTGAATCCATGTCCCTAAAGCATGAGCCTGGATTATAAGCCTAGTGGCATTACCATTATGCTACCATCAGTATAAACCAAGACTAATTAAAGATGGAAGATCTCCTTCCCTAAAGGACATTAATGAACCAGTTGGGATTTTGTAACAATCCAACAACTTCATGGTTACTTTTACTGATCCCAGTTTTTATTCCAGCGTTTGTAAACTGAATTTAAATATTCAATCTGCCATGATGAGATTTGAATTATGTTCCTTGGATTAATAGTCCAGTAACAAAACCATTCCATTACTGAACTCCACCCTTCACCTCAATGCTGGATGACTTATGTTTACTGATATGACCACTGTCACTCAAGCAGTAATAACTGACTTTACTACATTAATGGAAAGAAATTGCCCTCCCTGATTACAGACAAGTTTTTAAGTATAGTCAACGTTGTTTTGTTGGCAAATACAGGCACCAAATTGCACACAGCAAAGTTCCACAAACAGCAAGTAGAGAAATAAGCAGTTGGTGTGTTTTGATTATGTTGATCAGAGATGAGGACTTTGGGAAACTCCCATGCTGCTCCTTCGAACTGCACCCTGGGATTTTTTATATCCAACATGTAGATGGGGGCCTCAGTTTAACTTCTCACCTGAAAGGCAGCAATGCCATACACTCTTAGAGAATGCTCATGTCCTTCCGTGTGGTTTGAACTCACAATCTGCTGATTTCAAAGAAAGCGCATTATCACTGCACCAAGACTAAAAGTGCAAGGATACTTCAAACCATGGACATTGGGGCAAAGGACAGGTTGGAAAGAATCTCAGTGTGGCATTCAACTGATATCAATAGAATCATACAGCACAGAAGGAAGCCATTCAGCCTGTCGTATTAGTTCCAGCTCTTCAGAAGAGCTATCCAATTAGTTCCACTTCTCTTGCTCGTTGTTGAGTGAAGTCATTGGAATTTCTGCCCTGTAATAAAAAAACACAGAGACATAGAAACCTCAAGGCACAGAGGGAGGCCAGTCAGCCCATCACATCAGTGTCAGCTGAGAAAGAGCTATCCAGGCTAATCCCACCTTCCGGCTCTTGGTCCGGAGCTCTGGAGGTTACAGCACCACAAGTTCATATTTAAGTATTTTTAAATTATGATGAGACTTTCTCACTCTATCACCCTTTCAGTCAGTGAGCTCCAGACCCCCACCCACTCTCTGGGTGAAAAGATTCCTCATCAACTCACCTCTGACTTACTCCCAAATATTTTAAAATCTGTGCCTCCTGGTTATTGACTTCTCTGCTAAGAAAAATAGGTCCTTCTTATCCACTCTACCTAGACCCCTCATTAATTTACAGGCCTCAGTTAAATCTCCCTTAGCCTCCTCTGTTCCAAAGAAAACAACCCAAACCTATCCAATAAAATAAAAGCAAAATACTACAAATGTTGGAAATCTGAAATCAAAACAGAAAATGCTGGAAAATCTCAGCAGGCCGTGCAGTATCTTTGGAGAGAGAAAGAGAGTTAATGTTTCACATCCGTATGACTCTTCTTCAGAGTTCACAGATGCTGCCAAGCCTGCTGAGTTTTTCCAGCATTTTCTGTTCTTATTCTAAGCCTATCCAATCACTCCTCATTGCTGAAGATGACTGACTGAGGTAGAATTTGAAAATAAGAAGGCTTCCAGCTCAGGACAGGAACTGGCATATCACCGATCCAGAAGAGAGAGGGCTCACTGAGGATGCAACACACACCTCACGCACAGTTGTACAGAAACACATACACTTCTGGGAGCTGTTTTGAGTTCAGTTTCACGCAAAGCATCAAATGTCGAATCTTGACACTCAAGGTTACAGGCACATGGTTGCTATCTCATACCTAACCTTTTATGCTGTGGCATCTGGGAATCAAAGAGCACGGCTTCTATCCTGTGCTTAACTTCATACCCAGGAGCCCAAGGATATACATGCTTCAGTGTCTCCTCATACAACCCTCTTACATATCTTCACATCATTATCACCAGCAGAGAGGTAGACGAATTGAAAAGTGAACCTCAGAGTCTGATGTGATAGGATTAACATTGGTTATTTCTGAAGTTTGGACGGCAGGACAGCTGTTTCTTCCTCAAATCTCCAGCTCCGAGCATTGACATGAGCAAAATTAGGTCAGAGGGTAGCACTCTAGTTGCTGAGACAGCCAGGTTGTACATTCAAGCCTGGCTGCTGAGAACATCCACATCCCCTGTGGGGTAGGAAGGTTTGCAACCCTTTGAATGAAGAAATTTCTCCTCATCTCAGTCCTAAATGATAGGCCCCTTATTCTGAGACTGTGCCCCCCGTGTCCTAGATTCCCCAGCCAGGGGCTACAACCCCTCAATGTCTACCCTGTCAAGCCCCATCAGAATCTCAGGTGTTTCAATGAGATCGCTTCTGACTCTTCTAAACACCAGGGGATATAAACCAAATTTACTCAGCCTTTCATCACAGGACAATCCCCTCACCCCAGGGACCAATCTACTCCTGGCCAATGGTTATCCCTCAATCAACAACACGGAAACAGATTATCTCGTCATTGTCCCGTTACTGTTTGTGGGAGCTCTCTGTGTGCAAACTGGCTGCCGTGTTTTCTAAAATACACTTCAAAAGTACTTCATTGGCCGTAAAGCAATTTGGAACGCCCTGCGGTTTCAAAAGGTGCTATATAAATGCAACTTTTTCCTTTTATACATACTGGGGTAAAAATTCCAGAGTTTCTCCAGCTATTATCTGTAGGAACTTCAGTTCCATAGAAACCCTGGAGAAAGGAGATTATACTTCCCTGTGAATGCTATTTAAATTATATGTGCACAGAATGCTTTGGTAATAAATAGATTGGTTCCTAAAGGAAGGAAGAATAAATGTTTATTTTCAGCCTCTTCTTGTGCCATGTTCGCACTGAGTTTAAAAAGTTTCTTTTTATAACGAGTGGATTGAACTAGTTGATGCACATGACTTGTTTTTCTTGTTTTCTTCTTCCTCCACCCCCCACTGTCTGTCCGGAGCCTGAAGGAGCAGCACAGCTCAGCTAACATTGGCCTCTGAGACTGCTTTATAGGCAGCAAGCCAGACCGAACAGTCTCACTGGGTCCTAGTGCCTGCTCTTAACAAAGGGAGGGTGTAGAGGTGTACATAGTGCTCCTTTGTATAGGGGGAGATAGTGGTGGTATAGGGCTGGTTTCACTGGCTCAGGAAACCCACAGTAATGTCTCCTGCAGTCCTGGGTCCAAATCCCACCACAGCAGATGGTGGAATTTGAATCAAATATCTGGAATTAAAATGCTAATGATGACCATGAAGCAATTGTTGTGAAAACCCACTTGGTTCAGTAGCCTCCTTTAGGGAAGGAAATCTGCTGTCTTTCCCTGGTCTGGCCTACACCATGTGGATTGCAGTGCTTCAAGAAGACAGCCTGCCACCACCTTCTGAAGGGCAATAAATACTGGCCTAGCCAGCAACACTCACGTCCTATGAATAAAAAAAATAAATTTTTTCATGTGTAGACCTTTTTCTCCCCTCTTGAATTTACTCTTTAATACAACCTCTTTTTGCTAGGATGGTCTTATGGTGGAATGGGTAGCATCCCCTGCCTCTGAACCAGAAACTCTCTGGGTTTGAGTCCCACCCCAGGACTTGATAGCTGTGGAAGGTGTGTTCATAATGTGGCCAAACCAGTTGATTGTCAGCCTATAAATCCTTCCAATACACCCACATCAGGCAGTAAGAGCAGGAGAGTCTCCTGGTTAGCTGTGCTTGGCAACGAGTGGCATCCCTCAAGCTATAGCCTCTATCTTCAGGCTAATGACCTGTTCCAGGGATAATCAAGCTATAGAAACAGGCATAAGCATGTGCTTTGTCTGCCTCATGCATCACTAGCTGTTGGAAAGCACCTAAGTCTTATTGCTAGGCCAGCAAACTGTACCCTTGTCCCTTTGATCCCAAGGTGCCCTTTATTCACGTTCCCTATAGCTCACTTGGTGAAATGTGTAAAATGAATTCCCTTGATAACTGAGCTGTTTTTAGATGAACTGCCCGCTTCCGGTCAGCTCTTTCCAGTGGTGTGGAATGTCAGGAAATTTATCACAGGAAGTAAGTAGCCCATTATGGCACTGTGTGCTATAAAGCAAGTAATACTTGCATTTACATAGCACCTTTCACAAGCAAATGAGATCCCAAAGCACTTCACAGCCAATGTAGCACTTTTTGAAATGGAGCCACTGTGGCAGCGTAAGGAACTTGGCAGCCAATTAATGCACAGCAAGCTCCCACAAACAGCAATATGATAATTGAAATGTTGGGTGTGGGTTGAATATTGGCCTGGACATATTACTAGAATGTGGACCTTCTGTGCCATTGTTTACAGGTAGTCCAGATTCTGCAGCTATGATAGTTGGTTGCTAAGATGACACTGTTTAACCGTGCACTGTCCCATTAAACATATTTATTTGCTCAGATTCTTCCTGTAGTCCTGTACAAAAGAGGGAGATGAAATTTCTGTACATGGGTAGCTCCTTGTAAATCCCTAACTCCCGTGCAGTGATTGGTACTAGGTCAGGCTAAGAAGATCAACACCTTTTATGACACTTTTGGTGTAGTCAAACTTCCAAGGCACACTAGAGCAGTTTTATCAAGCAAAATTTCTGTTACTTTCCTGACAACCAAGGCACAGAGTAAGGGCAGGCCAACAAGGTAGGTTATAACGAGCCTCTTAAAGAAGTAGAGAGAGGTAGAGAGTTTACAGAGGGAATTTCAGAGCTCAGGGCCTAGATAGTTGAAGCTACGGTTGCCAGTGATGCAGTGATGCAAATCGGATATGTGCAAGAGGCCAGAATTGGGCAAGCGCAGAGAGGGCTGTAGGGCTAGAGGAAGTTACAGAGACAGAGAAAAAGAGCAGAAAACCCTTGTTTCTCTTAATATCTTTCTCAATATCTTAAAACATATGAGCAAGTTGCTCTCCTATTATATTGCAGTGGAGTTCATTTCTAAAGGAGTAGAATTGAAAAACAGTGAAGTTATGTTACAAACGTATAAAGAATCTTTGTTCTGCAATTCTGATCTCTGTATAATGAAAAGGATAAAAAAAAGTATTGGAGAAGGTGTAAAAATGGTTTACAACGATGATACCATAACTGAGAGGTTATAACTACCAGAAAAGGTTGAACAGTTTGGGGTCTCTCCTGTAGAAAACAGAGGACAAAGATGGAAAGCTTTAAGGTTGTGACAGGGTTCAATAGGGCAGATGTAGAGGTGTGTCCTCTTTTGTTGGGGTGCTCAAAATGAGGGGCCACAAGATAGGCACGAATAAATCCAATAAGGAATTCAACAAAAACAGCTCACGTAGAGTGTGCCGAAATTGTGGAAATGGCTACCACACAGTAGCTGGGACAAATAGCATAGATGCATTTAAGGGGAAGCTAGATTAACAGATGAGCAGGAAAGTAACAGAAGGATATTGGAATGAGATGAAATAGGGTGGGAGGAGGTTCATGCGAGCATAAACCAAATGAGCTGTTATTGTGCAACAAATTCCATGTAATGCAATTCTATACACAATGCAACAATGAAAGGTGTTTGATAATAGTGTGAATGTGAAATTTTACTAGAATGGAGCTGTAAAAGTCCATTTAGCAGATTTGGGAAAGTAAATAAGCACAGAAATCTCATTACAGTATTAACAAAGAAATGCTTTGTGCTGTACACAGAATCACTCTGACATGCACAGATTGCATCATCCCCAGAACTGCAAGCACCAGAGTGGGAAAAAACAATCACCTGCCAGATCTTGGTTATTGAGAAGAGCTGAGACCTTTAATTAAAAACTTTAACGAGGGCACTTGACAGAGTAAAGGTGTATCAAATATGGAATTCTTGCTTTGATGTTTGCAGTCTTATGTTTAGATAGTTGTCAGTTGGCTGAGATGGAAAAAATTGGAAAATAGTTTCTACTTGTGAGCGAGTCCAAAACTGGGGTCCATGGATATAAGATAGTTGCTAATAAATCCAGCAGGGAATTCAGGAGAAACTTATTTACCCAGAGAGTGGTGAGAATGTGAAACCCAGAACCACATGAGGTGAATAGCATTTTCGCATTTAAGGTAAATATGTGAGGGAGAAAGGAATAGAAAGATATGTTGATAGGATGAGATGAAATAATGGAGGAGGTTCATATGTGTTGTACCTTTAAGGGTTAGCAGCATGACATCACTATAAGGGAAGTATGTCATTTGATCCCGTCTTAGTTTCACTTTTGCCTTTGAGCAGAGTACACACACGTAGCTCTGCTGCTGTTGTCTTGAAGCTTTCTGCCTATCTATAGCTGTTGTTCTGCGCCTATTCCAAATAAGTGAACCTACAACATATTTTGTGATTGCTGCCTTATATCATTATAACATGAAAATATGGAGCATATACACCAGCTTAGAGCCAGTTAAGCTGAATGGCCTGTTTCTTTGCTGTAGACTGAAAGTAATCGAGGCACAAAAAAAGTTTCCAAATTTATTTTTTGTAATTTAATTGGTTCAACCTTCTGTTTTCTGAGGAATGTCTTGATGACCATTGGTGAATTAGTGAATGGATTCAAATCAGAATTGGTAAATTTGCATTTCAGACAACTGGCTTGAAACTGGAATTAATCTAATAGGGCTGGAATAAATTTACACATCAGCCAATCAAATTTAAAGAATTTGAAAATAAGGAACTGTGCAACTAGAATAGCTGGAACGGAAAATTTGAACATAAAAGAAGGAACAGCAATTAGCGAAATGAAGCAGCGATACCGTGATGACAAGACCCTGTGTTAAGCATACCCAGTGACAAAACACAAAAGTGCTCAGATAAATGGGTTATTTTATTATCAAATACAATGTAAATATTGAGAATAAGACATCTCCAAGCAGTTAACATTCAGTACAACAAGATTTATACATTCTGAGTAAGTCCCATGGATCTGAAGGCATACATTAATCTACCCAGTGTGTGAAAAATGGGAATGAGATTGATCCATATACAGATTATTAGAGCATTACAGACAAGTCCATTGTCACAGAGAGAATCAAGTCAAAACTCCTCACTACTATCATATGACATCAATGGAGGGGGTCCCTCCAACCTTCCCTCAACCCACCCAACCTCTCGAACTATCTCCAGCACTGTGCAAGAATGGGATTGCTCTCTATTTGGAGTTACTCCATGGTTTCACAATGCACCCTCTAATTTGCTACTTTACTCTGCACTCCGTTTATACAACTTAAGCGGACATGTATTGCACTTTAGCTCCTATGAAAGACGGGCATGCAAACACAACTTTACTCTAAACTTCTTAAAAGCTTTCTTGTAAACTATATATCAACGCGGCAAAACTTATGTTAAGATGGAGGCTCCATTGCTCGATTTGCCTTTGAGTTCGTTAACATTAAAAAGGATTTGTTTTGTATGTTTGAAGGAGAACCAAACCCTAATGGTCCAGCCATATTGCATCACTCACCCCTCCCTTTACAATTTAAAATAAAATTCAGAGCACAAGGTTAAATATTTGTCCCATCCCGTGTTTAAGTCTGATTATTCCATTACAGACCCTCCCCTCCCATTCCTACTTGTTGACCCCCCCCCCGCAAATTTAAGAAACATGTAAATTCCTTCCATTACCTCAAGCAGTGCTAAACTCTTTAACCTCTATTATTAGGTACTGTATAGCACTTTTTGTTCATTCTTCAAACTTCAGTAACGTGTTGGACAAGAATAGACATCACAATGGACTCACATTTCTCGAGTAACACTTGGTCCTTGCGAAATGATCTGCACTCCGGAAATTAAAAATCTAATTCACAGGGCCTAGAATTAAGACTCTGACTACATCATTTACAGACAAATGAAGGCTGTCACATCCAAATAAGTGATTGATTGCTCTGACGAGAAAAATAATATACATTACTGAGTGCGTTTGGAGTAATTAATTGGAGAAAGCAGTGACTGCTACAATTAAGAGGCCAATTGCTTGGTACCCAGTGCTCTAAGCTACAAATGTCACCTAATTAGAGAACAATAGCTGGAAGATGGGCAGAACTGTGTAGGTATAAGGTCAATTCAAACTGGTCACACTGAATGACAGGAAGCTCAATCAAGCAGCTCTTCTCCATGGCGAGAGCTCTGAAGGATGCTTAGGTAATTATGACCAGCAAAGAATTTCAGTGCAGTGTTTAAAGAGTTTCAAGATTTTGTTATTAAATCCTCTATCCCAGTAATGCACTACCAGCCTTTACAAGTCAAAGCCCCATAGCCACATCATAATGACCAGATTATCTGTTTTTTGGTGTTGGTTGACGGGAAAATATTGACCAGGACATTGAGGAGAACTCCCCTCCTCTTCTTCAAATAGTGCCATGGGATCTTTCACATCCACACAAGAGGACAGATAGAAAATACATCCTGCCTTAAAGATGATGCCACTGACAGTGCAGCACTCCCTCAGTACCACACCGGACAGTCAGCCTGGACGATGCACTCAAATCCCTGAAGCAGGAATTGAACTCATGGTTATCTGACTTAAGCAAGAGTACTACCTCCTGAAATTTATACTGTTGCCCTACACTGGTTGCCTAGTGCTCTTTGAACTGCACACCTGAGGAATAGGCCTGGACTGGGGCTTAATATGAATCATTACATTAAAGGTGCTATATAAATGCAAGTTGTTGATGATTCCATGCACTGTTACCTTTGATGCTATTTTTGCACCATTCCACAGGAACATTACCTCAGTGTATTTCGCAAACTATTTTAACTTTGGGGGAAGCATGTAAAATGGACACTAGATTGGTTCACCTGTTAAACCCCTCTGCTAACTCTCCTTCCTATTGAAGTCAATGAAATTGTGGGCAATGGTTAATGGACAGGTGATATTGTGCAACCTACACTATTCCCCAAAGTGAAAATTACTCTGCAGAGTGTCTGATGTCAGAGCACCTTGAAAAGTCCAGAACAAATACCTGTAGCCTCTTATCCTAAACATCAGCAAAAGAGCTGTGAGTGTGTTGGTGTGTGGGTCACTGTGTGGCTCACTGTAAGGGTCAGTGTGGGTGTGGGCTGGTGTGCGTGTGCTAATGCGGGATGGTCAGTGCGTGTGGTCGGTGTGTGTGTGCTAGTGCATGAGGGTCACTGTAGATTGGTGTGCATGTGCTAGTGCATGAGGGTCAGTGCAGGTGTGGGTTGGTGTGAGGGTCAGAGTGGGTGGGGTTGGTGTGAGGGTCAGTGCAGGTGTGGGTTGGTGTGAGGGTCAGAGTGAGTGTGGGTTGGTGTGAGGGTCAGAGTGAGTGTGGGTTGGTGTGAGGGTCAGAGTGGGTGTGGGTTGGTGTGAGGGTCAGAGTGGGTGTGGGTTGGTGTGAGGGTCAGAGTGGGTGTGGGCTGATGTGACAGTCAGTGTGGGTGTGCGTTAGTGTGCGTGTGCTAGTGCAGAACGGTCAGTACATGTAGGTCATTGTATGGGTTGGTGTGTGTGCTCATGCGTGAGGGTCAGTGTAGGTGTGGGCTGGTGTGAGGGTCAGTGTAGGTGTGGGCTGGTGTGAGGATCAGTGTGGGTGTGGGCTGGTGTGAGGGTCAGTGTAGATGTGGGCTGGTGTGAGGATCAGTGTGGGAGTGGGTTTCTCTGGGGGTCAGTGTGGGAGTGGGTTTCTCTGGAGGTCTGTGACTCCACTGAGGTACAGGACAAGCACCATCCCTGTAACTCCTTTAGTTTGTGAACAACTCCCTGAAAGGTGAGGCAGGTGAGAGGGGGTGGGGGTGGTGTTTGACTGGAAAATTTTGTACTCATCTCATCTGTAGACGGCATCAAGCACTGATCGGCATGAAGGCAAAGAAAACAGTTCAGCACATCTTTCCGATGGAAGCTGAAAATCTATCCCATCGCAGCTCTTAACTTTCCCTTGAGCAACTCCAGAGCTTTGTGGCCATCAAGATTGTTGCTGCTATTGGTCTCCCTGTGAAGTCCCTCCTGACATCAGTACTGAACCTGTCCTTCACTCCTTTGTACCTGTGACAGGTATAGGAGGAACTCATGCAGAGCAAAGCTGTTACTATTCTGCCCTGATTGTTGGCATATTCTAAAGATGTTTATGAGAATTTGCTCTGGTATTCACTAACATTACAAAAGAGCCTGTTTAGGGTTTCACTAGTAATACCCAGGAAGGAAATTTCCATGAACACCAATGACAATTGGGGTAGGTTAAATCATCTGGATCTTCTCTGTGATCTTAAATTCTCCCTCCTACCAATCTAGTGGTGAATCCTGCATCTCCTACATCTGTCAATGTGAGTTGAGTAATGGAAGTTATGACCACCACAATAAGAGATTGGTGTGAGTGTATGGAGTAGGTTTGTTGGATTATGTGTGTCTGTGAATTTGAATGTGTGCAAGGAAGTGTGAATTGGGTGAAAGGCGCTCTTTGATCTGCCTGAAACCTGCTGGTCTTCCAGTGCAAGGAGGTGTTCATGATCGAGAGTTGCAGACTGGCACATTACTCAAGGTCCAGGATGAGGGGCTGAGGGATGCACCAGAGCTTGGGACAGCTACCACAAAGGTTCAAATGGGAAAGGCCACTGTCTAAGGCTCTTCTGTCATAGCATACCGAGGGGCTGGAAACTTCGACTGTATATTTGACACAAAATAAATATTCTAATTATAAACTGTAAACGTTAAGTGTAGTGAGGCACCTCAGAGTGTCACATACTGTACTGACAAAAACGGATCTGTATTGCACTTTATATAATGGGAACTTTGAACTGCTCTTTAATGCACCTTTACAAATTTTACGAATAAAGTACATTTTTGGAAAAAGAACGTGTGTGTGCATGTCATGCATGTGTGTGAATGTGTGTTGTGTATGAAAGTGCACGTGAAAACATGTGAGTGTGAACATGTGTGTGTGAATGTGCATGTTGTCAGAATGTGCATGTATACATGTTGAATGTTTGTACGAACATGTATGTGAACCTCCGTGCATGTGTATGATGTGTGTCAGAATGCATGCATATGTACCCTCTTCCTGCATCAGTCACACATGCTCCCCTTGTGGAGTAATTCAGCAACAGTATTGTAATCATGCATGGGTGTATAATCTCAAATTCACAGACATCCTTTTAACCAGTGGTTAGTGAGATAGTGGGGAGGACAGTGGATGTAACTTTAACACATGTGTGAGCAGGAATACAAACTTATGCATCACTAGTTTCATAGCAACAGGCCATCACTCCCACTGACACTTGTATATCCACACTGCCTGATTGAGTAACAGGAATTACTAACACCCAGTTAGTGTTCTACAGGACAAGTCTTCTGTTAACGATAATGTTTCACTCAGGCGTTTATTTTCAGTCATACCTTTTTAGTGCTATAATCAGTCCTGCAAATAGCTTCCAGAGAGAAACACAATCTGTTTCTGAAACTGAAATATTAAATAGGCCTCTTTGACAATTCTGTCCTGGGCACATTGTATTAAACATGTCTCTGACTCAAAGTTGGACACTTTTAAACCTGGGGTGTATTCCTCATACTCAAACCCCCCAGAGTGGTACTGATATCACTCCAGTGTTTGGAGGGAGTATCTCTGTTGACAGGAAACAGACCTGCACTTTACACTAAGTGTCCGGACTGCTGATTTTACCTCAAAGAGGTTGGGTTAAGTGGCATTTCCCCACACAAAGTATCCAAGGCTGTGGATGATGCTGGCAAACTGCATTCACAAATGTACTTGAATCCCTGTGGAGGCTCTCCCACTTTTTTTATTCATTCATGGGATGTGGGCATCACTGGCTAGGACAGCAATTATTGCCCATTCCTAATGGCCCCTGGCCAGTTAAGAGGCAACCACATTGCTGTGGGTCTAGAGTCACATGTAGACCAGGTAAGGACAGCATTAGTGAACTAAATGGGTTTTTAATAACAATCAACAATGGTTTCATGGTCAATTCTAGATTTTTATTGAATGCAAGCCTCACCATCTGCCATTACTTACCCTGGTCTCTGGAATAGTAGCCCAGTGACACTACCACTACACCACTGCCTCTCCCTGCTCCCTCTCCCACATTAAACACTCAGCAGAAATGTTGCACCATGCGGAGTGTGATTTATTCCCCACTTTGGAAGTAATCAGAGTTTCACGTCAAATTTAATGCAAACTTATAGAAATGCCGTAATTACTGGCACACACGGATGGGCGGTGTCGAAAGGGCACTGGGCGAGGGACTGACATTGTAAGACAGTGCATGAGGGCTGCAGTGACTAAGAGGATGGTGGGTGACAGGATGGTGGGTAAAAGAATGGTGACTGATGGTGCAGTGGGTGAGAGGCAGGTGGGTGAGGGGGGGGTAGGTGAGGTGAGTGAGGGTGTGGTGGGTGAAGGGAGGGTGGGTTGAGGAACTGATATTGCTCACTACACCTTCCACTAACGTTACTTTAGAATGAACAGCTGTCACCTCCCTCTCGATTTCACTGTATTGATGCTCAAATGTCTCCGACAGCAATGACTCCCTCAGACCTCTCCCCCTGTCCCTCTGCTTTGACTGCGATGCATTCTGTACTGTGAAGTATAAAATGGTATGTTTGTCCTGGTCAGCAACATCACAGGGGAGCCTGGCCACTCACTGCCGGTAACTTTTTGTGCCCCTTAGTGTCAGTGTGATAAAGCAATATCGAGTGGTGCAGTGAGTAGTGTGAATTACATATTCACTAGTTGTCACTGGAAACTGGTAGTGTACATTGTGTGACAGAGGATGAGTTAATCAGAAAGAGTAAAGGTGCTTCATGAAGGGTGGAAAACAAGGGCCAAATATTTAGCAGTGCTTATCGTACTGCTGTTGCTGCTTTACCAAATGTAACCACCACCGTCCATCTCCCCGGCTTCACCCTCTTCCTCCTCTGTTTCTTCTGCAGTCTCGTCTGCCTCTTTCTCTTCCTCATCCTCCCAACCAACTCCGCTGCCAAAATCACCAGAGAAACTGATCAAATCATCTGTGAAAGTGGCAGAAAATCAGGTTTAGTCACAGGGCACAGATCATCGCACAGTGGAGGAAAGATATCAATAAGGCCAAGGTATGTAGGACCTGTGTGAAAGGGGAGGAAGAGAAGGGATGGACAGAGGGAGGGAAAGACAATGGCAGGACAAAGAGAATGGTGGGGGGGGGGTGGGAGAAAAGGAGGTGCTCAGGTTGGACAAGTTTTCAGAGGTTCCATCATGTAATCTCTCACCACAACTGCCCCACCCCCATACTCATGCCATTGGTTGCCCAAGATGTCAATCATCATGGAGCCCCTCCATTTCTCACCAATTGGTAAGCAAGCAAACTCTTCATTACCCAATTAAATACTCCTGACTGCCAGTCAAAAAGTCTTTTTTTTTTACTATCTCCAATATTTCTTATCACTAAGAGGTTAAAGATTGTCCTCCTAGTCTGATTAGTTTCTGTGGAGGGAGTCCCGGACAATCCTGGAAGGTTCACATCTTTAGAAAGAGCAACTGACACGCACAAGGGTAACATGCCCAAAATAAGTATTCACTGTCCCGACACTGACATCCCTTGCCACCTTAAATAGCACAAGATAGCAACATAGGAACTTGAGGAATTAGGAGGAGGCCATTCTGCCCCTCAAATTCACCCTGTCAGTCAATTAGACCATAGCTGATGTGTACCTTAATCCATTTACCCACCTTTATTCATACCTTTGGATACTCTTCTTAAACAAGAATCTACTGATCTCAGGTTTTGAAACCTCCAATTCACCATCAGCGTCTCAAAGCTTTTTGGGACTTGAGTTTATGACCCTTTGTGCGAATGAATACTTCATGATTTCCCTCCTTAAGGGGCTGGCTTTAATTTTCAGATTATATCCCTTCACTCTTGATTCTAAAAGAAACGGTTTCTCCCGATCTACCCTACCGAAACCTATTAACGTTTTAAAAACCTCCATTAGATCATTCCTCAAACTTCTAAATAAATGGGGGCACAAGCCCAAATTAATGAGATCAAAACAGAGATTGCCAGAAATACTCAGCAGGTCAGGCAGCATCTGTGGAGGGAAAAACAGAGTTAATGTTTCAGGTCGACAACCTTTCAGCAACAGTTTGCAGTACCTGGCCTAGCAATTTATCCCCAAAATCCGCCAGAAACGAATAAATGTTTCAGCCCCAAAGTTCAAGATGGGTTTCCCTGAGTCGTGGAATGGCAAGAATCAGATCAAAGCAAAATGGAAGATGAGGTTATTACCACAGTCAGGGTCTCCTTTAACCCGAGTTCCTGTCACCTCACCACCTTGCTGGTCAACACACCAACACTCGCCAGAATAAGTATTGCACTGGAGCTTCCTATAGTAACCATCCTCATCGCAACTGGGAATGTAAGTACCTAAAGCAGAGAGAGGGGTTAGTCAGACAGGAACTTAGCCATCAACGCTTTAAAAGAGTTAAAGAATTTACATTGCATAACGCATCTCATGACCTCAGAGCATTCCAAACCACTTCACAGCCAATGAAATGCCTTTGAAGTGCAAGCACTGTTCTAATGCAGGAAATGCAGCAGCCAATTTGCACACAGCAAGCTCCCACTGTTGTAATATGCCATTAAGGAATTGCAGCATGACATCACTAGAAAGGAAGCGTGTCATGCGGTCCAGTTTTAGTTTCACTTTTGCTTTTGAGCAGACACACAGAGACACAGCTCTGCTGCGGATGTGGCTTCAAGCTTTATGTCTTTGTAAACATGTCCCCATGTGCCTCATCTCAATAAATGAACCCACAACATGTTTACACAATCCCTTGAGTGATTGGTGCCTTTATATCATTATGAAAATCACAAGACCCACAAATAGTGATGATTATTCCTCAAAGTGGATAACTTGAATTGAGGGATTGGTTGAGGGATATCTGAGATAACTCCCCAGCCCTTTTTCAAAATAGGCCAGGAAATCTTTTACGTCTATCTCAGAGGGCAGACAGGGCCTCAGTTCAACATCTCACCAGTACTGCACTGAGTGTCAGCCTAGATTACATGCTCAAGTGCCTGGAGTAGGAATGGAACCAACAACTTTCAGATACAGGAGGCAAGAGTGCTACTCACTGAGCCCCAGCTGACACCCAGTGCCAAGTACATATGTCTAAATGCCAATGAATTTGTAAACAACAAATTACTTTTGAATGACAGCTGCTACAAAGGCACAAAAATTAACAACACAACCTACTTAAACTGATTGGGGTTGTGCAGTGCGATGATCATCAAACACAAATAGGGAATTCAAATCTATGTTGTCTTAAACCAATCCCGTATGTTCAATCAAAGGAACAATTCCTTGGTTTTCATGGGAAAGTGGACAGTATTAGAAGGATGTATTCCCCAATACTCCACTCAATATCGGCCACTCAGTAAAAACAGAACTAGAATTATTCACCTATTCTGCTCACCAAACTCTTTCTGCTTTGCAAGGTAAAGGCTATCCCAGTTTACAGGCCATTCTACTAAACAAGCCGGAGTTACGTGTTTTTTGATGTTTGCTAATGTGTTTTAGAGATAAACTACAGAAACAATCTAATCTACTCCTTGGTTTACCGTGGCTTAAACCTTCTCAAACCGCAAATAACCAGTTCTCTGAATTGATGGTCCCAATCATTAACCGTCACTTATCTGCTGAACAGCCTATAAACTGATTTGCTTTTGCAAACATTGATGCTGGAACACTTTCCAAACTGAAGTCCTGAGCCAAATATCATTGCACAAGATGTCAGGGCAAATGGAAAAGCCTTGTACACTGCCTGAGGATCGTGTGTTGCAGTATAACGGAGAGTGGATACAGGTTCACAACCAAAATACCCTCCCCCCATCCCTGCAACACACATACGCCCCCACACATACACACACACACACACACACACACACACACACACACACACATGCGCACACACTCAACCCAATCTTCCACTGAGTTAATGATTCAAGACAAGTTATTTGGGCATCTCCAAAAAGACTGAGGGGAAATCCAAGAGAGGGATGCATGTTGAAGACACCCTAGATCCAAGGGCTAAATGCAGAATTTGGATTTTTGTCTAAATTTCATGCTCTATCTGGGAGCGGGCTAGCAGGAAGGGTTGAGGATGGGCAGGAATGCAAAATTGGGTGGGATGGCAGGGGGTAGCATGCCGTCCCTTTCCTACCTCCTCTGGTATTTTACCAGCGATGGAGTAGGTATCAGCTGGCCTGCACACCCAAAGGCCAATTGAGGTCCCGAAGTGACCAACTAATGGCCACTTAAGGGCCTCTTTCCACAGCTGCTGGAGGGGGGCACTTTGCCTTCGTGGGCTCAGGGGCTGGGGTCTCTCCTGATCGTGGCCCATGGTGGGCAGTCCCTGTCAGAATATTCCCACCCCCCACAATTCCTCACTGGCACCTACAAGGCAATTAATTAACTGAACAACATAAAATTAGGTCATGGCAATCAGGGCTGCTGGAGTCTTTGATGGGATGTGGGTGTCACTGACAAGGTCAGCATTTGTTGTCCATCCCTAATTGCCCTTGAACTGTGGCTGTTGCTCAGCCAGAGGGCAGTTAATAGTCAACCACATTGCTGTGGGTCTGGAGTCACATGTAGGCCAGACCAAGTAAGGATGGCAGGTTTCCTTCCCTCAAGGACATTAGTGAACCAGAGGGACTTTTACAACAATTGATGATAGTTTCATGGTCACTATTACTGAGGCTAGCTTTATATTTCAATTTAATTAATTGAATTTAAATTCCACCAGCTACCTCTGGATTACTAGTCCAATGATATTACCACTACACTTCCAACTGTCCTTAAACCCAGCGTTTGACTCCTGATGTTCTGGTCGTTGGGCGGGACCATATCCCCTACATAAAATCTTGGCCATTATTTGTCCCCAGAAGCATACTTTAGAGATAACAGACATCGCTTTATCAGTGTGGGCCTTTGGTTTAGATACTTCATTGGTAAGTCCCACTCAAGAGACATGAACATGCAAACTTGGCCGACACTTCCAGTGTGGTACTAAGGCACTGTAGGAGCTGCCTCCAATTGGAGGACATGTTAAACCAAGGCCTCGTTTGCCCTCTCTGGTGGTATGAAAGATCCCATGGCACTATTTTGAAGAAGAACGGAGGAGTTCTCCCCAGTGTCCTATGCAATACTTAAGTGCTAAATTGAGATGACAGTGGCATAGTGGCAATGTCACTCAATTCCAGTGGCCAAGGTTAATTCTTTGGGGACACAGGTTCAAATCCCAACATAGCAGTTGGTGAAATTTGATTTCAGTTAATAAAATCTGGAGTACAAAGCTACTCTCAGTAATAGTGACCATGAAACTATCATTGATTGTTGTAGAAAAACCCATCTGGTTCACCAATGTCCTTTGGAGAAAGAAATCTGCCATCCTTACCTGGTCTGGCCTGTGTGTGACTCTGGATTCCCAGCAATGTGGTTGACTCTTAACTGCCCTCTGAATGGTCTGGCAAGCCACTTAGTTCAAGGACCTTGCCAGTGACATCCAAATCCCATGAAAGAATAAATGATCTGGTCATTATTTAATTGCTGCTTGTGGGAGATCCCATATTAGTTTAATGACTACATTTTAAGAGGTGCTTCATTGTCCAGAGGTCATGAAAAGTGCTAAATAAATGCAACTTCTTTCTTTAAGTGTGTGACAAGGGCATTAATGAACCAGTTGGGTTTGGACAATATGACCAGCCTTCCATGTGTCATTTTCCAGATGCAAGCCCATAAACCGCCAGACTTACTGACTTTGATATCACAGCTTTGTCATGGTGAGTTTAACCAGGTTGCTAGTCCAGGACCATAACCACTGAGCAAGCAGACGATGGTCATCTGTACCCCTGTGCTGGGAAGCTCTGAAGACACCTGACCTGTTCATCCGATGCGAGCCTAGTCAGGCAGTATTGTCAAGATATTTGTGAGATCACCTATTTACCCTTTTTGAGTTCCACAAGCTTTCCTCAAAATGTACCTGTCTCAGCATCCAATACTTAGGTTATATTTGCAAAATCAGAAGGTAACTTGCATTTGTATAATGCTTTTCACTAGCATGCAGTTTTGAAGCATTTAATCATTCTATCTGCTACTCTGAGGCAAAGGGGATGTGCTTCAGATACTTTTTTTGCACAGAAGAGCTCATTTGGCTGAGATTCAAAATCTTGAGGCTGTAAGTTATTGAATCCCTGGGGGGGGGTGGGGGGTGTGAGAAAAATTACAGTTTCCAGCTCAGACTCACCAGGCACTTTCCGCACTGCCTCTTGCAGTTGTATCCTCTCAAGCTCAGCCAGGCAGGGGGGCTCTGTGGCAACACAAAGAGATCATTCAACAAAAACAACTTGCATTTGCATAGCGCCAGTAACACATCAAAACGTCCCTAGGCGCTTCACAGGAGCACTACCCAAAACAAAGTTTGACACCGGGCCACATAAGGGGATATCGGGGCGGATAAAGAGGGAGGTTTTCAGGAGGTTCTCAGAGGAGGAGAGTTGGGGAGGTGTAGGGAAGGAATTCTACAGCTTAGGTAAGTGGCTCAAGACATGGCCACCAATGGTGGAGCAATTAAAATTGGAGATGCACAAGAGATTGGAATTGGAGAAGTGCAGCAACACCCACATCCCAAGATTGAAAGCTTGCGAACGGGTGGCTACAAAACAGCAACTAGAAGAATTTGAGGGGAGAGACTGAACGTTTGACCCAAAAGACGGAGGAGGCTTTGAAAGGAGGAAGACAATAGCAAAAGAAGGTGGTTTTGGGCTATGTAACCACAAACGAAAATTGGGCAGATGCTAGAAATGGTTTGATCTGCAACAGCAAGTTGAAAATCTACTCACTGAGCTTAGTTTGTGTATATAATTTTAAATATATGTTTGTTCACTGGTCTGCACAGACAGAACACTTGCTGAAGTAAGTAAGGGACCGTACACAAACGCGAGCATATTATCACCGTACAACCTACTTTCTCTCCAGAAACAGAAGCACCACTCCGCCATGGAAACGTGTCCATCCCTGTAGGTGTCGCAGGAGTTGAAGAAAGGTCTCACGCAGACCTCGTATTTGTCCAGGTTGATGGCTGCAAGCTCCGCCTCATCCAGGAATAGGTCCACATCTGTATCCAGCTTGGAAAACATCCATCCAATCGAATCTCTACAGCTGGCCACCATACTTTTATCCAACACTAAAGAAAAAGAGCAGAGATTATGACTAAGAGAGAAATGCCAGATATGACTACGAAATAACTATAAACCTTGGGTCAACCAAGGCACTATTTCCATTAAAAACATTTTCTGAAAGATTGGATATAATGCAATCTCCAGATGGACTTGGCAGAAACACAGCCGCATAATGAATATGGAAGGATTTGCTCTTGCCAACACTTTAAGTGTCAGACTGTGAAACGTCTCAAAGTACTTCACACTGAATGAAAATGTAGCAATTGGCCAGCACCGCAGCCAGGTTGTACACAGCAAGACCCCACAATACCATGAGTGGCCAGTTAATCTGTTTTCTGGTGGTTTCGGGTTGGTGGATGGGCGTTGGAGGTGATGCTGGGAATTGGAGAAGATGCAGGTCAAATCCAGTCCAAAATTCGGAGCCTAATTGGTGAAATGTTTGTGAATTCTCCTCCCCTTTACTCTAAAGATCTTGGAGAATTTTAGCACTTGTGGTATCATAGAATAACATAACATAGAAGGAAGCCATTTGTTCCATCAAGTCTTCACTGGCTCTTTCGAAGAACAATCCAATTAGTCCCACTGCCCCTGTTCCTCCCCATAATCGCTGCAATTTTTCTCCTTCAAGTATTTATCCAATTCTTTTTTTAAAGCTAGTATTGAATCGATAGGGGATCTATCGGAATCTATAATAGGGGAGGCGAAGGTGCAGTTATATTGTCACTGGACTGGCAATCCAGAGAGCCAGGGTAATGCCCTGGGGACCCGGGTTTGAATCCTGCCAGGGCAGATGGGGGAATTTTAGTTCAATAAAAAAAATCTAGAATTAAAAGTCTAATGATAACCATTGTTGATTGTCATAAAAACCCAACTGGTTCACTTACCCTTTTAGGGGAGGAAACTTTGCTGTCCTTACCTGGTCTGGCCTACATGTGACTCCAGACCCACAGCACTGTGACACTTAAATGCCTTCTGAACAAGGGCAATTAGGGATGGGCAATAAATGCTGGCCTAGCCAGCGACACCCACATCCAATGAATAAAAATAACTTTCAGGCAGTACATTCTAAATCCTAAACACTCCTCAGGTAAAATCCTTCTTCATAAAGCACCCCTGGTTCTTTTGCCAATCATCTTAAATGTATGCCATCAAACAGCCCACGTAGGGGAATGGAGGCTAGAGCTGTTGGGCAATTGTGTAAATGAGTCCCAGAACAGTGTACCCAGTGTCAGTACACTGCCAGAACAGGTATAATGTACAGTAAAAACAGAAAATGCTGGAAAAACTCAACAGGTCTGGCATTACCTGTAGAGAGAGGTACAGAGCCAACGTTTATGGCTCTTCATCAGAAGCCTGAAGTTCCAAAGAATATTGGACTCGAAACTCTTTCTCTCTCCACAGATACTGCCAGACTTGCTGAGTTTTTCCAGCACTTCCTGATTTTATTTCAGATCTCCAGCGTTTTGCTTTTATTTTAGGTACAATGTATATTAGTCCCACAACAATACCAGTGCAGCTACTGTGTGTAGCAATCGTGGATCAATATCAATGTGGGTCTCGTTGGTATTAGTCTCAGGTCTGAGTACAGGTGCACACAATGCTCACACTGGCACAGTACTGAGTGCGGCATATGTTGGCATGTGTAATCTGTGCACTGGTACAGTGTGCCAGTCATGTCTAGTTATGTACGCACCAACAATTCTCTGCCTGTTCTATCCACTAGAGAATGTCTCAGAAACTCACCATCAGACACGCTCCCAGGGCTCCCTGAACTATTCTGTTTGGCATTTTCATGCAGTAGTTGAAACCAATCCCTTAGTCGGTCGCCGAGATCTGCCAGATCCTGGCCTGTGCAGCCAGCTAGAGAGGGAAAGAGAGAGCAAATGAAACAATACTTTGTGGAGTGTTAAGTGTGAAATGATGCTATGGGATGCTGGGATGTGAATGTTGAACATGTTGCCTGTTTGAGACAGGATGTGTTCCAAGTGCTGTGTGCTTGAGAAGGACTTTACATCTATGAGGATTGAAAATGAACATTGGGCGAGGGAGGGAAAAGCAAAACAGGTCCATTGGTCACTAGATATACAACATATCTGACACTTAGCTCTTTGAAGTCAATGGAACTGAACATCATGCAGACGGTAAAATGGGCAATCAATGCAATATCTCCTGCCTATGTCATTCACCATCCTCAAGTTTCCAAAACTCTCTGCCACTCAGCTTCTCCTCACCTCATCTCAGTCTGTGGTAGACTAACCAATAGAAGTTGATCACTGCAATCAGTCAACAACTCCATTATCATTGCATTGTTCACTACCAGGATGGTGGAAGGCAAAGTGGATGGAGTGAATCTTGTTTCATTTACCAATTTTTATGTCCAAAGCTTAACATTTAAAAGAGAGGGAAAGTAAATTTGCACTAATTGTTCATGCACCAATAATCAAATGACAAATCCAAAGCTATGGATTACACAATTAGTAACTAGGGGCATATTAGAAGAATACTGGAAGTATTAAAAGGGAGATGAATTAATTATTTCATCCAAATGATTTTAAGAATATGGAATACAAGTGTTTAATCAAACCACATTAGCCTGCATTGTGCATTCGAGTCCTGGGGTGAGAAAGCCTGGAGATTTGGAGCCACATAGTTAAACATTCATAATTATTGCTCAGATCCAGTGTTAGTTCAATTGAATTAGAGATTTAGACAAGATGTAAAATTAAGGGCAGAATTTTACACCTCGCGAGCTGGCACACACCCGACCCAATCAGGTGTACAGTAGCGTGAGGAGACATCGGGCGAGCATCCTGACATCATCCTGCACGCGCGCAATCTTCAGGTCGGAGGGCACACGCAGGAGTTTCAGCCGCATCCACCATCAATTCAGAGGCCACTTAAGGCCATTAAAAACCCAACTGAACCCAATTTTACGTTGCCCGTGTGACTTCGTGCTCGTCGCATGGGCAAAACGGGCAGGTGGGCAGCCCACACTTTGCAAAACCTCATCTAAGGGAGGGATAAAATTGTTTCAGCAGCACTGCCAGTGTGAGTAGTGAGGAGTTTAGGAGCTAGTTTGCTGCTTGTTGCCATTTGAACAGTTGAGCTTCATTTTTAGCATTTCCAGGCTTCATTTCAGGATTCATTGGTGTCTCCAAGGCTCCCAGAGGACTTTGACTGTGTGGATACCTTTCAGATATCAGACAGCCTTCTGTTATCCTGGGAATGGGGATTGTGGTCTCCGCTGGAGGCACCTCCTCTGAGGAGGAAGAGAGGGGAAGAAGGGAGAGGAGGTCAGGTGTCCCAGTGCAGCTTCCAGGGGAGGGATCTGTGGGAGGAGAGGCGCAGACACAAGGGGCACAGGGCCAGCAGCTAATGCAAGGCAGAAGGGGCCACAGAAGACACCACTATCCCGCTGCCAGGGTTTACAGGCGGCGATGCAGCTACCTCAATAGGTCTGAGGTGCAGTGCTGAAGGAGGCTCTGCCTCTTAAGGGAGACCATGACCTCCATCTGCCAGATGATTGTGCCTGAGATCAGCTCTGACTGTGTGGGTGGACACTCCATGCCAGTGGCTCTGAAGGTCACAATGGCCCTCAACTTCTATGCCCCCAGCTCTTTCCAGGGGTCAGCGGGGGATTTTTGTGGAGTCTCCCAATCACCTGTCCACGGTTGTGTGAAGCTGGTGACAGAAGCTCTGTTCAGGCAGGTACTGATCTTAATTCTTTACCATACGGACGAGGCCAGCCAGGCTGAGTGAGCCAGAGGCTTTGCAGCGATTGCTGGGTTCCCCTGCGTCCAGGGTGCCATCGACTGTACACACGTGGGCATCAAGGCGCCAGTGGGTCAGCCGGGTGCCTTCGTCAACAGGAAAGGATTCACTCCATGAACATGCAGATAGTGTGTGACCACAGGATGCTGATTCTACAAGCCTGTGCAAGGTACCCTGGCAACTCCCATGACACTTACATCCTGAGACACTCCCAGGTGCCGAGGCTCTTCAGTGCTCCAGCCCAACTGGATGGATGGCTGCTGGGTGACAAGGGTTATTCCTTGAAGAGGTGGCTTACGACTCCTCTCTGCCACCCAAGAACAGAGGTTGAGCAGCGGTATAACAGGAGTCAGGCCTCCACAAGCACAGTAATAGAGAGGAACATAGGTCTTCTGAAGATGTGATTCCGATGCCTGGACCGTTCAGGGGAGCACTACAATACTCCTCAGAGCGGGTGTCATTGACAGTGGTTGCGTTGCTGTGCTCCCCACAATCTGGCACTGGCAAAGGGGGAACCACTGGAGGAAGAGGATGTTGAAGCAGCTGCACAGGCCCCAGAGGATGAATCCAGTAGTGAGTCAGAAGAGGAGCACAGTGAGGAAAATGCTGAGGGAAGGCAGATCTCTGTAACCTCCAGAGAGGCAGGGACACCAGAGACACCTTGATCCAGCGCTCCTTCAGCTCGGCTGCCAAAGATCAGCTTCCACCTCACACCAGAACGGCTCCCTCCATCCCGGGATGTCTGAAATGACCCTTTCATTTGACCCCAAAGTCCACACAGTGCCTGTGCAATAAAGTTTAGAGCCACTCATGTCCAGCATTACATACGGGCGTACCCAGCACCAAAAAAATAAAAAGCTGAAGCAAACTCAGGACATTAGGAGGAAACCAAAATTTATCTCATTTTGACAATCCAAGAAAATTAACATCACCTTCTCTGGTCTTCATTCCCTGACCAGTAAAGATAAACAAAACTTTACACAACAGAAGATCACCTGTGGCCAGTCGCTCTTGTGCTAAACTTACACTTGCGAGTGCCATGTCTTGGTGCCATCCCCCTCGCTGGCACCAACATTGGAGACAGCCTGCTGACTCTGGCGTCTTGTTGGCCTTGATGAACTTGGCAGTCGTCCTCTGGCCAGTGGAGCCTGTGCTGGTCCCGCCTGGGACGGAGCGGCCAGTGCCATGGCTGACATCTCCCCAGTCACTGCACCCTCATCAGATGCCACGGTCACTGGCAGAGGGACGGAGGAGCTGCTGCTGTCAACCAGAGCGCTCTGAGAGGAGCCCACAGAGACAAGCAGACCTTGTGCCAACGTGAGGTCACTCTGGAGCTCTCTGCTCACCATTGATGGGCGGGCACCAAGCTGGGATACTGGGTGCCTCATCCATCTCCCACACCTGAGGTCATTGCCTATGTGAGGGCTTGCAGGTCCGAGCACAACCCCAGGAACCCCTCATTCTGTCCCTGAAGCTGGCTCTCCATGAAAGTCACCCACTCTCTCAATGGAGGAGGCAGTGCGCTCAGCCATGAGGGTCAATGCAGTGCTGATGCTCTGCATGGACTCCTCCACTAGAGTCCATGGCATGCATACCCTCATAGATCTCTGCCAGATCCTTCCACACATCCTGCTGGACATCCAGCATCTGCCTCCTAATGGATGACTCCAGAGGCTCTTCATCTGCCTTCGACTCAGCCTCATTCCGGTCTCCAGCAGTCCTCCGACTGCCAGCACCCTGGGCACTCTACCTCTGCCTGCACCTCAAGCGAATGTGAAGTGCCCTCACCGCTGTGCTCCGACATTCCAGCCAAGGGTCTAATGCCCACCAAGGTGCTGGTATCTGCGCTGGTGCCTGGTTCAGAGAGCGGGTGTGGTGCAGGGGTAACTGAAGCCTGGAAGGCCTCTGGTGTCAGGGGTGGGTCTTCAGGGTCCTGCGATTGGGTGCGAGCGAATCTAAGGG